>NW_024870897.1:1652500-2280726 GCF_019054845.1 Dipodomys spectabilis
CGTGAACAAAGCATCCTTCTCTGCCATTTAATAACTGAAGCCCAGAAAGCTTGCCTTGGCTGGGGTATGCAATGGGTACATTATGTTCTGGCAGAGGTGTCTCATTGGGACATCTAGCAGCCACCCGCTGCCTCCAGGGAGACCATTGTTCCTAGGCTGTAGCAGTTGTGAAAAGTTCTTGCTCCATATTCCCTATCCCTCTGTAGGACGTGAGCCTAGATCTCTGAGGCCTAGTGGCTATCACTCATTCATCATTCCTCATTGCCGAGTCTCACACTGGTCCCAAATTCTGGCAAAGATATGAAATGGCCAGCGATTTCTGTGCTGAAAAGAGTATGCCAATGAATTCCACCCTCATAGTTCCTGTTAGAAGTAATCCCTTGTCTGTGAATGGGGCTAAGTGGTGGAGTGCTTACCAAGCAAGCATGAAGCTCTGGGTTGGATTCCTCAGTACCACATAAATAGAAAAAGCCAAAAGTGACACTGTGGCTTAAGTGATAGAATGTAGCCTTGAGCAAAAGCAGCTCAGGAACATGCCCAGACTCTGAGTTCAAGCCACAACACTGGCAAAAAAAATATGAGTTTGGTGAGACATACACTTCTGGAACTCAGAGGAAGGCCGAGGTTATAGCTAAGAGGTAGAGGGCAGGTGGTGGTGGCTCACTTTTGTAATATTAGCACTCAGGATGCTGAGATCTGAAGATTATAACTGCAAGCAAGTGCAGGCAGGAGTCTATATGAGACTCTTTTCTCCAATTAAGCACCAAAAAAAACAGAGCTGTGGTTCAAGTAGTAGAATGCTAGCCTTGAGCATAAAACTTAGGGATAGCATCCAGGCCATGAATTCATACCCCAGGACTGGCACACACACACACACACACACACACACACACACACACACACACACACACACACACACACACACACACTGGAAATTCTACTTACGCATCAAAAAGAATATAGTACCATTTTTATCTCTCATTTCTCATGTCATCTGCCTGGTATCTCATTGACATCTTATTGTCCCTATTCTGCACTAACTGACACATGCAGACTGGTGTAAAAGATCTTCAGGGTTATGGGATAACCATAGATTACTGAGTATGAGTTCTCTGCTTATTCTCTTTGTCTATTCATGCCTTTGAGTAGTGATTGTACAGATTCATTTGTACCATTTGCTACACAGAAAAGAGATGAACCATACATATATATGTATGTATATATATATGATTATATACATACACACATTTATGCATACATGGATATATGCACACATATGGATATATATTAAATACTTGAGTACATTTTTTGTTTTCAAAAATTATGGAGCTAACAAAAATCACATGCATTTTCCTTCCTTTTCAATTTTTTCAAAACATAAAGAATTTTCTCTCTTTTGAATACCTAATTTTTAATAAAATATCACCATCTTGATTTGTCAGTGGCCTTGAAATTAGATGTTCAAATAGGACAAAATTATTTAGGCTTTTTGGTGGAAGAAAGGAATATTACTAGGATTCTATTCAGGAATTCTCTGCTTGCTAGATAGGATTTTGTCTGTATAGCACCAAGCAGCTCAACTACTTCTGTCATACTTCTAGTCCATTTTATTTATTTGAGGTCTTGAACTTTTTGCCCTAACCCTCCCCTCCCACCTCTACAACTACACTCCCCTCTCCTCCCTTCCCCTCTTCCCTGCATATATTGTAAAGATCCTTTTTCAACTTAGAGTCTTGTGCATCTCATTGTTACAATGTGTCAGCCTGTATCACTATTTAACTATTTTGTTTTTCCCTTCCCCTCCCCAAGCTAGAGAATGGTGTATACAAGATGCAGGGCACAGATATTAAATACAGTGAAAACAGGGGTTACACCATGCGGGAGGAACATAAAAAGAAAAAAAACACATGGTAGATTATAAACCCTATCTTTGGGTTCATTTCGTTTAACAACATCTTATCTGGTCTTATGTACATAGCTTTTGAACTTTTATGCTTGTCCGAGACATATAATAGTTATTGCAAATAAAGGAAACCATAGGAACTATGTTTCTTTGGGTTTGGCTTACTCCACTTGATATAATTTTTTCCAAGACTCCACTTAGAGCTCCCATATGATCCATCAATCCAATTTTTGGCATTTGCCCAAATGTTCACAAACAAGACCATACTAAGCTACCGGCAAACTATGTTTATTGCAGCATTATTTACCATAGCTAAGATATGGAACCAACCCAGATGCCCCTCAGTAGATGAATGGATCAAGAAAATGTGACACACACAGACACACACACACACACACACACACACACACACACACACACACACACACACACACACAATGGAATTCTATGCCTCCAAACAGGGAGAATGACATCGCCCTATTTGCTAGGAAGTGGAAAGACACAGAAAAAATTGTATTAAGTGAAATAAGCCAGGCTCATATTACCATAGGTCCTATGGTTAATCTTACTTGAAGTAACTAGTACATGGTACCATATGACCATATAAGAAGATGTTATGTGAAATGAACCCCAAGATAGAGACACAAATGATTTTTATTCCATGAGATTCTTATCTCTATATAATCCCACAAATAAAGTTGGAAAGGGAGCTGTCGTTCAAATACAGAGCACCACCCTTGAGGGAAAATGCCTAAGTAACAAGGTAAGGTCCTGAGTTTAAACCATAATATCAGCACTCAAAAAAGTTGATTTCTTTTCCTTGAGGTTTTTATTAAATTTCTCAGAAAATAATCAACGTTGTATTTATGTTTAGCATTACTTTTGAAATCATGTTATATTTATTTCTGCTATTCATTATTTTCTTAAATTTTACTTACACATTAATATCCAGTAATGATAAGAGATGATTACTGTTTCACAAGTTTTTATGGCAGTTGAATATATGGATGAGAGGTGCATACAAGGAGTTTGGACTGAAAATAGATATTTCCAAGCTTTCACATAAAGAACATAGTTGAAGGAGCTGTGGGCATGTATGAGATAAACTAAAGAAACCAGCAAGGAAAGATAAGGTATGATTTTGGAAAGCACACAATTTTGGAAGAAAAAAAAACAAGGAAAACATGTGGCTTTTGGTAAGAACTTTTTAACACACCTACACATTTGATTCCTTATTTCTAGTGGAAGCATTTCAGTTAACTTAATTTTACAAAGTTAAACATGATTGACATTTAATACTAACTGGTCTCTGTCTCAGGTAAGCAATTATTCTAGCCAGGTGCCAGGGGTCATGACTATCATCTTAGTTACTCAGCGATCTGAGACCTCTAGATCCTAGTATAAAGCAGTCTGGAGAGGAAAATTGGTGAGACTTTTTTGTTCAATTAACCATGAGAAAATCGGAAGTGGCACTGTGGCTCAAAGTGGCAACACTAATCTTGAGTAATAAATCTCAGAGTCAGAACCCAGGCCCTGAGTTCAAGCTCTCTGAAATTATTCTTAAAATACATATTCTCAGTAATTCTTTAACTTGTCTAGAAGACTGTTTTAAACTTAGAGATTTTTTATTTCATGTTCTCAGAATTTATTTTTAAGATGTTCAGAGAAAAATTATTTATAGTAAGAACTGGTTTGTATTGCTTTGTATTACGTATTGTTTCTACACCAATAGATAAGCTGGAAAGTAGATGGCTAAACCCCTCCTCCCCACACCAAAGTTGTAAAGTTCATTTTTCGACATAATGATTTGTACATCTCAATGATGCAATGGGTCCACCTGTATTCCTAGTTAAACGATTTGTTTTTGCCCTTCCTCTCCACAAATTATACAAACATCAAATACAGTGAAAGCAGGGGTTATACCATGGGGGAGGGACATACAAAGCAAAATAGAAATCATCTTATAAATATGTTAGAAACAACTGCATGAAAGAAAAATAACTTATCTTGGGGTTCATTCAACTAACATCAACTTCATTTGACCTTTTCTGCTTGACTTAGACATATACTAGTTATTACAAATAAGGGAAGCCGTGGGACCTATGTTTCGTTGGGTCTGGCATACTTCACTTAATATAATTTTTTCCAAGTCTTTCCATTTCCTAACAAATGTGCAATGTCATTCTTTCTGATGGAGACATAGAATTCCATTGTGTATATATACCACATTTTCTTGATCCATTCATCTACTGAGGGGCATCTGCGTTGGTACCATATCATAGCTAAGGTAAATAATTTTGCAATAAACAGGTGTGCTGGTAGCTTTACTATGGTCTTGTTTGTGATCATGTAGGTTAATGCCCCACAGTGGGATTGCTAGGTCATAGGGGAGCTCTATGTGGAGTCTTTTGAGTAACCTCCATACTGTTTCCACAGTGGTTGAACAAGTTTACACTCCCACCAAAAATGTAGTAAGGTTCCCTTCTGTCTACATCCCCTCCAGCATCTGTTGTTATTAGAGTTCTTGATTATAGCCATTCTAACTGGTGTGAGGTGGTACCTCAATGTTTTTATTTGCAAATCTCTTATGGCTAGAGAGGTTGAGCATTTCTTCATGTGTTTATTGGCCATCCTTCTTTCCTCTTCAGAGAAGTTTCTCTTTAAGTCTTTAGCCCACTTATTAATTGGGCATTTGTTTCTTGGAAGATTTGTTGTTGGGGGATTTAATTTTTTGAGGTTTAGGTATATTTTAGGTATATTTTAGATATATTTTAGATATTTTAGATATGAGTTGCAGGTATATTTTAGATTTGTCCATTGTATGGCTAGTGCAGATCTTCTCCCAATCCGTCGGCTTTCTAGTAATTTTGCTAGCTATGTCCTTTGCCATGAAGAAGCTCTGCTATTTCATGCAATCCCATTTGTCCCATTAGTCTTTGATTTATTTTTATTTCTGGGTCTCTATTAAGAAAATTTTGGCCTGTGCCAAGGAGAAGTTGGGTTTCTCCTATTCCGTCCTGTAATGTTTTCAGAGTAAGACTTGAAACTTTGAGAGTTTCAGATATTACAGGAAGATCTTTGATTCACGTTGAACTAATGTGAGTAGATTGAGCTGTTGCATATATTTGTGTGTGTGTGTGTGTGTGTGTGTGTGTGTGTGTGTGTGTGTGTGTGTGTGTGTAAGGCGAGTAATATTTATCATTGAAATCAAGAATAAGGAACTTGGTTACTTTTTCTGAGATATATATTATGGTGTTTCTTTGTTGGAGGTAGGCTTGCCTTTGCCTGATGTGTACATTCCAGTTCAATTTTTCAATTAAAGTTTCTTAATTATTATTGAACATATAGTGCTCTGATATTGCTTTGCCTTTAGTCTGCCACCTAGGATCTTCTTTTCCTCTTAAATATTAACATTCAATATAAATTTTTCCTCCTGACTGATTTTCCCCTTTAATTTGCATTTTGAAATAACTATGATAATATCCTTGATCTCTGTATTCATGAAGAAAAACCATTTTGAATTCTCTGTTTAATGTAATAACTCCTGGACAGATTTTTTTGCACCAAGACCTTAAATTTTCTTTTGTAGTTTTATTTTAAAATAGCCCTCCTCCATGTTTTTAGCATGGGTAGACAAAGAATTCCCACAATGTCTCACAACTTTTATCTTTCACTTTCTCTATCCTTGTTTGTCCCTGCTAAATTTTTCTGGATGCCTGTATTAGCTACCCCAACCCCTGCAAAGCTGTTGCTGCTACCCAATTTCCTGCCACTACAACTCAGCAATTACAGTCACAATTACCCTTTCCCTGGTACTCCCTTTCTATGCTACTCATTTTGCTACCCATAATTCTTAACACTATGGTTCCAGCCACCTGATCCCTGACAACCCTGTCTCTGCCACCACATTCCTAAACAAAGCAAGGCAAGAGTAGGCACAGATAGTCGACTTGGGTACTCATCTTGCACGCAAAATGGGATGTTATTCCTCAGGTATTTTCATGAGGGACTAACTAGTGGTGGAAAGAAAAGAGGTTACTCAAAGGAGACTAAAATCCAAGTATATCAACTTATAACTTTTTGCTAAGAAAAGAAGGCCCTAAAGTGAAAGTTAATGAGAAAAGAAAATTTGACAAAAATATTGGGGATGATATAAAAGTTTAGCTTAGTCTCTTGTGCCAGTGATCTTAACTAATTTATGATATAGATATGTAACTAGTTTGCATTTTAAAAAGTATACGAAGATGCACATTTATGTGGTACTTATATTAATTTATGAAACAGTTGCATATGATCATGTTAATGATATTCAATAGTTTATGCTTTATTATATGCTCATTACTCTGCCTTTGGCAATATGAATTGAGCTCTCTAAAAATAAATGGAATTTCATTGTCAAATACTACAAGGAGATTACTGAGGCTAATACCAAAACGAAAGCTGGTACAAGAAAACTGAACAAAGCTACAAGTTCGAAGGGAAGGGGTCAGTGGTAAGGGCTATGATAAAAGAGAAATTCTTCACCATAGACTCTTGGAAGAATAGAATGTGTCTTGTTGAATTACTAGCTTTTTAAACATTCTTAGAAAGCAGAACATGATTTTTGATTCTTGCTTTTTGGAACCTCTTTAATGAGTGGTTAAACAAAAAATTATCGAAATGACTGAAAATCCACTGACATGAATTATTAGATTGATATTATACTCAAAGTTGCCTTGAGATACAGGCAGGATGGATTCCTTTTCTATTAAATTAATGGAATAAGTTTCCTTTTGAACGGTTGTACAGTCCATGACACTTGTTCCAAAACAAGGAAAGATACTGTAGAGAAAAACAGAGGAATGAGAGGCAAGGCTGCTGAAATTAGCATATTTCCCATTTGGACTTTACTGGGTTGTTACTACAAAGAATTAGAATTTCACCTTAAGATAATTTCAAAATGGATATGCTAAAGGATAACTCTGAAATGTAATATTTAATGCTGTTGGATTACTTGAAGACAAAGGTTTACAGAAAACTGTAATGTACCAATAAACACCTAGAAAAAATATAATTTAAAAATTCACCTGTTCAAAGAAAACCCTGGCAGGAAAGTCTATGAGTCACTTATCTCCAAATAGGATGTGGCCCTGTGGCTCAGTTGGGAGAGGGCTCCCCTTGAGCTCAAGAATTCAGGGATATGTTAATACCCAGGCCCTGAGTTCAAGCCCCATGACTGACAAGAAGAAATTTTAAAGAATTAAACCATTAGGGCTGGAAGGAGACTCAGTGATAGAATGTTTGTCTTGCATGCATGAGGTCCTGGGTTCAATTCCTCAGCACCACATAAGCAGAAAAAAATAGAAGTGGCACTGTGTCTGAAGTAGTAGTGCACTAGCCTTGAGATGAACAGCTCAGGGACAGCACCCAGACATAGAGGTCAGGCCCCCCTACCAACAACAACAACAACAATAAAAATTAAAGCATTGAACAGCCTGAAGATGTTGTCCAGAATTATGAATGCAGCATTATCCGTTTACATGACTTAGTGAATTAAAACCTAGTTTACCAGGGGAGATGGTGTGCATTTTTTGTGTGTGCCAAAGCCTTCAAAATTATTTTGTACTTTCCCAGGGAGGGAGAAAGGAGGAAATGGGGGGGGGGGCGGAGGGAAGTTTTTGGTGGACATGCCTTTTGATTCACTGATTGTTTTCTGGAGCCCAATTCAGAGAAATTCTGCTTGCAATCTTAGTTGCATGGGGAATGAAGAAGCCTTGTCCTGGATGTGGTTTTGTCCTGTCCTTGGCCTGGTTCTAACCACCACTGGATAATCCAAGTCGCACTTCTGGACCAAGATGGCTTGAAGAATACTGATCCATTGGGCAGGTGGACCTAACCACAGCCAGAATAGGCAGAAAATGCAATTCCGAGGGCAGCACTGGAAATCTACACCAGGCAGAGATTTTTTAATATATATTTTAACGTAAAAATACTGTACAGAGGACTCAGAGTTACAGGACCATGTAATGAGTACATATCTTTTAAAGCATTGTTATCTCCTCCTTTGTTTTTCCCCTGCCATGTTTTCCCTCCCCACATCTCCAACTCCTCTCTCATCGACCCCTGCCTGACATTGTAAATTCATTTTCGACACAGTGTCCTGTACATCTCATTGTCACAATGGGTCAATCTGCATCCCCATTTAAGTATGCTGCTATTTCCCTTCCACTCTCCAAATTTTATATATATATATATATATATATAGTTGCTATATATGCTATATAGCTATCTATATCTATCTATCTCTATATATATATATTTGCTATATATGCTATATAGCTATATCTATCTATCTATATCTATATATCTATCTATTTATGATCCAGAACACTTGAATCAAATACAGTGAAAACAGGGGAATTCCGTGGGGGGATGAACCTACAAAAGAATCACATAGTGCATTATAAGCATATTAAAAACCAAAGAAAGAAAGGAAAACCACTTGTGATTCTGACTTGGGGTAAATTTCGCTTGTATGTTCATATGTTCTTAGCCTTTGATCTTCTCTGCTTGTCCTAGTCATGTTCTAATCCTTGCAAACAAAGGTAAAACAAGGTAAACCATGGGTCCTATATTTCTTTGGGTCTGGCTTACTTCACTTAATATAATTTTTTTGCCAAGACTTTCCATTTCCTAACATATGGAACAATGTCATTCTTTCTGATGGAAGCATAGAATTCCAGTGTGTGTGTGTGTGTGTGTGTGTGTGTGTGTGTATGTGTGTGTGTGTGTGTGTGTGTGTGTGTACACCACATTTTCTTGATCCATTCATCTGCTGAGGTGCATTGGGGTTGGTTCCATATCATAGCTATGGTGAATAATACTGCAATAAACATGGTTGTGTTGGTAGCTTTGTGATCATTTGGGTAAGTGCCCAAAAGTGGGTTTGCTGGGTCATTGGGAAGCTCTACAAGGAGTCTTTTGAAGAAATTCCTTACTGGTTTCCAAAGTGGTTAAACAAGTTTACACTCCTACCAATAATGCAGTAGGGTTTCCTTTTAGCCACATCCCCACCAGCATCTGTCATTATTACATTTCTTGATTATAGCCATTCTAACTGGAGTGAAGTAAAATTTCAATGTTTTGATTTGCATTTCTTTTATGACTAGAAAAGTTGAGTATATCTTCAAGGGTCTAATGGACATTTTTTATTTCATCTTCAGAGAAGTCTCTCCTTAAGTCTTCAGCCCACTTAATTATTGGGCAGTTGTTCCTTTGAGGATTTGTTGTTAGAGGATTTATGATTTTGTGTTCTAAGTATATTTTAGATATAAGACTTTGTCTGTTTTATGACCCATGAAGAACTTCTCCCAGTAAGTGGGCTTTCTATCAATCTTTCTATCTATGAGCTTTACCTTGCAGAAGCTCTGCTGTTTCATGCAATCCCATTTCTCCAACGTTTCTTTGATTTGTTTTGTTTCTGGTTCTCTATTAAGAACATTTTGGCCTGTGCTAAAGAGCCCTAGAGTTTCTCTGATCTTTCATGTAATGTTTTCACGGTGTCTGCTTTTATTTTGAGGTCTTTGATCCATTTGGACTTGATTCTCATGCAGACTGATATATATATATATATATATATATATATATATATATATATATATATATATATATGGATCTAGCTTTAGTTTTCCACAGGTGTTTAACCAATTTTGCCAACACCATTTACTGAAAAGGCTGTCTTTCTTCCATTCTATTTTTTAGCTCCTTTGTAAAAGACTAAGAGGCTATAGGTCACTTGGTTCTTTTCTGAGTCTTCTGTCCTATTCCATTGGTCCTCAGGACTGTTCTTGTGCCAGTACCCAGATGTTCTTATTACTATGGCTTTTCGCTTTAGTTTGAAATTTGGATATTGCTCCAGTACTGTTCTTTTGGCTAAGGCTTGACGAACCTACAGCCAGCATTATACTCAATGGTGAAAAGTTAAAGTCATTTCTCAAAAATTCAGGAAAGAGATAAGGATGTCTGCTCTCTCCACTCCTCTTGAACTTAGTATAAGAATGCTAACTGGGATAATAAGACAAGATGCAAACTTAAAGGAAATCCAAACAGGTAAAGATGAAGTAAAACATACGAGATGACCAATGGAATAGAATTGAAAACCCAGAAATGAACTTACAGTCCCATAGGCATCTAATTTTCAATAAGGGAGCTAAAAAAATAGAATGGAAGAAAGACAGGCACTTCAGCCAATGGTGCTGGCAAAATTGGTTAACTACTTGTAGAAAACTAAAACTAGATCCTTATTTATCACCTTGCAGCAGAATCAACTCTAAATGGATCAAAGACCTCAGAGTCAAAGCAGACACTCTGAAAATATTACAGGATGGAATAGCAGAAACTCTAGGTCTCCTTGGCACAGTCTGAAATTTTCTTAATAGAGATCCAGAAACACAAAAAATCAAAGACAAATGGGACAAATGGGATTGCATGCAATTGCAAAGCTTCTGCATAGCAAAGGACATAACTAGCAAGATCACTAGAAAGCCCATGGATTGGGAGAACATTTTCACTAGCCATACAATGGACAAGGGTCTCATATCTAAAATATACCTGGAACTCAAAAAATTAAATCCCCCAACAACAAATCTTCAAAGAAACAACTGCCCAATAAATAAGTGGTCTAAATACTTAACGAGAAATTTCACTGAATAGGAATGAAGAATGGCCAATATACACATGTAGAAATGCTGTTTAGTAATGAAAGAAATGCAAATCAAAACAGCATTGAGATACCACCTCATCCAGTTAGAATGGCTATAATCAAGAACTCTAATAACAACAGACGATGGAAGGAATGTGGACAGAAGGGAACCTTACTGCACTATTGGTGACAGTGTAAACTTGTTCAACCACTTTGGAAAGCAATATGGAGGTTCCTCAAAAGACTCCACATAGAGCTCCCCTATGACCCATCAATCCTACTTTCTGGCATTTACCCAAATGTTCACAAACAAGACCACACTAAAACTTCCAGCAAGACTATGTTTATTGCATCATTATTTACCATAGCTAAGATATGGAACCAATCCAGATGCCCTTCAGTAGATGAATGGATCAAGAAAATGTAGTATATATACACAACAGAATTCTATGCCTCCATCAGAAAGAATGACATTGCCCCATTTGTTAGGAAATAGAAAGACATGGAAAAAATTATATTAAGTGAAGTAAGCCAGACCCAAAGAAACGTAGGTCCCATGGTCTTCCTTATTTGCAGTAACTAGAATATGTCTGAGTCAATAAGAATAGGTCAGATAAGTTGATGTTAGGGAAATGAAAGCTAAGATATGTATTCAATTTTTTTTCTTTCATGGGGTTGTTTCTAACACATTTATAAGTTTATTTCTTTGTTGCTTTATATGTCCCTCCCCCATGGTATAACCCCTGTTTAACTGTATTTGATGTCGGTATAATTTCTGGAACGGAATGGCAAAAACCAATAGTTTAACTATGGATACAGGTGGACCCATTGCAACAATAAGATGTACAAGTCATTATGTCGAAATCGAACTTTACAACTTTGGTGGGAGGAAGGAGGATTGGGTGGGAGCAAGGAAGTTAGATGGAAAGGGATGGATAAGGGAAACAAATTAGAATGCTACAATGCTTGACAGGAAATGTACTCATTATCTTGCCCAGGTAATTTTAATCCTTCTGTACAGTATTTTCACAAGAAAAAATAATAAATTAAAAAAAAAGAAAACAAGAAGAAAAAAAAAACATGAAGATGACATGATCTTGTATTTAATGGACTGCATGGACTCCACTCCCAAGTTACTTGAGATGATCAGAAACTCTGGCGAACTAGCAGAAAATAATTTTTTCTCAATTAAACCAACCAAGAAAGGAATAAAAATAAACAAGAAAGGAATTTACAGTTGGAAATTTGGGCTAATTTTGTCATTATGTTTTGAGAAGTCAAGTTTCCTATAGAAATGCAACTCATATATAATCCTCTGTTGTGTTTTAAATGTTGTCTTAATTACAGATCATTTCTAGATGCAAAAGAGCTCATGATTCCGAACCAAAAATTTGAAAAAGTAAGCATCATTCTGTTAAATTCCAAAGAAATGATGAAGGATTACAAAAGTTTAAGCCTGGAGAAATAGGAAAGTTCATTTTATGTAGGACTTTTTAGACCTGGCTAAATTAGAATTTAGATTTAAAATAGATATTGTTGTTTGTAATTTAATATTCTATAGGATACTACAAAATTATTTTCAAGTAAAAGATTTAACTTACAAATTCACAAATGATTCTGGCATTCTAATTGTCTAGAGTAGTCTTTCAAGTGAGATATAATAAGACATTAGTTAATAGATAATTCCTACAGTTCATGTGTAAAATGATAATGTGAATAATCTAGACAAATAGAAAACAAATTGATTGTATTAATTTATAAATATAGAAACAGAGCAATCTTTTGAGACTTTGGTGTAACATGGTATGAAGAGTAATTGGGTGACATCTTTTTTTTCTACCTATACATATCACAGGAAGAAATTTCCTTAATTATGTACCTCTGTATACAATGAGACAAATGCTACGTTTGAGGTTTGTTTTTATTTTGTTTTTGTTGTTTGGTTTGTCCTAGGGCTTAACCTCTGGGCTCGGGCACTGTCCCTGAGCCTGTTTTTGCTCAAAGCTATTGCTCTACCACTTGAAACTCAGTGCCAGTTGGGTCTGGCTTTTCCTTATGAGTTTATTGGAGATAAGAATCCAAGGAAATTTCTTGCCTGGGTGGGCTTTCAACCATCATCTTGAAATCTTAATATTAAGATATACAGATCTCTTGAATATCTATGATAGATTATATATATACATATATATATATATATATATATACTAAAATAAATAAAAATAAAAATAAATAATATTTGCAAGTGTTCTGAACTCAAGAAAAACACTGCGGGGAAAATGATATAGGAAAGTTTAGTGTACTATTCTTTCCACAATAGGAAGGACATGACATTAGCAGAAGTGTAGTATTTTTTCACAATAGTGACAAAGCAGTCATGATGTGAATTTAGGGAATTTTAAGGCACACCTTACAAGTTGTAAATTGTTGGGCTAGGATGACTTTACGGCATAAAAACTTGGGATTGATTGTTATAGAAATAATAGCTTACTCTGATGAACAAATGTTTAGTCTTACGGAATTATTTATTGGAAGTGGCACTGTGGCTCAAGCGGTAGAGCGCTCACCGTGAGCTGCAGAGCACAGGGACAGAGCCCAAGCCCAGAGTTCAAGCCCCATGACTGACCAAAAAAAAAAAAAAGAAAGGAATTAATTATTATAGATACTTCATAGTTTTATCCTCTACAAGAACGTGTCTATTTTTTCTGTTGGCTTTTAAATATGTAATGCCTCATTGAAAACTGCATCTATTGCAGAATTAAATAAAATGCAAACAGGTACTATTTTGAATGTCTCTGGTATGGCATGTTCAGAATTTGAAAATGAGTAGTTAGTAGTCTTAGGAATGTTGAGGAACAGATATATTCTGTCTTCTTAACAATTAGTCAGTTTTCAGTTAGGAGTTTCCATAGAATTGAACTGTTTTCTGTTTTAGTATGAGACAATACTAAAATAATGTTTTTTCAAAGTAATGGCAAGTATATTCTGAAAATATTGTATAGTTTGATAACATTCCAGTTGATGTCCCTCTGATAAAGAAAGAGCTAATTCAAGTTAGCAGCCAAAATGTTCATTTTTTAAAAAGGTAATACACATAGAATAATATTTACTATACCAATACAGTGAAATTATATTTTATGTAGCTCATTTTTAACTTAATTTTATTAAGGTCATATATAGAAAGGGTTGCAGTAATTCTAAGGTATTGAATACATAACATGTCAAAATTTTTACCCCCTCCCTCATTTTTCTCACACTTTTCTTTACCCCAATACCCCTCACATGTTGTAATGTAAATTTCCAACATGTTGCCCTGTGAGTATGGCTATTGCATTGGTTTACCTTTTGTCCTTTGTCTCGCCATTTTATTGTTCTGCTTCCCTTGCCAAATGATGACAAATGTATATAGAATACACAGGATACTGAATCAAATACAACAGTGGACAAACCATAGGGGAAAACACAAAAGAAAAAAGAAATCACATAGTATATTGAAAACAACATCCACAAAGAAAAACCTCTCTTTCCATATCTAGCAGATTATTTTGCTCAGCATCATTTTATATGGTCATTTATACCTAGCTATTGAGCCATTCTACTCATCTGCTGGGACTATTTCCTATTTATTATTAAATATTATTATTAATAACTATTTCCTAGTTATTACAAATGAGGGAAACCATGGAATCTGTTTCTTTGTGTCTTGCTTATTTTTCTTTGTAGGATTTTTCCAAGTCTTTCCAATTCCTTATTAATGGGAAGCAGAGAATTACTCCGTATATATATAAAACACATTTTGTCAATTCGTTCATCTACTGAGTGGCATATTGGTTAAAAACATGATTGCATGTAAATATCACTTAAGGCCATTCAAAAATGACAGATTCCACCATACCAGATATAGTAATATCATGATTTCTAAGTAAGATAATATTTTATGGTGGTACAAGTGTTGAGATATAGGATGAGTCTAATGTATATCTTGCACTGAATTAGGCAGGAAGCTATCCAATATCATGTAGGACTAAAGTGGTAGTGACAAAATATTTCCCTTGAGAAAGATATAGGAGGCTGCCAGAAGTATGAAGTAGTTCAGATAATTTTGAAGAATTTAGAAATGCAAGCTCAATAATGTCTCTTTAAATAATAATTATGTAAGTGGAAGGGCAAAAGAAGGGTAAGAGAAGAAAATAACTGACAGCAAATCATTGTCCCAAGTTAGAGAATAAAAAGACATAATCTATAACTTCCAAGTTAAAGAGAGACCAATATAATACGTCCCACTTAATTTAGGTACATGCAAAATATTTACTTGGCTTTTCCCTAGTTAATGCTCCAAAATAAATGAACATTTATAAGAAAAGTTATGTGATTGCAATTGCTTCAACTTGAACACTAATTGTGATCAGCCCTTTTTTTCTCACTTTGTACTTGGAAAATTGTCCCTAAGTTGATGATGTTGTGGCTGATTAGATTCAGAGTTAGGGGCTTCTACTTGTACAATTAGCCCAGAATAGTTTAAAGCAGTTTTCCACTCAAGATATCCAACTAACATTGTCTGAACCTGTACTTTGAACACACACTCACACCTGAGCACATTATTTGAAATTGTAATTCAGCTTTCCTTGGCACATTCTACTTTGTGCCTTTGTCTTCTTTGCATATGCCTTTTGAGTTCATAGTTGCTCTATTTCCATTTCATCTATACAAACTGCTCAGAACATTGTTCAACTACCACTTCTTATTTGTACAGGCCCAGTCTATGTATGAAGGTACTTTGTCCATGTTAAGCAATAGGGTAATACTAACTCTCTGAGAAGAAAAGTTCCACAATATAACCCTATGCCCACATTAAAGGATGTAGAATTTAAAGCATTTTGAGACAAACAGTGATATTAGAATTGAAAGGCTCCTTAGGGACATTTTCCTGGAGTTCATTAGTTTACCCAGGAGAAATATAAATATCCACAAAATTTGGAGCTAATTAGTAAGTATCCGAATTAACATTAGATCCTAGATGTTGTGTTAATACAAGGTAAGATTTTATTATTTTTAAATCAGAATCCTTCACTCCTTGACAATGTGCATGAGAAAGTGAAAGAAAGACATTAAATCAAAATATCTTATCTTTTTACTCATTTAATCCTAGTGGTGAGAGTAATGTCTGAACGTTTTATAAGAACATTTTCCTACATATAAGAATTTGTGTCAGATTTGTTCACACACCATGGAGATATACCTAACAAGAATTAGATTTCAATAGTCTATATGGAAGTTATGATGTGTCAATGGCTATTGAGGCATTTTCTGTTCTAAAGAGGAATCAATTCCAGGAGTCTTCAGTCACATCAGTAAAGCTGTATGTTCAACCTAATACTTGGTTTTACTTGTCCTACATTTATAATGAGTAGGCTGATAAGATATCCAAACATATCTAAATATTTTTCAATAAAATCCCAAACTGATATGGATAGATGGATCACTAATTGGAACTGTAGGACAAATTAGGCTTGGTTGAGCTGTAGTTCAATCTATAATCTCCTGGCTAAATAAAGTTTTCAAAAATATTCACAGAATATCACTAAGAAAAGTTAATGATATTTATATCTGTATAACATTTCTGAGGTCAGGATTTAAGCATTTGTTCCCAACATTTAGAATCAATAGGATCTGTTAAATTAATGGATCCAGAATTTTATGTATTCACATTCATATCTCAACATTTTATCAATATGACTTTCACCAAAACACTGTTCTTATTGAACTTGTCTATGTTCTTTTACTTTTCAAATCCAAATAGTAGATTTCCTTCAATATCTTCCTGAAAATTCTTTCCCTCCCTTTCTTCTGTAAATCTGTGTTTATTACTTTTTTGTTTCCTTATTTATCGCTTTCCTCCTATCTTGTCCACACTGGTACTCACATTGTTCACACTTTCGTCAGAACTTTCCTTTTCCTCTTCCCTTTAATAATGTCCCTGATTTTATTATTAGTTTTCATATTCATGGTCGTGAATATTTTGATGATGTCCAAACAGACCTATCTTTGCATCTCTTTAACATAAACCTTAGAACTATCAGTGAGTTTTTTTCCTCTAAATCCATCTTTTCCACCTGTAGTCCTTATCACCAAGAATGTAACTAACACAGTTAGGAGACAGAGATGTGGAAAAGCTTTAGATTTACTCTTACCCTACCTCGATCCATTAGATAAGATGAATGATCAAGATTTTCTCAGTTTCTGTCACTAATGTAATTTCTATGTACTCCTTTTTATGCCCCTGACACCAGCCTATTGCAAATACTCATCACCAGTCACTCAATCCTAAAACAATTCTTTACAAAGTATGCATTTTCCCCCATAGTCTTTTTTATATTGGTCCTCTCCATCACCAAATGACTCTCCTTGTGAAGAACTCAGACAAAAATTCTACTACCATTATTTACTCACAGCATTGACTATTGGTCTTACATTTCTCATCTGTAAATGGATATAATCTACCAGAAATATTGAAGAATATATTTGTTGACTTCTAGAGCAAGGCAAAAGAAAGTAAACAGTCCTTACATTTCCTGCCTTAGCTTGTAAATAAGGAAAGAGTCAAATTCAGTTTGTTGGTACAAAGTCAGAAATAGTTTCATGCAGAAATAAAAATAAATTTTAACTTCTGCAGCTTGTGTCCTTTTATGGTAACTGCAGATATGTAAGTATTATTATGTAAATTTTGTCATGTATTTACAGCTGTAATGAAGAACATACTCTTAATATATCATTGGAAAAGTATCTATCTGAGAATGTTATTTGAACTAATCACATTAAGTTGAAATCTACATCGTAGCCAATCAAAATATGGAAATAAATGATTTTATTTATAAGCAAATAATACCACCAAGAATAGTGAGTATACCTTAGAAAGACTGCTGGAATAACATTAGGGTTTTTACTGTCTCTGCCTGTTTATTTGATTGTATTTCTTGATATTGAAACTCTCCTCTTTTTATTCTGGTTTTGTTTTGTTTTGTTTTGTTTTTGGTTCGTCATGGGGCCTCGTCTCTGGGCCTGGCCCTGTCCCTAAGCTCTTCAGCTCAAGGCAAGCGCTCTACCACTTGAGCCACAGTGCCACTTCCCGCTTTTTCTGCTTATGTGGTGGTGAGGAATCAAACCCAGAGCCTCATGTAGGCAAGGCCAGCACTCTGACACTGAGCCACCTTCCCAGCCTTCCTCTTGTTATTGTTATTGTATGTAATCCAACGCTGTTTAGAACTAGCATTCAACGTGGGAAATTTAGCTTCCAAGATATCTAAAGTTTTTTTTTTCCTTGTCAATCACAACATCGTCATTATCAGGCTACACTGTGGTCATCATCCTCTCCACCCAAATTATTATTAGCATCATAAGTGCTAATTATTGAACGTCGGATATATGTCTATGATTTTACTATTATTTGTCTTTAGATTAATAATTTTCATGTTACCACTGTGCATGCATCCATATTGAAATTTTGAACAAATAAACAAAAAAAACCATAAACCATATCAGGTAGCTTGACTATGTGCTTATAACAAATTATGGAATAGATTTTTTGAAGCATTGCAAATTCCTAATCAGTATGAATTAACTTCCTCTCTCTCCTGAACTACAAACAAATATTGAAGAGTTTGGGCAGAACCTTTTCAAGTAATATAATGTAAATGTTACTACAATATCATGTGTATATCTAAAGTTCCCTTGAAAATAATAAACTCTACTTTATATTGAAATATTAGTTATTTCATTCTAGGAAACATTTAGAAAAATTGACTGTACCTTTGAAATGAAAATGTCAAAAATAGTAACATAAAAGTTTTAGAGGGAGTCTGTCATATATATATATATATAAATGTTATGTGTAAAATAGTACATATTTAGAGATTATTTGTCATCAGAAATATATACATATATCTAAAGGTATTTGCAGAATGATATACATCATAGTGAAACAAACATCTTAAAACATAATTAAAATTAAAAAAAAAAAACTTCATGAAACAAAGTGCCGGTAATTCCACCCTTATAATACAAGGTATTCTGGGTTCTGAGATCTTAGAATTGTTTTCGAAACTAGCCCAGACAGAAAAGTACTTGTTAGATTCTTATCTCCAATTAACCAGTAAAAACAGGAATTAGCTCTTTTCCTCAAGTTGTACAGTGCTGTCTTTGAGCATAAAAAGGCTTAGGGACAATGCCCAGGCCTTGCAAACAACACACACAACAACTAATTGTATCAATTGTATCACATTAATTTCACAAAAGCATCTTTTAACTGCTGTGAACATTTCTTAGAAACATAAATACATACCCCTGGAAAATGTTAAGTTAAAAAGTATAGAATATTTACGTCTATTTAAAGACATAACTATTTCGATTGTTTAAGATATTTCGGTAATGATTAGAATTTAAGAATAATGATAGGTAGGTCATATATTGGGACTGGTTTTTATTCTATTATACAATAGTAATAAAATTATATTTATAATGATTATATAAAATTACTCTTGCTTGCTATTTGAATTATCATAAGTGATAAATATTTTTAAATGATTTCCAAAGCAAAGGAGTATCAATTCTTTTGTAATTTCAAAACAATTAAGAAAATGATTTCAAGGCTTCTTCACTCTGTCTGTATTTGTTTTCTTATTCTACTTTTCATATGTTAGTAGAAATTAAAATTCCAAAAATTTAATGGATATTGGCATCCAGGAACATCTTCACATACACTAATATTGGATTTCCTTAAGTGGGATTGTTTTATTTCATTTGTTACTTTCAAAAATATATCAAGATGATTGCCTATTTTGTTCTTTTCACTGCTTTTGGCTCTTATCTTGAGAATACGTTTTTCCTAGCAAGGTAGAGATAAGCAATTGGATTAAACAAGTAACATATGACTTTCATAAAATGCAGATGCATAGATTTGTGTCTACTGTCATTTGCTAAAATTTCTTCCAGAAAAGTTACTCAATTACTTAGAAGTTTTTCCCCTTCCCCTCCACAAATTATACAGACATCAAATACAGTGAAAGCAGGGGTTATAGTGTAAGGGAGGGACATACAAAGCAACAAAGAAATAATCATATAAATGTGTTATAAACAATCGCATGAAAGAAAAAAACATTTGAATACATAACTTAGAGTTCATTTCCCTACCATCACCTTATCTGACCTTTTCTGCTTGACTCAGATATATACTACATATTGCAAATGAGGGAAACCCTGGGAAAAAATAGGGATACAGGTGGACCTATTGCAACAATGAGATGTACAAGTCGTTATGTCAAAATATGAACTTTACAACTTTGGTGGGGTGGGGGTGACAGGGAGGATGGGGTATGGCGGCGGGGGAGGATGGGAAGGGATAGGAAGGGGAAACAAAGGAGGAGGCTACAATGCTTGATAAGAAATGTACTCATTATCTTGCCCATGTAATTGTAACCCCTCTGTACAGTATTTTCACAATAAAAAAATAAAAAATAAAATAAATTTCTTAGAAGTGATGCATAATTCCTAGGTATCCCAGTTATCACATATACTTTTGGATTGAGTTATCTCTGTATAACCTCAAACGGAAAAAATACCCTCAAAATAAACAGAAATCACATCTTTGTTTTAAATGCAGTAGTTTACAAAGAGTTTTTAGCCAACACCAAAAACATCTTTTTAGCTATTCTGCATTTTGTGTGAAGAAGTTTTAACAATAGTTTTTTTCCTGATATGCAATTCACTTACAATATATTATTTCCTTTTATTGTATACATATTAGTCCTTTGGAAGTGAATTGTACTTTCATAGGTCTCCAAAGCCTAATTTTCACAAACTTGCATTTCTTCAAATAGAAATGCTGTAAATTTTAGAACAGACATTAAAATAAATATAAAATTCAGTTACAGAAATTTGCCCAGCATACATCCTCTATAGTGTGTCTTTTCAAAATTTGTTTTTGGGGATCATTACCAGGGTCTCACACATTCTATTCAAGTTCACTGTCAATTAACTACATTCTCTGTCCAAAAAAGTTTTTTACTTCTGTTTAATACATTCATAGAAGTGTAATACCTGGATCCTATACAATTTTCTTTCATCTTTTGAAGACTTGAAAACTTGTTTGCTAAAATGATTGCAGTATTATACAAATCGATCACTATGAGAAGTATATCAATTTATCCACAAATACATTACTATATTTTGCGTCCTTTTTTATATTATGGTCATACTAGTGAGTTTTCTTTTTATTATTTCTTAGACACTAAAGAGAATCTTATTTCATATGCTCCTCCTATTGACTATTAATTTACATATGTTATTTAAAGAAATATTCTATTCAGGAAAAAATTTATATACAATTAGAAGACATAAAAATACTTAAGTTTAAGAATCATTGTAGCATTATCATTGTAGCATGAACAAATATGTGCACTCTATCTGTTGGATATGCTTTCATTTCTGTTATAGTGTCCCTTGAATTATGAAAGGTTATCACTTGATATAATCCAGTTCTTGCTTTTCTTTAGGCATTAATGTTTTCCATATCAAATGTTTAGAAACCTTTACTGATCAATATTATGAAATTTTACATTTATGTTTTATTGTTTTTTAAATCTCACATTTAGTTTGATAATCATTCTTTATAAGATTTGAGGTAGGCCAGGTGCCAGTGGCTCACGCCTGTAATACTAGTTACTGAGGAGGCTGAGATCTGAGGATCGTGGTTTAAAGCCAGCCCGGGCACGAAAGTCCATGAGACTCTTATCTCCAATAAACCACTAGAAAACAGGAAGTTTTGTTGTTGCTCCAGCGGTAGAGTGCTCACCGTGAGCTGAAGAGCACATGCACAGTGCCCATGCCCAGAGTTCAAACCCCATGACCAGCATACAAACAAACAAACAAAGTATTGAGGTAGTAGTCTAAGATCATTCTTGAAATCTAGAGAGGCAATAGTGCCAATAAAACCATTTAAGATTCTGTTTTTATTTCATAAAGTCATAGCATCCTTTTCAAAAATCTGTGGACAGATAAAACTAAGAAATTATTTTTGACAAATCTGTTACCTTCTTCTTTGTGTCTGTTCTTAAAGTAGAACTATGTTGTCTTCACTACTAAACATGGTAATACTATTCAAAGCTAGTATGAAGGCTCAAGCTACACCATTTTACAAGATTGCTCTGACTGACCTGTATTCCTTGAATTTACATACGAGATTATTGAGCAGGTGGACCAATATTCTACAGAGCTATCTAAATATATGATAGTCACTCATATTTTACAACTTGTGAAAATACAAACCCATGATATTATATATAGAAAATGTCTTTTGAGACTGCTCAATGCAACTAAAATTAGTTTAGGAATGAGTTAAGATTTAGATAACAGTACAGCATAATAAAGCTGAATGATAACGACTTGAGATGTACTGCAGAAGACAGTGAGAGGGGGAAGAATGGTGGACCACATAGGAGCTGTATGTCACTGGTATTGTTTCAAAAAACAGAAAGACTTCAGAAAAGAGAAGGAGAAAAATAAAGTGTCCTGAATCTAGTTTCTTTTTAATCCACCTGATAGTTTGGACTGAAAGTCAGATAACATGGGAAAAAATAGAAAATAAAGCATTGTATAGATCTGTTACAATGTAAAGAAGTTGTAATAGGAATATAATTAATTTCTAAAAAAATAAGAGAAAGAATAACTATAACAAGTGCTAAGGTGGATAGAAGATGGATCACATTTTATCATATGTAATTTTGAAAAAACATACTAGGAATGTAAATTTAAATGTCATAATTTAGAATTCAATTTGTATTATAACTAGATAGTATAGCTCAGTGGTAAAACATTGGCCTAACATATGTGAAGCAATTGTGTGATCTCCCAAACATTAGAAAGTACACACAAAGCACACACACAAAAAACCCAAATAAACACACACACACACATTTGTTATTATCATATTAAACAGAGGAAATTATCACAAATAGTAAAAGTATTTTAATATATGAAATCACAATATTTCTCATACTATTTAAAAGTTTAGTAGAAATAAAATAGTCACAAGATACTTGGATTCTTATAGATTAAGTAAATTGAAAATTCAGAAATAAAAGACATGAGAAATTTGCAAACAAGTTTTAAATAATAATCATTTTGAAATATGTGTCCTTTTATTTTGACAAAAGATTGATATTGCTGGTGTTTTAACTCAAGATCTAGAATATTATAACCAGGTGCTCTATATCTTGCTAGGGATGACTATATCTCTAATCATTTCACTCTGGAAATTTTATGATAAGGTCTCATAGTTTCTCAGTCTCTCCTGAATTACAAACCCTATTTATACTTACCGTTGTAGTTAGAAAAATGGAAAGCACAAATCACTATGCCCAGCTCAAACATTTTTTTAAATTCAATTACAAATATTTCCAAATAATGACCAGGTAATAAAGCCTTTTTAAATAAAGTATGTGCTTCTTGAAAATACACTATTTGTTAAATGGGCAAATATGTTTAGAACTAAAGAAAATAAATTTATTTAAATTCACCAACCATATAAAATTTAAGAAAATAATTTTTAAATATTCACATGTTAACTATTTTGAAAGCAAACTAAATGTCTGAATAATTTACTTGTGTTAAAATTATGCAAAACTAAATTAACTAATCCTAAAACTCAGAAAAAAGAATTACCCTAAAGAAACAATAGAAAATAATTAAGTTAAAAATTTGAAATTTACAAAATAAAATGACGTGTATTCTTTAGTTGACTTAAGTAACTGTAAACCCTCTGTATATCACTTTTATAATAAAAAATGCATGAAAAAAGAAAGAACAGTACCCATTGGTCAATAGCCGCAGGAAAAACATCAGTAGTTTTTTTGTGTGTGTGCAAAAAACATCAGTGGAAGAGATAACAATGTTTCTTCCATAATAAATGCACTCAACACCTTACTTATGTAACTGTATCCCTTCTGTACATTACCTTTACAATAAAATTAAATTGAAATTAAAAATAAACTAAATAACATACCAATTAAGAATTCATAGGGAGCATGGAAGGTGGCTCAGTGGTGGAGCCCTTGCCTTGCATGCTTGAGGCCCTGGGTTCGATTCCTCAGCAAACATAAACACAAAAAAAGCTGGAAGTGGTGTTGTGGCTCAAGTGGTCACGTCCTATCCTTGAACTAGCCTTGAGGAACAGCGCCCATGCCCAGAGCTCAGGTTCCAGGACAGGAACCCCCCCCCCAAAAAAAACATAATTACTAGAAGCCATTGGTTAAAAACTTTTTATAAAACTGCCCTAAGTACCCAAGTAATATAATTTGATGATACTATCTAAATACTTCAACTTCAGCAGAGAAGTCAAAAGTTTAAAAACTGTTACAAAGTAAAGTAATAAATCAGAATATATTACTATTAATAATAATCATAAGATGAATTTATAGTGGTAGTCAAATTTGTAAGAAATGAGGCAATTTGCCATTCGTTTGCACTTAATAAGTGAGAAAGAATTTTCTAGATCTTTTTAAATATATAATAAGTTTAATGAAGAAACTATTCTGTTACATCATATGATAATCAGAAGAAGCTGATATTAGAACAAAGAGCAGATTGTACTGTTTTGGATGTTAATGTATATACTTATTTTGGTTGTGGGAAATTGTGTTCAAATTGGGGTATTTTTTTTGTTAGACTGGTGTCATATCAGTGGTTAATTTTAGGATAGAGTTTCACTTTCCACAAGAATATGCACCTGATCTGTCTTTTTAGCCTTCCCATTATCAATGGCATACGAGTTGCACACCAACTTGTCTAGCTTCCTACCTTGACTGGCTTGGATTCTGTAGTCCTTCCAATCTTAACCTGTAGATAGTGCAGGATGGTGGAAATGATCCAATGCACCCAGCTATAGATTGAGAAGAAAGTCCACTAAACTTCCTGTTCTCAAGCCTCCTCAGTAGTTAAGAGTTCAGATGGGAGCCCCTGGTACCAAGCAGTAAGAGTATTTCTTAAAGCAACTAGACATATATATGACTTATGCATGTGAACACCTCAGGACAAGAATAAAAGAGCAGTGAAGCATAGAGGACAGGCCCAATTTTAACTAGCTACTTAGAGGCTGAATAAGCTTAGCTAGCTACTCTGGAGGCTGAGATATGAAGACCACTATTCAAAGCCAGTCCAATCATGAAAATAAATGCGATTATCTCCAAAAATCAGAAGTGGAACAATGGCTTAAGTGGTAAATCAATATCCTAGGTCACAGAAGCATAGAGATGATGAAAGAATGAGCACTTGCACATGCGCGTGCATGTATACATGTACATGTGTACACAAACACACACACACAAACATAAGTATTGCAATGCGAAGTTCTTTTTCTTACCTTGCAGTACTCTATTTCCCTGTATTAGTTTACAAATTAACAAAATCAGCTAAGCACCTATTTACTTACAACTCATCATGTTTCTCTAAAGTCAACTCTCTTTTTGGAAACATGATTTATTTGACCCAAATGTAAACTATTCAGGAGTTTGATTCTTCTCCTTTAATTCTGTAGAATTAGATGATTGTTTAGCTTCATCCTAGCAATATAATTTGAGAAACCCTACATCAAGCAACGTAATTCTTTCACTAGAAGGGAAGCCTCTTTCAAACAATTAATAATAGGTTTTCCTTCTTCTTGCTAGCATCTGTAGTTTTATTATCTTCATATATTTCATGATCTGTCCGTGTATGACAAAGACTGCTGTGAAAATGAAAAGACCCTTCGCAGCACTTATCATTTATATACCATTCATAGATATGAAGGTGTTTAAATATTACTCAAATTGCTTTGGAATAAATCATGTTCACATTGACTATCGTGAAAAATAAGGATTGGTTTCTCAGCACATTAGGTAAGAACTTGATTGAAAGAAACCAGAAAAGTGAGGAACAACTCAACATATACATTCAAATGAAACAAAAAAACCCAAGAAAACAAATTAATTCAGTACTCTAAAACCTGCAAAAAATGACCTGACTTAAAAAAAAATCAGCTATGACAAACTTATGAAAATCTTGACTACATTTGAGTCTACTCTTGTGAGGATAGAGGTTAAAGCGCAGACTGGACAGAAAGATCTTTACACAATGATATGTACCTGTTATTCTAAATTCCAGGAAGAATAACATAACGTGGACTGAGCCCAAGATCATACACAAGTATCTGAAAAATAATCAGGATAATTTAGGGCTGGAGACGTGACAAAGTGGTAAGAACACCCATTTAGGGGGCACAAGACACTCAATTCAAAATCTAATATTATGGGTATTAAAGTAAAAAGCTATGATTTTAAATAAGTGGTATAATTGTAAGATTTGAGTATTTGAGTGGAAAAATGCATGAGAGAGATAGAATATACCCATGGTACAATGCTTTCAATTTAAGTGAAAATGTTTTGTGGTACTTCAGACAAAATAGAGTTACCTCGCAAATGAGCATGGTTGTGCATTTGTGTGATGGAATTACTTTACTTACACAGGTGTAAATTAAATAGATTTTATTTGGGTAGATTGTGCTTCTTGAACTAAGAACCTGGATGATGTCCCTGAGATTTTTCTCTCAAAGCTACCACTCTACTACTTTGAGCCACAGTTCCAATTCTGATTTTCTTTTGGTTGTTTGGTGATAAGAGGCTCCTGGACATTCCTTCCCAGGATGGCTTCAAACCATGATCATCAGATCTCAGCCTCCCGAGCAACCAGGATGCCAGGCAATAGCCGCCGATATTTTTTATAATTTAGTAAATTGTACAGTTCTTGAAATTATTCATTATCATTATAACCTGTGTAATATATGTGTGTTTGTATATATCAATGCATACAAATAGAAATACTTCAACATATTTTTGTATCTACAGTAGATTTATGAAATCATCCATTATAAAATAAAATGGAAACTAAAGTTAATAAGGAGCAAAACAAAGGAAATTATCACATGTCTTATTGGTGAATGGAATATGAATTGCGAAAATCACTTTGGGAAAACCATCTCTATGTTAACAAAATGGATAAGAGCTATTATTTCCAATCCATCTAATTGCCCATATTGTGCAACCTCACACATGAGTGTCAAAATCAAACCACACTTTTAGCCTTTGTTTTTAACTCACCTGTTACAAATTATGGGTTAGATGAAGTAATCAAATAAAGATTATAATAATATTATGTGAGGCTATGAAATAGAGCTGAAAATGATTTTAAATGTGATAATAGCTAATTAAATTGCATACTTCTTACTTTTACTCTGTCATGTACATCATTCTCACATTAGGAAAATACATAGAAGGTTCTCACTAAATTATATGTACAATTATGATATAATGTATTGAAAGAATATGGGCACAGTGTGGTTTTAGGTTATTGAGACCTGTAGGGGGAAGTGTGTTTTTGAAGACTTGCAATACATTGGGATGAAGATGAAGGGAGGGATGTGCTTATTCTGGAAAACTGGCTAGAGGATTGTTCCCATAATGGTAGTGATGAATTCTTCCAAAAGGTTACAGTAAAATCACTTTCACAACCATGTTCACTGCTCCACTATTCATCATAGCAAAGTTACGAAAACAGCTCAGATGCCCTTTGGAGGAGTGATGGTTGGAGAAAGTGTGGCACATATACACAATTGGATTGCACCTATCCATTTTGAAGACTGTTACATTATTTGAAATGAAATGGATAGATCTAAAAATATATTAATGAGCTAAGTCAGAACCAGACAAACCAAGAACCCATGTTATGTCTCATATTTGGAAGCTAGAACTTTATACAGGTTTACACAAAAATATTAACCAAAGCATGCTATTTGCAGAGGAGTATTTCAAAAGTGTATTTTCTTATAAAATTGAACTTTTAATCCAACAAAATATATGTCAGGAAACTATCACTTGGAAGGTGTGAGGGGAAGTCAAAAGGAAGGAATAAAGAGATTTATGGAGGAAGAGAGTGAAAGTATATTATTCAATGCAGATAGTATGAAACTAGAAAAAATTAAAGTGGGGTGAGGTTTGAAAGGGTGTGGAAAAGTTATATAAAGATCCATTATACTTAAAAAAACTGATTTGTTGAATGGAAATTCCATTGTCCAAGTATTTAAGATTATAAGAATATAATTAAAAACATTGGAGACATCTTATCTTAAATTCTATTTCCATCTCTTTTAAAAAATGAAATTGTTTGCTCTATAAATTGATCAGAGGGATGAATTTCTTGGCTAGCTAGATCATTGCACATCTGTCTCTCTCTTCCTCTCTCCCCTTTCATGGTTCTCATCGGTAATATGATTGCTCCATAATTATCCTAATTTATTTTGCTTTTATATTTTTGGTTGCATCATTTCACTTTCTGCTCAGCCATTTCCCAAGTAATTTAAATGGAAGACATTATTTCCTATTTTCTCATTCCTAAAATAAGCTGCACATGAAGACACCACTGGTCCTCATTTTCAGTCTGTACCTTTGAATACGGAGGAAAACCTTTCCTCTGCTCTCTATCAGTTCCCTACTCTCCAGTTAGAATAATTTAGAATAGTAAAAATGAAAAAAGAGAAAATAAATAATAGTGAAAAAAACAGATGCCAAAAATTCACTGGATATTTCTGACCAGTTCATCCAATGTGAACTATTGGGGAAATACATGAACACTTCATACTCACTGGCACTCAAAGTCTCTGGCTAGGCAATTCTGATGAAGATGAGGAACAAGATGAAAAAGTGAGAAATGGTATCAATTGCAAGAGAAAAATGGAATAGGATCCAAGCCAATTTCTTTTTTGGTCTGCTGAAAATAATCGCCTTACTACAGTGCAGAGACTACTTTCCAAAAAGGCCACTCATGTGAATACTAGTGATGACGATGAGTACACCCCTCTTCATTGAGAAGCATTCAGTGGACACTTAGACATTGTCTATGAGTTGGGGGCTCAAGGTAGATATTCATGTAATAATTGTGAATGGTTGGACACCCCTGCACAGTACTTATACATGGAATAATAACAGAGTGGCTTCTTTATTTCATCATGATGCAGCTACCAATGGCCAAACTAAAGGCCTCTTGACCCCCTTGCATCTTGCTGCTGGGAATAGAAATAGCAAAGTTATGCTAGATCTCCTTCTGTTGAAACATTATATCAAACCAGGTCTGAAGCACAACTTGGAAGAAACTGCATTTGATATTGCCAAAAGAATAAGTATGTATCACTACCTCTTTGAAGTTGTGGAAAGCTGTACAAATTGTTCTCCTAAGTCCTAATGGTTTGGGTAAATTTCTTAAATTTCAAAATTCCCAGTCCATCCTATGTGTCCATACAAAATATTTTCACAATACAAAGCAACAGCAATATCTTACTTTAAAAATTCATGAATTCCAAGGTATTCTTCCAAGTGAATTGCCTGACTTTGATGTCAATATACATTCAAGTTGTTTGTATACATCTATAATGATTTCTGTAGCGTTTGTGATTTTTTAATAAGAAATAATTTTAACTTATCTGTTGAAATGAGTAGTACAGAAACTAAAGATATTTCTGGTGCTTGCCTGAAAAAAGTATATTTTAAAATATTTAGTATTCTGTTTGTATAATATCCATAATCTAGTTCATTCTCTCCTAGATATAATACTTTGAATTCGATACTGTTTTATAATATATATGTTCATTAATGTGTCCTTTCAGATTGCATTCCATATAGAAAAGGTTTAAGATTCCTTTAATTCCTAGGTCCTTATAGAATTTTATTTCTTTGATAAAATGAAAATTGTTATCTAATTTCAAAACTTTTATAAAGGTTATGCAATGTAAAGACCTTTATAAAAAGGTGAAGATTGAATGGTGTAAAATTACCTTTTATTCCTGTGAATTACATGTATAATTACACTTGTATATTTGTAATCAACTGTTTTTCATTTCTTCACAAATTTTCATATCATCCTTGTGCAAGAGCCATGTTAATCTATGTATTATAATTTGGGTGGATTTGCTGCTGAAGAATGTAGTTTCCTGTAAATTTAAGTAATTAATGATGCAATCTTAAGACAGGCATATATCCTTGGTTGCCTATTTGTAACAAGGAAACCTTATTGTTTCCTAAATTGCTATTCATCTTATTTCTGTAAAATTCTGTTTATGGTGGAAAAAACTTATATTGATAGGTCCTCCTGTATCCATATTTAAAAAAAAATTTTCCCTTCCCCTCCACAAATTATACCAACATCAAATACAGTGAAAACAGGGGTTATACCATGTGGGAGGGACATACAAACTAACAAAGAAATCATCTTATAAATAAGTTAGAAATAATTACAGGAAAAAAATTTGAATTCTTATTTTGGGGTTCATTTCACCTAACATCAACTTATCTAACAATTTCTGCGTGTCTCAGACATACACTAATAATTGCTAATAAGGGAAACCATGGGACCTATGTTACTTTGGGCCTGGCTTACTTCACTTAATATCATTTTTTCCAAGTTTTCCATTTCCTAACAAATGGGGCAATATCATTCTTTCAGATAGAGACATAGAATTCCATTATGTATATATACCACATTTTCTTGATCCATTCATCTACTGAGGGGCATCTGGGTTGGTTCAATATTTTAGCTATGGTAATGCTGCAATAAATATATTTGTGCTGGTAGCTTTTTTATGGTCTAGTTTGTGATCATTAGGGTAAATGCCCAAAAGCGTGATTGCTGGATCATAGGGAAGCTCTATGTGAAGTTTTTGGAGGAACCTCCATATTACTTTCCAAAGTGGTTGAAAAAGATTACACTCCCATTAACCATGCATTAAGGTTCCCTTTTGTCCACATCCCCGCCAGCATCTGTTCTTATTAGAGTTCTTGATTATAGCCATTCTAACTTGGGTGAGGTGATATATCAATGTTGATTGATTTGCATTTCTTTTATGGCTAGGGACGTTGAGCATTTCTGCATGCGTTTATTGGTCATCCTCCTTTCCTCTTCAGAAAAGTTTCTCTTTAAGTCTTTCGCCCACTTATTTATTGGGCAGTATTTTCTTTGAGTATTTGTGTTGGGGGATTTAATTTTTTGATTTCCAGGTCTGTTTTAGGTATGAAACCCTTGTCGGTTGTATGGCAAGAGAAGATCATCTCCGATTCCGTGGGCTTTCTATTGATCTTGCTAGTTATGTCCTTTGCCATGCAGAAGCTCTGCAATTGCATGCAATCCCATTTGTCCAACCTTTCTTTCATTTGTTTTGCTTCTGGGTTTCTTTTCAGAAAATTTCAGCCTTTGTCAAGGAGACCTAGGCTTTCTACGATTCCATCCTGTAATGTTTAAAGAATATTTGCTTTCACTCCGAGGTCTTTGATCCATTTGGACTTGATTCTGGTACATGGTGATATATAAGGATCTAGCCTTAATTTTCTACAAGTGATTAAAAAATTTTGCTAGTACCATTTACTGATCAGCCTGTCTTTCTTCGATTTTATCTTTTTAGATCCTTTATCAAATATTAGATGATTATGGGTCTGTAAGTTCATTTCTGGGTTTTCAATTCTAGTGCATTGTTCCTGAGGTCTTTTCTTGTGCCAGTACAAAAGTGTTTAAATTACTATGGCTTTGTAGTAGAGTTTGAAATAATTTATAAGATTATCTCTTTATTGTTTTGTATGTCCCTCCCCCACAGTATGACCCCTGCTTTCACTATATTTGATGTCAGTATAACTTGTGGAGGAGATGGGGAAAAACCCGTTGTTTAAGGATACAGGTGGACCTGTTGCAACAATGAGAAGTACAAGTTGTCATGTCCAAAACGAGCTTTACAACGTGGGTGCGGGGGGGGGGGGGGGAAGGGGGGGAAGGAGAAGGATTGGGATTCGTGGGGGAGGGGGGAGGCTGGGAAGGGATGTGAAGGGTAAACAAAGGAGGAGGCTACAATGCTTGGCAAGAAATGTAACCATTATCCTGCCCATGTAATTGTAACCCCTCTGTACAGTATGTTCACAAATAAAATTAAATTAAATTTAAAAAAAAAGAAAGTATTGTGCTAAGTTGACACCTGAGATATTGGATGTTTTAGCTGCATAGTATTGGTTTTCATGAATCAGTTAATCAGATTCTTTACACCATATGATGTTACTAGACTGTGGAATGCATGTTTATTGCATTTACTTTGTATAACATATTTTGAAATTTGGTATAAAACGTTCACCATTTTTTTAATATGGATTACTCCTAGTTGTCAAGAGTGAGGAAATGCCCTGGAACTTTGTAATTTGAAGTCTTATGTTGCCATGTGTCATATCCTATTTTCCTTTTACAGAGTTGGTAAAAAATTATATGTAATTTAATTTATTTTATTTTATTTTGGGTCCGGTCGTGGGGCCTGAACTCTTGGCCTGGGTACTGTCCCTCAGCTCTTCAGGTCAAGGCTGGCACTCTACCACATGAGCCATAGTGCCACTTCTGGCTTTTTTTTCTGCTTATGTGGTGCTGAGGAATCGAACCCAGGGCCTTAAGCATGCAAGGCGAGCGCTCTACCACTGAGCCAACTTCCCAGCCCTGTAATTTATTTTTATTTGTATTTATTATCTATTACAGAATTTGAACTCAGAGACTGGGCACTGATCCTGAGGTCTTTTGCTCAAGGTTAGCTCTCTACAACTTTGAGCCACAGTATCAATTTTAGTTTTCAGTGATTAATTGGTGATAGGTGTCCCAAGGGGACTTTTCTCAACCTGGCTCTGAACTGTGATCCTCACATACCAGACTCCAGATTAACCAACATCACAGGCATGATCTACCTCCACCTGGTTATACGTAATTTAAACTGTAGTTTTCTGAAGTCTTTCATCCTACAGTGAATATTTTTTCTTACAAGCTTTCTAATAAATATGTAATCTATTCAATTTTGAAAATTACTGTGTACCTCACACTTATTTGTGGCATTTCTGAAATCGAAGTTTCTCTGTGTGTCAGGGTGGATATTTATGCCTGTAACATGTACTATTGTTGAACACATAACATCTGGCTACTTACATAACAAAGGATGTGAAGCTAGAGTAGCCAGATAAAGAACTTCCAGGACAATTCAATGGCAACTCATGTACTCTCTCTGTAGGTGAATAGGCAGCATAGAAAAGAAATTCTTATATTTGAAAGTGATTGAGTGTGTGTGCACATAGGTGTTCACTTATTTATCTGTTATTATAGTTGTAGATATATTCACTAATATAAAACAAAATTTCATATATATATATATGCAATAACAGTTTCCAAAATCCAGGGAACCACCTCCATGTGCATCGCTTTCCTATGTTGCTCTCTGGGTAATAAGAATGAAACGTGGAATTGTCCTGTTGTAGAGAAATTACTCAGAGATTCAAACATTTTTCTTTTAATATGTTGCTTGTTCCTAACTCTAAGATTAGGAAGTCTGTTAAGATATATGTTATATTATAATAAATTTAATATATTATATATAATGTATAATTATTATAAGTTATATTTCATATAAAACCTGAGAATATTATATATTTATAAGGAAAAATACAACAAACGTATCAGTCCATACTTTCCTAGCCATGATTAGCTTCAGTACAGTTAAGCACATTACATCTCAACAGGAAAATTCTACTGAAGTTCTGATCCCCTTGAGCTAGATAAGGAGAAATCCTGTAAAAGAAGCCTCTCCTCAATTATGAGAAAAGATATGTTTGGAAGTTTAGTTTAGTTTAGTTTTTTTATTTTTTGGCCAGTCATGTGACCTGAACTCTGGGCCTGGGCCCTGTCCCTCAACTCTTCAGCTCAAGGTTAGTGCTCTATCACTTGAGCCATAGCGCCACTTCTGGCTTTTTCAGCTTATGTGGTGCTGAGAAATCGAACCCAAGGCCTCATGCATACCAGACAAGCATTCTACCACCGAGACACTAATCCAGCCCAAGTTTGCAAGTTTTGGAGAAGAGGAATTTGGCATTTCCTTTGCATCCTTGATTAGTCATGAATAGATATTATTTGGCTCCAAATTTTGTCTCCTTATAGGTTCCCTAAACAGTTACACATCAGCCTCATTCCATCACATATCGTTAAGTCCTTCTTTTATTTCTTTTTATCATTATTGTTTTGTTGTCATTGTATTGCTGATCCTGAAGCTTGAACTCATGGCCTAGGCAGTGTCCCTGAGCTCATTGCTAGTGTTCTACCACTTGAGCCGTGCACCACTTCTGGCTTTTTCTGTCTGGACATGCTTTGAATCATAATATTCAGATCTCAGCCTCCAGGGTAGCTAGGATTACAGGTGTGAGCCACCAGTGCCAAGCAAGTCCCTCTCTTTTAGATATTATTCTAAAAGCCTCCAATGCAAGGTCACTCCTAAGATAGTAAATGGAACTATGCCCATAGTTCCTTTAATTGTTCTCGCTGTGGTGTTTCTTTTACAAATTATATTGAAACTACTTCACTGTTCTCTTCCTAGTCCATGATTCTAGATGTTTTAGTAATAATTAATTAAATTTAGCGACTATAAACCCTAAATCTCTCAATTATTAATTTCATTTGATTCTTTCAATATGATTATTTTTCAATACAAATATGAACTTATACTCACCTTCTTAAATCTACCCCTTGGCATGAGCTGTGCCTGGGCCTATTCTACCTCAAATGCAAGAGGTTGGCAAAAGAATACCCTACAGCATTCCTGCCTAAGAGTGAGGACAAGTAGTTGCGTGCCTAAAAGAAGCAATGCATTCCTGACATGGGAAGGGGTGGGAGAGACAAGAGCCTAGAGAGCAAACTGGCAGTCACAACATTTAACAACTTCTCCATTGGGGACACTGATCTCCTGCAAAGTGGCAGTGATATAACTCACCTAGTGAATTTTCATATATGAAGGAAGTTGTCATGTCTCACTACACAACTCACTTGTAGTCAAAGAGAGGATCATTCTTTTGTGTCCTCCTTAGGCCCAGTCTCATTTTATCTCCATCTTAGACTTTGCCCAGACTCTATTCTTACCAGAAGGTCCCTGATGAGGAGGAATGTGTGATCTCTTGGCTTTTGATTAGCCCTATGGGAACTGAGGCCACTTTTAATTTTGTTCCTGTTCATTCTGACAAGGCTGTGGTGGGTGGTGGGAAATCTCATTCTCTGAATTGTTCCCTATTACCAAATCTCTTCAGAGAAAGTCAAGGAATGACAGATTCTGCCTGAGGGAGTGAGTTTCTGCATTTCCAAAGAGGTCAATTAATATCTGATTATGAGGCCCACGTGGTGGTCCTTCCCCAGATCCTCCAAACAGGAGTGGATGTTACCTCAGACACCAAGCCATCCTCATAATTCTTCAGCTCTTTCTCATGAAAATAAAGGTCACAGGAGTTGAGTTGAGAAACAAGGAGAATTGAGAGTAGCAGAAGAATCATTGGCATGGGGAGGAATTAGAAACACTGTGTGAAAAAAAGGGCTCAGAAAATCTAGGAACACTCACATCATTTGGGAATCACATCAGAGGATTCGGGAATAAAATTAATGAATTACTACCTAAATTAGTAACTCCACTGCTCTGACTACATTACAAGTGTTCTCTCAAAAGTTAGCTGTAGTAATTTGATGAGGAAAAAGGAGCACATTTTTTCCTCACAAAGTTCTGCTAAGTATCTTCTTCCATAACCCAGCTTGTTCTTACCCTGTACTTGTCGGTTACTTTCCTTTGCTGGATTCAATCAATGACACTTGAAAGTGTTATCATCTTCAGACATGTAATTACATTTTGTTTTAATCCATTTTTTATAATATAAAACAAATTTTGGGGAAAATATGTCTATGCTATATTTTCTTCCATGCCATATTTATTTGATGTTATTAATAGTTTCATTTTTAAAACCTGAGGAAAATGTTTTGTTACTGTTAGCACTAATTAGTTGCACCTTTTTTTTGTATTTTTCCATATCTGTATATTTGTTATTAAGCTTCTAACATTGTCTTTTCCCCCTACTGTTGCCTTCTTAAAATTGCTTCAAATTATAAACTCTATATGATGACCTGTATGTGTTCACTGATATACTTAAATTTTTATCTAATATGCACATTTTATATGATATTTTCATCCTATTGTAACTGCTCTGAAATCAATATGGAAGTCAAAACGCAATGCCACAAAACCAGTGAAATTAAGATTAGGTATCTCTCCAAAAATATGTAGCAATAATATAGTAGAAACATCCACTTCTCTTATATACCAAAACATGTTCATAGCTATGAAAGGTGCATTTTCTTTATTCTCTCTTTATGGAACATCCAGGTTGATTACACAGCTTGGTTGCTATGAATATTGCTGCCATGAACATATATATTCATATTGATTTATATTCTTTCAGTATGTATCCAAGTTGCAATAATGGTCTTCAATATATTTGTCTTTTTTGTATCGTGTAAACTTCCATTATGATCCCCATATGGGTTTCACTAGTTTACAATGCCACACCACCAAACACAGTTCCTGATTTATTTCAACCTCTCCAGCAGTTTTTTTTATTTGCGTGGTGATAGCTCTTCTGGTGTGTAAGATGGGATCTCAGTGAATTTCCCATTTATTTTCCTATGTATTTCCTATGTGGATAAGAATCTCAAAGATTTCATTTACTTACTAAACATATTGGTATTTCGTTCTTGATCAGTGTCTTTCTTTGTCTTTTGGTATTTGATCAATTTTTAAGTTTTATAATATTTGTTTTTTTCCCATTCCAAATACTCACTTTAGTAAAAAGATTTTTTTTCATTACAGTGGTGTATTGCTTGGATATATTGATTTTGTGAAGGCAAAGAGAATTTGATATTGTTCTCTCATTCAAATTATAAGCCTATAAAAATGAAGTGAACCTGATTAAATGAAGTTCTTTCTGCACATTTTCTCCGGTACAGATTTCTCTGATTTAAGAAATGTATATTTTATGTCATGCTGGATGCCTATCTAAGTCTGTGTTTGGATGATACAGTAAGAATTGCAGAATTCGCCACATAGATTTTGGAGCAAAGGCTTACAGCTGGTAACTGGGCAATGTTTCAGAAGACAGCTGAGGCTGAAGCTATGATCCATTCTACCTGTGTTCAGTTCCCAATCTCTTGTAATACACCCCTCACTTCCCATACGGTGGTTTCTTTTTCTATCCAAAATGTTTCTGGAGCTTCATGTTATTCTGGCCTCCTAGTAGGTCAACATGAGGGGGAGTGAAAGCAAGCAAGGCAGATATGGCAGAGGAAATTATTTTTTTAATTGTGTAAATACCATACAGAGGGGTTACAATTACATGGGCAAGGTAATGAGTACATATCTTATCAAGAATTGTGGCCTCCTCCTTTGATTCCCCTTCCCATCTCTTCCCAACTCACCACCCCCACCCCGTGGTCCCTCCTCAGACCCCCCCTCCAACTAATGTTGTAAAGTTCGTTTTTCAACATAACGTCTTGCACATCTCATTGTTGCAATGGATCCACCTGTACCACAATTTAAACAATTTGGTTTTTCACTTCCCCTGCACAAAGTATGCCAATATCAAGTGCAGGGAATACAGGGGGAATACAGTGGGGGAGGGACATAAAAAGCAACAAAGAAATCATCTCATAAATATGATAGAAACAATCACAAGAATGAAAAAAATTGAATTCTTATGTTGGGGTTCATTTCGCCTAACATCAACTTATCTGACAGTTTCTGCTTGTCTCAGACATGTACTAGTTATTGAAAATAAGAGAAACCATGAGACCTATGCTTTTTTGGGCCTGGGTTACTTCATGTAAAAAAATTTTTTTTCGGTTTTGGGGCTTGAAATCTGGGCCTGGGCACTGTCCCTCAATTCTTCAGCACAACTCTAACACTATCCCACTTAAGCAACAGTGTCTCGTGCAGGTTTACTGCTTATGTGGGGCTGAGGAATCGAACCTAGGGACTCATGCATGCAATGCAAGCACTCTACCACTCTACCACCTTCCCAGCCCTGGCAGAGGGTTTTTATCTGAAGATCCATCACACTTGGGAGCTTCTGGCTGAAAACTCCAGAAAGACAAAAGTGAAGAAACACTTAAGAGAAAATGTAAAACAGAAAGCCACAACGTTTAACCCTAAAACAAATTTCTAGGATAAGGACACTCAAGAATTGGTGTCACCTAAGGAGAAAACGGAAATATTCAGAAAGAATGAGAAGGAAGTGGGAGGGAATAGAGAAAAAGAGACCTAGACTACCTAGAGCTGGGTCCTCAATGTGAGCTTAATTTTACTGGGGAAACCAACCCCAAGGACACCATACCTTACAATTTTGATTACTCTCTCTCATGCTACAAAGCCTAATCCAGATCCACTTCCACTCAGCATGGTGTCCATTCTGTGATCCAGACTGACTGCTGGAGGTTCCCAGGGGATGCAAAGAGTGAAAACCACAGGGTTAAAGCTCAGAAAAGACACATGCCATCACTTCTCACATGTCATTTGTCAAAGTAAGTTCTACAACCAAGCCTGGTATCAATGGGGATGGGAATAGATATTGAGAGCATTATAATAATATCTATTATTATTATCATATAATAATCTAACATCTATTGTTTCATGAAAGGGAGAGAGATAGCGTTTCTCCCTTTTTAGGTGTATGGGACAGGAGATTCTATAGAATGTTCTTCAATTGGGGGCTCTCTGAATCTTTTCTCCCAAGATTGTGGCTATGAAGTTTTGGGAAGGAGAATTACAGTGGAAAAGTGAGTTCTCAAGCTGGGTACTGATGGCTGACACCTATATTCCGAGCCTGAGATCTGAGGATTATGATTTGAAGTCAGTCTGGGCAGGAAAATCCATGAGACTCATCTCCAATTAAACAAAAAGAGCCCGAATTGGATCTGTGGCTCAAATGTTAGAGCATTAGCTATGAGTGGGTGGGGGAGACAGAATCTTGACCCTGAATTTAAACCCAGGAGTGGGGGATGGGTGGAAATGTATTCTCAGTGCATGAAATCAAAGTTGTATGGTCCACATCACTATTGATGTTAACTTTGGGGTAGAGTTGATCAGTTTTATTCTGGAAATGATTTGTTCCACTCTTCTCTGTCCTGTATTCTTTAAAAGAAACAGCTTTGAGCAATCTATATCTAAGATGTGTGGATTGCACTGAAGCACTGGTTTCATTTTTTTCTACTTACAAAATGATACATAAATAGTGTACAAAGGAGTTTTAATTTAATATGTCAGTTTGTGAGTACATCTTGATCGATGTCATTAATTTGATCATTCTTCTCTATCTCACCCAACCCCACCCCCTACATTTACGTGGTCACATTTTCACACATGTACATTGAATATTATGACTGGATTCTCCCACTGCACCAGTTTGGCAAAGAAATTTCTTCCTTGTACAGGCAAGGAAGATGAACCTGAGGACTACAAGCCCAAAACAGCATAGCTATTACTTTGCATCAAGATTATTTGACTTACAATATCTTCACCAAAAGAAGCATTATAAAAAAGAACATGGCCAGGAACTAGAAGCATCTATCTTTGTGTGTGTGTGTGTGTGTGTGTGTGTGTTGGTTCTGGTGCCTGAGTGCTGTCCCTGAGCTGCTTTGCTAACTGTTAGCACTCTACCACTTGAGACACAGTACCACTTCCAACTTTATGGTAGTTAATTGGAGGTAAGAATCTCATGGACTTTCTATCCTGGCCTCATTTTAACCCACAATCTTCAGACTTCAGTTTCCTGAGTAGCTAGGATTGCTGGTGTGAGCAACTGGCAGCTAGCAAAACATCTATTAGTTACACATGTGGAGCAATTGGTCATTTGATACTGGTGACACTCAACCTTGCTAATTAGGAGGCAGAGATTTATAAGAATGATATCATGACCAGTTTTGACAAAAAAAATTCGTAAAACAACTACAAAAACAAAGAAAGTTAGATATAGTGTTAACTCACTATGTGGAAGCCATAGGTAAGAGATCATTGCTCAAGGGAGGCTTGACCTGAAAAATAATCTAAAGTGGTTAGAGCTTTAGCACCTTCAAGCACCAGTAGTGCCAAAGGAAAAAGAAAAGAAGAAAACAGAAAATGAAAGGAAAGGATAAAAAGGAACTATTTGCAATTCATTCGTGGTTTCATTTCATTGGATACAAGAATTGAGAGTATTTTGTTAATTGTTTTAGGATTCAGGCCTGTCTAATATAAAAGCATTTATTTCAGGTAAATATTGTATTATTACTATTTATTAACTTACTATTAGACATTTAGGTTTGGAGATTGAAATCATGGTTTTGTATATATTAGTCCAGTTCTACAACTTAGCTGTACCCAAGCTCTCTTGTATAGATTTGAAAATTGTTTACGAATTCTTCAATAGTTAGCAATTCTACTTTTCATCTTATATTTTCTCTCCCACCTTTTCCCCTATGTATTTTAGTTTATGTGTTGAAAACTCCTCAATTTTATCTTCTAAATTTAGAATTTTGCTTTTGAGTTTACAGAGAAGTCAGTTATTTGTGACACCTTTTAAAATTATATACAGGTATATGTATTTCATATATATGATTGATTCTTATAGTTCATTGCAATAAGCAACATTTATCTGATCATGTGCACATAGCTATTGAGCCATTGTGATCCTCTCCTAAGAATAGCTTCCCTTGATCTTGCCATGTGAATGCTTAGAGTGCTGTTAATCATATCCAAGTGTAATTATTTGTCGTTTACTATCTATTAGATAAACTTGTGGATGTATGGGCATATCTAGTTATTAGAAATGAGGAAAACCATGCAGCATATATTTAATTGGATCTGGCTTATTTCACTTAATACCATTTTCCCCCCAGTCTTTCCATTTCTTCAGAATGGGGTAATGACATTCTTTCCCATGGAAGCACAATACAACAGAATTGAAGATCCAGAAATGAATCCCCTCCTATAAGCACATAATCTTTGATAAGGAAGTCAGAAAAACAGGATGGAAGAAAAACAGCCTCTTCGAAAAATTGGTTTAACTGGCTGTACACAGAAAACTGAAATTAGATCACATTATATCCTCCTGCAGCAGAATCAATTCCAAATTGATTGAAGAGCTCAATGTAAATCCAGATGCCTTAGGAATCTTACAGGAAGAGTTAGGGGAAACATGAGGGCTCCTTGGCATAGGTCAAAATTTCCAAAGTAAGTCTGGATAAATGGGATTACATCAAACCAAATCAATCATTTGTCAGGCTCAAAAGCAATGAAAAAAAGAGATAGTGTAGCACAGATTTATTAAGGAGCAAACCTACAGATGATAGCCTCAGCCAATGGTAAACCCTTTCTCCCTTTTCTAACTAGCTTAATTATTCTGGGTTTACATGAATATAAGTATTTTCTGATGGGGATTAGTCAGAAAACAACTAATGCTAAGACAGTGATAGTATGTGAAATGAGTTGTAGCTGGAGAAAGGGAGGGATTAAGGCACGGGTGTCTAGTTCAAAGACTTGGCTTGGTGCCAGCTAAGTAAGGTATAGCTGCACAAGGGAAGGGGAGTAAAACAGGAGTGGTTATAAACAAAAGCACTGGTCTGAAGCCTCAAAATAAGGACCGCAGTCTGTGTGGACAAAACAGTCTCTAACAATAAGTTTTTTTTAAAATTAACAAGCATGATTTTAAATTTTTGCAGACTGGGATGGTATATAGTCACAGGCAATTTCTCCTATATCAGGTATGTTCAATCTACTCTTTCACATATTACCCAGTAGCCAGGTTTCAACACAAATGACTACAATGAGACTGTACAAATGAGGCTGTGACTTTCCCCTCTTATGAATCAAAATTCTGTCAAATGATTTATGTCTTCCAGATGTTTACACATTTCTCATGATCTTTTTTACTATTTTGTCTTCATTATTGATAATCATAGTACATTTTGTTGTTGTCTTGTGTGTATATGTCATTTTTAGGGCTTGAACTTGATGTTTAATGGTCTCCCTTGTATTTTTTGCTCATGGCTGATGATACTCTATCCTTGAGTCACATGCTCACCTTCTGCTTCTTGCTGGATAATTGGAGATAAGTTTTCACATTTTTGTATGTTTGGACTGACATTGAACTATAATATTCAGGTCTCAGCCCCCTGAGTTCTAGGATTGTACCTATGAATGGCTAACACCAATCTTTGCTTTACTATTATTTTAATTATGTGGTAGAGGAAAGTGGAAGTATATTTGTGTTAAGTGTGCAATTTTCAAATACAAGTTTGAATCAACTTGATATAATATAACTGTTATCAATTTTACCAGTTAAATCATGAATAATACACATTACCACAGTAATTTAATTGAAAACAAAAGGCATAATTGTTTTCTTAAAACAGTCAATGAAACCATAAATTACTTTCACTTTACAAATCATGTTTTATTTAACTTAAATTAGGTGGACCCATTGCAACAATGAGATGTACAAGTCGTTATGTCCAAAAATGAACTTTACAACTTTGGTGTGGGGGTGTACCGGGGAGGATGGGGGGGGGGAGGGGGTGGATGGGAAGGGGAAACAAAGGAGGAGGCTAGGATTGGTAAGAAATGTACTTATTATCTTGACCATGTAATTGTAACCCCTCTGTACAGTATTTTCACAATAAAAAATAATATAAAAAAAGAAAAAGAAATAAATTGCAAAAAATTTGGACAGGGTGCTAATATACATATTTTTCCATCATCACCTAACACATCCTCCTTCTTCCTTCCTAGGAAACACACCCAATCAATAAAAGGCATAGATATTTGGCTCTTGACCTTAGAAATGGAAGCAGAATGTTATGGATGTCTGAGATGATCATTAATAGTGTTTTACATAGTAATGTCACATGCAACAACCTATGAGTCCTGCAGGTCTTAACACTACTTCCTTAGTGATGTAATAGGATGTCAGCTTTATTGGACGTAGTATTGCTTTCCACTTCCTTTCCTACCACCTGAACTAAATTATAATACATATTAACAGAAAGAAAAAGTAATGCCATCTTAAGAAAGTCCCATTGGAACAAGACGTTATGTCGAAAAGGGAACTTTACAACTTTGTGGGGGGATAGGGGGATCGGTGGGCAGGGATGGTAAGGGGAAACAAAGGAGGAGGCAACAATACTTGATAAGAAATGTACTCATTACCTTGCTCATGTAATTGTAACCCATCTGTACTGTATTTTCACACAAAAACTATTAATATGAAAAGAAAAGTCATTTAGGGCTCGGGAAATATGGCTTCATTGCATGAAACCCTGGGTTCAATTCCTCAGCACCACATAAACAGAAAAAGAAACACTGAAAGCGGTGCTTTTCCTCAAGTGGTAGACTTCTAGCTCAAGAACAGTTCACGGTCCCTGAGTGCAAGCCCCAGGACAGGCAAAAGAGTCATTTAGCTAGTAAATGCAAAATAAAGAACCCATACTTGGAATATATTATTGCTGCTTCCAGGTGATACCTAACAATAGTTCTTAATTCATGTACTTTACTTATATTAGAATACTGTGTTGAACAAAAAAATGTTTTGTTAATAGGTCATGGCAATTAATGCCAGGAATGTGCTTGGATGTCAAGTGATGTTTAATTCTGGAAATTGAAAGATTCTAGGATTTTGTGTGCTCAGTGCTAATCAGAAAGGGAAAGGTAATTTAAGTGAGATTTAGAGATCTTTGTGGCCAGTCATGGCACCAAAAATGCAGATGCTAGTTAACATTTGTGACAGAAGAGAAGGAATAACTCCAAATGGAAGGAATAAATTGTAGTAACTAAGGTATAGCAGAAACCGTTCTAGGGAACCATTTTTGGTTATTGAAGAACTAATTATAAACTAAGTTTATTCCTCATTGCTTTTATTATTCTAATCACTTAGGCTCTTCTTAATCTCTGTGTGATAAGTTGTATATCCTTCTATGCTGCTCTTTCATACCTGATCTCCTTTGCTTTCTAAAAATATCATCTTTCTCTATTTCTCTATGAACAATTTCTGATACTAAATCCACATATGCAGACATCAGACGATGCTAATATAAGAGTCCCATAGCTCATGAGTCATTAATGTAACAACATGGAAAAAGAGGGCATATTTATTGCTACCTCAATTTTCTGAAAAGCTGAAATGTCACATCATTTGATTCAAATTTCCATTCTTTGTCTACATAGTGTCATTAAGTGCACATAAATGCAAATATGAGCCAGGTGCTGGTGGCTCATGTCTGTAATGCAAGCTACTCAGGAGGTTGAGACCAGAGGATTGTGGTTCAAAGCCAGCCAGGTCAAGAAATTCCATGAGACCCTTATCTTCAATTAACCACCAGAAATCTGGAAGTGGTGCTGTAACTCAAGTGGAAGAGCACTGGACTTGAGCTGAAGAGCTGAGGGACAGCACCCAGGATCAGAGTTCAAGCCACACGACGAACAGAACAGGTGTAAATATGAATTTACGTTTCCTCAAAAGGAACAACAAAGTCAATAGTAATCTTCCCAAGCAGAGAAAGTAATTGCAAAATGACTTTACACTCGCAAAAATGTTTCAAGTTTAAAAGCCGATAATCCTGGAAAGATAAAACATAAGAATATAAGGAAGTCTGGGAAGTTCAGGTTGCATCAAGCCTAGGCAGAACAGTCTTTGTGACATTATCTAAAATTAACCAGCCAAAAGCTGCATTGGAAGAATGGCTCAAGTAATTGAATACTAGTTATGAGCAAGATTGCTGAATAAGAGCTTGAGTTTTTTTCATACACACATGCAAGCATGCATATACACACAGAGGCACTTATATGTGTAAACACACATAAGAAACAACTTTCAGAATGTGTAGAAAAGTCAGAAAATATATCCTGAGTAAGACTAGAACAAGTAATAATTTTTAATATTAGAAAGTCCTCAAGTGAACTTTCCCCAAAAAGGTTGAGACTATTACATAGGCAGGGACCAGAGATATTAAGATAGTCAACTACTTATTATTAAAGTGATCTGTTCCATGGAGGAATGAATCAGAGACCCCTGCAGGTGCATCTGAAAATGTTCATAACCTCTGTCAAATGTTCCGTCTTTGAAAATTGTACATAAACAGTTTAAGCACTTTGTCTAGTGGATAAGATTATCAGAGAAGTTCAGAATTGCTAGCCTGTTTCTAGATTAAATAAATCATCACACTATGGCAGGGCAATGTGATACAAGCCTGGAAATTTAGCACTCAGACTAAGACAGGAGATTAGAGAATGAAATTATGTAGCGATATCTTCCCTGGAACAGGTAGTATAATTTTCTCTCAATAAAACAAACCTAACAAACAAGAAAGAAATATACAGTTTGAAGTTTGGGCTAATTGTGTCACTATGTTTTGAGAAGTCAAGTTTCCTTTTGAAATGCAACTCATATATCATCCTCAGTTGTGTTTTAAATGCTCTCTTCATTTCAGAAAATGCCTAGATGCAAAATGGCTCATGATTCCCAACTAAAAATTTGAGAAAGTAAGTATCATTCTGTTGGATTCCAAAGAAATGATGAAGGATTACAAAAACTTAAGCCTGGAGAAATGGCAAAGCTCATCTAATGTAGGACTTTGTAGACCTGGCTAAATTAGAATTTACATTTAAAATAAATTTTTTTGTTTGTAATTTCATATTCGATAGGATACTACAAAATGGTTTTCAAGTAGAAGGTTTAATTTAGAAATGCACAAATGATTCTGGCATTCTATTTGCCTGGAATATTCTTTCAACTGAGGTATAAATAGAACTTAATAGATAATACCAACAGTTCATGTATAACATGATAATGTGAATAATCTAGACAGTTGCCAACAAATGGATGCTATTAATTTATAAATTTAGAAAAAGCAATTTTTTGAGACATTGGTGTAACATGTTGTGAAGAGAGTAATTGTGTTATATCTTTTTTTCTTCTACCTATACATAACACAGGAAGAAATTTCCTTAATTACGGACCTCTGTATAAAATTAGAAAAATGCTAGGTTTGAGGTTTGTTTTTATTTTGTTTTTGTTGTTTATTTTGTCCTAGGGCTTGACCTCTGGGTCTGGGCACTGTCCCTGGTCCTGTTTTTGCTCAAGGCTACACCTCTTCCACTTGAAATTCAATGCCACTTTTGACTGGCTTTTCCTGAGCAATTTACTGGAGATAAGAATCTAAGAAAACATCTTTCCTGGGTGAGCTTTGAACCATAATCTTCAGATCTTAATATTCAGATATTCAGATCTCCCGAATATCTATGATAGATAAAATGATAATAATTGTGGGGCAAGTGGGCAGCAAAGATGGTGCTGAGAGGGAGTTGAGTAGGCAGAGTCCGATTTGTTTATATTCAGTTCGTAAATAGCTCCTGGAAGCTTAGGTGCATGATAGGGTGTGACCTTTACAGTGATTAGTTGGTTCCTTTTCCTCCCCATGCCACCCGGTCTTTTTTGCTTTTAAAAAGTGCTTGCTGTGTGTTAATAAACGAGTTCCTGCTTGACTTGACTCCCTGCTGTGTCTGATTGTCTCTTGGGTTAAGGGAAGCTTGGGAACAGGCAAGCGGAGCACTTACCTTTCCTCAGACCCCGTCCATCTTTCATGGGATGAAGACCCAACATCAGAAGCCCAACTTGGGCAAGAAAGAAAAATATACCGGCTTAGGCTAAGCGGTCTCTCAGGGTAAGTAAAACCCTTAGTATGGGTAATGCTATTTCACAGAAGAATGAGGAGGAGGCAACATTAAGCCTAGAGGGAGTAAAGGGGGACTTGGGAAGTGAGAAGGTAAAGGAATGGGTCAAATTCGACTGAGAATGCACTGAAACATGCACAGTGGAAGTCAAAACAAGGGTGAAGGTTACCCCCTCTGACTTGGGTGCCCTCACTTTCCTAGGCTTCCACCCTATTCCTCCGATTGGGCCAGAGATTGTGCCTTAGGAGACCTGTGAGAAGGACCTGCAAGACGCAGATCCATACTGACCTTTCATTGAGGGGCTGACGGCTGTAGAAAGAACCTACTCGGAGGCCTGCCCTGTAAAGGAAGTCCCACCTGGGAGCCCAGAACCTGGGCCACAGGATTCACTTCCCCAACATATCCAGTCAATCTTTCACCAGGAGCTAACATGCCCTTGGAATGGTATCCATAGGAAGCTAAGGATCTTAAAGAGATCCGCAAGTTGGTGGCGGTGAATGGCCTGAACTCTCCTTGGGCCCATACCCAATTACAGGACATTGTTTATCACCCATGTGTCCCTAAGGACTGGCTGGATGTGGCCAAAGCCGTCTTCACCAGTTCTCAGTTTATTAAATGTTGTGCTTTCTTTAAGGAGCCATGCAGATTGTGGGCGGAGAATAACTGGCAGGTTCAAGCCGCAATACCTATTACTTATGCAGTTTTAACAGGGATGGGGGAAGGGTGCTCCACTGGGGTCCAACAGGCCACAATACCTGTCCCGTACTATGACCAGGTGAGGCAGGAAGGACTTGCCGTGTGGTACAAACTGGATGATGGGCCCACTGTGTCCCCCATAGCAGGAGTGAGACAAAAACCTGGTGAGCCTCTACTTGAGTTTATAGCCCTAGTCCAACAGAGAATTAATTGCAAGCTGCCGGCAAGGAACCTCCGAGATCAGTTTTTAAAGCTACTGGTCTGGGAAGGGATATATGCAGACCACATCATGGCCTATGTGGGATTGAGAGAGAATTCCCTGAGCAGATGGGTGGTGGCCTCGCAGGATATGGGAACACAACCGCATCATTCCTAATCTCTACCTTTATCCTTACAGGCTCAGACATCTGCAATGACTGAGCCTATTACCCAGGCGCTGGCAGCCCAGGGCCAAGGAACCCCAAGACCATTGGGGAGAGGGACTTGTTTTAAATGTGGGCAGGAGGGGTACTTTAAGAAGGACTGTTCACAACAATCCCCCACCAACCAACCTGGGGGGCCCAAACTGACCCATACACTCTGCCCCAGGTGCAGGAAGGGGCTGGGAAAGTGGCTCAGTGGTAGGGTGCTTGCCTTGCATGCATGAAACCCTGGATTCAATTTCTCAGCAACACATAAGCAGAAAAAGCCACAAGTGGCGCTGTAGCTCAAGTGGTAGAGTGCTCACCTTGAGATGAAGAGCTGAGGGACATCGCCCCGCCCCAGCGTTCAAGTTCCACGACCATCTAGATAAATATATATATATATATATATGTGAATATTGGTGATGCTGGAGCAGGAATTCCCTATAATCTCCAAGGCCAAGCAATTATAGAAAGAAATCACCAATGACTTAAGGAGCAATTATAATTATTAAAACAAAAAGGAGGTGTTAGCCTCCATATACAGTTACAGATAGCTTTTTTACCATTAACATTTTAATTTTTTCAACAGGGGCAACTGAATCCAGATTTCAGAAGCACTGGGGACAAATAAACCCTAAGCCCTAAGTGAAAGTCAGGTGGAAGGACCTCCCTGACAAATCAATTGAGATGACCTGACCCCCTAGTTACTATGGGCAGGGGATTTGGATGTGATTTTTCCATAGGGGAGACAGCCCCTTTGGGTAGAGCTGGTCAGATCTGGTTGAGTCAGCTAGAGTAGCAGTTGAAGCACATTTCCTTCTCATAGAGATGTGACCCACAGGAACATCTGCCTAGCTTGACAGCCATGAGCTGTCCAAGCTCCCTACATGCCTTAGTGCCTGTCACCAAGCAGTGCCTGTCACAAGTGCCTTACATCAATTCCCACTATGTGATTGGCCCATAAGGACTCAGGAGGTTGGGAAAGCTGGGGTGTAAAATCCCCCCCACTTGCACAAGAGTAAATGAGACCTTCTTAAGCCTATTCTCCCAGTGTGTGTTCCTTGTGGGCCTCATTCACTGCCCCTGCAGGACATCTAGCCCTATAAGTGGCGCCCAACGTGGGGATCATGAGAGCCTCAATTACGAGCGTTTGTTGCCCTGCTTCAGAGTAGGCAGTTAAAAGTATCACAAAAGGAAGCTAGTTTAATATGGGAAATAGTAAATGAATTATGTCTGTGGTTTGACTCCGGGGCCATTTGGGATCCAGACAGCTGGACCTGCTCCTTCAGGCGGCTCATAAAAAAGAAATCTGAGAAGGCACTGAGCTACCCCCAAATTTACCCCATTGTAGTAGCCATTCAAGCCTGTCTATCGGGGAGAGAAGAAGGAGAAACTCTGCAGGCATTTAAGGCCTCACTGCGAAAAGAAACAGCATACAGAAAATGGTGAAGCTGCTCAGGCACTCCCATCTTCTTGTGGAGGCAGCAAACAATTCCAGTAAGAATGCAGATGACCAACAACTTCCACCATCATGTGAACCAGAGGGCCAGCCAGCTATGCTTGTAAAACCCCTCTCCCACACTTTGGGTCCCAGGAAACCTGCTCAAGCACTTCTTTTGGTCATTTAGGCTAGCCTGGTAACTCCCCTCAGGGAACTTTGTATCCTTGGGCCTTCATATCCAACTTTGCCCAAGAAAGAAAACCCATTGTTCCCCCTATAATACAACAGTTGTTTGCGGGCCCCACAACTACCATGGCAATGGCAGCCAAGCCTATGGATGAACCCCAGTTCGTGTTCCCGGTAAACTTCCACCGAACCACTGCACCACCTAACCAATGGTACCCCCACAGCCCAAAAGTGCTTGACAAATATTGGACCACTGTTAAGGAAGATGGGTTGCACTCCCCATATGCTCAACAGATGCTTGAAACCATTAGCATTGATCTGAGTTGCCCCATTGATTGGAAGAACTTAATGTGCACAGCATCATCTTCAGGGGACTTCCTTTTATGGAAGGCTGCTTTTTATGATGAATGTGAACAACAAAGCACATGAAATGTCACTGCTGGAAGATATGATGCAACCATGGCAGACCCTGATTGCTTAAAAGGGGAGGGAGTTTATGGGTCTCCCATTGCACAAGCAGTGGCATCTCCGCAGTACTTTGACCCAGTACTCCTCTGTGCATTGTGGGCTGACTCCTTGGTCCCTTCGAAAGAAGGGAACAAACAACTAAAAACCCTCATACAACATCGCAATGAGCCTTTCACTGACTTCGTTGCCAGTGTTCTAGAAGCAGTAGCCCAGAAGTTATCCCACGCTGGAGCCGGAGAAGCACTAACCAAGACCTTAATATGGGAAGGGGCCACACAGGAATGCAGAAAAGCCATTGTCCCTGAATGAAATGGGGAGATCACTGATTGCATCCTAGCCACCAAAAATTTGGGGACATCAACTCATGCTAGGACTACCCGTGCACAGGCTTTCACCTCTATGACTGCCAGTGCGTGCGCCCACTAATGGAGCAATGGGAAATTGACATTGCTGGGCATGTGGCATAACTGGTCATTTTATTTTCATTTTTTTAATTTTAATTTTTTTATTATGAAAGTACTGTACAGAGGGGTTACAATTAAATGGGCAAGACAATGAGTACATTTCTTATCAAGCATTGTAGCCTCCTCCTTTGTATCTCCATCTCTTCCCTTCACATCCTCCCCCCACCCCTCCCACTCAATCCTCCCCACTACCTCCCCACACCCGCACCAAAGTTGTAAAGTTCATTTTTCACCAAAACGACTTGTACATCTCATTGTTGCAATGGGTCCACCTGTATCACTATTTAAACGATTTGTACTTCCCCTTCCCCTCAACAAATTATACCGACATCAAATACAACGAAAGCGGGGTTTATACTGTGGGGGAGGGAAATACAAAGCAATAAAGAAATAATCTTCTAAATGTGTTAGAAACAATCACCTGAAAGAAAAAAAACACTTGAATACATATCTTAGGGTTCATATCATTAACATCACCTTATCTGACATTTTCTGCTTGATTTAGAAATATATTAGATATTGCAAATAAGGGAAACCATGTTTCATTGGGCCTGGCTTACTTCATTTAATATAATTTTTTCCAAGCATTTACATTTCCTAACAAATGGGGCAATGTCATTCTTTCTGATAGAAGCATAGAATTCCATTGTGTATATAAACCATTTTTTGATCCATTCATCTACTGAGGGGAATCTGGGTTGGTTCCAGATCTTAGATATAGTAAATAGTGCTGTAATAAACATAGCCGTGCTGGTAGCTTTAGTGTGGTCTTGTTTGTAAACATTTGGGCAAATGCCCAAAAGTGGGATTGCTGGGTCATAGGGGAGCTCCATACTGCTTTCCAAAGTGGTTGAACAAGTTTACACTCCCACCAACAATGAAGTAAAGTTCCCTTCTGTCCACATCCCCTCCAGCATCTGTTGTTGTTAGAGTTCTTGATTTTTGCCATTCTAACTGGATTGAGGTGGTATCTCAATGTTGTTTTAATTTGCATTTCTTTTATGGCTAGCGATGTTGAGCATTTCTTCATCTGTCTATTGGCTATCCTTCTTTCTTCTTCTCCAATCCAGGAGCATAGGAGTTTTTGCCATTTTCAAAGTTCTGTATTGATTTCCTTTTCCAAGTTTTTAAAGTTTTCATCATAGACGTCCTTAACTTCTTTTGTTAAGTTAATTCTTAGGTATTTTATTTTTGTGGGGCTATTCCGAATGCAGTTGCTTTCCTAATTTCAGCCACACGTTTCTCACTGTTGGCTTACAGAAAAGCAATTGATTTTGAGGGGTGATGTTTATACCCTGTTACTTTGCCAAAGTTTTGAATCAGCTTGAAGGATTTGGGAGAGGAGTCCGTGGGATTCTTTAAATAAAAGATCATGTCATCTAAAAAGATGGACAGTTTTACATCATCTTTCTCTATTTGAATCCTTTTTATGCTTTTATCTTGTCTTATTGCTGTAGCTAGGCATTCTAATAGTAGATGGAAGAGAAGTGGAGAGTGTGGACATCCTTGTCTTGTTCCTGAGTTAAGAGGAAATGGCTTTTGTTTTTCACCATTAAGTATAATGCTGGCTGTAGATTTGTCAGATACAGCCTTTACTGTATTGAGGAATATTCCATGGATTCCTAATTTTTCCAAGGCCTTCATCATAAAGGGGTGTTGGATCTTGTCAACTGCATTTTCTGCATCTATTGAGATAACCATGTGTTTCTTATCCTTGCTCCTGTTGATGTGATGAACAATATTAATTGATTTGCGTATATTGAACCAGCTTTGCATCCCTGAAATGAATCCTGTTTGATCGTGGTGTATGATTTTTTGGATGGATTGTTGATGCTGTTTGGCCAAAATTTGTTGAGAAGTTTTGCATCAATGTTCATCAAAGAAATGGGTCTATAGTTCTCTTTCTTTGATGAGTCCCTGTGTGCTTTTGGGTTGAGGGTTATGATGGCTTCATAGAATGTGTTCAGTAGTGAACTGTCTCTTTCAATTTCATTGAAGATTTGGATGAGTATTGGTGTGAGCTCTGCTTTGAAGGCCTTGTAGAATTCCACTGTAAAACCATCTTGTCTTGTCCTGGACATTTCTTAGATGAGAGGTCTCTTATTGCTGTTTCTATTTAAATGCTTGATATGGGCCTGTTAATATAGTTTAACACAACTTGATTTAGTTTTGGCATGTCAATATTTGCTAGGAAAAGGTCCATTTCTGCCATGTTCTCAAACTTATTAGCATAAAGTTTTGAGAAGTATTCCCTTAAAATGTTCTGAATCTTGGTTGTTTCTGTGGTGATGTTTCCATTCTCATCTCTGAGTTTATTTATTTGGGTGTGTTCTCCTCTTTTTCTCATAAGATATTCTAAGAGTCTGTCAAATTTATTTTTTTCGAAGAACCAACTCTTTGTTTTGTTGATTCTTTCTACAGTTTTTTTGGATTCTAAATCATTTAATTCTGTTATAATTTCAATTATTTCTTTCTGTTTACTGAATTGGGGTTTATCTTGGTGCTCTTTTTCAAGAAGGTTCAGATCAACTAGATTTAACAGTCATCTACTGAATATTTCACCCAGAAGCATCAGAATACACATTTTTCTCAGCAGCACATGGAATATTTTCTAAAATAGACCACATTTTAGGCCACAAAGCAAACTTGTCCAAATTCGAAACATTGAAGTTATACCTTGCATTCTCTCTGACCACAAGGGAATAAAATTAGAACTCGACACAAAAAGCCACCAAAGAAAGTTCGGTAACATATGGAGGCTGTACAACACACTGTGAATCACGACTGGGTCATGGAAGAGATTAGAAAGGAAATTCAAATGTTCATGATATTCAACAAAAATGAGCACACAAATTACCAGCTCCTCTGGGAACTGGTCATTTTAAAAAGGATTTCCCTTCACTCCGGGGTTCACCCAAAAGAAAGCAACCTCCTTCCGTATGTCCTAAATGTAAAAAGGGATTTTGGGCGTCCTCTGAATGCCACTCTAAGACTCAGCCTTTAAACTAAATATGGGGTAGTCCTCAGCCCCTACCCCAAGAGCACAAAAACTACAACCACCACCTCAAGTGAAATGGACTTTTCCTATCGAAAATGGAAAATCTAGAATGGAACTTAAGGTTAAAGAACAAAATTTAAGGGCATCATTGATACGGGGGCTAAATGTACAGTCCTTAGAAAAAAAGAAGTCGAAGGGTTGGTGTGGAACCTAATTCCTGGCCCCTGCATACAAGGTGTCGGTGGAAAAACAGATTCCCTCCATGTCCAATGGCCTGTATTATGGAAAGACTGTGATGGGGTCACGGGGGCTTTTAAACCTCTTGTTGCCCCTGGCCTTCCATGCAATATTTGGGGAAGAGATGTCCTCACTAATATGGGTATTGTGATAACAGCAGATGATAAGGCTTTTTATGAAGACATCATAACCAATCAAGCCATTAGTCAACCACAGTACCCCCAATTCTAATGGCTACTGTTGTAGGGCCAGAGCCATTTCCACTCCAATGGGATACCACCAAACCCATTTGGGTAGAACAGTGGCCTATTTTCCCTGAAAAGCTCCCTCATTTTCACACTGTAGTGGAGGAGCAACTAGAAAAGGGACAGATAGAACAAAGCATCAGTCTCCACAATTCTCCCATTTTTATTATCCAAAAAAAGAGCTCAAGGAAAATGGAGACTTCTTCATGACCTACATTCCATTAATATTCATATGAAAAAGAAAGTAATGCTTCAACCTGGACTCCCACATCTTTCTGCAATACCCAATGATTGGCACATTGCCATTATTGACACCAAGGACTACTTTTTTCCATCCACCTACATCCCAAAGATAAAAATATTTTGCCTTCTCAGTTTGGGAACCTCACTGTCAGTTACCCAAACATTGATATCAATGGAAAGTTCTCCCTAAAGGAATGAAAAATAGCCCTACTCTATGTCAGATGTATGTTGCCCATGCTATTAGACCTTTGCTTTCAAAATGCTTTTGTGTCCATTACATGGATGACATTTTATAGCACATAAAGAGGCTACCACCATTCAAGCCTGTTTAACACAACTCAAGGAAAATAGGCCTCCATATTTCCCCCGAAAAAATTCGACTTAAAGCCCCTTACGCCTATCTTGGATACTATTTAAATCAAACAATTACCCCAAATGGGTCTAATATTGTCATTAAGTCCCAATATACTTTAACTGAATTACAACAATTATGTGGACATATCAATTGGGTACGCAATTTTATGCGCCTCCCTACCCAAGAGCTCCAAACTTTATTTCAATTGCTTCAGGGACCCTCTGACACAACTTCCCTTTGTATACTTTCCCCTGATGCTCAACAAGTTTTACAACAAGTCACTGATCAATTATGGTCAACACCCTTGGTGTTTTTAGATACCAACGACGAAATCACCCTGATTATATTAACTCATAATTGACTAATGGCGGCGCTGACTCAAACTTGTGGTGTGTTACAATGGGCAAACCTTGACACTTCCCAATTACCAAAAAATAGCACACCCATTACCATGCTATGGAACTTAGCCATCAAAGGCGTGGAACGGTGCCATCAAACATACGGCCGATTCTCCGACCGTCTTATCTGGCCCATTCGAAAAACCGTCTTTAATTTCCTGACAACAGAAGAGGAATTAGCCTTACAAGTCATCCATTACTAGTTTAACATTGATAATCATATGCCCAAGAACCCCTTTTTAAAGTTACACAAGAACTGCCACTTTCATGTAAATGCTGTACTCGTCCCAAGGGGCAACCTATCCCTCGAGCTGTTGTGCTTTTTACCGATATTAGCAAAACTGTTAATGGATTTTACAATGCTAATACTAAAAAATACATGATTCAACAACATTCCCTGTCCATTCAAGCTGCTGAGGTACTGGCCATTTTACTCGCCCTTACATCTTTTCCCAGAGAACCTCTTAATATATTTTCTGATAGTTTATATGCTGTACAAACTGCTGTCGTTCTTCCTGGAGCTTTATTAAGAGATGATGGTCATGATATAACATGAATAATGTGTAAACTGCAAACTGTACTAGACAACCATGCCCAACCCTGTTACATTCAACACATTAGATTTCATACTAACCTCCCCGGACCCCTAGCTCCTGGTAATGAAGCCATTGATCGTGCTATCACACCAACTGTATTACTCACCAATATCCCCATGGACCAGGCCTGAACGTTGCATGGTCGCTTTCATTTACTACTATCAAACAATTATTTCCTGATTTGACACACCAACAATGCAAGCACATGATTCGGTCCTGCTCCTCTTGTGCACTTCCTTTACCCTTAGGATCACTTCAACCCATGAAAACAAATCCGTGAGGCCTTAGGCCCAATGGCACATGGCAAATGGACATAAACCTTATCCCCCAGTTCGGCAAACAAAAATACGCCCATGTATGCATAGATTTATTCTCAAGCTTTCTAACAGCTTTAGCCTTAACAGGTGAAACAAGCCAGCCATTAAGTCACTTCTACATGCCATGACAATTATGGGCGTTCCTTGGACCTTTAAAACAGACAATGGCCCTGCTTACACCTCCAAATATTTTCATGAATTTCGTACCCTTTGGAACATCACACACCAGACAGGTATTCCATATAACCCACAAGGCCAAGCAATTGTTGAATGCAGTCATAAAGAAATTAAGACCCTTCTTTTAAAAGAAAAGGGGAAACTGGAGGGGCTAGGGCATAAAGATCCCCAAACACAATTAAATTATTGCCTTATACTAAAAAACGTTTTAACATTCACACCCACCACAGGTGCGTCCCCCGAGGCCCTGCATTGGGGAGTCATGAAAACCCCTACTCCAGTCCCTTTGGTTAGATGGAGGGACCCCATCACAAGAAAATGGGAGGGCCCTGCTCCCTTAATGGCACAAGGGAGAGGATTTGCTTGTATCTTTCCAGACATGGTGATAAACCTGCAGCTGGAGTTGTCCCACCAACCGTCACCACCTACGAATGAGATGCGTTGACTACGCTTGAACAGCCCGAGGAGTAGGAGATGCAAACCTCGAGCTAGAGCCCATGCCATCACTTGGGGAGACCTAAAGGAATTGGTAGAACAAGCCCAGGCTATAGCCCCAGACCCTAACTCAGGGCATGGTACTCTATTCCTCCTAATGTGTGTCATTATTACAACCAATTCTCAATCTGCTACAGGACCAGGTAAAATAACGTTAATGTCTAGCCCCCAAATCTTGATGATAGTAGGGGAAGATACCACCATCATCCCTCAAATGCTTTCTTCCAGTGGCACGGTTGGCCTTCCTTTCTCGGCAGCTGCCCTATGGCACCAAAAAACAAACCTTACTTTTGGATGGAAGGGAGCCATCTCTTTTTGTTTTTCAGACGAGACTGTAAAACAGTTTGATGGCTGTACCATCCCCCTCTCAACAGTAACTCATGAGACAGGATGGTGGAACTACACGGAACCCTAACCAATTTGTCCCACGGGAAAAAATTGTACTCAGGCTATTGACATAACTTTTCATATGCATTTATGCCCATGCAGGGACTTTGATAGCTTTGGCAATATTCCCATTCCTCTTGAGGAATTAGTGATTAGCCTTTGTGCCAGTTCCTGGCAAGGCAGAGTATTTGGGGACCTCACATTGTCCCTCTACCTGGCTATATACAACCAATCTGAAAAAAATCCCAAACCTCAAAATCTAAAGGAGTTTTAGAGCTCGTCAGGGGGACAATTGGGAGACCTAGTACTCCCCATGCCAGTCGTTTGCTCATCATATTCCTGCCTGGATTTGTTCCCTTTCCTATTGGCCAATACTTGTGCTGTAACCACTCTGCATGCAACCAGGTGTCAGGAATGGTAGTGGTTAGAGCCCTGTTCTTTTTTTGTCAAGGAGACAACTTCCCCGCTACTTGCACTCTCAGCAATCACTTGCAACCCAATGACTCATATCACTTTGTAGGTTTGGTATGTGTTCCCGCATTTATTGTTCTGGCTACTAATGACTCTCAGTTTTCTCAGGTTCAATTAGTTCATCCACGCCCTAAAAGAGATCATTACAATCATGTCGGCGATCATCACTACAGTGGCTTCAGCTACTACGACCGCTATATCACTGTCCCAAAGCGTGTCCACTGTGCAAGAGATAAACCAGCTCATCCCTCAACTGTCATCCATAGAATTACAACATTTGCAAGTTGCCAATCATCTTAAAGGAGGCCTTCTTGTGCTCCAACAACAAATAGACTTGCTCCAAAAAGAGATTATGTTTCTTCGATTACAAGGAGGACTATGTAATGCTATGACTACTTCTGTTTGTCAGCTTTCCACTCCAGCGCCCAATGTCACTAAACTTAGTAACTACATCAAAGGCCCTTGGTGCCTTAAGTACTTAAACTTCACCCACCTCCTGCTGCATGATATTACCCGCCTAAACCAAACCACCATACAGCTTATTTGCGCTGCCTCATTTTTAGAAGATGTGCTTAAAAAGTTACAACAATGGTTTTCACCATCCTCTCTGGTCACCTGGGGAGGCCTTGCACTATTAGAGCTTATTCTCCTGGGAATTATTCAACGCTTACACTCCCGGCAAAAATGTCTCCAATGACGGGTCACCATAATGACGGTCCTTTTAAAAGAAAAGGGGAAATTTGTGGGTAGAGTCGGTCAGATCTGGTTGAGTCAGCAAGCGTAGCAGTTGAAGCACACTTCCTGCACTTCCTGCTCATAGAGATGTGACCCAAAGGCATGTCTGCCTAGCTTGACAGCCATGAGCTGTCCATGCTACCTACATGCCCCCAGGGACCAATCAGTGCCTGTCACCAAGCAGTGCCTGTCACAACTGCCTTACATCAACTCCCCTCATGTGATTTGCAGGGAAGGAAAGGACTCAGGAGGTTGGAAAAGCTGGGGCTACAAAACTTCCCCCCTTCTCCCACCTACCCCCCTCGCCGCCACCTTGAGGAAGAATAAAGGAGACCTGCTTAAGCCTATTCTCCCAGTGTTTGTTCCTTGTAGGCATCATTCACACTTACCTCCTGCCAGAGATCTAGCCCTACACATTCCATTTGGATCCCTGCCAGGATCCTTAAGTTTTTACCCATTTTCTCTATACAGGATGCCCAAGGATAAACAAACCAACAAGGAAAGAAAAGTGGCTATGGTGGCCGAAGCATGTGTTTAGCTAATTATTTTAATGTTACTTGCTCTCATTGTTCTTTTACTAAATTGCTTGTATAGTGGCATTACTTGAATCCATATGCTTCCTGTAAACATGTCTAAAACTTGGTATGATTTAGACCTTTATTTCATTAGCTGCCTCTGCAGCAGCAGCTGCTATGGCACTAATACAGAATGTTAATCATAATAATTTTTCTTTAGAACTTTTTCAACCCCACAGGCAAATAGCAGGATTAGAACAAGCCCCACGTCTGGACTTTCAAGTGGCAAAGACTGCTATCCCATCCCTGACTAATGTTAAAGGACTGCTAATGATATTGCTTGGCCTAGTAATGATTTTGCTGATGGTTTTTCTATGCCTTCTTTGCATTATCCGTGCAGTGCAAATCTCTTATGAGTTTAGCCAGCTAGTTCATAAGATCAAGCTCCAAGTGAATGAATTTCCCCTGAGAGGAACCACAGCAAGAGACAGGTAAGAGGGGGTGTCAGTCTGACCAACCTAAGACAAGCATTCAGCTTCTCTCTGAAGAAGTTCTCAATGATAGGCAAGGCAGACAAGCAAATCCACCCAACCTAAGACAGGCTGGTTCACTTCTTTAAACAAAGATGGGGTGTTGGGAGCTGACAGTAAAGCGCAAAGGTCATTTTGACCCCTGTGCTCGCTTAAAGGCACATACAAGGAACTGGCTTACTTAAAAGACACCAGGTGCCTGGGATTGCTTTGCTATGTCTGCAGAGTTTGTTTTAAATTTCCTTGTTTTTCTGGACGATAGTAGAATGTCCTGAATGTGGGGACCCACTAGGATTCACCGTGCAGCATGTGTGGAACTCCCAATACCCAAGCTGCTCTCATGTTGTGAACAGTACAACCTTACAAGATAAGGACATTTATATATGTCCCAGAAGTAATCGAGCTGCTTCAGATATTTCTACCTGTAGTGGGGCTGATGTTTATTACTGTGCTAGGTGGGGCTGTGAGGTAACTGGACAGGCTCTGCAATCCTGCACAAGGACCCTCCCTATCCTTGTCTGGCGAATCTCGCCCCCCAGACTTGCCTGGAACCCCCTGTACGGTCAATGCTATTCTTACCAATGTAATCCTGTTAAAATAACCTTTACAGAGGAGGGAAAAGGATAACTAACTGGGAGGTGGGCATGTCATTAAAACAAAAAAGGGGGAATCTGTGGGACACATGGGCAGCAAAGATTGTGCTGAGAGTTGAGTGGGCAGAGCCCGATTTGTTTACGTTTAGGGCATAAACAGCTCATGGAAGCTTAGGTGCATGATAAGGTGTGACCTTTACGGTAATTGGTTGGTTCCTTTTCCTCCCCAGGCCACCCGGTCTTTTTGCTTTTGAAAAGTGCTTGCTTTTGAAAAGTGTGTTAATGAACAAGTTACTTTCACTTGACTCCCCGCTGTGTCGGATTGTTTCCCCGGATTAAGGGAGGCTGGGGAATGGGCTAGCAGCGCACTTATGTTGCCTGGGACCAAGTCCATCTTTCGTGGGATGGATGAAGACCCAACAAATAACATATAATAAAGTAAATTTAAAATAAAAAAATAATATTTGCAAATGTTCTGATCTCAAGAATACCACTTGGGGGGGATGATGCAGTAATATTTAGTGTACTGTTCTTTGCAAATTTGGGAGGGCATCACAGCAGAAGTGCAGTATTTTTTCACAATAGTGATAAGCTGGTCATGATGTAAATTTAGGGAAATTTATGGTGTACCTTACAAGTTGGAAACTGTTGGGCTAGGATGACTTTATGGCATAAATCCTTAGCATTGATTGTCAAAGAAATACTAGCTTAAACCGGGCGCCGGTGGCTCATGCCTGTAATCCTAGCTACTGAGGATGCTGAGATCTGAGGATCACGGTTCAAAGCCAGCCCTGGGAGAAAAGCCTGTGAGACTCTTTTATTTTTCTAATTTTTATTTTTTTATTGTGAAAATACTGTACAGAGAGGTCACAATAAGATGGGCAAGATAGTGAGCATATTTCTTATCAAGCATTGTAGCCTCCTGCTTTGTTTACCATTCCCATCCCTTCTCATCCTCCCGCCCAACCAAAAACTCTCTCCCACAAGTTGTAAAGTTCGTTTTCGACATGACAACTTGTACTTCTCATTGTTGCAACAGGTCCACCTGTATCCTTATGTAAACGACTTGTTTTTCCCCTTCTCCTCCACAAATTATACGGACATCAAATACAGTGAAACAGGGGTTATACTGTGGGGGAAGGACATACAAAGCAACAAAGAAATAATCTTATAATTGCATTAGAAACAAATGTATGAAAGAAAAAAAACATTTAAAATACATATCTTAGGGTTCATTTTCCTAACATCACCTTATCTGACCTTTTCTGCTTGACTCATACATATATTAGATATTGCAAATAAGGGAAATCATGGGACCTATGTTTCTTTGGGCTTGGCTTACTTCACTTAATATAATTTTTTCCAAGTCTTTCCATTTCCTAACAAATTGGGCAATGTCATTCTTTCTGATGGAGGCATAGAATTCCATTGTCTATATATACCAAATTTTCTTGATCCTTTCATCTACTGAGGGGCATCTGGGTTGGTTCCAGATCTTAGCTATGGTAAATAATGCTGCAGTAAACATAATTATGCTGGTAGCTTTAGTGTGGTCTTATTTGTAAAGATTTGGGTAGATACCCAAAGTGGGACTGAGGGGTCATAGGGGAGCTCTATGTGGAGTCTTTTGAGGAACCTCCATACTACTTTCCAAAGTGGTTGATCAAGTTTACTCTCCCACCAACAATGAAGTAAGGTTCCCTTCTGTCCACATCCCCTCCAGCATCTGTTGTTATTAGAGTTTTTGATTTTTGCCATTCTAACTGGGGTGAGGTGGTATCTCAATGTTGTTTTAATTTGCATTTCTTTTATGGCTAGGGAGGTTGAGCATTTCTTCATGTGTCTATTGGTCATCCTTCTTTCTTCTTCAGAGAAGTTCCTCTTTAAGTCTTTAGCCCACTTATTTATTGGGCAGTTGTTTCATTGAGGATTAGTTATTGGGGGATTTAATTTTTTGAGTTCTAAGTGTATTTTAGATATGAGACCCCTGTCTGTTGTATTTCTAGTGAAGATTTTCTCCCAATTCTTGGGCTTTCTATTGATCTTGCTAGCTATGTCCTTTGCCATGCAGAAGCTCTGCAACTCCATGCAATCCCATTTGTCCAAGCTTTCTTTTATTTGTTGTATTTCCGGTTCTCTATTAAGAAAATTTCGTCCTGCTCCAAGGAGACCTAGGGTTTCTCCTATTCCATCCTGAAAGTAGAAAATCTCAACAGAAGGTTAGACCATGCAGAAGATCGAATCTCAAGGACTGAAGACAGCCTAGACATTATAAAGAAAGAACATGCAACCATCCAAGACAAATCCAAGAAATATGAGAGATCTATCCAAAACTTGAAAGACACCATCAGAAGGCCTAAAATAAGGATAATGGGTGTAGAGGAGCACCTAGAAACAGAAGTTAATGGTATAGGAAATTTGTTTAACAGGATCCTAGCACAGAACTTCCCAAACTTGCAAAATGATAGGCCTATTCAAATATAAGAAGCTTTTAGAACTCCAAATAGACCAGATCAGAATAGGACATCCCACCATAACATTATAATCCACATTGGATGAATTCAGAACTAGGAAAAGATCCTTAAAGCTGTCAAGGAGAAAAGATTAATCACCTATAAATGCAAACCAATTAGAATCACCTCAGATTTCTCAGCAGAGACAATCAAAGCAGGAAGAGCCTGGAATGATGTATGCCAAGCCCTAAAAACAAATAGCTGTCAAGCAAGAATACTGTACCCATCTAAACTCTCCTTCATAACTGAAAGCCAAATAAAAACCTTCCATAGCAAAGAAAAATTGAAACAATACATCTCCAACAAACCAGCCCTACAAAAGATTCTTAAAGACGTCCTACACATAGAAAACCAGAAAGACCACAATAAAGGCCAAGAAACTACACCCAAACTGAGAATCCAAGAACCATAGGAAGGACCCAGTTTTCGCAGCACCCAAGAAGGTGGATAACATGACAAGAACTCCCAAATAACTCTCAGTCCTATCTCTTAACATTAACAGACTTAACTCTCCAATTAACGACATAGAATATCTAGTTGGTTCAAAAAACAAGATCTTTCTATCTGCTGCCTTCAAGAGTCACATCTTGCCTGTAAATACAAACACATTCTCAATGTTAAAGGCTGGAACAAAATCTACCAAGCAAACAGCCACCATAAACACGCCAGAGTTGCAATCCTAATATCAGATAAAATAGACTTCAAATTAAAATTCGTGAGAAGAGATAAAGAAGGTTGCTACATATAAACTAAAGGATCTCTCCATCAGGAGGATATTACAAATCTAAATATCTATTCGCCAAACAAAGGAGCACCCAAATTTATCCAGGAAAAACTACTTTCCCTCAAATCCCACATAGATCCAAAGACATTAATTGTTGGGGATTTTAACACACCACTCTCCCCACTAGATAGATCAACTCGGCAAAAACTCAACAGAGAAACCGCATATCTAAACAACTGCATAGATCAACTAGATTTAACAGACATCTACCGAATATTTCCCCCAAAAGCATCAGAATACTCATTTTTCTCAGCAGCACATGGAACATTTTCTGAAATAGACCACATTTTCGGCCACAAAGCAAACTTGTCCATATTCAGAAACATTGAAGTTATACCTTGTATACCTTTCATTCTCTCAGACCAGAAGGGAATAAAATTAGAACTCAACACCAAAAGCCACCTAAGATAGTCCGATAACACATTGAGGCTGAGCAACACACTGCTGAATCACGAGTGGGTCATAGAAGAGATTAGAAAGGAAATTCAAATGTTCATGCTATTAAAAAAAAATGAGCACACAAATTACCAGCTCCTCTGGGACATATTAAAGGCAGTACTCAGAGCCAAGTTTATAGCTGTGAGTTCCTACATCAACAAATTGGAGAGATGTGAAACCAACAATTTAATGAGACATCTGAACCTCCTTGAAAAAGAGCAACAAGATAAACCCCAATGAAGTAGAGGGAACGAAATAATTAAAATTAAATCAGAATTAAATGAATTAGAATCCAAAACAACTACAGAAAGAATCAACAAAACAAAGAGTTGGTTCTCTGAAAAAATTAACAAAATTGACAGACCCTTAACAAATCTTATCAGAAAAGGAAGAGAACACACCAAAATAAATAAACTCAGAGATGAGAATGGAAACATCACAACAGAAACAACCAAGATTTAGAGTATTTTAAGGGAATACTTCTCAAAACTTTATGCTAATAAGTTTGAGAACTTGGCAGAAATGGACCTTTTCCTAGCAAATATTGACATGGCAAAATAAACCAAGATGAGTTAAACCATCTTTTTTTTTTTTTTTTTGCAAAAATTAAACATTTATTGAGCACATGTTTGTTTAGTAACAGCAACACATACTTTCTCCAGAAAAGATGAGTCAAATCCCTTTAAACTGAAGGAATAATTCTCTGTTCTTCCCAGGTTAGACCCAAATCTACATTTTTATACTCTGTAATAACTTTCAAATAATACATACACACACAAAATAACTGAAGGAACAGACTCACATTATTCCAAAATCAAAATAGTTTAAGGTAACAAGCAGTTAAAGGGCATGTCACAGTGTACACAACCCCGTCGGCAGCTTTAGAACTACTGCTACTCGAAAGAGTTAAACCATCTTAACAGGCCCATATCAAGCATTGAAATAGAAACAGCAATGAGAGACCTCCCAGCTAACAAAAGTCCAGGAGCAGATGGTTTTACAGTGGAATTCTACAAGGCCTTCAAAGCAGAGCTCACACCAATACTCCTCAAACTCTTCAATGAAATTGAAAGAGAAAGTTCACTACCGAACACATTCTATGAAGCCATCATAGCCCTCAGGAACAAGAAAAGGATGTCCGCTATCTCCACTTCTCTTCAGCCTAGTATTAGAATGCCTCGCTAGAGCAATAAGACAAGACAGAGACATAAATGTGATCCAAATAGGGAAAGAAGAAATAAAACTCTCCCTCTTTGCATTTGACATGATCTTGTATTTAAAGAATCCCATAGACTCTACTCCCAAATTACACAAGGTGATTCAAAACTGTGGCAAAGTAGCAGGGTATAAAATTAACCCACAAAAATCAATGGCTTTTCTGTATGCCAACAATTATAAAAGTGTGGCTGAAATTAGGAAAGCAACTCCATTTGTAATAGCCCCTCAAAAAATAAAATACCTAGGAATTAACTTAACCAAATAAGTGAAGGACCTCTATGATGAAAACTTTAAAAACCTGAAAAAGGAAATCAAAACAGAACTTAGAAAATGGGAACAACTCCCATGCTCCTGGATTGGAAAGATTAACATCGTGAAAATGGCAATACTTCCCAAGGATATCTACAAATTAATGCGCTACCAATCAAAATTCCAACCTCATTCTTCAAGGAAATAGAAGAGGCAATCCAAAAATTCATATGGAACAATAAAAGACCCCGAATAGCAAAAACGCTCCTCAACGGAAAGAACACTGCTGGAAGGAATATCAATACCAAATTTCAAACTCTACTATAAAGCCATACTAATCAAAACAGCTTGGTACTGGCATAAGAACAGACCTCAGGATCAATGGAATAAAATTGAAAACCCAGAAATGAACCTATAGACCTATAACCATCTAATCTTTGATATGGGAGCTAAAAAATAGAATGGAAGAGAGACAGCTTCTTCTGTAAATGGTGCTGGCAAAATTGGTTAACTTGTAGAAAACTAAAGCTATATCCTTATATATCATCCTGCACCAGAACCAACTCGAAATGGATCAAAGACCTCCGACTCAAAGCCTTTCAGACTCTTATCTCCAATTAACAACTAGAAAAACAGAAATGGTGCTGTGGCTCAAGCGGTAGAGCACTTGCCTTGAGCTGAAGAGTGAAAGGATAGTGCTCAAGCCCAGAGTTCAAGCCCCACGACCGACAAAAAAGAAAGAGAGAAAGTAAGAAAGAAAGAATGAATGAAAGAAAGAAAGAAACGCTTACTCTGATGAACAAATGTTTACGCTTCTGTTATTAATTATTATAGATAGTTCATAGGTCACAGGTTTATCTTCTAACAGAATGTAGCTCATTTTTCTGTTGACTTTTAAATACATAACATCCCATTGGAAACTGTATCTATTGCAGAATTAAATAAAAAGCAAACAGATACTGTTTTACATGTCTCTGGTATGGCATGTTCAGAATTTTAGAATTAGTATTTAATAGTCATAGGCATATTGAAGAAAACTTATATTCTGTTCTCTTAACAATTATTCAGTTTTAAAAGTTAGGAGTTTCCATAGAATTGAACTGTTTACTGTTTTACTATAAGACAATACTAAAATTATGATTTTTCAAAATAATGGCAAGTATATTGTGAAAATATTGTATACTTTGATAACATTCAAGTTGATGACCCTCTGATAGAGAAAGGGATAACAGAATAATATTTACTATACAAATACAGTGAAATTATATTTTATGTAGCTTATATTTAATTTAATTATACAGTCAAGGTGATATATAGAACGGGTTGCAATAATTGTAAGGTAGTGAATACATAACATGTCGAACTTTTTACCCCCTCCCTCACTTTTCTCACAGTTTTTCTTCACCCATATACCCCTCACAAGTTGTAATGTAAATTTCCAACATGTTGTCTTGTGAGTATTGCCTTTGTTCTTTGTCTCGAAATTTTGTTGTTCCTCTTCCCTTGCCAAATTAAGATAAATGTATATACAATGACACATGATACTGAAATCAAATACTGCAGGGAACAAACCATTGGGGAAAACGCAAAAGAATAAAAGAAATCACATTAAAAACAACAACCACAAAGAAAAACCTCTGTTTCCATATCTAGGAGGTCATTTTGCTCAGCATAATTTTATGCATATCCATTGAGCCATTCTGCTCATTTGCTAGGACTATCCTAGATATTTCCTACTTATTACAACTGAGAGAAACTATGGAATATCTTCCTTTGTGTCTTGTTTATTTTACTTAGTAGGATTTTTCCATGTCCTTTTGGAATTGGAAGCATAGAATTCCGCTGCATATATACCACATTTTGTCAATTATTCATTTACTGAGTGACATATTGGTTTAAAACATGATTGCATGTAACTATTACTTAGGGTCATTCAAAAATGACAGATGCCACCTCCCCAGATATTCTAAAATCATGATTTCTATGTACGATAGGATTTCATGGTGGTACAAGGGTTGAGATATCTGGAAGAATCTAATGCATATCTTGCACTGAATTAGGCAGAATGATATCCAGTATCATATAGGATAAAAATGGTAGTGACAAATTATTCCCTTGAGAAAGATATAGAAGGCTGCCAGCAGTAGTAAGTAGTTCAGATAATTTTGAAGCATTTAGAAATGCAAGTTCAAGTATGTGTGTTTAAATAAAAAGTATGTAAGTGGAAGGGCAAAAGAAGGGGAAGAGAAGAAAATAACCGAGAGCAGATCATTTTCCCAAGTTAGAGTATAAAAAGACATATTCATTAACTTCCAAGTTAAAAAGAGAACAATATCATACCTCCCATTCAATTTAGATTCTTGAAAATATTTACTTGGCTTTTTCCTACTTTAATGCTCCAAAATAAATGAAGACTTATAAGAAAAGTTATGTGATGTCCATTACTTCACCCTGAACACTAACTGTGTTTTGCCCTCTTTTCTCAATTTGCACTTGGAAAATAGTCCCTAAGTTGATGATGTTGTGGCTGATTAGAGTCAGAGTCAGGAGCTTCTACATTTACAATTATCTCAGCATAGTTTAAAGCAGATCCCCCCCCCCAAGATATCCAACTACATTGTCTGAAGCTGTACTTTGAACACACCCTGACACCTGAGCTCATAATTTGAAATTACACTTCAGCATTTCCTTGGCACATTTTACGTTATGCCGTTGTCTTTTTTGCACATTCCTTTTGAGTTCAGAGTTGCTCTATTTCCATTTCATCTGTACAAACTGCTAAGAACATTGTTCAACTACCACTTCTTGTTGCACATGCCCAGTCTATGTATGAAGGTACTTTGTCCATGTTAAACAATAGGGTAGTACCCACTCTCTCAGGAGAAAAGTTCCACAGTATAACACTATGCCCATATTAGAGGATGTAGAATTTAAAGAATTTTGAGACAAACAGTGATATTAGAATTGAAAGGCTCCTTAGGGACAGTTTCTTGGAGCTCATTAGTTTACCCAGGAGAAATATAAATATTCACAATATCTGGAGCTAATTAGAAAGTATCGAATTAACACTAGATCCTAGATGTTGTGTTAGTACTAGTCACCCTTGTATTATTGTTACATCAGAATCCTTCCCTACTTGCAAATGGGTATGAGAAAATGAAAGAAAGGCATTAATGCAAAATGTCATATCTTTCTATGCATTTAATCTTACTGGTGAGGGTAATGTCTGAACTCTTCCATTCAATAAAGTTTGAAGTTTATAAGAGAACTTCCTACATATAAGAATTTCTGGCAGGTTGATTGACACGGTTATTTCAGCATGGAGAAATCCCTAACAAGAACTAGAGTCAATAGAGTATATGACAGTTATGATGTGTCAATGCCTATTGAAGCATTTTCTATTCTAAAGAAGAATCAATTCCAGGAGTCTTCAGTCACATCAGTAAAGCTGTATGTTCAACCTAATTCTTGGTTTACTTTTCCTACATTTATAATGAATAGGCTGATAAGATATCCAAACATATGTAAAGATATTTCAATAAAACTCCAAACTGATGTGGATACATGGGCCACTCGTTGGAACTGTAGGACAAATTAGGCTGGTTTGTGCTGTAGTTCAATCCATAAACTCCTGGCTAAAAAAGTCTTCAAAAAATATTCACAGAATACCTCTAAGTAAAGTTCATGACAGTTATATCTGTATAATTCTTCTAAGGTCAGGATAAAAGCATTTGTTCCCAACATTTAAAATCAACAGGTTCTGTTGAATTCATGGATCCAGAATTTTATGGATTCACATTCATATCTCAAAATTTTATCAAGATGAATTTCACCAAAACACTTTTCTTATTGAACTTGTCTATTTCTTTTTACTTTTCAAATCCAAATAGCATATTTCCTCCAAGATCTTCCTGCGAATTCTTACCTTCCTTTAATTCTGTCAATATCTGTTTACTACTTTTTTGTTTCCTTATGTATCCCTTTCTTCCAATCTTATCCACACTGGTACTCACATTGCTCACACTTCTGTCAGAACTTTCCTTTTCCTCTTCCCTCCAATAATGCCCTCAATTTTATTATTCTTTTTTCCTATTCATGATCGTGGATATTTTGATGATGTCTAAACAGACCTATATTTGCATCTGTTTAATATAAACTTTAGAACTATCAGATATTTTTCCCCTAAATCCATTATTTCCACCTGTGGTTCTTATCACTAAGAACATAACTAACACAGTTACCAGCCAAACGGGTGGAAGCCTTTTATATTTCTTCTTACCTTTCTACTCCCTCCTATTAGATAAGATGAATGATCAAGATTTACTCAGTTTTTATCACTAATATGATTTCTTTTTTTTTGGAGCTTTTATGACTTTCTTTAATTGTGAAAATACTGTACAGAGAGGTTACAATTACATGGGCAAGATAATGAGCACATTTCTTATGAAGCATTTTAGCCTCCTCCTTTGTTTCCCCTTCCTATCCCTTCCCATCCTCCCCCAACCCCAAACCTCCCCCCCCCACTAAAGTTGTAAAGTTCGTTTTCGACATAACGACTTACACAATATGATTTCTCTGTACTCCTTTTTATGCCCCTAACACCAGCCTGTTTTATTTCCTCATCACTGTCACCTAGTCCTAAAACAACCATTTTGAAAGTACGCTTTTCCCTCATAGTCTTTTCCTATTGGTCCTCTCTATCACCAAATTACTCTCTTTGTAAGCACACAGAGTGAAGAGCTCAGACACATATTCTAGTATCATTATTTACTCACTACATTGATTGTTGGCCTTACCTTTCTCATGTGTAAATCAATGTAATCTAACAGAATTAATGAAGAATATATTTGTTGACTTCTAGAGCAAGAATAAAGAAAAGTGAAGAGTCCTTACATTTTCCACTTTACCTTACAAATAAGGAAAAAGTCAAATTCAGTTTGTTGGTATAAAGTCACAAATTGTTTCATGTAGAAATAAAAATAAGTTTTACCTCCTGGCTCTAAGGCCTATGTCCTTTCTAGGTAACTACAGATATGAAAGTGATATTATGTAAATTGGGTCATGTCTTTACAGCTGTATTGCAGAACATACTCAATATATCATTTGAAAACATTGGTTACTGAATAGTATCTATATGAGAATGTTATTTGAACTAATCCCACTAAGTTGAAAACTACACTTTAGTCCATCAAAATGTGGAAATAAACGATTTTATTTATAAGGAAATAGTACCATCAAGAAAAGTGAGTATACATTAGAGAGACTGCAGGAATTAGGGTTTTTACGGTCTCTGCCTGTTTATGTGAATGGATTTATTGATGTTGAAACTCTCCTCTTGTTATTCTTATTGTATGTAATCCAACGCTGTTTATTACTATGTATTCAATGTGGGAAATCTAGCTGTAAAAATGTGTAATGGTTTTTTTTCCTTTTCAATCCCAACAATGACATTATCAGGCTACACTGCGGTCATCATCGTATCCATCAAAATTATTATTAACATCAAAAGTGCTAACTATTGAAAGTCTGATATGTATCTATGATTTTGCGATTATTTGTTTTTTGATTAATAATTTTAATGTTAACATTGTGCATGCATCCATATTAAAATTTTGAACAAATAAACAAAAAAACTAAAGCATATCAGGTAGCTTGACTATGTGCTTATAAAAAATTATGGAATAGATTTTTGAAGTATTGCAAATTCCTAACCAGTATGAATTAACTTCCTCTCTCCCCACCACCACACACAAGTATTTATGAGTTTGAATAGAATTATTTCAAGTAATATACTGCAAATTTTACTATAATATCATGTGCATATCTGAACTTCCTCTGAACGTAATAAACTCTACATTCTATTGAAATATTAGTTATTTTATTCTAGGAAACTTTAGGAAAAATAGAGTGTATATCTTTGAATGTAAAAGTTAAAAAATATTAGCATAAAATTTTAGAGGGAGTCTGTCTTCAGAAATATATATATATATATATATATATATATATACACACACACACACACACACACATATATACATATATATTGTATGTAGAAAGACATACATTTTTAGAGATTATTTTTCACCAGAAATATATACATATACCTAAATTTATGTGTAGAACGATGTACGTTATAGTGAAACAAAAATCTTAAAAACATAATTAAAATTTAAAAAATACATCAAACCAAGTGCCATTGACTCAAGCCTATAATTTGAGCTATTCTGGGTAATGAGATCTTAGAATTGTGTTCAAAACTATCCCAGTCAAAAAAGTACTTGTTAGATTCTTATCTCCAATTGACCACTAAAAACAGGAATTAGCTCCGTGCTTCAAGTTGTAGAGTGATGCCTTTGAGCATAAAAAGGCTTAGGGACAATGCCCAAGCCTTGCAAACAACAACGAGAACAAAAAGAACAAGAACAAGAACAACAACATATATCACATTAATTTCATAAAAACATCTTTTAACTGCTGTGAACATTTCTTAGAATGCTTCTTTAGCCTACATCGGGGGGAGGCCTGGGTGGGGGACGGGGGGTTGTATGGAAAGGGATGGGAAGGGGAAACAAAGGAGGAGGCAACAGTGCTTGATAAGAAATGTACTCATTACCTTGCCCGTGTAATTTTAACCCCTTTGTACGGTATTTTCACAATAAAAAAAAGAAACATGAATATATGCCCCTGGAAAATGTTAAGTAACAATTATAGAATAAATTTCATTTTCGACATAACGACTTGTACATCTCGTTGTTGCAATGGGTCAACCTGTATCCCTATTTAATTGTAACCATTCTGTACAGTATTTTCACAATAAAAAAATCTTCTATTAAAAAAAAAGTATAGAATATTTACCTCTATGTTAAAGACGTGACTATTTAGATTGCTTAAGATATTTAGGTAATTTTTAGGAATTAATAATAATGATAATATATTGGGTCTTGTCATTTATTCTATTTTATGATAGTAATAAAATGATATTTGCAATGATTATAAAAATTTTTCTTGTTTGTTATTTGAATTATAATAAGAGATAAACATTTTTAAATATTTCCATAAGAAAGGATAATTTTAATGGTATCAATTCTTTTGTAATTTCAAAACAATTAAGAAAATTATTCCAAAGCTGTTTTGCTCTAAGACTACATTTGTTTTCTTGTTCGAGTTTTCATATGTTAGTAGAAATTAAAATTCCAAAAATTCAATGGATCTTGGCATTCAGGAACATCTTCATAGATACTAATATTGGAGTCCCTTAAGTGGAATTGTTTTATTTCATTTGTTATTTTCACAAATAAATCAAGATGATTGTGTATTTTGTTTCTTTTCACTGCTATTGGCTCTTATCTTGAGAATATTTTTTTTCTAGCAAAGAAGAGGAAAGTAATTGGATTGAGCAAGTAACATGGCTTTCGTAAAATGTACATGCATAGATTTAGGTCTTCTGTCATTTGCTAAAAGTTTCTTCCAGAAAATGTTATCAATTACTTATAAGTGATGCATAATTCCTAGATATTCCAGTTATCAGATCCACTTTTTGATTGAGTTATCTCTGTATAAACTCAAAAAATTACCAAAATAAACAGAATCACATCTTTGTTTTAAAAACTGTAGTTTACAAAGAATTTTTAGCCAACAACAAAAACATCTTTTTAGGTATTCTGCAATTTGTGTGAATTATTTTTAACTATATATATATATATATATATGTATATATATATATATATTTTTTTTTTGCGGACATGAAATTCACAAGTAATATATTTATCTCCTTTTATTGTATACATTTTAGTGCTTTGGAAGTGAATGGTACAATCAGAGGTTTTCCAAGACTAATTTTCACAAACTTGCATTTCTTCAAATAGAAATACTGTAAATTTTATTGAACCATAAGATATGTATTAAATGTTTTCTTCATGCATTTGTTTGTAACGTATTTATAGGATTGTTGCTTTGTTGCTTTGTATGTCCCTCCCCCTCAGTATAACCCCTGCTTTCACTGTATTTGATGTCGGTATAATTTGTGGAGGGGAAGGGGAAAAACGAGTCGTTTAAATAAGGATACAGGTGAACCCGTTGCAGCAATAAGAAGTACAAGTTGTCAAGTCGAAAACGAACTTTACAACTTTGGTGGGGGGGAAGGATTAGGTGGGGTGTGGGGGGAGGCTGGGAAGGGATGTGAAGGGTAAAAAAAGTAAGAGGCTACAATGCTTGATAGGAAATGTACTCATTATCTTTCCCATGTAATTGTAACCCCTCTGTACAGTATATTCACAATAATAAAAATAAAATAAAATAAAATAAAAAAAGAAATGCTGTAAATTTTAGAATAGACATTAAAATAGATACAAAATTAAGTTACAGGAATTTGTCCTCCATATATCCTTTATAGTGTGTCTTTTCAAAATTTGTTTTAGGATTATTTCCAGATTCTCACACATACTATTCAAGTGCACTGTCAATGAACTACATTCCCTGTCCAAATAAGTTTTTTACTTTTCTTTACTAATACATAGATGTGTAATGGCTGGATCATATACAATTCTCTTTGACCTTTAGAAGACTTGAAAACTTGCTTGCAAAATTGATTGCAGTATTATACAAATCATTCTGCTATCTAGAGTATATCAATTTCTCCGCAAATGCATTACTATAATTTCTGTCATCTTTTTATATTATGGTCATAGAAATGAGTTTTATTTTTATTTTTTCTTAGATACTAAAGAGGAGTTTAATTCATTTGCTCTTCTTATTGACCATTAATTTACATATGTTCTTTAAAGAAATAACCTGGTCAGGAAAAAATTTATATGTAATTAGAAGATATAAAAGTAGTTAAGACTCAGGATCAATGTCGAATTAACATTGTAGCATTAACAAATATGTGCCCTCTATCTGTTGGATATGTCTTCACTTTTTTCATAGAATTATGAAAGGTCATTAGTTGATATTAACCCATTTATTCTTGCTTTTCTTTAGCCACTAATGTTTTCCATTTCAAATGTTTAGAAAACTTTACTGATCCAATGTCATGAATTTTTACATTTACATATTATTAGTTTTTATATCTCACATTTAGTTTGATAATCATTTTTTATTTTAAATTTTTGTATAAGGTTTAAGGTAGTAGTCCAAGATCATTCTTTAAATCTAGAGAAGAAATAGTGCCAATACACCTATTTAAAATTCTATTTTTATTTGATAAAGTTCATGGCATCCTTTTAAAAATCTTTTGACCATAAAACTAAGAATTTATTTTTAATAAATCTGTTACATTCTTCTGGGTGTCTGTTCTTATAGTAGAGCTATTTTGTCCTCACTACTAAACATGGTAATAAGATTCAAATCTAGTATGAGGTTTCAAGCAACACCATTTTACAAAATTGTTCTGAATGATCTGTATTCCTTGAACTTACATGTGAGTTTATTGAGCAGGTGGACCAATATCCAATAACACAGTTATCTAGATGTTTGATAGTCACTCATATTTTGCACCTTGTGAAAACACAAGGCCCCAGAGATTATATATAGAAAAATGTCTTTAGAGAATGCTTGAAGCCACTAAAATTAATTTAGGAATGAGTTAAAATTTAGATAACATTACAGCATAATAAAGCTGAATGATAATGACTTGAGAGCTGTACTACAGAGGAGAGTGAGAGGGGACAGAATGATGGACCATATAGGAGCTGTATGCCATTAGTACTTTGTTTCAAAAGACAGAAAGACTACAGAGAATCGAGGCAGGAAAATAATCAACATGTCCTGAAACATGTTTCTTTTTAATCCACCTAATAGTGTGGGCTGAGAGTCAGAGAAGATTGGAAAAATAAAATAGAAAATAAAGCATTGTATAGACCTCTTACAATGTAAATAAATTATAATAGGAATATGATAATTATTTTCCAAAGAAATAAGAGAAAGAATAAGTAAAGTCTAATGGAAAAATGAAGAGAGAAAAGAAGCAAAGTAAAACATTTATCAATAACAAACACAAGGGTTTGAAAATGGAAAGGCAGTAGAAATATTCTAAATAACAATAAAATTTGCTAACGTGGATAGTATATGGATCACATTTTGTCATATATAATTTTGAAAAATCACTAGTAATGAAAATTTTAAAGTCATAATTTAAAACACTACATTACAACTAGACAGTATAGTGCAGTGCAAAAACCTTGGCCTAGCATTTGTGAAACCATGGATCTGACCCCCCAACATTACAAAGTACACACAAAGCACACACACACATACACACAACCACACGCACACACACACACACACACACACACACACACACACACACACACACACATACCACGTACACACATTTAGAATATTGATATTATTATATTAAACCGAGGAATTTATCACAAATAGTAAAAGAAAGTTAATATATGAAATAATAATATTGCTCATACTGTATAAAAGTTTAGGAGAAATAAAAGACAATACACTTGGATTCTTATAGATTAAGTAAATTGAAAATTAAGAAATAGAACACATGAGAACCTTTGCAAACATGTTTTAAATAATAAACATTTTGAAACATGTATCATTTTATTTTGACAAAAGATTGAGGTTACTGGTGTTTTAATTCAAGATTTAGAATATGATATCCAGGTGCATGCTCCATATCTTGCTATTGATGGCTATATCTCTAATCATTTCACTATGGATATTTTTAGAATAAAGTCTCATAGTTTCCCAGGCTCTCCTGAATTACAAACCTATTTGCAATTCCTCCTATAGCTAGAAAACGAAGCCACAAATCACCATGCCCAGCTCAAACTTTTTTAAATTCAAGTACAAGAAAGTAAATTTTCAAAAAGTGACCAGGTAATGAAGCCTTTTTTAATAAAGTATGTGTTTCTTGAAAATACAGTTAGTATTTGTTACCTGGAAAAATATGTTTAGAACTATAAGAAAATAAATTTATTTAAATTCACCAACCATATTAAATTAAGAAAATAATTTCGTATATTCACATGTTAAATATTTTAAAAGCAAAATATATGTGTCTGATTAATTTATCTGTGTGAAAATCATGCAATTAAATTAACTAATCCTGCAGCTCTGAAAAAAGAATTACCCTAATGAAACAAAAGAAAATAAATAATTAAGTTCAAAATTTGAAATTTAGAAAATAAAATGAAGTGTACTCTTTAGGTGACAAGTAAATGTAAACCTTCTGTATATCAATTTTATAATAAAAATGCATGAACAAAGAAAGAAAAAGTGCCCATTGATCAATAGCAATTGCAAAAGCATCAGTACTTGTATGAGTGTACAAAAAAATCGATGGAGGGGATAACAATGTTCCTTCCATAAGGAATGTACTCATTATCTTACTTATGAAAATGTAACCCCTAAGTAAATTACCTTTACAATAAAATTAAATTGAAATTAAAAATAAACCAAAGAATATACCAATTAAGAATTCTTAGATGGAATGCTCTGCCTCCATCAGAAAAAATGACATTGCCCCATTTTTTAGGAAATGGAAACACTTGAAAAAATTATATTGAGTTAAGTAAGCCAGGCCAAAAGAAACATAGGTTCCATGGTTTCCCTTATCTGCAATAACTAGTATTTGTCTGAGTCAAGTAGAAAAGGTCAGATAAGTTGATGTTAGGTGAAATGAACCCCAAGATAAGTATTCAAAATTTTTTTCTTTCATGCGATTATTTCCGACATATCTATAACATTATTTCTTTGTTGTTTTATATGTCCCTCCCCCACGGTATAACGCCTGCTTTCACTGTATTTGCTGTTGGTATAATTTTTGGAGGGGAAGGGAAAAAACAAATAATTTAAATAGGGATACAGGTGGGCCCATTGCAACAATGAGATGTACAAGAGGTTATGTCGAAAAACAAACTTTACAACTTTGGCTGTGGAGGGGCGGAGGATTGGGTGGGGGGGAAGAGAAGGGGATGGGAACGGATGGGAAGTGGAAACAAAGGAGGAGGCAACAATGCTTGATAAGAAATGTACTCATTGTCTTGCCCATGTAATTGTAACTCCTCTGTACAATATTTTAACAATAAAAAAAAATTCTTAGAAGCCATTGGTTAAAAACTTAGTAAAGAACTGCCCCAAGTACACAAGGAACATATTTTGATGATACAATTTAAATACTTAAACTTCAACAGAGAAGCAAAAAGTTTAAAAACTGTTATACAGTAAAGTAATAAATCAGAATGTATTACTATAATCATCATTAGACGAATTTTTAGTGGTAGTCAAATATGTAAGAAATGAGGCAATTTGCCATTCATTTGCACTTAAGAAGTGAGGAAGAATTTTCTAGGTCCTTTTAAATATATCATAAGTTTAACGAAGAAACTATTCTGTCACATCATATGATAATCAGATAAAGATTATATTAGAGCAAAGAACAGATTCTACTATGTTTTTGGATGTTAGGGTATATACTTATTTTGGTGGGGATTTCAACTTCGTGTATTGTTCTTGCTAGGCTGGCATCATATCAGTTGTTAATTTTAGGGTAGGGGTTCCCTTTCCACAAGAACATGCACCTGATCTGTCCTTTTAGCCTTCCCATCATCAAAGGCATCAGAGTTGCACTATCTACCATGGCTGGCCTTGATCCTGCCGTCCTTCCAATTTTAGTCTCTAGATAGTGCAAGATGGTGGAAATGATCCAATGCACCCAGCTATAGATTATGGAAGTACACTAAAATGTGGCCTGGGTTCTGTTCTCAAGCCTCCTAAGTAGTTAAGAGTACAGTTGGGAGCCCTGGTGCCAAGCAGTAAATATTTTTAAACAATTAGACATACATGACTTAGACTTGTGATTACCTCAGGAAAAGTATAAAACAGCAGTGAAGCATAGAGTACAGGCAGCATTTTAACAAGCTACTCAGAGACTGAATCAGCTTAGCTAGCTACTCGGGAGGCTGAGATCTGAAGACCACTGTTCAAAGCCAGTCCAATCATGACAATACATGTGATTATCTCCAAAAAACCATAAGTGGAGTAGTGGCTTAAGTGGTAGACCACTCTCCTTGACCACAGAAGCTTTGGGAGAGTGTCTAGACACTATCAAGCCTCAGCAATGAATAATGCATGAATGAGTAATGCACATGCGTGTGTGTACACGCACATGTGTGCATGCACACACACACAGAAATGATTATTTCAATGCAGAGTTCTTTATGTTTTTACCTTGCTGTACTTTATTTCCCTGTATTAGTCCACCAATTAACAAAGTCAGCTAAGCACCTATTTACATACAACTCATCATGTTTCTCTAAAGTCTACTCTCTTTTTGGAAGCCTGCTTTTATTTGACATAAAAGTAAATTATTCAGGAAGTGAAGTAATCTCCCTCAACTCTGTAGTGTTAGCTGATTTTTTAGGCTCTCCCTAGCAATATGATTCTGTGAAATCTTGCATCAAGCAGCGTATTTCATTCATGAGAAGGGAAGCCTCTGTCAAACAATTAGTAATAGGTTTTTCTCCTCCTGGCAAGCATCTGAGTTTTATTATATTTGTATAATTCATGATGAGTCTGTGAATGCCAAAGACTGCTGTGAAAATAAAAAGACCCTTCTCAGTGATTAGCATTTGTATACCATTCCTAGATATGAAGGTGTTTAAATATTACTGAAATTGCTTTGGAATAAATAAAGTTCAGCTTGACTATCTTGAGAAAGAAGAATTGGTTTCTCAGCACTTTAGGTAAGAACTTGAGTGAAAGAAACCAAAGGAAAAATGAGGAACCACTGAATACATATATTCAAATGAAACAAACGAACCCAAAGAAAACACAAATTAATTCAGTACTCAAGAACCTGCAGGAAATGCAAAGATTTATTTAAAAAATCAGCTATGGTAAGCTTATGAAAAACCTGACTATATGGGAGTCTACTGTTGTGAGGATAGTGGTTAAAGCCCAGACTGGACATAAAGATCTGTACACAATGCCAGACACCTGTTAATCTAAATTCCAGGAAGAATAACATCAAGTGGACTGGGCCCATGATCATACACAAGTAGGAAGCCAGATTATATCTGAAAATTTATCTGGATAATTTAGGGCTGGGGGCATGACAAACTGGTAAGAACACCCATTTAGGAGACACAAGACACTAAATTCAAACTTTAATATTATGGATGTTAAAGAAAAAAGCTATGACTTCAAAGAATTGGAATAATTGTAAGATTTGAGTATTTGTGTGGAGAAAAATCCATTAGAGAGATAGAGTGAACCCATGTTGCAATGCTTTCTACTTAAGTGATAATGTTATGTGGTACTCCAGACATAACAGAGTTACCTTGCAAAAGTAACTGAGCATGGATGTGCATTTGAGTGATGAAAATACTCTATTTACACAGGTATTATTTAAATAGATTTTTTCGGTAGATTGTAGTTTTTGAAATAAGAGCCTGGGTGATACCCCTGAGCATTTTCTCCACATGTGACCACTTAATTTATTTTAAATTAATTAATTAATTAATTAGTTTGATGCTAATACTAGAGCTTGAAGTCAGGGCCTGGCTCTGTCCCAGAATTTGTTATTTTTTTGTTTTAGTTTTCTCAAGGCTAGCATTTCACTGCTTGTACCACAGCTCCATTTCTAGCTTTTGCTGGTTACTTTCAAATCAAAATCTAATGGACTTTTTTTTCTTGGTCTGGTTTCAAACCACAATTCTCAGATTTCTTCTTTCTGATTAGCTAGGATTAAAGCCATGATCCACCAGTGTGGCTTCTACTTTTTCCTCTATACTTATTTAATGCACATATTTAGATAATTATGTAAAACTGAGAGTATAGAAGAAAGATGTACATTCATGATATTGTCCTGTCACAAATTCAAGTTAGTAATGTAAATTTCTTCCTAAGACCATACAAAAAAATTCCATAATATAGTGTAAGAGAACTCACTATTGAACAGATGAGCTTTAAGAGCTTTCTAGTAGATCCATTATTTATTGTTACTCAACATTAGGAAAAATGTATAATGCAGTAAGTAAAATGGAAGTCCTTTGGAAGACTACTTAAATTCCTTGTTTTTTTAAAGACACTTGTTTTCATCTAAAAAAAATAGGCCTGTCTATTGTCTTCGTGTGATTTTGATGATTGAATATGCTTAATGAAAAGTCAAAATGTATTAGTAGTCCTTTGTTATCAATTCTGACTTTTTCTTTTTGGAGAATATAATGATCAAAGCAATAGTTCAGAATCAGCAAGCAAGAGGTCAGAATCATGCTTCCAGTGCAAGTGGGTCACCAGTAAGTAATCCTCAATACCAGTTTCCACAAAGTTTTCTCACAGATACAATCAGCCTGCCTTTTGTAGCTGCTTTCCTAGCCTGTACCTATTCCTTCATTGTACAGGAAAAGTGTGATTCAACTGATTTCAGTCAGATCTGTTACTAGTGCTATCAAGGATTTAGATTCTTATGTAGGCTATTAAAAAGGTATTTACTAATTTCAAGTAAATACATAAATTCTATTTCCATCTTTTTTTTAAAAAAAAATTCTGCTTGTTCTATAAATTGATCAGAGGCATGGATTTTGTGGATAGCTCATCTATGTCTTTCATGGCTCTCATAGATAATATGATTGCTCCATAATTATCCTAATTTATATTGTTTTATATTTTGGGTCGCATCATTTCACTTTCTGCACTGCCATTTCCCAAATCATTTATATAGGAGGCATTATTTCATATTTTCTCATTCCTAGAATAAGTTGCACATGAAGACACCACTGGTCCTCATTTTCAGTCTGTACTTTGAATATGGAGGAACATCTTTCCTCTGCTCTCCATTTATTCCCTAATCTCCAGTTAGAATAATTTCGAATAGTAAAAATGGAAAAAGAAAATAAATCATGGTGAAAAAACATACGCAGAGAATTCACCAGATATTTCTGACCAGGTCAACCAACATGAACTATTAGGGAAATACATGGACACCTCATTTCCACTGGTACTCAATGTATCTGGTTAGGCAATTCTGATGAAGATGAGAAACAAGATGAAAATATGAGGAATGGTAAAAATTGCAAGAAAAAAAATGGAGAAGGTTCCAAGCAAATTTCTTCTTTGGGCTGCTGAAAATAACCAGCTTACTACAGTGCAGAGAATACTTTCCAAAAAGGCTACTCATGGGAATACTAAGGATGACGATGAGTATACCCCTCTTCATCGGGAAGCCTACAGTGGACACTTAGACATTGTCCGTGAGTTGGTGGCTCAAGGGGCACATGCAATAACTGTAGATGGCTGGACACCCCTGCACAGTGCATGTACGTGTAATAATACCAGAGTGGCTTCTTTCTTCTTCATGATGCAGATACCAATGCCCAAACTAAAGGCTTCTTGACCCCCTTGCATCTTGCTGCTGGTAATTGAGATAGCAAAAATACACTGGAACTGTTGAACCAATATGTCAAACCAGGTCTGAAGAACCACTTGGAAGAAACTGCATTTGATATTACCAAAAGGATAAGTATGTATCACTACCTCTTTGAAGTTGTGGAAGGCTGTACAAATTGTTCTCCTAAATCCTAATGATTCGGTTAATTTTCTTAAATTTCAAAAATGTCATTAATTCCTTTTTGTCAATACAACATATTTTCACAATCCAAATAACAACAATATCTTATAGTAACAATTCACGGATTCTGTGGAGTTCTTCAAAGTGAATTGTCTGCTTTTGATGTCAAAATGTATTCAAGAGTTTTTGTATACATCTATAATGATTTATGCAGAGTTTGTGATTTTGTTGATCGGAAATAATTTTAACTTATCTGTTGAAATGAGTAGTATAGAAACTAAAGATATTTCCATTGTTTGTCTGAAAAAGTATATTTTAAAATATTCTATATTCTATGTTTGTATAGTGTCCATAATCTCTTTTATTCTCTCCTAGATATAATACATTGAATTCTACATTGTTTTATAACATATAGGTTCATTAATGTGTCCTTTCAGATTGCATTCCATACAGAAACAGTTTAAGATTCCTTTTTTTTTCCCTAGTTCCTTTTAGTATTATATTTCTTTGGGATAAAACGACAATGTTGTCTAATTTCAAAAGTTGTGTAAAGGTTATGCTATGTAAAGGCCTTTCTAAGGTGAAAATTTAATACACTGATATCAAAGTAACTTTTAATTATATGAATTAGGTGTATTGTTTCACTTGTAATTTTGTAATCAACTTTTTAATAGCTGTTTTACATTTCTTGCATCTGAAGAATGAAAAATTTTGAATACTTCACAAATTTTCATATCATCCTTGTACAAGATGTTAATCTCTGTATTGTTGTAATTTTGGTATACAAGCTGCTGAAGAATGTAGTATCCTGCAAATTTTAGTAGTTAATGATGAAATATTTATAAAGACTTATATGCTTAAGTGCCTATTTGTAACAAGGAAACTTTATTATTCCTAAAAATGCTATTAATCTTATTTCCCTAAAATTCTGTGAATAGTTGAAAAAAAATGTTGTTCAGTTGATTGCTCACATTTGCAATTTTTTTGTCAATGACTATTTTAAGTTCTTTTCATTTAGAATTTGATCATACTTTCAAGTATTAATAGCTAAGTCCAAATGAGACGGCTTTTTCAAGTACTTATTTATCCAACTGTTTTAGCTCTGTGGAGCCAATGGATTCAAAGTAAGCCTTGTTTAAGAGCTACTTCTAAACATATGCAGCTGAGATTTTCCCAAATGAGGTCTTACTGGCACAAATGTCTACCTGACCCTTTACCCTTCTTCCATGTAGGAACAGACCAACCAGAATATCTTACTCTGACAGCATAGATTGTATTAGTGGAACAAAACTAATCTTAGTTACAAGGGATCATAGAGAGATGAACAGTTCAGCCAGAACTGTTCATACTAGAAGGCATTTTATCAAAATATGATTGTTTATGATACCTACCATTTCAAAAGTAGCTAAATCCAAGAAAGTGAAAAAATGTTCATATTCATGATTACCTAATGTCTTGGCCTGTCTACCTTCCAAACAGGCAGGAACTTACACTACTGCCATTTTAACAGCAAATATTTTCATAGTTACAAGAGAAGTCCATATATTTCTCTTGATTATTAGGACTTAAATTGGTAATGTTTTTTATTATTTTTATTTCTATTATTATTTTTATTGTGAACAAAATGTACAGAGGGGTTACATTACATGGGCAAGATAATGAGTACATTTCTTATCAAGCATTGCAACCTCCTTCTTTGTTTACCCTTCACATCCCTTCCCAGCCTCCCCCCGGCCCCCAACCAATCCTCCCCCCCCACCAAAGTTATAAAGTTAATTTTGGACATGACAACTTGTACTTCTCATTGTTGCACGGGTCCACCAGTATCCTTAAAAGACTTGTTTTTCCCCTTCTACTTCACAAATTATACCGACATCAAATATAGTGAAAGCAGGGGTTATAATGTGGGGGAGGGACATACAAAGCAACAAAAAGATAATCTTATAAGTGCATTGGAAACAAATGCATGAAAGAAAAAAACCATTTAAATACATATCTTGGATTCATTTTCCTAACATCACATTATCTGACCTTTTCTGCTTGACTCATACATATACTAGATATTGCAAATAAGAGAAACCATGGGACCTAGGTTTCTTTGGGCCTGGCTTACTTCACTTAATATAATTTTTTCCAAGTCTTTCCATTTCCTAACAAATGGGGCAATGCCATTATTTCTGATGGAGGCATAGAATTCCATTGTGTATATATACCACATATTCTTGATCCATTCATCTACTGAGGGGCATCTGGATTGGTTCCAGATCTTAGCTATGGTAAATAATTCTGCAATGAACATAGGTGTGCTGATAGCTATAGTGTGGTCTTGTTTGTAAACATTTGGGTAAATGCCCAAAAGTGAGATTGCTGGGTCATAGGGGAGCTGTGTGTTAAGTTTTTTGAGAACCTCCATACTGTTTTCCAAAGTGCTTGAACAAGTTTACACTCCCACCAACAATGCAGTAAGATTCCCTTCTGTCCACATCCCCCCCAGCATCTGTTGTTATTACAGTTCTTCATTTTTGCCATTCTAACTGGGGTAAGGTAGTATCTCAATGTTGTCTTGATTTGCATTATCACCCTACACCAGAATCAACTCCAAATGGATCAAAGACTTCGGAGTCAAAGCAGACACTCTGAAAACATTACAGGATAGAATAGGAGAAACCCTAGGTCTCCTTCGCTCAGGTCGAAATTTTCTGAATAGAGACCCGGAAACACAACAAATCAAAGAAAGGTTTGACAAATGGGATTGCATGAAGTTGCAGAGCTTCCGCATGGCAAAGGACATAGCTAGCAAGATCAATAGAAAGCCCACGGATTGTGAGAAGATCATCACTAGCCATACAACGGACAAGGGTATCATATCTAAAATATACTTGGAACTCAAAAAATTAAATCCCCAACAACAAATACTCAAAGAAACAACTGCCCAATAAATAAGTGGGCTAAAGACTTAAAGAGAAACTTCTCTGAAGAACAAAGAAGAATGGCCAATAGACACATGAAGAAAAGCTCAACCTCCCTAAATTGCTAATGTTTTAACCACAGTGTTTCCTCTTGCGTCCAGACTGTAAATCTACAAATGGTAAAGCTTTAGGTTTAACTCTACTAAACACTGAGGTAGAGATAATGGAATAATACTTTAAAACAGAGTTGCCTTTGATACCCTAACCACAACAGAACAATGCAAAACATGAGCCTTTTCATTATATTATATATAGTTATATATTTTACATTTATATGTGATGATTTTATATTTCACACTATGAAAGTTACTAGTATTAATTGATAATTTGACAAATAAATTGATATTTATTCCAATCAATACAATTAGAATATAAATAATTAGGTTTAGAATATATATCAGAATATAAAATGTATCAATGCAATATTTTAGGTACAAACTTGTGATACCTTCTAAGTGTACATGGCCTTCTGAAATCACATAGCAAAAAATGAGTGTTGTTTTCCTCTAATCTACATGGGATTTTATTCTGCTGCTCTGTATATTGTTTTAACTCGCTGGTCCCAAACTGTTTTTCTCCATATTTCTGAAGCATTCCAGTGATTATGCCCAAATTTTGCTGATATGATGTCTAAAAAATACTTCTCTTCTGTAGGACCCATGGGTCCTAGGATCTCAGGTCCCAGTTACCTGTATCATCAGATAACAGGGGCAAGACTTCTCACCTAGGCCCATGCAACATGCCAACAGAATGTAATTGAAGAGCTATCTGGTCGTTAATTGGACATAATCAACTCCCAGGCTTTCCTGAATGGTCTGGCTTATATGTCCTGCTCAGCTTTCTCTCTCAAAGCCGGAGCTCTACCCTCTGGGCCACTGCTCCACTTCTGGTTCACTGGTGGTTTATTGTAGATAAGAGTCTCACCGAGTTTCCTGCTCAGCTGGCTTTGAATGGCGATCTCCTGAAGAGGCTTCAAGTGGCTTTTTTCAGGGATTCGCAGAGGAGCCGCTTCACACAAATCCTTAGTCTAAATCTCGAGAGGTACTACAGAAAAACAGAAACAGGAAGATGCTTCTAGTGTGTTCTAGATACTTAAAGTTGGAGACACAAAACACTCATAATGATTAGATCATTTTATAGGCAAAAGGAGCAATGCAGACAGTATGAGGATCACTCCAGGTTTCGGTCCTCTCATCCTGAGACAGTAAATTCTAGCTCAATTCTAAGTGACAGAATTGGCATATCCTGTGGATATTTGCTCCAAAATACTATGACACTCATTTCTCACGTTTGGCCTCAAACCTGTGACCAGAGAAGAAGATGAGGAGAGAAAGCAACTATAATAAACATTGGGTAGTTTACTTATAAATTCAAACCATTGGAATGACCCTGCTAAGAAGTCAGATTGTCCAGATTAAAAAATGAATAAGAAAGGAAAGAAGATGTCAGTAGCTGCTGATTGTAATCCCACCTCCTTAGGATGCTGAGATGGAGAGAATCTTAGCTTGAATCCAGGCAGTGTAGGAAAGTCTATGACACTGTTACTTCTAAGAGATCACAAAAAAACCAGAATTGAGGCTATGACTCAAGCTTCATGTACTACCCTTGAGCAAAAGGAGCTCAGGGACAATGCCTAGGCTCATAGTTCAACCGCAGGACCTGCCCCCTCAAAAAGAGTCTGTACTTCCATGTCATTGTCTATGTATGGATGTATTCCTATAGGTGAAGCTATAGAATAGCTATGATGAATGGCACCAAGTTAGGAAATTTGTATTCAATACAATAATTTCATAACACAGAGACTTCTTTCAAGACAGTGTATGTTCCAGGGAACTCATCACTGTTCCCAGTGTAACCTGAGGGTTTCTCTGCATCCCAGGCCTGCTGGAAGAAGTCTCTCACATTGTGTGGACAGGCAGACAAAAGACCTCACTCCTGTACAGCTTGGTAACAAACAATTCCACCTGAGCCAGTTAGTGAGGATGAATGTGGGCGTGCTCTGAAGGTCAGGAGAAAAGGGTCTCTTTGTACCCCAAGCTATCTCTCTCCCCAGTGCTCTGTTTTAACAACAAGTTTTCATTTGTGCCACTTTCCATGGCAGATAAAGTTATGTGCACTTATCCTGCTTTTGTGAGACTATGTTTTTGTGTTCAGATAAAGTGCTCTATATAATTCAGGAGTACTTCTGGCAGACAACTAGGGCACTGAATCTAATGAAATGTTTCATTGGAGCAATGATGGGCCTATGATGCCTCTCCTAGGTTTGGGAAATCCAAGTACATGTTGGATATCACAAAGCTTCCTGTCATCTAGGGCTGGTGAAGCTCATCAGGTTTTGAAACCTTTGACCTCTCCTTGTTGGGCCCTGGGTGGCTAGGTTTTGATCACAAGGCCTTTGTGCTGAGCAGGAGCACAGTGCAGAAGCCCAGTGCTTTACCATTTTGTGTAACAACATCACTTCTGGTCTGTGAGTGTGTGTGTTTGTGTGTGGGGGGGTGGGGGGTGTGGGTGTGTGTGCACGCACACACATACATGAGTCCTGGAGCTTGAACTCAGGACCTGAGCACTGTACCTAGTTTCTCTTGTAGAAGGATAGCCTTCTCCCACTGGAGCCACAGAGCCACTTCAGGGTTTTTCCTAATGATATGGTCCTGAGAAATCAAGCCTATGGTTTCTAGATGCAAAACACTCTATCCCTAATGCACTTTCCCAGGCCTCTACCTCAGGTTGTTAGTGTGTTCTGTCTTTTGTTGTTGTTGTTGTCAGTTGTAGGAGTTGAAGTCTGGGCCTGGGTGCTTTCCTTGAGGTCTTTAGCTCAAGTCTTGTGCTCTACCACTTCAGGTTTTCTGGTGGTTCATTGGAGCTAAGTGTCTCAAAGACTTTCCTGCCCAGGCTTGATTTGAACCTTGATCCTCAGATCTCATTCGCCTGAGTAGCTAGGATTACCAGCATGAGGAAAGCACCCTGCTTCCACTTCAAGTTCTTAGTGGTGAATTGGAGATAATAGTCTCATGGGACCTTTTGTGTCTGGGATATTTTGGAACCCAGATCTTCAGATTTCAGGTTCCTGAGAAGGCGGGATGACAGACCAGCTACTGACCCCTTGGGCTTGGCTTCTGCTGCAAGGGGGTCCATGGTTCCAAGTGGTGAAGTGCTAGCCATGAGCCCTAGAGGTAAGGGTCAGCACCTAGAACCCGAGTTCAAGGTTCATGACAGAAAAAAAGAAAACATTTGTCCGCAGAAGACAACTCACTAGTCTTCAGTAATACATAATTTTGTACTTGCCATGGGAGCATATCTGAGCCTCAATATTCTTGTCTGCATAATCATCTCAGTTGTGGATCCCTTACAAGGGCACGATGTAAGAATGCACCCTGTGAAGGACACAGTACATGTCACTCTTTGCAGGACTCAGCACACAGCATCTTGTGAAAGACTTAGCACCCAATGCAGGACTCAGCACACTGCACCCTGTGAAGACTCAGCACATAGCTCTGTTCCACAAGCTGTCATTAAAATTAGGGTGCTTTCATCAATATCACCGTTCTTTAAGGAAAATTTCACAAACCATACAAGTTCACATCTAATGGTTAAATGGGGTGGTTTTTTACTTGGGGGAGGTAGACATGGGGCTTGAACTGAAAGCATGGGGATACTGTTCTAAAGATATTTGCTCAAGGCTACAGCTCTATGACTTGGAGCCATATTTTGAAGAGTCTCATAGACATCCTGCCAGGACTGGGGTTTAAACACCCCGAGCAGCTAAGATGACAGGCATAAGCCAGGATGACATGTGTAACCCATGGAGCTGGGTTGCAGTGGTTTACATGTGCCTAAGTCAGGTTAGGTGGCAGCTGTAAGCATCACACACCTAGCTTGCTCTGTAATGAGGTATTTGAAGTTATGTCCTTCTATAATTGCAGTTAGAACATCCTACCCTTTTTTGGTGGCAGTCCTGGGGCTTGAGTAAGAGCTTATAAACTCTCCCTAAGCATTTGTACTCAAGGCTAGCACTCAATTGGTTGAAAGATAGCAGAACTTCCTGTTTTTCTATTTATGTGGCACTGAGGAATTGAACACAGGGCTTCATGATTACTAGGTGAGCACTGAACCACCGAGCCCCAGGAGTGAACAAGGTATAAATAGATAGAGATTTCTGTATATAAATATTGTAGACACAAAAAGAGAGATGTCTGCATATTATTAAATTATAGATAATATTAGTACCAATTCTTAGGTATTAAATTATATCTCCATTTAATGATGTGTCCCAGTTAACAATTAATAAAGCATCAATTAATAATTACTCAATATCAGTATTGTTTATCATATATGTACATATATCCATACATATAATTAATATTTCATAGAATGAGACAGATGTCTATATATTATTGAATTATGCATCATGTGTTACTACCAATTATTAGGTATTTAATTATGTCTCCATGTAATTTTTATTCTGTTAATGCTTAATAAAATATTAATTAAACTTAATGTACTTCCTATACTTATTGTGTCTAATTTTATCCTAGAATGTTTCACTACTAATTCAATGTTTATCATTTATTGTAGTGACAATTCTTCCATCTATGACATTTTTATCTTTATTACAGCCTATTACATAGCATATAGATTTGCACACAAATTAAACATCCTACCTACCACTGAGCACTTTCACAGAAAAGGAAATCATGTGTCACACTCGGCTTCTCACTCCAACATTACATTTTTGGCAGTGCTGGAATCTAAACTCACGGCCTAAAAGGCTCATTTCATGAATGGGTTACTGCCAGCACAGCAGCCTCTAGCCAAATCAGCTGCCAGGCAGTCCCCAATCCCTGACATCCTGCCCCGTATGTTGACTCCAAATTGTGCTTAGTGTAGTTATTCATTTTATTTTTTCTTTTATTCATTTGCAATATATTTTATTGACTGCTATTATGCATGGAATATTTACAGCATTTATTACATAGGATATAGGTATGCCTATGTATGAAACTTCATACCTGACACCCAGGACTTTTACAGAAAAGGAAAACGTGTCACCATGGGCTTCTTACTGCACAATTCAATTTTTGTGAGTGCTGGCATCTGAACTCACAGCCACAAAGCCCAATTCATAAATGGGTGAGTGTCAGCACACCAGCCTGTGGCATATGGAGCTGACAAGCAGTTCCCAGCGCCTGAGGTTAAGCCCCAAGGGTTGACAAAATAAGAACAGACTGACATGCAGAAGGTAGTACACAAATAGATATAGATATTTATAGAGTGCCAAAGATGTCGATACATTATTTAGTTATATAGGCTACATTCCTACCAATTTTGGGGTATTTATTATGCCTCCATGTAATTAATATTATTGTTTTCATACTTAATGAATTATTAATTAAATTAACCACTGTCCTTAAACTATTGCATCCATATAATTAATAGTATTCTCTTAATGTGTCAAAAAATATTCATTAAAATCCATCAGCCTCCTAAAATCAGTCTCTAAATTTATAGTAGTATCATTCAGGAACAACAAATTCAACCTTGACATTAATTTCCATCGGTATTCCTGTGAATAGGAACGAGACTCTTAGGATCTCCCTCCATTGGTAGGGGTCAGGACTGGGCTTCGAACACAGAGCCTATTTTGCCGTGTTGGCCTATGGCTTCCCTGGAAGACCATCAGACTTCAGCAATGCCAGGTTACAAACACTTTTCAGCTGTGTCATTCAGACCCAGGATGATCACCTTGCCGGGTGGTTTTTTTTTTTCTTTCTTGTCAGCCTTTGGGGACCCAGGTTCGGCTGTGTGTTCAGTGGCTGCAACCCAGTGTAGAGTGATCAAAGCTGAGGCAGAATTGCCATGCCCTGAGTTCAAGCCCTGTCCTTGACAAAATAAAAATATACACACACATACAGACAGACAGATACAGACATACATTAAAAATATTTTAAAAATTATGAAGCTCCTTGGCTTGGAATTCAGGCCATTTTTCTGCCAGGCCTGGGATTTGAACTCAGGGTTTTGGTCAATCTGCAGCAATGTGGGGGAAGGGGAAGCTCACCGAGCTGGAAGACAAGAAATTCAGGCCTGATCCCAGGGGCTGAATTCAAGCCCTACCACTCCAAAAAATAATATTCTTATACATTTTAAATACATGATTTATATTTACATACACATGTTTACTGCATATGGCAGTTAGTGTAGTTATTCATTTTATTTTGTGTTTTATTTATTTATTATATATTTTAGAGAGTATGATTACATGTAAAACATTTTTTACATCCTATTGCATAGGACACAGATTTGCTTATGTATTATACATCATTCCTTAGACCCAGCACTTTCACTGAAAACAAGTGGGACAATTGACTTCCTCCACCAGGATTAAGTTTTGGGCAGTTCTGTGATTTGAACTTCGGGCCTAGAAGGCCCACTTCATGAATGGGTCAATGTTAGCACACCAGTCTGATTCAAATGAAGATGTAGGGCAAATTTGAAGACCTGAGTTCAAGCCCTAGGAATGGTCAATATATAAACAGATAGATGTGTAGATTCAAGTGTGTGTGTGTGTGTGTGTGTGTGTGTGTGTGTGTGTGTGTATTTACATATGTATATGTATCTATAAATAAATTTATACAGAGACATAAACATTTATGTAGATTCTAATGTATAATTCTATATAAAGAGTGATGTCCATATCTTATTTTTATATATTTTATTAGTACCAATTATTTAGTCTAAAATTATGCCTCCATTAATTAATCACGGTAGGAAACAATAAAGTATTAATTAAATTAATCAATGACCTATATTTATTTCATACAATCTTATACTAGAATGACTAGCTAATTAGTAATTTAATTAGTACATGACAAACATTCTATTATTGTTCCTATAGATAGGAACGAGTTCTCTAGGATCTTCAGCTCTGTAGATGGCAGTCCCAGGATCGAACTCAGGGCCTAGGTTTCTGGGTTGGGCTCAGGCTTCACTGACAGCCCACCAGCCTTCGGCCATGCAAGGTCTCGTACAATTTTCAAGCCGAGTCATTAAGACCCAGGATGGTCACAGTGCTAAGGAAACAAAGGTAAATCTGTTTTGTAAAACTTCCTGGTTTTTCCTCTTCCATCTTGGTTGGTTTGTTATTTTTGCCAAAGCTGGGAGTTGAACTCTGGTCCTAAGATCCCTGGATCATCTGTGGGTGTAAAAGCTGCACCCCAGCCTAGGGTAATCAAGGCTGAGGCAGAGTTGTGATGACCTGAATTCAAGCCCCATGCCTGCACCACCAATAAAGTTAAGGTCCTGGCTAGGAATTTGGGCCATTTTATCTGCCAGACCTGGGATTTGAACTCAGGGAATGGTTAACTCTATTTTGCTGTGGGTGAAGTGGAAGCTAACCTCCTGGAAGAAAAAAATTCAGGAGCATTTCCCAGGGTGTGAATTCCAGCCCCAGAAAAGCAAAAATAATATTTATATACATGTATAATGTGTATCATATATATGTTTTTGCATAGATATTACATATTGTACCTAGAACACAATATTTCCACACAAAGGAAAACAGGACAATATTGGCTTCTTACTCACCTATTGACTTCGGCACTGCTGGGATTTGAACTCAGGGCATAGAATGCCCAATTAATCAAGGTGTCATTGTAAGCACAGCAGTCTCAAACAAATTCACTGCCAGGCAATTCCCAGGAGCTGAGTTCTAGCCCCAGGAGTGGCCAATATACAAATAGGTAGATTTGTAAATTGCTGCAAATATATATATATATATGTATATATTTAGAGAGAGATGTATATGTATACATATATATGTATTCCACTGTATATTTAAACATATAAATATATTGATAGAATGTGAGATGTCTGTATATTATTAAATTACATGTAATATATTACTAATAATTATTAGGTATTAAATTATTGTTAAATTACTAGGTATTAGGTATTAAATTATGCCTCAATTTAATGATGTATCATGGATTAAGGCACAATAAAGTGCTACCTTGTGTAAAAGGATCTCAGGCACAATGTCCAGGCTCATAGTTCAAGTCTCAGGACCTGCAACAAAAATAAAAAAGAGCCAGTAACTCAATGTGTCTATGTATGTATGCATGTATTTCTATCGGTGAACATACAGTCGTTATGAAGAAAGGAAAACAACTAAGATATTTGCTTTGAATAGAATGATGTCATAGAACAGAGAGTGCTTTCATGACAGTGCATGATCCTGGTCAAAAAAAATTAAGACCCAGGCATGGAATTTGCACCATTTTTCTGGCAAGCCTGGGATTTCAATTCAGGGTATGATTAAATCTCTGGCACTGTGGGGAAGGGGAAACTCACCGTGGTGGAAGACAAGAATTTCAGACCAGTTTCCAGGGACGGAATTCAAGCCCCAGCATTGTTAAAAATAATATTCATACATGAGATCTATTTACGTACATGGGTTTACTCCATATGACATTTGTTACCCTTATTTATTTTTATTTATTTTATTTAATATTATTATATATATATATAACATTTATTTCATTTATTACATCTTATCACATGGATTTATTTGCATATGGATTAGACATCAAATTGAGACCCAGGACTTTCACCAAGAAGGGAAATAAATGTGTCAAATTGGCTTCTGACTCCACATATAAACTTTTGGCCATGCTGGGACTTGAACTCACAGCCCACAATGCCCAATTCATGAATGGGTCAGTTGTAAAACAAAAGCCTTTGGCAAACTGAGCTGCCAGTCAGTTCTGAGGACCTTCAATGAAGCAATAGCATTGGTGGATACATAGATAGATAGACAGATAGATAGATAGATAGATAGATAGATAGATAGATAGATAGATAGATAGATAGATAGATAGATAGATAGATAGATAGATAGATAGATAGATAGACAGACAGACAGATAAATAGATAGATAGACAGACAGACAGATAAATAGATAGATAGACAGACACACAGATGTGTAGTTTGCTATATATATGAGAGAGAGAGACAATGTAAGGATATTAAATTATATATATTATGAATTATTAGTTATTGAATTATGCTTCCACTTAATGAAGTATCATGGTTGAATACTTATTAAAGCATTAATGTAAAAGTAGTCACTATTCCTTAATTAGGAGAATCATACCATTGTGCTAGAATGGAAGACATAATCCAATAGTTTTTGTGTGGCATTCTATAAGAGAATCATGAAATAACTGCAAATTTAATAGTTACTTTTATAACATTACAGTAAGCATTCTTATAGATAGGAATGATTTTCTCAAGATCTCCCGCCATTTGTAGGTGGCAGTCCTGGCATTTGAACTACAGACCTGGGTAGTTTACTTTGAAATGCAAACCATTAGAATGACACTGTGAAGATTTCAGATTATCACGATGAAAGAAAAGTATGAGAAGAAAGAAACTCAGGTGTCAGCAGATCCTGCCTGTAATCCTAACTCTTCAGGAGGATGAGAGGTAGGGAATACCGGTTTGAATTCAGCCAGGACAGGAAAGTCCACCACATTCTCATTTCTGAGGGACCACAGGAATACAAAATCTCCATGAGTGGGGCTATGGCTCAAGGGCAGAACACTATCTTTGAGCAAAAGTAGCTCAGGGACAGTGCCTAGGCTCATAGTACAACCCCCACAACAGCCAAAAAAAAAAAAAGCCAGTAACTCTATGTGTCCCCATGTATGTATGCATATATTTCTATCAGTGAAGGTCCAGAGTCCCTATGATGAAAGGCATCCAGCTCGGAAATTTGCTTTGAATAGAATGATTTCATAACACAGAAAGTGCTTTCAAGACAGTGCGTGTTCCGGGGCTCCCTTTGCTGTTTCCATTTTATCCTGAGGTTTTCTCCTCACTGGGGACTGCTGGAGGAAGTCTGCCTCATTGTTGGAACAAGCAGACAAAAGCCCTCACTCCTGTACTGCTGTGTAACAAAAAACTCCATCGAGGCCAATTAGTGAGGAGGAGTGTGGGCTGGCTCTGAAGGCCAGGAGAAAAAGGCCTCTTTGTACCCCCAAGCTATCTCTCTCTCCAGTGCTGTTTTGACAGGAAGTCTTTATTTGTGCCACGTCCCATGATAGGCCAAGTTCCCTGCACTTATCCTGTCTTTGTTAGACTATGTTCTAGTTTTAAAATAACCTGCTACAATTAATTCAAGGGTCCTTCTTGCAGACAACTAGGTAGCTGAACCTAATGAAATAACTCATTATTGGCAATGGTGCCTCCCTAGGTTTCTGGAAGCTTGCTAAATCTAAGCACATGTGTAATATCACAATGCTTCCTGTCATCTAGGGCTGGTGAAGCTCATCAGATTTTGAAACCTTTGACCTCTCCTAGTTGGGCCCTGGGTGGCTGTGTTTCAGGGTTGAACACAGGACCTGGGTGCTTACCATGAGCTCAGAACAGAAGCTCAGTGCTTTACAATTTGGTGTCACAGCTTCACTTCTGGCATCAGTGGGTGTGTGTGTGTGTGTGTGTGTGTGTGTGTGTGTGTGTGTGTACATATATGTGTGTTCATTCACTTGTCCTCGAGCTTGAACTCAGAACCTGAGCACAGTACTTGAGTTTCTCCTGTACAAGGATAGCATTCTACCACTTGAGCCACACAGCCACTTCAGGCGTTTTGCTAGTGATGCGGTACTAAGGAATCAAACCCAGGGATTCATACATGCAAAACACTCTACCCATAAGACACATTCTCAGTATGCCACTGGAGGTTTCTTTCTTTCTTTTCTTGGAAGTTGGAAGAATTGAAATCTAGGCCTGGGTGCTGTCCTTGAGCTCTTCAGCTAAAGCCAATTGCTTGAGCTACAGCACCCCTTCTGGTTTTTGGTGGGTCACTGGAGAGAAGCGTCTCAAGGAATTTTCTGCCCAGGCTGGTTTTGGACCCGTGATCCTCAGCTCTCTGCCACCTGAGTAGCTTGTACGTCAGGCGCGAGGCTTCCACTTCAAGTTTCTAAATGGTGAATATGAGATAAAAGTCTCATGGGACCATTTGTGTCTGGGATAGTTTTGAACCCAGATCGTCAGATCTCAGCTTCAGTGTCAGTGGCTAGGTCCTGAGTTCAAGGTTCATGACTGAGAAACTTAAACCAAAAAAATTGTCTGCGGGAGACAACTCACTAGAGATAGGTACATACATAATTTTGGCCCTGACAGGGGCAAATCATCATCTTACTTGTGGAGCTCTTACAAGAACCAGATGAAAAAATGCACCGCGTGAATGACTCAACACGCAACATCTCATGAAGGACTGATCACATAGCTGTATCCCACATGCTGTCATTAAATTAAGGTGCTTTCATCAGTATCACTATTCTTTCAGAAACACCTCACAAACAGTCCAAATTTAGATTTTAGAGGGACGGGGTTTTGGGGGGAGGGCATCAGCCATGGACTTGCACTGACAGTTTGGGGGTACTGTCCTAAGATTTTTTGCTCAAGACTAGAGCTCTACCACTTTGAGCCACAGCTCAGAGTTTCACAGACATCCTGACAGGGCCTGGTTTTAAACCCACCAGTGTCAGATCTCAGTCCCTGAGTATCTTGGATGACAGGGGTAAGTAAGCCAGCAGCATCCGGTTCTGTGGAGATGGGTTGCAGTGGTTCACCTCTGGCTAAGTCAGGTTAGACGGCAGCTGTCAGCACTAGACTCCCTCCTTGCTCTGTGATGAGGTATTTGCAGCCCTATTCTTATATAGCTGCAGTCAGAACATTCTATATTTTCCTTTTTATTTTTTGTTTTGGTGCCAGTCATGGGTCTTGAGGAAGGGTCTAGACACAGTCCCTAATCTTTTATGCTCAAAGTTAGTGCTCAACTGTTTGAGTGACAGCACAACTTCTGGATTTTCCTATGCACACAGTAGTGAGGAATCGAAACGAGGGCTTTGTACGTCCTAGGCGAGCACTCTATCACTCAGCCCCATTAGTGACAAGTGTATAAAAAGATAAATGTTTAGACTTGCAGATAGATAGATAGATAGATAGATAGATAGATAGATGGATAGATGTATATAACGTGAGATGTCTTTATATCATGAAATTGAATATACAATATTACTACCAATTATTGGCAATTAAATTATTCCTTCCTTTTTTAAGCATCATGATTGAATACATAATAAAATATTAATTGAAAATTATTCAAAGTTGTATAATTGTGTATAATTTTATAATATAAATCGTACACTAACTACTAAGGTAATTGTTACTTTTACAAAATTCCATTCACACAGATGTATATTGGAAATTGTTTCTTAGAATCTCCTGCCATCCCGGCAGTCCAGGATTCGATTTCCAGGCTTAAGTTGCCGGTTTCGGCTTGGCTTCCCTAATAGTCATCCAAATATCAGCAATGTAAGGTCATTTACACTTTCTGGGCATTGTCATTTAGTCCCAGGATGGTCACAATGCAAAGAAAAAAAAAAAGTAAAACCACCTCCTTGAACTTCTCAGTTTTATCCTTCTCGTTTTTATTTTTATTTTTGCCAGCCCCGAAATTTGAACTCGGGACCTGGGATCCAAGGATCGGCTGTGGCAGAGATACCAAGACCTGAGTTCAAGCCCGGTGGTTGACCCAAAACATCATCATCATCATCATCATCATCATCATCATCATGGCTTGGAATTTGCCCCATTTTTCTTGCAGGCCTGGGATTTAAACTCAGGGTCTGGGGAATTCTGAGGCACTGTGGGTGAAGGGGAAGATCACCGTCCTCGAAGACAAGCAATTCAGACAAGTTCCCAGGGCCTCAATTGAAGCCCCAGCACTATAAAATATAATAGTCATATATTAGATCTATGTCATATGGGTTTACTCCATATGATATTTATTACCCTTATTTATTTAGTATTATTGTACATATAACATTTATTTTATTATATCATATCACATATACTGAGACCCAGGACTTTCACAGAGAAGGAAAAAAATTTGTCAAAATTGGCTTCTTACTCCATGAATAAATTTTTGGCCATGGGGGATTTCAACTCACAGCCTACAATGCCCAATTCATAAATGGGTCACAGTCTTAGCACACCAGCCTCCAGCAAACTGAGCTGCCAGGAAGTTCTGATGACCTATAATCAAGCCACAGTAGTGCCCAATATATATATATGTACATGTATATACATGTATATATATGTATATATACATACATATTTATGTGTATATATATACAGAGGGAATATTATATTATTAAGTTATATATATATATAATTACCAATTATTAGTTATTAAATTATGCCTCCATTTAATGAAGAATCATCGTTGAATACTTAAAAAAGCATTAATAAAATATCAGTCAATATCCTTAATCATACCATGGTGCTAGAATGGAAGATATAAATTCAATAATTTTTGTGTCGCATTCTAAAATAGAATCATGACTTAATTTCAAATTTACTTATTACTTTTATAACATTCCATTAGCATTCAAATGAATAGGAGTGAGTTTGCAGGATCTCCTTCTATTTGTGCCAGTCCTAGCATTCGAATTCCAGGCCTGGGAAGTTTTCTTGGAATGCAAACCATTGGAATGACACCGTTAATATTTCAGATTGTCACGAAAAAAAAGAACAAGAAGAAAAGTAAGCCAGGTTGTCAGTGGTTCCTTCCTGTCATCCTAGCTCCTCAGAAGGCTGAGATGCCAATTTGAATGCAGCCTGGGCAGGAAAGTCCGCGACACTTGTATTTCTTAAGAGATCGCAGGAAAACAAAAGAAATAAACAAACAAAATCACTGAGTGGTTCAAGTTGCAGAGCACTACCATTGAGCAAAAGGAGCTCAGCGACAGGGCCTGGGTGATGGGCTTTCAGCAGGTTGCCCATGCCCAGCCCCCCAACCTGGGCAAGCTGGAAGAAGCCCTCAGAGAGTACTAAGTCTGCAGCTTGAACAAAGCATCCTTTCCTGCCATTTAAGAACTGAAGCCACAAAGGCTGTGCCTGGGCTGGTGTGTGCAACTGGTGTTGAGGAAGCTATGCAACTCTGTTTTACTGAAGACCCCAACTCAGTTCTGCCACCCTTGACCTATTCCAGCCACAGACAGTCCTGGGAACACTAGATGCCAGGATATGGAGATATCTGAAATAGCCTTGCACAGACAATTTGGGGAAACACATGGTGTTTGCTTAAGGCAGGATGTCAAGGTATCAGAAACTCCAAAACAGGCCCTTCTGTGGTCTGGTGACCATTATCTAAACCAGACACCCTGCAGTTTAGCACATATCCTCTTGAGACTTCCCTGTGGTACAAGCCAACCAGTTTAAAGTATGTCAGCCCCCTTGATCTAACCAAAAACTTGTTTCTGGTCCTTTCCCACATTGTAGTTCGCCAATCATAATATAGAATTGTTTTATGATTTTCCCACAGTGTGTAGTGATTTGTTAGAAGACGCTATGGTGTATGCAAAGTCCCTGCCTTCCCTAAAAAGTGTATAAAAGGTGCTGCAAACCTCGGTTGCTGCTATGTAAATCTGAGGGGACCAAGCTTGAGCTCGCAATAAAGACTACTTTGCTTTTACATTGGTGGTGGCCTCTGGTGGTCTTTTGGTTAAGGATTTCTGAATTCAGCTTTACAGTGTGTGCAATGGGTGCATTATGTTCTGGCTGAGATGTCCCATCAGAACACCTAGCAGCCAGCCACTGCCTCCAGGGAAACCACAGTTCCTAGGCTGTAGGAGTTGTCGAAGGTTGTGTCTCCATTTCCTGTATCTCCCTGTAAGATGTTAGCCTAGACCTCTGGGGCCTGGTGGCCATCACTCATTCATTATTCCTTATTGCAGAGTCTCAGGATGGTCCCAAATCCTGACAAAGATAGGAAACAGTCAGCAATTTCTGTGCCAAAATGGGTAATCCAATAAATCCCAACGTCATAGCTTCTTTTAGAAATGAGCATTGGTCTGCGAATGTGTCTTACTGGTAGAGTGCTTACTTAGTACACACAAAGCCCTGAGTTCGATTCCTCACTACCACAGAAAGAAAAAAAGCCAAAAGAGACACTGTGCTTAAGTGATAAAAGTGCTAGTGTTGAAAAAAAGCAGCTCAGGAACATGCCCAGACCCTGAGTTCAAGCCCCAAGATTGACAAAAAAAAAAAGTCAGCAGAGTGAGACATATTCTTCTGGGACTCAGAGGAGGGCCGTTATGGGTAAGAGGTAGAGGGCAGGTGCTGGGGGCTCACCCATGTAATCTTTACTACTGAGGAGGCTGAGATCTGAGGATGCCAATTGCGTGCAGGAACGGATATATGAGGCTCTTTTCTCCAATTAAACCCCAAAAGCCAGGAGTAGAGCTGAGATTCAAGTAGTATAGTGCTAGTCTTGAGCACAAAAGCTTAGGGATAGCGTCCAGGCCATGAATTCAAACCCCACGACTGGCATGCGTGTTTGCACGCATGCACATGCATGGGTGCACATGCACGCATGCACACACACACACAAACACACACACACACACACACACACACACACACACACACACACAAACGACCACCACCACCACCACCAACACAATAGAGCATTTTCCAGTCAGCCTGCACAAGTTCAATCTGTAGGAACTCAATATATTTTTAAAAGGGGGAGAAGGGAAGGAAAGGCTTGCTCCACGAGGTGATATAACCAGTGCCAAAATTCCACTGGAGCTCTAAGATGTGGAACAAGTCAGAGAGCCTCAGGCAATAAGTACAGCTTGGGCAAAGGTCCTGAGGTGTGTTGTAGAGCTGGTAGTGTCGGTGGAATGAAAGTTCTGTGGCTTCAGACAAGTCTGGCAGAACACTCAAGTCTGGGACAAGATTTACACTTGAGTCACAGTTAGGGCAGAATGGGGTCCAGGGGAAGATTAGCGTGTCTTTTCACCAAGGACCCCAGCCATTTTCTTTGACCAGAAGCCTATTTTCCACAGCTCCTGACCTTCAGGCCTCCTTTGCATGGAGGAGTCAGGGCAAATGCAAGGAAGAATGCTTGCTTAAGAAAAGCTTCTAGCCCAGTGTCACCAGTGGCTTAACCCCTGTAAATCCTAGCTACTCAGGACACTGAGATCAGAGATCGTGAATCAAAGCCAGCTCAGGGGAGGAAAGTTAGTGAGACATTTTTGCCGATGAACTACCAAAAGCAAGAAATGGAGCTGTGGCTCAAGTGGTAGATTGCCAGTCTTGAGGGCAAAACTAAAGAGACCACAGGCCAGACCCTGATTTCAGGCCCCAGTACTGGCACAGAGAAAATAAAGAAAAGCTTTCAGGAGCTCCTACTCCACTGTGGTGAAAGGCCAGATCAGCTGGGCGCTGGTGGCTCATGCATGTCCTCCTAGCTCCTCAGGAGGCTGAGATTGGAGGATTGCCATTCAAAGCCAGCCTGGGCAGGAAAGTCTGAGAGACTCTGTTCTCCAAGAACCACCAGAAAACCGGAACTGGTGCTGTGGCTCAAGTGGTAAGATGAAGACCTGGGGACAGCAACCAGGCCCAGTTTTTGAGCTACATGACCAATACCTGGCCTGCTTTGACGTCATGCTGTGGCTCTAAGCAGAGTATTTTCCAGGGGGTTCCTGAGGGTCTCCCAATATCTAGGTGTCTTACACTTCTTTAGAGAAGCCTCCTCGGAGGCCTTTGCATACAGAGTGGGCCACAGTACCAGAGATGGATCGACCCTTGTGACACGGACGTCATCAACCCGGTCATCAGAATGACATCTATCATGAGAGCAGTGTGGATCTGAGCACTAAATCGATGTCTCAGACAACAGTTCTGGTCCAGGAGGGGTAAAACAGTAAATGCCCACTCATATGGATATCACAAGAATGCACATTTGTCAGGCACACCTTGGGCGGTGTTGAGTTGGGCTCATGAAAGACTTGTAGTCTCAGGAATCCAGTGCCGGCTGGCTGCTGTTTGTAGTAAACGCTATATCCCAGTAGTCCCAGGGCTCAGAACCCAGCTTTCCTCCCCAGTGCTTAGATGGAGGCACTGATCCCTCAGCCCAAGAAAGACTTAGGGAGAAACAACTGATGTTGTTTAAGAGTTTACTATGATTATGCTTCAGGACTGCCCGCAGTTCTAGCTCTGCTTATCATTACCACCTCCCTCTGTGTGTGTTTGTGTGTGTGTGTGTGTGTGCACATGCCCATGAGTGCATCTTGGTAGTAGGACTTGAACTCAGGGCCCGGGTTCTGTCCGTCAGTTTTTTTCATTCAAGGATAGCACTGTACCACTTGAGCCAGAGCTTTTCTTCCAGCTTTCAGGTGGTATTTTGGGAGAGGACTGTCTCACAGATATTTTTTGCTGGGTAGCCTCTGAATGTCAATCCTCAGATCTCAGCCTCCTGAGGGAGCTAGGAATATAAGAGCATGAGTCATTAACATCTGGCCATGCTTTCCTTCTTGGATAAAACAGGATATCTATCTTCTAGCTGAGCACCCATCTACAGCTATCCCACCTGTCTCTACCCCTACCCCTACCCCTCCAGGTTTCAAAGGAATCATTCCTTCCCCTGAGGACAAAGAAATAGGATGCATTGACAGGTTTGAGCTTTATGTTCTCCACACAGTCAGGGGCTACTGGGAGCTGATGTAGAGGCCAGAGATCTAGGCCAGAGCAAGTAGATAGCTGTTAGAACAGAAGAGACTATGAAAAGACATCCATGCAGCTGGATGCCAGTGGCTCATGCCTATAATCCTAGCTCCTCAAGGCAGACACTGGAGGATAAATCAAGATTCAAAGCTAACCTGGGAAGACTCTTATCTCCAATGAATCACCAAAAAGCTGGGAAGTGGAGCTACTATAGTTCAAGGGGTAGAGCACCAACTTTGTGCAAACAGGCTAAATGTAACCACCTAGGCTCTGAGTTCAAGACCCGGTACACACACACACACACACACACACACACACACACACACACACACACAAACACACACACTATGTGCATGCAAAATGAGAGATTTCTACACTGCAATTTTTAGGTATTCTCTACCTTTTCTGCATTAAGCCTGGTGGTTGTTGGCCTAGGAGTTTGATGCATACAACACCACTTGGCATCTTTAATTTTGGGGAACAGAATGACTAGAAAGTCAACATTCCCCATCCTAGCTCCTTGATTGGGTCCTGATCTAACCCAGCCTTTTGGGGCTCCTTTTGCACACTCGCCAAGATTCTTTTAAAAGGCATCACATTCTGGGCACTGGTGGTTCACACCTGTCATCCTAGCTACTCAAGAAGCTGAGATCTGGAGGATCATGGTGACAAGCCAGCCTGGGCAGGAAAGTGTATGAGACTTTTATCCTTGATGAAACATCAGAAAACAAGAAGTGGCCCTGTAACTCAAGTAGTAGAATGCCAGCCTTGAGAAAAAGAGCTCAGGGACAGCACTCATGGAAAACAACAACGAGAGGCATTGCATGTTGGCTCTGGGATTGATATGGGCTGAATATAATTGGAATTTTCAAGTGCACCAAGATAAAGCATTACCTCCTTTAGTCCTGTGCTCCTCCATCTGTCTCACCCCCTGACCTTGGAATGCTTCGGGTCACCATGGCCCTAGTTGGATGGGAGGGCTCCGAGGAGGAAGATCCCAGAGCAATCACCCACCTCCTTCTTTTATACTCACCCTGCTGCTTCTGCAATAGACCTACTTCCTGGAATCCGTCCATGAGATCATGGCCGCCAACACTGTGGTGAGTGGTGGCTCTAGCCAAACTCAGGGAAGTTAGGGGTGGAAGTCGTTCTGGGACTAGGAGTTTCCACCCTGGGTGTGGGCTAAGTCCAGGGCTGACATTTATTTCATCCTGAGCCTTGCAGGGGTGGGGAGACAATGTAGACTCCACATTGAGTCAGGTAAGATCCGAATCTGGAGGACTACATTTGTGGGGGAGGCTGTGGAGCTCAGGGGGCCACTGTTCTTGGTACTCCTCTCTCGGGACTCCCCTCTCCCTCTCTCATCCCTCAAAGGTAAAAGAGAAACTTTAAATAAGGGTGTCAAAGAGGGCCCAGTGGAGTATTTCTGTGTGAACCAGATTTGTGCTTCATATTCATCCTAGCCCCTACTTCCAATTTATCTGAGTAATGACTATATGTGTTTGGGGGCAGGGGATCATCTTAGCTGAGAATGTGGCTCAGTGGTAGAGTGTTTGGCTAGCATGTCTGAAGCCTTGGGTTCAATTCCACACAGAAAAAGCTGGAAGGAGAGGTGGGGCTCAACTGGTAGAGCACCGGTCTTGATCAAAAAGAGCTCAGGGAAAGTGACCAGGCCCTGAGTTCAAGCCCTATGATTGGAAGAAGAAATCTTTGTGGAGGCTTTATTTCCCTTTGAAAACAATTTATTCTTTGTGATAAGCATCACATGGGCCTCTTCCCTGGTCACCAATGGGCCATTAGATATCCCTTGAATTTTGTCTCCTCCCAGCAGCCTCTGCTCTACCCAGCCCACAGTTTACCCTTCCCATTACCAGGCAGATAGAGACCTAGAGAAGGACACCTGGCCACCGAGTTCTGGTGGCTGCCGAGGATTTTGAGACTCAATATGTCACATAGGGAGTCATCATCCCCATCAGCCTACAGAAAAAAGGCACAGAGTGCTGCAAGCCTGAGTTCGCAAGCTGTGGGTGGCTCTGGATGTGGGACATCTGTGGCAGGATGTGCTCTGTGGGAGAGTCGAGAGTCCTCTAGGGGGTAAGGAACCCCGACCTCTCCTCTGGAAGGTTCCACATGGTCTTGAAGTTGCAATTCTTCAAAACCTTTCTGCTCCTCCCTCATTTTGCCCACCCAGGAGCCTGAGGCCTCTAAAGCAGCAACACAGATGGGGGGCTCAGACTGGACTGACATCTGGAGCCCCTTGAGAGGAGAGCCAGCAGCTCCTGCAGCTCTTTCCTCTTCTCTATCTTCTCCTGGGACAGCTGGCACATGCCCTTTGCTTTCTCCCGACACAGTTGATCCAGGATGAACATCTGTCTGTTACATACCAGGAGCAACTCCTGGACAGTGTGGATATGTGCCAACACCTGGCTGCATGGATGATGGAGCTTGTTCGCTGGACTGTGGAAGTGCACCTCATCAGGCAGGTTGTGGATTAAGCAGATTTTGTTTTTAGACTCCCACTTGTCCCACTTCCCATCCTCACACATGCTGTGGTGGCAGCTCACGGGGCGGGTACCTGTGGATCCAGCTCTATCTGGCACTGAGCTGTCGGGTGGATCAAATGCCTGCAACAGGCCCACCGCTCCTGCGGCAGGAGTTTCCCCCTGTGGATGTCAGCCTCAAAGAGTGCTTGCAGAGACACATCCTTCTTACTTTGGAGGATGTCTCTATCCTCTGTGATGGGCACATCAGGGGGAGTCGCTTTCTCACCTTTTGCTTCTCCAGGGCTCACACCTTCCCATTCCCCAGGGAAAGCCAGGAAGATCAGCTGGGCCTGCAGGCACTCATCCTGTGTTCTGATTACTTCCAGGCACTTGAGAGTGTCCTGCCACTTTGGGGGCATCACCTAGTCCCCACAGTTGATCGGGCCCTGCACTTGCTAAAGCTGCTCCAGGAGCTGGGTCTGCCTCTGCAGGTGCTGCTGCAAGGCCTTCTTCTTGGAGCTCAGCCTTTCATTGGAGGTGATGCGGTGCTCACAGGTGGCTCTGAGCTCCTGCAGCTGGGCCAGGGACTGATCCTGCTGTACCTGCAGCTCCCAAGCCACTTGGGTCTCTCTCTCATCCATCTCTTTCCATTTCTCTATCTTCTCCTCTGAGTGGTCCATCTGTTCCTGCAGATGTTTCTTCACCTGCTGCTCAGAGTCCAAGATGCTAGCAAACTCCTCCTTCTCACAGCTCACCCTATGGAGAGCAACCCACAGCAAGGCCAGCTGTTCTTCTAGCTGTGGGTCACACAGACATGTGCATCATGGGGTCTCTGGGATCCCTTGCCAACCCTCCGCCTTCTCCTCCAGTCTCCGCAGTTGTTCCCACTGCTCTGCATTCTGGAGATTGGAACTCTGGTTTTCCTGGACCTGGATGTGAAGTTGTTCCTCCAGGTTTTTCAACTCCATCTGCATGCGGTAGGCCTGGGTCTGCAGCTGCTGCTTGGCCTGAGATAGTCTTGTGGGGGACCATGGCTCTGTCAGCTTCCTTCTCAGTTCCCCCAGCTCTTTCTCAAAATCCAGTACCTGCCTAGCCCCTTCCTCCTTCTGCTCTGTCAGTTGGTTCACCTGCTCGGTCAGCGGCCGGGCCTCCTCCTTTGTGTGGACCTCTCAATTCTCAGGTCCTTCACTAAGGTGTCTGTGTCCAGATTCGCTGCTGTCACCATCCAGCTCAGGTTATCCAGTAGTCTTGTCAGTACCTCATACCCTGCCAGTGCTTGTTGGAGCTTGCAGATTCTGTTATTCCTGTTGCTCTTCTATGTCCAGAGTGCTTCCAGCTTCTCCTGCAACTCTCTGTTCACTTGCTCCAGGTCATAGAAGCTTCTGATCTTTTACTCGAGTTGAAGTGTTACATCATTCAGCTGTTCGAAGAATATTTCAATCTCCTTCTGTGCAGCAGTGACTGCAGAAGCCTCCATCTCCAACTCTGCAATGCGCTGCTATGTGGCCTGCAGGCAGCTGGTGACAGTTTTGTGCTCCATTACTCTGTGATCGGCCATGTGCTGCATGTGGGCCGGTGCTGATTGTAAATCGCTTTCTGCCAAAACCAACTTCTGTATGACTGGCTTGTGGATTTCTCGCTCTATTTTCAGTTCTTTGTGCCCCTGGGCTATCTTCTCCCTCTCTTTTTCCCGTTGATACTGCAGGTCTGTCTTTTCCTGATTCAGTGGTTAGATATTGGCACAGAGCGCCTGGTTTCTTCTTTTGCTGCGTTCCAGGGCAGGCACCACGTGTTGGTAGCACCTCTGAAGATCTTTGGTGGTATCGGGACTCTTGACACTCTGCACCCAGATGGCTGTAACACTCTCCAAAGGCAGGGGTGGTCTGGGGTTGGCATCACCTTTGGCTGGACCTTCCTTTGTATCACGCTCTCCAGTGGTGTTTGTCTTGGGGATCCCTCCCTTTTTTGTGTTCTTTGTTTTTTTGAATGTTGCAGGTCTGTTGGCAGGATTCTTCTGTCGGTGATCTGGCAGTTGTTTCTTGCCCACAGCTCTCTCACGGAGTCTGGTTGTTAAAGACATCTGAGCACTAGGATGGGAGAGATGGGCCGGCCACATTCCCAGGCTCTGGGTAATCCTCTGTTCTCCCACTCACTGACTAGGATGTAAGTTTCCTAATCCACTCCAAAGTCGCCTCAAGACTCTTGCTCACCACCCAGCCACCTCTAACTTCCTCAACTGCTGGTAGTGGTGTCAACCAACAGAGGGAATCTGGGTGCTACTGGACAGCATGGAATATGGGAGTGGTTAGAAAGAACCATGAAAGAATGGGGGTGCAGTCAGAATCCTGTGATGCAGGCTGCATAGGTGGAGTCAAGATGACAGCGGCTCCCCAGCCCCTTTCCAAGTAAACTCTGTCCAATTCAGTTGGAGACAAGAGGGTGACTTGCTTTAGCCAGATGGCTGCACAGATTGTTCTGTATGACTGTTTGTTGCCAATCTCGGAACTTGAACTCAAGGTCTGGGCACAGTCCGGGAGCTGCTTTTGATCAAGGCTACCCCTCTACCATACAGGTCTACTTATGGCTTTGTTGACATTGAACTTGGACAGGCGTTTCAAGGACTTTCCTGCCTACGGTGACTTTGACCATAATCCTCCTATACAGGCTTGTATCAAGGAGGACTGCTGAGAGCCACTGGTGCCTGCCTAATCATTGGTCTTGCTGATGTTTTGGGACAGACCAGTGAGTTCCCTTTCCATAGGTTTAAGTGGTGGGAGCTGGAGCCCACAGTTCAAATCCTGGTCCTGCCACCTCCAAATGGCAGGAGATCCTAAGACACTCATTCATATCCATATGAATACAAATAGAATGGGATGTATGTATGATTGAATAGGCAGTTCTTGAATGATTCCAGGATAAAATTATACACTATTATAGGACACTGATCGATTTTAATCAATACTTTATGAAGCATTTACACAATCACATTCATTTAATGAAGGCATAATGAAATACCTAAGAATTGGGCATCACATAGTATAGAGATGCCATTTTTCTCTGCCAGGACTGGTATTGGAACTCATGGTCTGAGAAAATCTGTTACACTGTTAGGGAAGGGGAAGCTCGCCTCCATGAAGTGAAGAAATTCAGTTCTGTTCCTTAGGCCTGAAACTGATCCTCAACACTAGAAAACATCCCATTCGTGTACATTTTAGATATATGATTTATATTTACATACATATGTTGATTCTATATTACATTCAGTGTAGTTATTCATTTTATTTTTCATTTTGTTCATGTATTGACTATTTTATTGATTATTTTGGCACATAGAACATTGATTACTTTGATTACATAGGATATAGGACTGCATATGTTTTCCATTTCATACCTGACACCCAAGACTTTCGCAGAAAAGGAAAACATGTGTCACCATCAGGTTCTTACTCCACGATTATTGTTTGGGAGTGCTGGCATCCGAATTCATGGCCTACAGGGCCAAATTCTTGAATGGGTGAGGGTCAGCATGCAATCCTGGGGCAAAATGAGCTGACAGAAACTATGCCGGACCTGAGATTGAGCTCCTGGGGTTGAGAAAATAAGAACAGATTGACACGCAGATGGTAGTACATTAATAAATATATGTTTTCACAAGTCAATACCTGACAAACATTAGACACTTATCTGGGCATTATGAAACTGAATGATGATTTTGACCAATGTGATCATTAACACCTTCCTTACTAGAAGGCAATCCTTCTCCCGCAAGGGAAACTTGCATTCCTGCTAGATAAAAATCCCCCAAACTCCCTCGTTCTCGGTAGGAAACCCTCCTTCCCTCTTGGTAGGAAACCCTTTATGTGTAGCTGGCCTTCTTTTTTCATTTTTGGTCAGTCTTGGGACTGAACTCTGGCCCTCGACACTGTTCCTCAGCTCTTCATCTCAAGGATAGAGCTCTACTACTTGAGCCACAGCACCACTTCTGGCTTTCTCTGCTTATGTGGTTCTGAGGAATCGAACCCAGAGGCTCAAGCATGCAAGGCAAACACTCTACTGCTGAGCTACCTTCTCAGCCCTTTATCTGAGTTTTTAGTTCACTCACTTGCCAATGTTGAATTCTTCTAAGTCCTTTGTGCAGCTTTGGCCTTCAATCACAAAACAAAATCTACCCTTTATAGATAATGTTTCTAGAATTAATTTTCCCATGCCATCCTACTAGAGCACTTAATTTATGGGTTTAAAAAATCTTTTAGTATAATTAACAAATCTCTGTTGATCTTATTCTACTCTATATTTTATTTTTGCCAGTCCTGGTGCTCCCTGAGCTTCTTTTGCTCAAAGCTAGCACTCTACCAGTTGAGCCACAGTGCCACTTCCATTCTTTTCTGTTTATCTGGTGCTGAGGAATAAAACCCAGGGCTTCATGCATGCTAGGCAAACAATTTAAAACTAAGCCATATTCCTAGCCTCAAAACTACATTTTATTTATACTAATTATACTAACTTATTTATACTAATTATACTGATTCTTAAGCTGCTATCTGGCGTCTGGCTTGAATTTTTGGAAACTTTTGGGGGAGGATCCTGAATAGTACACATGTAAATATGAAATATGAATGACCCTCTGGGGAAGGGGTCTCTCCTAACTAGTATAAAATGTTTGAGAATGGACAGGTGGATGAAATGCTAGGATGTAAGTGATGGCAAATTGAACCAAAGCACAGGTTCTACTCTAGTTGGCCAGGAAGGTCTCCAGCACTGGTCTTCCACAATACCATCAGACATTTCCCCTGGCTATATTTAGTGCTTACTGCTCAACTCTTCACAGGTTCGGCCTTCACTACATCTTGATAAGTTTCCCAGAAATGCCAGTTGTCCCCCGTACCTACAGAGGCAAGGGGTATAGTTGGCCTTGGGAAGATAGGATTTTTGTCTTAGATCCTCCTCTTGCAAACAGCAACAGCAGGGTCTTTCGAGTTTCCCCAAGCAGTGTTTGGCCGACAGATCATGCACTCCATGCCCTTGGGGGTCTGAGGTTCATTACAGTGGGAAGTGTACCACTTGTTTTTCTGCTCTCTGTGCCACACAGTCTTAACAGTAATGGTGAGCAGAATATTTAATCCATTTCACCCAAGCATTAATTTTTATTGATCATAGGACTTCAACTCTGGGCCTGGGCACTGTCCCTGAGCTCTTCAGCACAAGGCGAAAGAAAGCACTACTAGTTGAGCCCAGCGCCAATTCCAGTTTTCTGGTGGTTAATTGGCTATAAGAGTCTCAAGGACTTTTCTTCTCTGTCTGTCTTTGAACCCCTATCCTCAGATCCTGAGTAGCTTGGATTGCAGGTGCATGCCACTGGCACCCAGATTTGGACATGACTTTTTTGAGTTCCCCTTTCAGCATATAAGATTTAAAACACACACCTTCAAGCACTTATGTATAACAAATTGTTGTTTGGACAAGTGCACAGTATGGATCTCAATTATAAAAATTATCCATTATTTAATATTGTTCTGAGATCTTTTTCACCATTCTCCCAGTGGATTATCAGAAGCAGGTCCTTGGATCATTTTTCTTTGGTTCCTTAGGCCTAGAATTCTTACTCCCAATTTTAGCAGATCTCTTGAGATTTCAGTTTTTGGTGCACTAAATCCTATCTATTGTAAGTTTCTTGTGCTCCCCTCTCATATTCAACTCTCCCCTTACTGGAGATTTCTCAAATATGGCTTCCTCCAGCTCCCACATTTTTATTCCTGGGCCAGAGAATGAAAACAAACATCAAGACTCAAGTTTTCGTTGTGCCTAAGACTCACTCAGCACATGAAAGTCCCCAACCAACAAGGTAATGGGCACTAGTCCAATTTTTCCTCTCATGGCCAATGCATGACGTAACTTTTTATTGGGGTGCTTCCATCGGCCCTTTCCTGACATTGCTGATACACTTTCCATCATTAACCACAATGGGTGGGTTTAACCCAACCTTGAGCTACCTCAACAAGGCAGGATGTGTCTCCTTCTAAAGGGTTCCTGCCTTGCATAACAAAGATTGTGGACAATACCCCAGATTATTGGGAATACTCCCATAGTGTAAGCCAATATCCCAAGAAAGACAAGCAAGTTGAAAGAAACTTAGCACGGCAAAGTTTAGTTCTGTTGAAGGGCATGTTATTGGCAGGAAACCAATGAAGCAACCGCTCTGAGTAGGAAGTCTGAGTAGGAAGTAGGTTTTACCCCTAATGAGTTACTACTTCTGGTATTGATCAGAAGTTATGTTCAAAATCTTGCTCAATTGCCTCTTTTGAAGCTCAGCTGGCTAGTTTGAAAGGGGATCAGTTTCAGAGCAATCAATGAAACCAGGACAACCATGCCAGAAATTGTTAGAAAATTCTTACTATGCTTGTGCTCTATGAATTAAACTGTGCCTATGAGTTGAACCATGTCCCTAGAACGATTTTACTTACAGGATATACTTTAGTTAAAATAGCTTTTTGTAAGATTATGGCTACGTGTAGTCAATGCTTTCCTTCAAGCAATCACTTTCACAGAAAAATATTCTATCTCCTACAAAGTCCATTCCCAGACAGAATTTATTATCAGCAGCTTCCTCTTAGGAATGGAGGCTTATGAGCTTCCAGTTGAAAACACCTTATTCACATAATGCTTTGGCTCCCTTAGGCAAACTCACCTCAGCTAGTGGTTATAAAACCAACCGCTGTGTGTGGCTGCTTTATTATAAAGAACCTATCTGGTACTTCTGCTCCTAATGCTAATAGAAAGAGGAAAGCCTGCTCTCTCTGGAGGCACGTAGCTATGGATTTAAGCACACATATTGAACCCCGAGCACAGGACACAGATTAGACTGCAGTATTTTCAGAGCCATAGATGAATCAGCCAGATCCCAGATGCTTGGCTGAGCATAGGGCAGACTTCTGGTGCCACATTTCTGAGGTAAAGCAGTTCTAAGCTGCCAAGACACTATGGTAGGAAGAGGCCTGAGGGAGAATTCTTGGTGGGAAGGAGAAGGGGAAAGTTTGGATTTTTAGAAAATGCAAGCCACTTTCTGAATTGCTTGAGGCATCGAGCAGATCAACATGTTTACTAGCCCTCTAGATGCAGAGTATGAGAACACTTCCCACAGCTTACACTCAATCCTTCCTGTCTTGCAGCCTTCAATTCCCTCTTGCAGGAGTTAAGCAGTTTTTAAGAAAGCAAAAGTCAGTGAACGTGATCTAGCTAGTGAAGAAGCATATCCTTTGGCTTTAGAATAGATGAATTTCTATCTCAGAACAAGAGGAAGAGAAGAAACTGGTAATGACATTTTGATGAACAAATGAAAGAAAAATGATAAAAGGAGTGATATTGATGAAGCTGCATTGTATTTATTTTCTGACTTGTTGAATGATGACCCTTGCTACAACTACTTAAAGGAATATATATGTATATGTATATATGTATATATATATATATATATATATATATATATATATGCAATACTATGTATTTTCTGTGAGTGCATCTCAATCCACAGTGTAAGTATCTTAAAGATAGGAGAACTCAAATGATCATAAAAATGCAACTAGTAATGGTTTAGTCTCTTATCTGTTGAAAGCCCAGAGGAAGTCAGTACAGGCGTGAAGATTCCAAGAAGATGGAGGCATACCCCAGCATTAGGATATAGCTCTCACTGTCTTGGCCCAAAGTGACCCCTAAATTGCCAGTAATCACTTCCAAGTTCCAGGAAGTGAGATGAAGGAACAGAAAGAAGGAAATCAAGAAATACAGAACATGTGTGGACTGGCCTTAAAGCAATATCCTAGATGCTATCAGGTAATATTTTTATCTGTATTATCTAAATATTATCACTATTGGGAGATGTTATCACTATTTGACTTACCCTAGACTTCAGTTAAATCTATTGATTCAGAAAGAAGGTTGGATATTATGGTAAACACCTGAGATGTTTGGTATGTATATCAAGGGCTCTAGAACTCGTGTGTAATGTTTTACCCTTTTGTATGAGGAATAGTTGATGCATTTTATCTGCAACTAGAAACTGCTTTCAAGCATAAGAAAAAGAAGAAACATATTTCATATGCTACATATGCTATTATATATTGAAAATGTGTATGTAAACATCCAAATTAAGGCACATTGACAATCTATTTTGAACTAATGGGGTGATTTCCCTGAGCATACTCTCATTACATTAAAAAAAAATCTGCACTCAATGGAGGGAAGCCAGAAGGAGGAACACAATGAGTGGAAAACAGAACAACACACAACAAGAGGCCCATCAGCTCCACTGGTCATAGAAGGAAAAGAACTAAGCAATCCAAAGACAGTGATTGGAAGGGAGGAATAAGAGGGAAAGCGGGAATAATCTACACTATACAAAAGGCAAGAAATGTAAACATCACCTGATATGGAAGAAATACTTGGTATTGTCAAAGCTCATAGAATTCACAAACTTTATAGACCATGAAAATGATCATTTTAATTGTATGGTTAAAATATGTTTGTGACTTTTACTAAGAATCATAATTCCACAATGCTGTGAATTATGTGAGTATTATGTAATCACCTATCTCAATTTTTTTTAAAAGTGGGAGAAGGGTTGCGTTGAGAGGGATGGGTGAACAGGTTGTCAGATACATCATATTCATATACTGTTGTGCAGAATGGGAACTTGTTTGTACAACTACTTAAAGATAATACTAATAAAAACATGTTTAAAAAACAACCTCACAGGGGCTGGGAAGGTGGCTCAGTGGTAGAGTGCTTGTCTTGTATGCATGAGACCCTCGGTTTGATTCCCCAGCACCACAGAAGCAAAAAGAAAAAAGCCAGAAGCAGTGCTGTGGCTCAAGTGGTAGAGCACTAGCCTTGAGCTGAAATGCTGAGGGACAGTGCCCAGGCCCAGAGGTCAGGAACCACGACCAGAGACCCCCCCCCAAAAAAAATACCCTCACACACTTAAATGAGATATAGTTTTGAACACAGGTTTATAGAATGCTGACAATTTAAATTGTTTCCCAGCCTGTTGTTGTTTTTCTCTTTTTTTCAATAATTGTGCTCAAAAGCAACAACTTAAAATGTATTATCTTTTTTAAACTCTGTATTAGCTTTACCTAGTTAAATAAGTATATTTCATTTTGATATATCTACATAGGCATACAATGTCCCTTGATTATACTTACCTCTTCATCATTCTCCTTCTCCTCTCCCAGGTTTTTTTTTTTTTTATTTTAATCATTTTAAGAATACAGCATAGTTGTAGTAAGTACATTTACAATATTGTATAAGATCAGTGTTCACACTTTTCATCCTCCAAGATTCAAATTGTATATTCAGTAAAACAATTTTCCGCTCTCCTCTGCTTCAAGATATGCATAAAGTACGATTTTACTTCCTGTCTCTATCAATTTGACTGTTCTATATAACTGATATAAGTAGAATCATGTAATATTAGATCTTTTTATGACTGGCTTATTTCACTTAGCAAAGTGTCCCAAAGATTCATGCTTAATATAGCAGTTGTCAAAACATAATTCTATTTAAAGTTGAAATAATATACTTCTGTGGGTATAAACCACATTTGCCTTAGCTATTCATTAGTTGATGGCCACTTGGATTGCCTCCAGGTTTTGAGTATTGTACAAAATGAATATGAGAGTACAAGGATCTCTTCCAGACCTTGCTTATAGATCTTTAGAGTATATACCCAGAAATGGAGTAATTGGATCATATGAAAATTCTCTTTTCTTCTATTTTTATTTTCTGTCATGGGGCTTGAACTCATGTCAGGGCCATTGTCTCTGAACTTTTCCTCAAGGCTAGTGGTTTACCACTTTAAACCACAGATCCACTTCCCATTTTCTGCCCAGGCTGGCTTTGAACCACTATCCTTTTATTTCAGCCCCTGTCCTGAGTGGTTAGGATGACAAGTATGAATAATCCTGTTTTAAATTGTTTGAAGAGATGCTCTACTGGTTCCCATAGAGGGGTTCCAATTTTACCACACTTTTGTCAACATTGTTCTTTTCTTTTCTTGTAGTTATCCTGCCTAATTCATATGAAGAGGTCATTTTCTTCATTATTTTGACAAACACTTTCTGGTGATTAGTGATGTTAAACACCTTCTTCATGGGCTGGTTAACACTTTGACTTTATACCTTTCTGTGTTGTTTCATGAACACGGTTGATTGCATTCTTTCTTGCCTACTGATTTGTGTTTTCCCACAATGAATGACCCTACTCTGATGTCAGTTTCCAGTACGTCTTCTGGTCCTGTATCTACAAACCATCATGTTGATTTGTACCCCTGTTATTGTAACAGTGAACTAAAGATACAAAATTATACTCTGGTCACCTATCTACTTCCACTTTTAGATCTCTCTCCCTCAGCTTTTAGTAATGGCCTTGGGGCATATCCAAAACTTACTAGGTCCTTAAATCCTGTAGAAACTTAAAGCCCCTATATTTAGTTAGTTCTAATGGAAATACGTGACATCCAATTTCCCTTTTTTTCTTTTTTGTACGTTTTTGATTGTAAAAATACTGTACAGGTGTTACAGTTACATGAGTAAGTTAATGAGTACATTACCTATCGAGCACTGGTGCCTCTTCCAGGAAAATAAGGTGAAAATTGAGAGCTTTGTAATATAAAAGCACACCAAAACTCTAGATATATATTTTTCTTCATATGAGTATTTAGAATTGTGTGAAGCTAGAAATATAACCTACTTGCAAGTTAATAATGAACTTGTCACATTTTCGTGTATGCTAGAAGATTTATGATACTCTTGAGTTAGAGGCAAAAAGGAGTTAATTTGTACGACAATAGTGAAAGCCAGTCAGATATGTGTGGGTATGTGTGTGTATTTATATATTTGAAGTGAATCTCCCAGCCCTCAGTGACATGGAGTGAAGCAAAGATAGCCATGTGAAACCTATACAAACAATAGGTTCTGACTTTGAGCAACTACAATCTATATAATGAGACATAGGCATACATGAACTTTACTCTGGAGGATGACAATAGCTTAGAAACAGCTTATGAAAATATTCTTGCAAATATACTATAGAATATAGAGCAGCTAGTGTTCACTTGAAGGTATGCAAATACATGAGACTGCCATGAAATTATTCTTTTTCTTTTGTTTCTTGAAGGTTCCTAGCTACCAAGACAGATACATATTTCTCCTAATACGTAAATAGCTCACCTTAAAAATGAGGCTTGACAATTTGTCGAGAATACTTATTCTTTTTCTAGCTCTAAGCCTTAAGATGAAATAGGGATTTCAATCCTATCTAGAGTACAATTCAACAAAAGAAATAGATGGAGTTCAAATTTTACACACCTAGAAGTTTTTCTTTTAGAGACATTTCTTAATGCAGGTGTGGAAGAAATTAAGGAAAAAATAGGTCCACGAATATATTTTAAGAAGATAGTCTATGTATTTTAACAGTATTAAAGGATTACATTTCTGTTTTTTAGTGTGTAAATATCTATAGTATGTGCAAAGAACCAAAGTTCATTGCAGGGCCTATCATGGAATAGAATGTAGCAAATTTTGTATATATTGTTTGTATATTTATAGAATTCGCCTGTCTCACTTCTCTCCCATTTTCATAAACAGAGCACCTCTTTGACATAATGAAAAACAAACATTATATTTCTACCTCCTACAGGATTCTACACACTTTGCTGTCTGCTAAATATAGAAAAGATTCATGCACAATCCTCATCTTCAAGGAACAATTTTCAGTAACCCAAGTAGCTTATGTATATCTCCTACCCCTTTCTTCCCAGCTGTCAAACTAGGTGAGTGATGACTGAATTTTATAAAAAATAAAATCTCAGATAATTTAGAGGCATGCAGTTAGTATCCAATAGAATCTTCTTCACTTGGATATATATTATCACCATCTTTGTGAGAACTTCAGCTTCCTTATTTGAAAACTGCACTGTCCAGTTAACAGAGTAGATGAATCTCATTATTTAAAATTCCATTTAACTGAAATTGGAAGGATTAATTTCTCACACACTATTAACGTTTGAGATTCTGTAGCCACATATTGCCAGTGGCTAGTCTGTTAGACAACGCATATATAGAATATTTCCATTATCAAAGATGTTTCTGTTAAAACTGTTTCAGAGTGTGTTTCTGCTTGTTAAGAAATAGTCCATCTTCCTAAACTACGTATGCTCCATAGCTGGTACTCAGACTGAAGATCAGACCAGAAATTCTAGAAACCCATCAAGTTAAGATATAGATATAAATTGTTCTACATAGGCACATTTATTTATGAGGAGGAAGAGGATCAAACAGTCAACGTCAGCAGAATCAACTCTGTCAACTCTAGGAATGAATAGATGAAAAATTTAGCAATTCTTTGCAGCATTGCTTCTGTGATTGGAATTGGCTGTGGTATTCTCAATGGTGATTTTGTTGGAAAGTATAAATGTGTAATTATCACATTAGCTCACAGAAGAATTAGGATCTGTGCTTGTAAATGTCATTTGGTATTTACACATGACCTTTTAATTTTGCCTAGTATCAGTACACCACAAATATCTTTATATGGTTTCTGAGGGTTTTTTTTTTTACATTTTTTATTGCGAACATATCGTACAGAGGTTTTACAATTACATGAGCAAGGTAATGAGTTCATTTCTTATCAAGCACTGTTGCCTCCTCCTTTGTTTCCCCTTATGATCCCTTCTCATCTCCGCCTTCCCCACCCCCTTGCCTCCCCTTGCGCCAAAGTTGTAAAGGTCGTTTTTCGACATAACGTCTTGTACATCTCATTGTTACAATGAGTCCACTTGTAACCCTAATAAACAATTTTTTCCCTTCCCCTCCACATACTATAGCAACATCAAGTACAGTGAAACAGGTATTGTACCAGGGGAGGGGACATACAAAGCAACAAAGGAATGATCTTAATTATGTTAGAAACAATAATAAGAAAGAAAAAGCATTTGAGTACTTATCTTGGATTCATTTCACCTAACATCAACTTATCTGACCTTTTCTGCTTGTCTGAGACATGTACTAGTTATTGCAAATAAGAGAAACCATGGGACCTATGTTTCTTTGGGCCTGGCATACTTTAATTAATATAATTTTTTTCCAAGTCTTTCCATTTCCTAACAAATGGGACAATGTCATTCAATCAACTCCAAATTTATCAAAGACCCTGGAGTCAAAGCAGACACCCTGAAAACATTGCAGGACGTAATAGGAAATACCCTTGGTCTGAGTTGTTTTTTTCATTAATTTTGATTCTTCTTACAGCAGGCATTTTAAAAATTAGTGGAAAACTTAAGACTTTCTTGTGTTTTATAGTCCCATTATTACTCAGTAAGCTTAATAAAAAAAAAGAGAATCCATGAACTATGTATCTCCCACCACCCTTTTGTTAATTACTGGAGCTAAGAGAACTGGCTCCCCAGAATCTGACCTTCAGAATTCAAAAATGAGGTGGGAATAAGACAAGGAAAGAGAGACATAGTAATTTGCTGTCACAATGAACACCTGTTCTCAATCTTTTTGATTCCCACAGTGAGCTTTTATTTGTGCTTTTTTATTAGCATGACAAAGATAACTGACTTTCCCAGATTTAGAGTTGGAAACTTGTGGGACACATTCCTTTATTATGTAATCTTTCTTAAAATTGTGTATCATTACTTTGGCTCTTGGTGCCTTTTCCATCCTTGTTGCAAGTATGTATTTCTACAAATGGAGACTTTGGTTCATCATCATGATTAAATTAGGATTTGGGAGATTGTGTGATTTGCTATAGAAGTAAGGTATTATGATTAGGACCCTTTGGTCCAGGTTTCATTTCTTTGTGGAATTTTTATTGGGGTCCTTACTCATGGACTCATGTGTAAGTAATTCTTCCAATATTCCAGTATAATCCAGTAGAGTTGGACAATGCATTAGAAATTTAAAACATGCCTATAATTCTTTTAAAATATACTTTTAAATATAATATCATAAATAAAAGCTTTGTTTTGTTTTTTGTAATTTTAATATTATTGTCAAGGTTATGCACAGATGGGTTACACTTACATAAGTAAAGCAGTTATAACATTTCTTGTGTAACTTGTTACACCCTCCCTCATTTTCCTCCTCTTTCCCTGGCTTTCTTAATCCCACTGCCCAAGTTGTACAGATCATTTCCAACATATTGTCACTTTTAATTTCCATTAAGTAAATTTTTGTGCTGTTCCCGTCCTTGATCTCCACAATGTGAACACTGGACATCATGGTTATGCTCCTCTGCCTTGCATATATGCATATATTTATATTTATATATATGCCTACAATTTGGGTTCATATATCTGTTTGATTATTCATTTGTTTATTGCCAAAACTGGAGTTTGAATTCAGGGCCTGAACATTGTTCTCTGTGTTTTTTCCACCTCAGTGCTAGCCACAGTTCCACTTCTGGCATTTTGGTAGTTGAATGGACTTTCTCTGGGAGCTGGCTTTGAACCATGATCCTCAATCTCACCCTTGTGATAAGGTAAGATTACAGGTGTGAGCCTACTTTATACTTTGACTTTTCATCTCATTGTATCATGCATATATTTCCTACCCAATAACATCCTTAGAAATTTCATACTGTTCTAAGAGCATCACTTATAATGATTACATGAGAGTCCAGTGTTTATAAATTCCATAATTAATTCAACTGTTTTTATTACTGAAAATCTTTGTTGTCTCCAAAATATTATATGTATCATCAAAGTTCTTTTGGATTTTTCACTCTAGTATTCATTTTTTATAGAAAATATCTGCGAGTTAGAAAGAACCAAATACAAACTTTCTTCTTACATAATGATCCATTTTAACTTGGCTCATCTAAAACAGTAAGTTACTCCTCCCTGTGAATTTATTCTTTTTCCCAGCATGTAGTTCCAATTTTGTAACTTTTACCCACCTTACCCACTATAAACTTTGTCTGAAATGACTCTTGCTATCATCCAGTTTTTGTAAAAACCTTTTCCATGGTATTTCATTAATAGGAAGCCATATTTAAATAAAAGCAACTTAATGTCATCATTTCCACGGGTATCTGCATTTCAGCCTGGAACAGGATTTTATTTTAATGGAAGAATCAGAGCATCATTTGGAAGGCAGAGATTACCCTTATGAACAAATTTGATCTTTCATTGCTTATTTTTGTTTTGGAATTTGAAGGCTAAAGATTACCAACTCATATATCCTCTGTTGTCACTGTATTTGATTCCAGTTCCCTGCATTTTGTATATACATTTTTCTAATTTGGGGAGGGAAAGGATAACAAAATGCTGAAACAAGGATAGTGGTTGACCAATTGTAACAATGAGATGTACAATACACTATGTTGAAAATGAACTTCACAATTTTGGGATACAGAGAAGGAAGAGTTAGGGAAGTAAGGAGAGAGAGGAATGTAGGAGGAAAACAAAGGATGGAGTAACAATGCTCAATGGGAAATATACTCATTACCTTACTCATGTAACTGTAACCCCTCTATACAATATTTTACAATAAAAATATTTTTAAAAGATTACCAGCTCATACTCCCACAGTTTACTTGCTATACACCTTAAATGCTTCATATGGATGAAAAGGGGAAACCAAAAAGACAGCAACTTTCAATATAGATTGTCTATTTTTGCAATACCAAGATGCCAAATGCAGTGCCAAGTGCACAGGAACCCAGAGTACATTCATTAAGGTCTAGAATTCTCAGTTGTTTGCTTTGGCTAGAAATCTCTTAATTTTATTATACACAATATGCAGAAATGTCCTGAAAATTATTATTGCAGAAAAACCTTTCCTACAAAATCAGGAAAATTTGACCAAGTCAAAAAGAGTAAAATAACACAAGAAGAATTCTATTCCTGTTTACATAAAAGCTAGGATTCAACATGGGTCTATTAATAGTCTGAAGAAGACAAACAATTATTTAAGTGAGTTGTTATTATAAATGTAATGATATATGAACTCTGCCTGGGGAGTTGAAAAGAATCCTTCCTGCACAGTGTCTTGATACATAGGAAGGGAGAAAACAAATATTCTGTAAAATGATGAAAAACTTAGGAAGTTCAGTTTTCTCCCAATATTATGACCAAGGAATGTAAGGTATCAGGAACAAGATGAGTTGGAGAGTGAAATTGGAGAGATGGAAATGGCCATATAGCTTGGTGTTATGGCACTTTCTTAATATGCACAGGGCCCAGGGTTCAATCCCCAGCAATGAAAATGAAGGAAGGAAGAGACCAAGAAAGATTTGTGAGGTAGGCCTAGCATCATCATAGAAGTTTTATTCTCTTCCTCTTTTATTTTATTTTTTGGTTGGTCATGGGGTTGAACTCTGGGCTTGGGGGCTTTCCATGTGCTCTTCAGCTCAAGGCGAGTGCTCTACGACTTCAGCCACAATGCCACTTCCGTTTTCTAGTGGTTTATTGGAGATAAGAATCTCATGAACTTTCCTGCTTGGGCTGGCTTTGAACGATGATCCTCAGATCTCAGCCTCCTGACGAGCTAGGATTACATGCTTGAGCCACTGGTGCCTGTCTACAAGTTTTATTCTCTAGCCCAGGATTTCATACTCTTAATTTCACATTATTACTGCATGGGAGATTTTAAAAGTACCGTTGCTCAATTCTCAGCTGTTTTATCTGAGTGGGAGCAGATATATCAACTTCAGCTGATATGACATGGGGGCACCAGTAAAGCACCCAGGATAAAGATATCATGGTAGCATATAAGAGTGTAGAACTTGAAAACTTTTCTGTGAGCAGAAAAATAAGTGCACATAGTATGTTAGCCTAAGTATGATTATAGATCAGTCTGAGTTTAAATGAACCAATATACCAGTTTTGTAACCTCTTTTTAAACCTCAGTTTCCTATTTTGGACATGGAAGCCCATGAGACTACAGTGCAAGAGTGTTCATAAAGTGTTTTCAGGGTACGCATTTTAAAATTTATTATAACTACCATTAGTTGATTTGTTTATATAGTGTAAATTTGAACTAGGTGCTGATGAGCAAAGCGGAAGACGATGAAGTGTCCTGTCTTAGGTCTCTCGGGTACTTGATGTCATTCCTTACACTCCAAAATTGGTGAAGTTAGAATTGGACAAAAGGGAACTTTTAAACGTTTCTCTATGGAGCTTTAGCATTTTTCAATATCAGAAGGACTCTGGAAAGATGGAAAAATAAAATAGAGAAAGTGGCGCTGGGAAGGTGTCTCAGTGGTAGAGTAATTGCCTTGCAAGCATGAGGCCCTGGGTTCAATTCCTCAGCACCACATAATCAGAAAAAGCCGGATTTGGGGCCTAGACTTAAGTGGTAGAGCGTTGGTCTACAGCTGAAGAACTGGGGGACAGTGCCCTGGCCCAGATTTGAGGCCGCACAACCAAAAGAAAGAAAGAAAGAAAGAAAGAAAGAAAGAAAGAAAGAAAGAAAGAAAGAAAGAAAGAAAGAAAGAAAGAAAGAAAGAAAGAAGGAAAGAAAGAAAGAAAGAAAGAAAGAAAGAAAGAAAAAAAGAAAGAAAGAAAAAAACCACAACAGTCCTTTTCAGCTGGCTTACTGTCAGTCCTTTTGACGTATGATGACAAATTACCAGACACTGAATTGCTTATAACAACAAATTTATTTCTCCATTCTGGAGCCTGTAGGTCCAAGATTATAATGCTAGCATAGTCAGGATTTTTTTATTTCTGAGTGAGGCCCTGTTTTAAAGTTCAGGAGTGAAATTTATTTGGTGTTGTTTATTTAAACCCAATTCATGAAGTTTTGCTTGCATGACTTAATTACTATCCATGTACACACAAAGGCCCATTTCTACAACATTACATTTGAGATAGAATTTCGATATGTGAAACTGGATGAAGGGAGTAAATAAATGTATTGTACATATACATTCTTTTCTTTTCCTATAAGATTGTGGATCTAAGAACAGTAAGATCCAGACACTGAATGATCTCAAAGCTGAATCTTAGCCATTCTATGATTCTGGAGTTTTATATTGATCTGGATTATTTAATTCTCTGCCTTCAGTACAAGTTTATTTGGAGAATACATATGATAATTACACTAAGTGAGAAGTTTAGAGAATTATTTCATATTGTTTACTTTTAATTTTTTGGTAAATACTTGGATTCAAATTCAGAGCCTGGCATTTGCCAAGCAGGCACCATACCACTTGATTCATGCCACATCCAGCAAATTTTGCTTCGATTATTTTTGAGATAGAACCTTGCATTTGTTTATTCCTAGGATACCTGCATAGTGAACTTCCTAGTTGTATGTCCAACATAGGTAGGATGACAGCCACACATTGGCACACCCAGCTTTTATTGTTTGAGAAGAAGGTCTCTTGTGTGTCTTCCAGCTTGACCTTGAACAGTGACTAGTCATATTTCCATTTTCAAAGTAGCTAGGATAATAGGTATAAACCACCTCATTTGGTTTGTCTTATTTATGTTTATGAAAGTTCTGAAAGTATGAGAAAAAAGTTTACTAACCATACCTAGATTCTAGGTGATCCACTTATATTTATTCTGTCACAAACACAATTTGTGATATTGCACATCAAGAATATAAATATGTATTGCTAATGCCAATTTAAAGAGTTGTGATGATCTAATTTCTATGTGTGGATTTGTTTCCTGGCAAAACATCCTGAGTACATAGGCCAAAAATGTGATAGTCCTACAAGCAAAAATTACTTCTAGTATGATCAACAGTTTGCAAATAAGGGTTCCATACCTGCAGAGGAGACAGGTCACAGGACAATTCCCTGCTGTGACCCCATAATAAATCGGCACTTTTCAAAATAGCAGAGTGGTGAATTTTGTCAAAATTATTATACGGGAACTTTCTTGACCTGATAAAGAGTACTGCATTAGAATGAAAATATTCCCAGTTCTTCTGAAGTCAGGAAAAGATGTCATCCATTTGTATTCAAACACATAGCAAGCATTTTTGCTAATATAATGAAGAAAAATATAAAGTTCTTCACAAATAGCTTTTATTTATATATATAAAGGACTCTTAAACACACGGATAAGACAATAAATAACCCAATTAAGAAGATACAGAGAGAAGGCAAATAAGCACATCCAAAACCCATACATTACAAGAATGTTATAGAAATTCTTCTCAAATGTGTTCAGATAATATTTTCTGGAATGTAAGGAATGTAAATAATTTCACCATCTTGATTCTTCCAATAATAATTTTCAAAAATGCATAAAGAACTTCAGAATTCATGGAATTTTTATTTCATGTTCTGTGCAGAACACTTTACAAAAGGCATATTCTTTATTTCTTGAAAACACCAATATTTTTACCTGTATTCATCTGTGTAAATGACTTCACAAACCTTTTAAGGCAATTAAAGAAGGAAATTGTAGCCAAACAATGCATAGACAATATCTTGAAAATTGTATCATAATCTTTTTCCTTTTTCTTGCCTCTTTTTTTTTTCAGGAGAAGGGATTGAACTCAGGGTCTTAAACTTCCTGGATAATTGCTCTTGATCCTTACACCTAGCACTTTGTTGAGCTTTAGATTTCTTTTCAGATAGTTTCTTATTAACTGCCTAGACTGGCCTCAAACCATTATCCTCCTACTTTTGCCTCTTATAAACATGTGGCACCAGTTTGTTTTAAATATTGAAGTATCTGTATCACATTTTTACCATACAAACAGCAAACCTCCTATACTTTCCACTGTCTAGCTCTTAAGTAGTTAGAATTGTAGGCATGTACCACTATATCAAGTTGAATTTTTCTAAAAAGAAATTTTTAGTAGCTCTGATAACAAAGAAATATTCACTAACTTCTCTTTAGTCTCCAATTGTCTACCTCTGTAACTTCTTTCTCATTTTTCTCCTCACTGAAAACAGTAAGTTTGTGATAAGTTCAGTTTGTTAATGCTTTCAAAATATTCCTTTTTAGTCTACATTCTTCATGCCTCATGTTCCATATCATAGTGATTTTCCTTACCAAAAATATTTGTCTCAGCCTGGAGAGGTGACTGATGCCTACATCCCTAGGTACTCTGGAGGCTGAGATGCAAAGATTGTAGTTGGAAGCCAGCCAAATATTTTCTATCTAAAAGGAAACTGGGTGCATCCTAGTAACATAAAAATCATTATCTCATATTTGTTATAATAACATCTTACAAATTTAAGGTTATTCATTTGATAACTTTAATAGAAACAAGAAATACACATGAATTTCTCTCAGGAAATCCACGTCATTCATTAAAACCCTAACTTGTTTCAGGAAAGAGATAAAATCTCGTACAGAGAACATAACTAGGTGCCATTGTTAGATTCTCCTTTCTGTCACTATCAAAGATGCTTCAGAGGAAACAGACCTAAACAGATATGAGTCCTGGAACATATTGTAAATGCCAGCATTGAATGATCTCTCTATGGTAAGAAAGACAATCCACAAATTTTCACGCACCTAAACAACCCATCATGTTGCTTTTCTCTGAGCCTGGATGAGTTTTCTTATTTGTCCTTCTGTGGCACTGAAGGTGTGTATCTTTTTCTATATTCGGTCTATATGGAGTTCTATTTCCTCTTGCAAACATTCTGAGAAGCCCTTCCCAGGCCACAAGAAGTACAGATAAATTATTCATCCCATATTCTCCCCTCACAGCTCTCCTGTCCTGAAAAACTGTTTACTGAAGAAAATGGAACAATGATTGCACAATGATATAAACCTGAGTGAGCATTATCACACTAGTCATAACACCAGAGAAGAACAAGGCTGTTTTCTCATAAGATCGAAATATGCTAGTTTTATATGCACGTTTTATGCGTTCAAAATACAATTAAGTATTTCACTATCCTGGAAATGATTGACCAGACCTAAGAGTTAAGTGTCTTAAAAGCTAAAGACAAGGTTTTTGTGAGTTTTATCCAAAGGGAGAGAAGAAAGTTAAAATCCATATTTTATTTTGTAGAATCAAAGTGGTAATACAAAATGAGAATCACAAAAAAATCTCTGCCCAGTCTAGTTCTCCGGTGCTGCCCTCAGCATGGTACTTTCTGTCTTTTCTGGCCATGGTTAGGTCCTCCTGCCCAGTGGATCAGTTGTCTTCAAGGCACCTTGGTCCTGAATTGGGACTTGGATTACCCAGTGTTGGTTGTGACCTGGCCAAGGACACGACACAGACCACTTCCATGGAATGACTTCTTTACCCGGCATGTAAGTAGGATTACAAGTGGAATATCTCTGAACTTGACTCCAGAAGGCAATCACTGCACCAAAAGTCAAGGCCAAACAAACTTCTTCTCCCCTCCTCCATTCCTCCCTTCCTCCCTCCTTGGGAAAGAGCAAAATAATTTTGCAGGTTTTGGTACACACAAATCACCCACCATCTCCCCTGGTAAACTAGGTTGCAAGTGACTAAGTCATGTAATTCCATTATGCCACACTCATTATTCTGGACAACATCTTCAGGTTGTTTGGTGCTTTCATTTTTTTTTCTTTTTGTTGGTCGTTGGGTTGAATTTCAGCTCGAGCCAAGCTCTCTACCACTTGAGCCACAGTGCGACTCCCTGTTTTCTCGTGGTTAGTTGGAGATCAGTATCTGACAGACTTTCCTGCTAGGGCTTGCTTTGACTCATGAATTAATTTTTTAAGTTTTTTACTGTAAAAATGCTGTACATAGGGCTTACAGTTACATGAACAAGGCAATGAGTGCATTTCCTATTGAGCATTGTTGCCTCCTCCTTTGTTTTCCCCCTACCACTCCTTCCCTCCCACCTCTATAACTAACCCCCTCCCCCGCTGAAGTTGTAAAGTTCATTTTCTTTAAAAAAATGTATGTCTATACATATATATACGAATATATATATATATATATATATATAATAAAAATGTTGTAGAGAGGGGTTACAGGTACATAAGTACGGTAATGAGTACATTTCATAGCAAGCATTTAACTCTTCCTTTGTTTTGCCTCTACCATCACTTCCCTCCCCCCTCCCAAACACCTCCTGACCTCCCCACCCTGCATTGTAAAGTTCGTTTTTTAACATAGTGTCCTGTACATCTTGTCATCACAATGGATCAGCCTGCATCCTCATTTAAACGTTCCCCAATATCCTTTCCACTCCCCAAATTACAAAAATGTATGTACAAGTGCAGAACACGAGTATCAGATCCAGTGAAAACAGGAGTTACACGGGAGGGGAAAAACATACAGAAGAAACAAAAGATTCACATAGTGCATTTTAAGTACATTATAAAATACAAGCAATATAGAAAAAACCACTGTGTCCCTGTCTTGGGGTACATTTTGCTTCCTATTATCTCATGTGTTCGTGTGTACATAGCCTTTGAACTTCTCTGCTTGTTCTAGACCTGTGCTAGTAATTGCAAACAAGGGAAACCATGGAAACTATGTTTCTTTGGGCCTGGCTTACTTCAGTTAATATAATTTTTTCCAAGTCTTTCCAATTCCTAACAAATGAGGCAATGTCCTTCTTTCTGACGGAGGCATAGAATTTCATTGTATATATTTATAACACATTTTCTTGATCCATTCATATACTGAGAGGCATTTGGGTTGGTTCCCTATCTTAGCTATGGTAAATAATGCTGTGATAAACATGATTGTGCTGGTAGCTTTGGTATTACCCTGTTTGCGATTATTTTGGTAAAATCCCAAAAGTGGGATTGCTGGGCCATAATGGAGCTCTATGTGGAGTCTTTTTTTTTTTTTTTTTTTTTTTTTGTCGGTTGTGAGGCTTGAACTCTGGGCCTGGGCTCTGTCCCTCAACTCTTCAGCTCAAGGCGAGCGCTCTACCACTTGAACTACAGCGCCACTTCCAGTTTTCTAGTGGTTTATTGGAGATAGGATTCTCATGGTCTTTCCTGCACGGGCTGGCTTTGAACCACGATCCTCAGATCTCAGCCTCAGTAAGTAGGATTACAGGCGTGAGCCACCAGCGCCCTGCAATGTGGAGTCTTTTGAGGAACCTCTATACTGATTTCCAGAGAGGTTCAACAAGTTTACACTCCCACCAACAATGCAGTAGGGTACTCTTCTAGCCACATGGCCTCCAGCAGCATCTGTTACTAAATTTCCTGATTATAGCCATTCTAACAGGGATGAAGTGGAATCTCAGCGTTATCTTGATTTGTATTTCTTTTATGGCTAGAGGAGCTACGCTTTTCATCATGTGTCTATTGGCTATTCTTATTTCCTTTTCAGAGTAGTCTCTCTTTACGTATTTAGCCCATTTGTTAATTGGGCAGTTGTTTGAGGATTTGTTTTTAGGAGATTTAGTTTTTTGAGTTCTAAGTATATTTTAGACATGAGACCCTTGTCCATTGTTTGGCTAGTGAAGATTTTCCCCCAGTCCGTGGGATTTCTGTTGATCTTGCGAGCCATGTCTTTTGCCTTGCAGAAGCTCTGCAGTTTCATGCAATACCATTTGCCTAACTTTTCTTTGATTTGTTGTGCTTCTGGGTCTCTATTAAGAAACTTTTGGCTTGTGCCAAAGAACCCTAGAGTTTCTCCTATTCTTTCCTGTCATGTTTTCATGGACTCTGCTTTTCTTTAGAGGTCTTTGATCCATTTGGAGTTGATTCTGGTTAGATACGGTCTTATCTTTAGTTTTCTACAAGTTTTTAACCAATTTTACCAACACCATTTACTGAAAAAGCTGTTTTTTCTTTCCATTCAACTTCTTTATTTTGGGGGGGGGGAGTCCGATTGTGGGGCTGAACTAAGGGCCTGGGTGCTGTCCCTCAGCTCTTCAGCTCAAGGCTAGAGCTCTACCACTTGAACCACAACACCACTTCTGGCTTTTTTTTCTGCTTATGTGGTGCTGAGGAATAGAACCCAGGGTCTCATGCATGCAAGGCAAGCACTCTACCACTGAGACACCTTCCCAGCCCCCATTCAATTTCTTTAGCACCCTTATCAAAGGTTGGGTAGCTATAGATCTGTGGGTTCATTTCTGGGTCTTCAGTCCTAAACAATTCATCCTAGAGTCTGTTCTTGTGCCAGGACCAAGCTATTTTGATTACTATGGCTTTTTATTAGAGTTTTGAAATTTTGAATTGATATTCCTCCAGTGCTGCTCTTTCAACTAAGGATTGTTTTTGCTATTCAGGGTTTTTTATTGTTCCATGTGAATTTTTGGATTGCTTCCTCTATTTCATTGAAGAATGAAGTTGGGATATTGATAGGTATTGCAATGAATTTGAAGGTAGCCTTGGGCAGTATTGCCATTTTCACGATGTTAATCTTCCCAATCCAGGAGCATGGGAGGTTTTTCCACTTGCTTAGTTCTCCTTTAAATCTTTTTTTTTAAGTTTTTAAAGTTTTTGTAATAGAGGTCCTTCATCCATTTGGTTAACTTAACTCCTAAGTATTTTATTCTTTTGTGGGGCTATTGTAAAAGGGTTGCTTTCCTAATTTCACCTGCCCTCTTCTCATTGTTGAAATACAGGAAAGCTATTGATTTCTGAGGGTTAATTTTATACCTTTCTTTTTTGCCAACGTTTCCGATCAGCTCAAGTAATTAGGAGTTGAATCTATAGGTTTCTGTAAATGCAAGATCATATCTTCTGCAAAGAGGAAGAGTTGTACTTCATTTCCCCCTATTTGGATACCCTTTATGTCAGCGTCTTCTCTTATTACCCTAGCTAGGCATTCTAATCCTAGTTTGAAGAGGACTGAAGGAAGTGGACATCCTTGTCATGTTCCTGGAATTTAGAGGAAATGGTCTTATCTTTTGCCATTAAGTATAATGCTTGCTGTAGGTTTGTCATATACAGCGTTTATTGTATTGAGGAATTTTCCATGGATTCCTAGTTTATCCAGAGCCTTCATCATAAGTGTTGGATCTTGTGAAAGTTTTTTCCACATCTATTGAGATAATCATGTGTTTCTTATTCTTGCTCTTGTTGATGAGATGAATTATATCGTTTTGTTTATTTTCAACCAGTTTTGCATCACTGAAATGAATCCTGTTTGATCTCAGTGTATGATTTTTTTTGATGAGTTGTTGAAGTTGATTGGCCAAGATTTTATTGAGAAATTTTGCATCGAAATTCATGAAAGAAATGGGTGTATAGTGCTCTTTCTTTGATGAGTCCCTGGTTTTAGGAGGAGGATTATGCTGAATTCATAAAAAGAGTGTGGTAGGTATGTTTTACTTTTAATTTCATTGAAGAGATGGAGGAGTATTGGTGTGAATTCTGCCTTGAAGGCTTTGTAGAATCCAGATGTAAATCCATCTAGTCCTAGGCTTTTCTTTGGTGGGGGGGTCTTTTTTTCTTTTTTTGCCGGTCATGGGACTTAAACTCTGGGCCTGGGCTCTATCCGTGCACATTTCAGATCAAGGTGAGCTCTGTACTGCTTGAGCCACAGCACCACTTCGGTTTTTTCTAGTGATTTATTGGAGACTCACGGACTTTTCTGCCCAAGCTGGCTTTCAACTGTGATCCTCAGATCTCAGCCTCCTGGTAGCTAGGATTACAGGCATGAGCCATTGGCACCTGGGAAAAGTTGGAGGTCTTTTATTGCTGCTTCTATTTTGATGCTTTATATGACTCTGTTAAGTTGGTTTAAATCATCTTGGTTTAGTTTGGGCATGTCAATATTTGCTAGAAATTTGTCCATACCTTTAAGATTCTCAAACTTACTAGCATAAAGTTTTGAGAAGTATTCTCTTAGTATATCCTAACTCTTGTTTATTTCTTTTTTTGTTTTTTTTTTGGGGGGGGGGTTCTGGTAGTGGGGCCTGAACTCTGGGCCTGGGCTCTGTCCCTCAGCTCATCATCTCAAGGCTAGTTCTCTACCACTTGAGCCACAGTGCCACTTCCGGCTTTTTTCTTTTTGCTTATGTGGTGCTGAGGAATCTAACCCAGGGCCTCAAGTATGCAAGGCAAGCGCTCTACCACTGAGCCACCTTCTCAGCCCCTTAATCTTGGCTATTTCTACAGTGATGTTTCCATTCTAATCTCTGAGTCTGTCTATTTGGGTGTGTACTATATTTTTCTCATTAGATTTGGTAGGGGTCTGTCAATTCTATTAATTTTTTCGAAGAATCAACTCTTTGTTTTGTCAGTTCTTTCAATAGTATTTCTTTAAATGTAATTTATTTAATTTGGATTTAATTTTAATTATTTGTTCCCATCTACTGAATTTGGGTTTAGCTTGTTCTTTTTCAAGGAACTTTAGGTGACTCATTAAATTTTTAGTTTCAGATCTCTCCAATTTGTTAATGGAGGTACTCAGAGCTATAAACTTGCCTCTGAGTACTGCCTTTCTGTGTCCCAGAGAAGCTGGTAATTTGTGTGTTCATTTTTGTTGAATGTCATGAACAGTTGTGTTTAGTTTCCAATCTCTTCCTTCCACTGATGATTCAAGAGTGTGTTGTTCAGCCTTCATGTGTTACAGTATTTCCTTTGGGGGCTTTTGATGTTGAATTCTAATTTTATTCCCTTGTGGTCTGAGAGAATACAAGGCATAATTTCAATGTTTTAAAATTTGGACAGATTTGCTAAATGGCCTAGAATGATGTCTATTTTGGAGAATGTCCCATGTGCTGCTGATCAGAAGGTGTAATCTGATGATGCTAGGTGACATATTCGTTAAATATCTGTTAAGTCTAGTTGATCTATGCATATTTTAAGATCCGAGGTTTCTCTCTTGAGTTTATGCCAGATTGGTCTCTCTATTGAAAGAAATGGTGTATTACAGTCCCCAACAACTAATGTCTTTGAATCTATGTGAGACTGGATTGAAAGTAGTGTTTCATAGATAAATTTTGGTACTCTATTATTTGGTGAGTTGATATTTAGGATCATAATATCCTCCTGAAGAAGAGATCCTTTAATTAGTATGTAGTGACCTTCTTTATCAGTTCTCATTGATTTTAATTTGAAGTCTATTTATATGATATTAGGATTGCAAATCCTGCCTGTTTATGGGGTCCATTTGCTTGATATATTTTATTTCAGCCTTTCACTTTCAGAATGTTCATTTTTTTGGGCAAGGTGTGTCTCTTGAAGACAGCAGATAGAAGAATCTTGCTTTCTGATCCAACTGGACAATATATGTCGCTTAATTGGAGAGTTAAGACCATTAATATTGAGGGTTAAGACACAGAGGTGTTTGTCTGTCCCTACCATTTTATCCAATTTTTTTTGGGGGGGGGGAAAGCTGTGCCTTGGCTGTTCTTGTGATTACATATTTCTGTGTTTGTGGAGCACTTCATTGACTATATTCTGTTCTAGTTGGTTTTCTATATTTGGAACCTCTTTGAGGAATTTTTGAAGAGCTGGTTTGGTAGCGGTATATTGCATCAGATTTAACGTGCTGTGGAAGGTTTTTATTTGTCCTTCTGCTGTGAATGAGAGGTTAGCTGGGTAGATTATTCTTGGTTGGTAGTTATTTGACATTAGGACATGGCATACCTCTTTCCAGGACATTCTTGCTTTTATAGTGTCTTCTGTGGAATCTGAGGTAATTCTGAATGGGTTACCTTTATATGTGATTGATCTCTTCTCCCTGGCAGCTTTTAGAATTCTTTCTTTAGTGGCTATTGAGCGGTATGGATTGTAATGTAGAGGTGGGATGTCCTATTCTGGTCTATTTGGGTTTCTAAAAGCTTTTTGCATGTGTATGGGCCTGTCCTTTTGTATATTTGGGAAGTTCTCTGCTAGGATTTTGCTGAATGCATTTCCTAATGCATTGACTTCCCTCTCCAGCCCTTCTTGTATTCCTATTATTCTCAAATTAAGCTTTCTGAACGTTTCTTGTATTTCCTGCATTGATCTGTCATGCTTAATTTTGTTATGAAAAATGGTGTGCTCTTTCTCTATGGAGTCTAAACTGTCTTCAGCTACATATATTCTTTCTTCAGCTTCTTCCATTCTAGGTTGAAGACTTTGTACTTTAGTGTTTAACCCCTTTCCTTCTTGGTGGTCTTTCTTAATGGTGCCCAGCTCTTTATTAAGGTTCTCTTTCAAGTCTTGAATAGATTGCCTTACCTCCTGGAGTTGGTTATCAGACTTTTCTTTCCACTCCATAATCTAGGTTCCTATCTTTTCATTAGATTCTTTCTCCCTCTGCTGGAGTTCCTCTACCTTTTTATTTGTGGAGGCCATGAAGTCATTTATTAACTTCTGGTTGGCCTCTTTGCACTCTCTGATAACCCCATGTAGGTTTTCCTATTTTTCATTCAGCAGGTTTACCAGTCATGCTTTTAATCTATCTTGATCATTATCTTCTATGTCATACTGGGACTGCTATGTAGCTTGTTTATGTGGAGATAGTGGTGGGATTTGTTTATTGGCTATTTTTCTTGTGTTTCTGCAGTTAGTTCTGCCTATTTGGAGACAAGAACCACACTGCTACAAGAGTAGGATACTCTTTTAGGACCGGAGCCAACCCGATGTCATGTAGATGGGTAGATCTTAGGGTTTCAGTGGTAAGGTGAGGTGTTTTCCTGTTTAGCTCTCTTTTTCTTTGCTTGCAGAGGATATTTTGGCTTTGGGGTCGAGATTGCATATAGTTGTAACTTTTGAGGCAATCTAGGTTTGATTAATAAGTAGTCTGCTCTTTAGAGTTAACAAGATGGGCCCCTTGTACTCAAAGTGCTCAAATGGAACCAATTTTGTAGTCAAATATAGAACCAACTGTAAGTTGGGTCACATATAAATCATTAAGGATCAATGGGCTGGATTAGAATGAGAAATGAAGGGTTAAGATTAGAGAGATATAAATTTAATTTCAAAAGAGAACTTGGGTATAATGATAGTAGAGGGGTAAGAACAGCTTAGGGGAGAGGTATATGTAGTAGGAAGAGAATAAATACCTTGTTACTGAATGTAACAGGTTGAAAAGAATTTGAAGAAAGGTTATGTAGGGAGTAGCTTAGAGATTAAGATGAAAATAAGAAAGTGTATTGGGGAGGCTTGCTGAGATTAGAAAAATATCAGTCAGATATTATTGAAAAGTTGCTTACTCTGTTAACTCCTGTAATTATTGTTTACTCACATAGAAGGAGGCCTTATTTGTGCATAGAACTAGACAGGGTAGCCCTGATGGAGTAATAGTGTAAGGTAGAGAGAGAGAGAGAGGTTAAGGGGAGTGAGAAGAAAAGAAAGAAGAAAAAACTTACAAATTAGCAAATTGTAAAGTAGAAGCAGATACCAAATAATAAGGAAAAACAGAAGTTTTAAGTGGAATAGCAAATTCTAAATCACAATACACATAAGTAACACATAGAAATACAAATGAACAACAAATGATCAGACATTACAACTAACAACGCAAAAGAAAAACAAGAAGAAAATACTAAAGAATGGATTTTTTGGGTTTTTTGGGGAGTTTATTCTCCCTGTAGTCCTCAGAGCAGATTCCTGATGGAACCTTGTGTGCCTTGCTGTAGTCCACTTTCCTTGTGGCTTGGTTGGGAGCAGATGGCTTTTTGATTGGGGAGGGTGCCTGCTACCTAGAGTTCCATTCTCAGGCCTGGTGGCAGGCAGTTTTGGGGGTTTCAGGTTTGTAGACTGCTATCATAGGCCTGGAGTTGGGTTCCCAGGCTTTCCCAGGTAGCCACAGGAGCCTTAGGAACAGCGCATATGTCTGTGTTCAGTTTTGATGTAATCCATCCCTTTTGGAAGTGGGCTTGTGTCAGGGGGCTTTGGGATCCCTCAGAGAATTACCACCCCCCAGGGCATGGACCCAGTTGTGTTATTCACAAGTCTGTAGTTGGTGGTGTGCTGGACCACAGAGCCTGTGCAATGGTGGCTAAGATGTAGTTGGCAGGTTCTAAATGAGAGGGTCTGTGTGTTAGCAGATCAAGGTGGGGGGATGGCTTTGCTGATGCTGAAGGGTCTCTCTCCTATGTGGTGGTGTGAGGAGTCCTGGCACTGGGAGGACTGGGTAGAGGTTGGAGTGACAAGCTGGTGTGGATTGTGGGGGGAGCCGAGCTGGTCTGTAGCAGACGTGGTGGGAGGTGGCAGGCGCTGGAAGCCAGCCTTGGGGGTTTCTGCCTGTGGCTGCTAGGTGTGTCAGCAGAAATGCCTGCAGAAGCTTGGTCATGCATCAGCTGTGTGAGCCAGGGGTCTGTGCAGGGCAGCAAGGAGGGAGAAGTCCCATCAGAAAGCTCAATCGGCTGGGCAATTGGCCCATAGAGCATAGAACGATTGGCTGCAGTTGTGGTTTCCTGGAGATCTTGTGCAGGGTTGACAGGGGCCTTCTGGGATCCTGCTAGTGCTGCAGGTATAGGCTGGTTTGGGGGGCTTACCCGGTGGTGCCAATTTCTGGCAATTGTAATGGTGGCGGTAATACTAAGTTTGCTCCTTCCCCATGGGCTGGGCCAGGGGGAATGGGAGAGGCATTCACTAACTCGGAGATCTTCACCAGATTCCCTTCTAATATTTCACAGGTATAATATTGAGCACTTTCTTCAGCTTTTGGGTGCTCCTCTGGTAAAACTCTGCAGAAAGTCCTAGTGCAGCATTGCATAGACCTATGTGGTACAGGTGCTCCACAGGAGTCCCATTCACTTTTTCTCTTTTGCCTTTTCTTGTTTGCCTGCTAGCATAGTCCTTTTGTAGTAGAAAAAGACTTTAGGTATTTAAAGTTTGATTGGAGTGGATCTCTTGAGGTAATGGGTGGCTGTGGCACTAGATCTTCTTTTGGTCAGAGATACTTAGTGGGTTGCCTGTGAGAACCTACCTCACCATTTTCCCACAACCCGTCTGGATATTTATATTATATTTCTTCTTAGTGTTTATTGGAGCATTGCAGTTTTTCTGGAGTTTAAGGTTTTCTGTGAAACTTTTTCTTCAAGTAATCCAACAGCATTAAATATTATATTTAAAAGATGTCCTGTAGCAACTAGATTTTGTAATTATAATATTAAGATGAAATTCTTATTGTTTGTACAAAAATCCTTTTAAGTCCTAACAGGAAATATGCTCATTTCATCAGCCTTGGGTCTACTTCCTCTTTTTTTTCTCCAGTATCTTTCTTGTTTTTGAACAAGTGTCATGGATATCTGTCCATTCCAAAGTAAGATTGCTCCATTAATTCATTAGAGAAGGAATACAATCTTCTTGCCTCTAAAGACAGCTTTGAGGATAATGATAATCTGATAATTCACATCAGTGAATTTTCAAAATTATATTGTAAACCAATCATTAAACAGTTTCCAAAAAGCAAAATAAAGATAATGTTTTGCTTTCTCAGGTTAAAATCTAGTAATTCAACAAAATATATTCTATTCTTCCCAAATTGCATGATGAAGAATTTCTCTTTCATCATAACCCTTACAACCACTGACCCCTCCCTTCAAACATGTAGCTTTATTCAGTTTTCCTGTTCTAGCTTTCATTTTGGTACTAACATTAATAATCTTCTAGTATTTGACAATGAAATGCCATTTATTGATAGAGAGCTCAATTCATATTGACATAGGCAGACTCATGAGCATATCATAGAGCATAAAATATTGAATATCATTAACGTGATCATATGTACCTATTCCATAAATTAATATACATACCACGTAAATGTGCAATTTCATGTAATTTTTAAAATGCAAAACATTTGGATATCTATGTCATAAAATAATTCAGATTACTAGTAGAAGACAATAAGCTAAACCTATTGCATCATTCCTAGTATTCTTTGTAAAATTTTCTTTTCTCATCAATTTTCATCTTAGGCCCTTCTTTTCCTAACAACCAGTGATATGTTGATATCTCTAGATTTTAGTCACCTCTGAGTAACCTTTTTCATTTCCACCTCCAGTTAGTCCTTCATGTTAAATACCTTAGTAATAACTTGTCCCGATATCCCTGCAAGAAGACAGCAGTACCCAATTCAACTAGCTCCGACCATTCTACCCTTGCTATGTTAGGGAAAGGGGTATCAGCCACAGGGGTGTCAGGGATCAGGTGGCTGGAACAATGAGGTTATGAATTATAGGTAGCAGAACAGAGTAGCAGAGAATAGGATACCTGTGAAAGGGGAATTGTGACTGTATTCGCTAAGTTGCAGTGCCAAGAAATTGTGTAGCAGCAACAGCTTTGCAGGGATTGGAGTAGTTAACACAGGTATCCAGAGAGTTTAGCAGGGATAAGGAGGAAAAGAGAAAGTGAAAGAGTAAAAGTTGTGAGGGATTAAGGGGTCACAATTAGGGTAACAATGTCATGGATGTGCAAACTGGGTAGCCAGTACTAGGATAGAAGCAATTTGCATGGTATACTGATGTGGTGCAGAGCTCAGTGTTTCCCTCTCCAGTTTTGGCTGTCAAATCTTTAGGTAACTACTGCTAGCAGCTCATTATCAGTATGTTGGGTTCAGGCATGTTCCATCCATAAATATCTACTCCAAATAGATTGCAATGTTTGACAGTGGCTTTGGGATCTTTTCCCTAAGCATCTTGAGAGACGACACTCCACAATGCTGCAGAACAGGCTCCACATAGTGAGCTTCAATCACCTTTTACAAATCTCACTGCTTCTCTCCAACTTCAATTATCATGGTAGCAAGGGATCTGAGGACTGCTCAGCAGCAGTGCTCTGGGAAGGTACCAGTTCTTACCCTGGCATTCTGGGAGCTCCCTTGAAATGGGCAAGAGCACTTGCTGCTGCTCTTCCAACATCTCTGTGGCTCTGGACAGCCAGACTGTTCTACCTCAGATGGGTTACTTTGATCTACAGGACTAAATGTGGCTTCAAACTTTCTCTCTCTCCTCTAGGTGATCATCACTTTCAACTGTCTCTCCTTTTCCTCCCAGGTAGTTGCTTCAACTCCACATCCTTTGATTTCTGCTTTGGATCAACGTGTGGCTTTCACACCAAACCCTTCCAATTTCTCATCTGCTTCTCTAGGTGTGAATTGGGCATAGCAAGCTACATGTAACTTCTATATCTATTTATCAAGATTGACTCTGGAATCCAAGGTAGTACTAGGCAACTAAGAACATGGGTAGCATCTTAAATACTCCTCTCCTAATCACTGGTCATTGACAAACGTGCAAATGTGTTGTGATCAGTCTCTACATTTCCATTACGACAGTACAAATAGTTTCCATCAAACAAGTTAGTTTATTTACAAAATTCCAGACCAGTCTTGGGCTCTGCCCTAGATCTTCCTGTTTTGAAGGCACTGAAGACACCTACATACAACTCAGACCTAATGACATGGGTGAATAGAAATGTTAGTGAGTATTGCTTAGTGTTCTGAAGTTGCGCTAAGTTGTTGTCATGTTATGGCTGCAATCTAATCAATGTCCTTTCCTGATCTTCACCACATCTCTTTATTTGGTATGAGTAGCAGGTGGGAAGATCTATGAAGCTCACCTAGAGTTTGGGCCTGGGTTTAAAAGCTCCATTTTGTGATCATAAAAATTCCACCACTTCCTGATATCTGAAATCTTCCCTTCCCATCCCTCAGAATATTATTTCCCATCTGTGTAGACATCAATACACTGTTTTCTCCTGGAGCGTTTGAGTGTGGCACATCATCTGCTTCTTATGTGTACTGCTTTACACAGGGAGATTTTTCTCCTAGGCTTAAAATGACTTCAGTGCTTGGGGTACAGTGCAATAGGCTAAACATGCTTAGTCATTTGTTCACACCCCTAAGTAGAACTGTCAAGGACTAAGGACTAGTCAGGGCTCACTTGCTGTCAGTGGTATTGCCCTGAGGAATTGCTGCCAATGTTGCCCACAGTGCCTAGGCTAAGGCCTCTCAGAAAGGCTCCAAATTCAACCTGCATGAGACTCTGAGTTGATCATCATTGAGCAACTATGTTCCACAGTCTGTGAATCACTCACTTCTGTGGATAGATGCATATGAGGTCTAAGAATAGAGTTCCCTAGAAGGAAGGTCCTGGAATGCAAAACATCTACTAGGACAATGGAAACCTGCAGTTGGGTGTTTTAAATATGCAATGAAGTAACAAGAAAGAAAGACACACTGTCAAACCATAAAGCAAAGGGTCAGAAGGACTGAGGGGAAGGGAGTCCCATGATCAGGAATATAAATGGAACTTACAAGCCCCTTCAGGCTCTGACTTTCTAGGTTGAAAGGAAGGTAACAGGTAGACTGAGTTTCTAAGAATTCAGGGTCTAGGCTATATGGCTTATTCTGAAAATCTTTTCCCTCCTCCTGTGTTCTGAGAGCAACAGTTAGTGCAGTGCTTCTGTCTCCTAGAGGCAATCATTCTCTTCACACAATGCTTAAAGTAAACAATGGATGGAAATCTGTTAGTAAATCAAAAATATGAAGTAGCACACAGTGCTTCCCCTGGATTCCTGGCCCTAAAATGTTCCCAATTCTGAGCACAGAATGATCATGGGTGAGGGCTAACAACCTCCACTGAATAGTGAACTTTGAACACTTTTCCCAAGTCACATACCATCCAGTACAGTAGTTGCCACCTATAATCCTGCTTATTAAGACAGGAAAGTCTAAGATATTGAGTCCCAAATTGGAAACTGGGGCAAGGAAAGACAATTTATCATTGCTGGAAAGGAGGAACACTTAAATAAGAGAATGTTTCTCTGAGCCCGGATATGGGTAGTCATTTCAAAAGTTTTCAAATTGTGGCTCATCAGCAGAGACTACCAAGTTAAATCTCACTAAAACTAATTCTAAAACATATGAAAATAAAAAATAAACTATTTGGATTTCATTACAAACATCTTTTCTAAAGTGTGTGTGTGTGTGTGTGTGTGTGTGTGTGTGTGTGTGTGTGTGTGTGGTGTCAGATTTTGTATGGGATAGCACTGGTTGCTAAAAAAAAAAAAAAACATATTGGCAGTGTCCTTTATGTTTCCAATTCAAGACTAGTGGCATTCTAACTCTACCACTTGAAACACACAAGTCTGCTGGTTATCTGGAGATCAACATGTAATGGATATGCCAATCTAGGTTGGTTTCAAACTGTGGTTTTCAGATCTCACTTTCTGGATTAGGTAAGCTATAAGAGTGAGCTTCAATGCTCACCCCAGTATTTCCAGTCAGTTACTTAACCTTTCTGAATCTCAGCTTCTTCCTGTGTGGAAAGTGAAAAGAATTCCTTTCTGGACCTTAGAATCTGGTGGGAGTTATGACTTGTTGCTTGAAGTATAAGTGTTCGGGATGTGTGGACAGACCCTAACACTCTCATAAAACTACTGATGTTTATATTGAAATGAATTCCAGGAATTGGAACCAAGAGAGATTTTTTTTGTTCTTTTTTATCCATTTATGGGCAGTGAGGAAGCCACAGAAGTTCATGGAGAACAGGGAAACAAATGCAGCGATGGTTCTCTGTATATATTATTTTGACAATGAACTATACCACTTGTGAACAGGGACAGGAGGGAAAAGCAGAAAGAGAGAGCAAAGGACGTGAGGAGACTGTCCAATAAGAAATGAACTCATTACGTGACTTACAAAACAGTGACCCATATGTACACTATCTTAACAATAACAATTTTAAAAATCGGGGTTGATGATTCTCTCCTCTGGTTTTTGCTAGAGGCCCTTAAGACTCAGACCCATCTGTGGAGTTTTTAAAGGTTAATTTATATGATAATTAATATAGAATCTCTTAAGAAATATTATAAAAAGTACTCCATTCTTAGTAACTGTTTATGTTTGAGTGCAGATTCTGTATGTTGTAGGCAGAGCTCTTTTTTTTTACTTTTTTTCAGTAATTGTCACGTTTTGAAATCCTTCCTAAAGCTTTGGGACAGAGGTATACTATGTCTTGACACCCTGCCCCTAAGTAACATGATAATCAACATTTGCAATTAATGTTTTTGACTTGAGTTTTATTTATTTATTTTTTGTTGCTGGTGGTGAACTCTGGGTCTAGTTGCTGTCCCTCAGCTTTTCAGCTGAAGGCTAGTGCTCTACTACTTGAGCCACAGCACCCCTTCTGGACTTTTCTGCTTTACATGGTGCTGAGGAATCCAACCCAGGGCCTCATGCATGCAAGGTAAGCAGTCAAATACTGAGGCATCTTCCCAGTCCCTACAAGTGGTATTTTTGTGCATGGATTTATCAAGCAAATCTATTGAGCAAATATATTCATTTGTCACTAGACATATTCAAAATTATGAATTATCTGATATTTTAACAAATAAAACTGCTGTCATTTTTACCAGGAATTTTTTGTCTCCTCCTGCCAAAATCACAAGGGAGGGTATATTAAATTAAAACTAAAAAAAAATTCAAGATCTTGATGCTAACAAGAGAAATAAAAAGAAATTTCAAAATGGTTTTTCATCATGAATACAGAGCTCAAAGGTCTTATCATACATATTTCTAAATGCAAATTAAAGGGAAAAATCAACCAGGAAATAAAATTTATATTAATTGTTAATTTTTGAAGAGGAAAATATGATCACTGATGGCAGAATAAAGACAAAGTAATACCAGATCCCTATATGCTCAATAAGAAGCTTTTATTGAAAAATTGAGCTGGAAAGTGCACATCAGGCAAAGGCAAGCAGTCGGAGCCTACCACCAACAAAGAAACACCACAATATATATCTCAGAAAAAGGACACAAGTTCAGAACAGCGCTCATCATCTGTATCTGTGATTTCAATAATACATGTACACTCCCCCCACACACATACATACACACACAGGAATGTATACAACAGCTCCACCTACTCACAAACATCCACTCAACATGAATCAAAGATCTTTCTGTAAACAAACAAACAAACAAAAAACCAGTGTTATAAATGTGCAATCACTTGATTTTAGTAAATTGTTCACCACTGTAATAATTTTTTAACTAATGTTAATAGTTGGAATGGGAGAAAATCACAAATTATAAAACTTAAAAATTGATCAAATACCAAAAAGGACACTGATCAGGAATGAAATACAAATGTAAATGTCTAATAAATAAATGAAATATTTGAAATTCTTCTCCACTTATCAAAAAGTTACTGAGCTCCAATCTTACACATCAGAATATTTATAACCACTCAAACAAATAAACACAAATGCTGGAGAGGTTGAAATAAATTAGGAACTGTGTTTAGTTGTGCGGCAATTGTAAACTAGTGCAAGCCATATGGAGCTCAGAATGGAGATTTACAAAATACCAAAAAAACCCCACATATTTTATTGACTATTACAATAACTTGGATACATATTGAAGGAATATGATTCAACATGAAGATCCGTGTTAATGGCAGCAGTATTCATAACAACCAAGATCTGTAATCAACCTAGGTGTACCAGTAAAGGGAATAAAGAAAATGTGCTGTTCATAGCTATAAACATATTCTCGGATATAAGAGAAGTGAATGCTTCTACTGTTTCATTGCAACATATTTTTGGATATACACCTAATACTAATTTCATGGGCTTTTATGGCATTATGTTTTTGCTTTTGTGAGGAACATCCATATTGATTTTCAGAGCAGTTACAACAGGTTAAGGACATCCTATAATAGATGAATATTAGACCAAAATTTAAATATATTAGTGAACACATACAGGACGATCATATATAGTTTATAATTTGAAGCAATGTTAAGAAGGCAACAATTGGGAAAAAGATAATGCTAGAAGCTTAATAAGAAATTATCTTGAAAAACTAAATAAATAAAGTATAAAATAAGACACATCAGAAACTGTTGAATGGTAGAAGATGGATGAATGTTAGAAAAACATTCATCTGCATGGTCAAGTTGAATGAAGTATATGCTTATTTGGTGTACACTGATGAATCTCATTCCAAAACATAAAATACACTTAAAATGTTTATGAAAAGACAAAACAGGATCTGTATTTTGTATACGTAATAGCAGGAATTCACAGAAGGATCAGAACTGTGAAGGAGAGGGAATATGGCCAAAAATGTTGATGTGATTGTTTGAAGATATCTGTGTTTGTGTGGGAAGGGAGGAAAGAAGATGAAGAAAACATATGGGGTGTTGGTCAAGATATATTTTCACATATACAGACACGGAAAATACGAAAAATGCGCAACTAATTTATGTTAATTTAACATAATATTTTGCTCAAATTTTAAAAAATGAAACTATAAAAATAATACTTAATAATATCTAATAAGTAGGTCATGGAAGAAAATTTACCATAGAAAGATTTTCCTCATAATTTGTTTAATTTCATAACAAATGGATTAAAATAAAATATAGTTATATCTGAAGATGTTAACACTGTCAGATATCATTGATTGAATCCAACAAAGAAAAGTAACAAAAAAGTAGAGAGTAAGAACAACCTGTGCTATGGATGAAGATACTCAGTAGAACTTTGTGAGGAAAGAATGTGCTTTCTTTTCCTCATCAACCTAGATCTAGGACACCTAGCTTTTAAAAGAACACTTGTGGTCAGAACAGTAGAGTGACTAATTTAGACAGTAACTTATCACGTTTATTCTCTAATCTTATGATGTGATTCCCGAATTACGTGAGTGATCCTAGGAGACTTTGTGACCTCATTTTTACCCAGAGTTTCTAACCTACCACTGGGCATGATTTTTCTACTACTCTCATTTTTCCTTGTTTCTGAACTCAACTCCTGTAATCATTTTGTTCATGAGAAAGAGATGGAGAAATGTGAGGGTGGCCTGGAGTCTGTCCTAACTTCCACTCCAGCTTAGAGGATCTAGTGAAGGACTTCCACCTAGGCCTCAGAATCAGATATTAATTGATCTCTTTTGAAATGGAGAAACTCACTCCCTCAGGCAGAATCTGTTATTCCTTGACTTTTCTGAAGAGATTCGGAACTAGGGCACAATTCAGAGAATGAGCTTTCCCACCACCCACCACAGCCTTGACAGAAGGAACAGATCCAAAACTGATAGTGGTTTCAGTTCCCACAGGGCCTCATCAGGGACCTTCTGGTGGGAATAGAAACTGGACAAAGTCTAAGATGGAGATTATCTGAGACTGGGCCTAAGGGGGACACTAAAGAATTTCCCTTTCTTTGACTACAAGTGAGTTGTTTAGTGAGACATGACACCTTCCTTCATATCAGAAAATGCAGTAGGTCAATTGTGTTACTGCCACTTTGTAGGAGGTCATTTTCCTCGAAGGAGAAGGGGTTAAATGTTGGGTCCACCAGTTTTCTCTCTAGTCTGTTGTCTCTCCCACGCCTTCCTATGCCAGGAACATATTGCTTCATTCCTGCATTCAACTACTTGTCCTGACTCCTAAGCAGAAATACCATAGGCTATCCTTTTGCTAGTCTTTTACATTTGTGATAGAATAGACCCAGGCTCTGCTGCTGCCAAGAGGTGACAACAAGATCAGATTTGTACTGAAGATCAATCATATTGAAAGAACCATTCTATGAGGTCTTTCCTGACCACACTTTTTGAGGTTTCCACTGAAAATTGATTGAACTCACTAGAAGCTCAAAAGTTTCAGTTTGTGAGGTGGTGGATACTGGTGATTCAAGTCTATAATCCAAGTTAGTCATGAGGCTGAGATCTGAGAATTATGGTTCTAAACTTGCCTGGGAAGAAAGCCTATGAGATTTGCCTGTAGCTAATCAAAGAAAAACCCGAAGTGGTACTCTGTCCCAAAGATGTAAAGGGCTAGCCTTGAACCAAAGAGCTGAGAGACAGTACTCAGGCCCTGAGTTCGTGCCCTGTGACCAACAAAAAGTAAGTTTCATTTTCCTACCATGGTTTCCTCTTCTAACACACTATGTCCTTTATCTATAAGTCTTTCTTAAGATTCCTGTGTCTCACTCAAGCAATTTTTGTCTGTCAACAATAAGGAAGTCTACCTAGAACACAATCAGTAAGTTTACAATAAATATTTGTTAAGTGTGAGTGTGCAGACATTAGACTAATTCTTACTTTAAAGAAACCATGTTGGTCTTTATTCTGTTGGAACAATTGTATGGAAAATAGATGTATCTCTGGATTCCTTTGGTTCTTTGTAGAATCTATATTCTCTAGATTGTTTTTCCATTGATATGAATATTGCTATGTCATCATCCCTATCTTGCCTCTTACTCAACAGTATACAAACTATGCTACAAACATATATCTGCAAGAAAGCTCTCCTTTGTAATCACATATGCACCTTCAAATATTCTCCTCATCGCTATAAACAACCTCTAAGGTTGGCTACACTTATCCTCTAGAGTCATCCTACAACAGCAAACACTGTTATACTTTCTGGATAAAGTTGCTCCTCCTCATCTTCATCAACTTCCAGTAATTTCAGTGAAGAGCATTTTCTCCTGCTTTGCCTTAGAGGATATCATCCTTTGTGGCTTGCAGGCTTGAGCATTTGTACATTCAGAACGTCTTTGGTTGTGAATTTTTAATTTGCTTTCTTGGTAAGTGAGCTGGAATAACAAAAATCATTTAAGGCAATGTGTTTTGGTGTAAATGAAAACATACTGATTTGAAAATATTAGAAATATTCGTTCTTTTTTATTGTGAAAATACTGTACAGAGGGGTTACAATTAGATGGGAAAGATAATGAGTACATTCCTTATCAAGCATTGTAGCCTCCTCCTTTGTTTCCCCTTCCCATCCCTTCCCAGCCTCTCCCCACCCCCTACCTAATCTTCCCCCCCCCCATAAAAGATGTGAAGTTCGTTTTCAACATGACAACTTGTACTTCTCTTTGTTGCAACGGGTCCACCTTTATCCTTATTTAAATGACTTGTTTTTCCCCTTCCCCTCCATAAATTATACCGACATCAAATTAAGTGAAAGCAGGGGTTATACTGTGGGGGTGGGACATAAAAAGCAACAAAGAAATAATCGTATAAATGCATTAGAAACAAATGCATGAAAGAAAAAAAAACATTTGAATACATATCTTAGGGTTCATTTTCCTAACATCACCTTATCTGACCTTTTCTGCTTGACTCATACATATACTAGATATTGCAAATAAGGGAAACCATGGGATGCCCCTCAGTAGATGAATGGATCAAGACAATATGGTATATATACACAATGGAATTCTATGCCTCCATCAGAAAGAATGACATTGCCTCATTTGTTAGGAAATGGAAAGACTTGGAAAAAATTATATTAAGTGAAGTAAGCCAAGCCCAAAGAAACATAGGTCCCATGAGATATTCATTCTTTAAATTTATTTTTCATTGAAATATAATAGGGGTGGTTTTAGTGGTGCATGCCTTTAAATCTAGCTATTTAGAAGGCTGAAAACAGAGGATCGTAGTTTCACGCTAGACTAGTTAAATGGACCACAACACACTTATCTTCAACTAAGAACCAAAAAGCTAAAAGGTGAGCTGTGGTTCAAATGGAAGCCTACCAGCCTGAGCAAAAAAGGAAAGTAAAAGAACCTAGGCTCTGACTTTAATTCATAGTACTAGCACACATATTTTATGTATGTATGGTTCCTAAAATATTCTGTGAGTTAATTTGTTGAAACCTGGTTATAGATTAAATATGACGTGTGAAAAGTATGTAAGTCTGAAATGACTGCAAGGTATTTTGACAAGACAACTAGAAGAGTTATCACTTAATTAAATAGTAATGAGGAATAGGTATGTATATAAAGATCAAAGCTCACTTTGGGATCTTTTTAGTTTGTTAAAATCAGTAGCTAGTTGTCAGTAGACAGGATGCTATTAAGGACTTGAATTAAAGAAAAAACAGAGCTGTAGAGAAAAAAACAGAAATAATTACATGTACTCAGTGATAACAACCATGAGAATGAACATTACAGAACTAAACCCTGGGATACACAAATATGTAAAACATGACAATTGAAGAAAAACAGTAATAAGTATGTAATGCAGACTTATATGGATAGGTATTTTTAATGTTTAAGGGTTATGAAGTGAGTATGTGAATACCTAAAATTTAAGAAATTGGTAAGGTAAATTATCCCTTGGGCCAAAGATAGCTGGAAGCCAGTCCCAAATTGTGCCTTTTCCAAGTTATCAGATATTCAGTCTATCACATGCCCAAATAATAGAGAATGGAAACAGGTCTACATTGAGCACTCACAGTAGACAGGTCTCTGGACTTTCTCAGGAAGAGCTTTCTGCCATTGTGGGATGGATAGGGCTGGAAAATATACAAAACAGACATCATAGATTGAAAGTATTGTGCTAAGTTGACACCTGAGATATTGGATGTTTTAACTGCATAGTATTGGTTTTCATGAATCAGTTAATCAGATTCTTTACACAACATGATGTTACTAGACTGTGGAATGCATGTTTATTGCATTTACTTTGTATAACATATTTTGAAATTTGGTATAAATCGTTTATCTTTTTTCTTGATATGGATTACTCTTAGTTGTCAATAGTGAGGAAATGCCCTGGAACTTTGTAACTTGAAGTCTTATGTTGCCATGTGTCATATCCTATTTTCCTTTTACAGAGTTGGTAAAAAATTATATGTAATTTTTTTATTTTATTTCTTATCTATTTCAGAATTTGAACTCAGAGCCTGAGCACTAATCCTGATGTCTTTTGCTCAAGGTTAGCTCTCTACAACTTCGAGCCACAGAATCAATTTTAGTTTTCAATGATTAATTGGTGATAAGTGTCCCGCGGAGACTTTTCTCAACCTGGCTTTGAACTGTGATCCTCATATTCCAGCCTCCAGATTAGCAAATATTACAGGCATGAGCTACCTCCACCCGGTTATACATAATTTAAGCTGTATTTTTCTGAAGTGTTTCATCCTACACTGAATATTTTTTCTAATGAGTTTTCTAATAAATATGTAATTTATTCAACTATGAAAAGTACTGTGTACCTCCCACTTACTTGTGGCATTTCTGAAATCCAAGTTTCTCTGTATGTCAGGGTGGATACATTTGCCTGTAACAAGTATGTTGAACACATAACATCTGGCTACTTACAGAACAAAGGATGTGAAGCTAGAGTAACCAGATAAAGAACTTCCAGGACAATTCAATGGCAACTCATGTACTCTCTCTGTAGGTGAATAGGCAGCATAGAAAAGAAATTCTTATATTTGAAAGTGATTGAGTGTGTGTGCACATAGGTGTTCACTTATTTATCTGTTATTATAGTTTTAGATATATTCACTAGTATAAAACAATATTTTATATATATATATATTTATATATATATATATGCAATAACAGTTTCCAAAATCCAGGGAACCACTTCCATGGGCATCGCTTTCCTATGTTTCTCTTTGGGTAATAAGAATGAAACTTGGAATTGTCCTGTGGTAGAAAAATTACTCAGAGATTCAAGCATTTTTCTTTTAATATGTTGCTTGTTCCTAACTCTAAAATTAGGAAGTCTGTTAATATATATGTTATGTTATAATATATTTAATATATTATATATAATGTATAATATATTGTTTATTATAAAATATATTTCATATAATACCTGAGAATATTATATATCTATGAGGAAAAATACAACAAACGTATCAGTTCATACTTTCCTAGCCATGATTAGATTCAGTACAGTTAGGCACATTACATCTCAACAGGAAAATTCTACTGAAGTTCTGATCACCTTGAGCTAGATAAGGAGAATTCCTGTAAAAGAAGCCTCTCCTCAATTATGAGAAAAGATATGTTTGGAAGTTTAGTTTAGTTTTATTGTTTTGTTTTGTTTTGTTTTGTTTTGCCTGAACTCTGTGCCTGGGTGCTGTCTCTCACCTCTTCAGCTCAGGTTAGTGCTCTACCACTTGCGCCATAGCTCCACTTCTGGTTTTTCAACTTATGTGGTGCTGAGAAATAGAACCCAAGGCCTCATGCATGCCAGGCAAGCATTCTACCACTGAGCCACCAACCCAGCCCAAGTTTTAAGTTTTTGAGAAGAGGAATTTGGCATTTGCTTTGCATTCTTGATTAGTCATGAATAGATATCATTTGGCTCTAAATTTTGTCTTCTTGTAGGTTCCATAAACAGTTACACATGAGCCTCATTCCATCACATATCTTTAAGTCCTTCTTTTATTGCTTTTTATCATTATTGTTTTGTTTTTGTTGTATTTCTTACCCAGAAGCTTGAACTCATGGCCTAGGCAGTGTCCCGGAGCTCAATGCTAGTGCTCTACAACTTCAGTCATGTACCACATCTGGCTTTTTCTGTCTGGACATGCTTTGAATCATAATACTCAGATCTCAGCCTCCAGGGTAGCTAGGATCACAAGTGTGAGCCACCAGTGCCAAGCAAGTTCCTCTGTTTTAGATATTATTCTAAAAGCCTCCTATCCAATGTTACTCCTAAGAGAGTAACTGGAACTATGTCAATAGTTCCTTCACACTCTCATCTCCTGTTATGGCTATGGTATATCTTTTGCAAATTATATTGAAACTACTTCACTGTTCTCTTCCTAATCCATGATTCTAGATGTGTTAATAATAATTACTTAAATTTAGCGGCTATAAACCCTGAATCTCTCAATTACTAATTTGATTTAATTCTTTCAATATGATTATTTTTTGATGCAAATATGAGCTTATACTCACCTTCTTGAATTTACCCCTGGGCATGAGCAGTGCCTGGGCCTATTCTACCTCAAATGCAAGAGGTTGGCAAAAGAATAGCCTACAGTATTCCTGCCTAAGAGTGAGGACAAGTAGTTGCGTGCCTAAAAGAAGTAATGCATTCCTGGCATGGCAAGGGGTGGGAGAGACAAGAGCCTAGAGAGCAAACTGGCAGTCACAACATTTAACAACTTCTCCTTTGGGGAAACTGATCTCCTGCAAAGTGGCAGTGAGATAACTCACCTAGTGAATTTTCATATATGAAGGAAGTTGTCATGTCTCACTACACAACTCACTTGTAGTCAGAGAGGGTCATTCTTTTGTGTCCTCTTTAGGCCCAGTCTCATTTTATCTCCATCTTAGACTTTGCCCAGATTCTATTCCTACCAGAAGGTCCCTGATGAGGAGGAATGTATGATCTCTTGACTTTTGATTAGCCCTATGGGAACTGAGGCCACTTTTAATTTTGATCCTGTTCATTCTGACAAGGCTGTGGTGGATGGTGGGAAATCTCATTCTCTGAATTGTTCCCTATTACCAAATCCCTTCAGAGAAAGTCAAGGAATGACAGATTCTGCCTGAAGGAGTGAGTTTCTGCATTTCCAAAGAGGTCAATTAATATCTGATTATGAGGCCCACGTGGTGGTCCTTCCGCAGATCCTCCGACAGGAGGGGATGTTACCTCAGACACCAGTCTATCCTCATATTTCTTCAGCTCTTTCTCATGAAACTAAAGGTCACAGGAGTTGAGTTGAGAAACAAAAAGAAATGAGAATAGCAGAAGAATCATTGGCATGAAGAGCAATTAGAAACTCTGGGTGCAAAAGGGCTCAGCAAATCTAGGATCACTCACATAATTTGGGAATCATATCACAAGATTAGGGAATAAAAGTAATAAATTACTACCTAAATTAGTAACTCCACTGCTCTGACTACATTACAAGTGTTCTCTCAAAAAATAACTGTCCTATTTTGATGAGGAAAAAGGAGAACATTCTTTCCTCACAAAGTTCTACTAAGTACCTTCTTCCATAACCCAGGTTGTTCTTACCCTGTACGTGTCGGTTATTTTCCTTTGCTGGATTCAATCAATGACACTTGAAAGTATTATCATCTTCAGACATGTAATTACATTTTGTTTTAATCCATTTGTTAAAAAATAAAACAAATATTGGGGAAAATATATCTATGTTATATTTTCTTCCATGCCATAGTTATTTGATGTTATTAAGTATTATTTTAATAGTTTCATTTTTAAAACTTGAGGAAATGTTTTGTTACTGTTAGCACTAATTAGTTGCACCTTTTTTTGTATTTTTCCATATCTGTATATTTGTTATTAAGCTTCTAACATTGTCTTTTCCCCCTACTGTTGCCTTCTTAAAATTGCTTCAAATTATAAACTCTATATGATGATCTGTATGTGTTCACTGATATACTTAAATTTTTATCTAATATTCACATTTTATATGATATTTTCATCCTATTGTAACTGCTCAGAAATCAATATGGAAGTCCTTCATTAAAGAAAAAACACAATACCACAAAACCCAGTGAAATTAGGATTAGGTATGTATCCAAAAATATTTATCAATGATATAGTAGAAACATCCACTTCTCTTATATACCAAAACCTGTTTATAGCTAGGTAAGGTGCATTTTCTGTATTCTTTCCTTATGGAACATCCAGCTTGATTACACAGCTTGGTTGCTATGAATATTGCTGCCATGAACATGTATGTTCATATTTATTTATATTCTTTCAGTATGGATCCAATTTGCAATAATTGTCTTCAAGATATATGTCTTTTTTATAAACTCCCATCATGGTCTCCATATGGGTTGCACTAGTTTATAATGCCACATCACCAAACACAGTTCCTGATTTATTTCAATCTTTCCAGGAGTTTGTTTATTTGCGTGGTGATAGCTATTCTGGTGTGTAAGATGGGATCTCAGTGATTTTCCTATTTACTTTCATATGTATTTCCTATGTGGATAAGAATCTCAAACATTTCATTCATTTACTAAACACATTACTATTTCATTATTAATCAATGTCTTTCTTTTTCTTTTGGTATTTGATCAATTTTTAAGTTTTATAATATTTGATTTTTCCCATTGCAAATATTCACTTTAGTAAAAAGATTTTTTTTCATTACAGTGGTGTATTGCTTGGATATTTTGATTTTGTGAAAGATAAGAGAATTTGATATTCTTCTCTCAGTCAAATTATAATCATGTAAAAATGAAGTGAACATGATTAAATGAAGTTCTTTCTGCACATTTTCTCCGGTACAGATTTCTCTGATTTAAGAAATGTATATTTTATGTCATACTGGATGCCTAACTAAGTCTGTGTGTGTGGATGATTCAGTAAGAATTGCAGAATTCGCAACATAGATTTTGGAGCAAAGGCTTACAGCTGGTAACAGGGCAATGATTCAGAAGACAGCTGAGGCTGAAGCTGTGATCCCTTCTACCTGTGTTCAGCTCCCAGTCTCTTGTAATGCACCCCTCAATTCCCATGCGGTGGTTTCTTTTTCTATCCAAAATATTTCGGGAGCTTCATGTTATTTTTGCCTCCTAGTATGCCAACATGAGGGGAGTGAAAGCAAGCAAGGCAGATGTGGCAGAGGAATTTATTTTTTAAAATTGTGTAAATAACATACAGAAGGGTTACAAGTATACGGGCAAGGTAATGAGGACATATCTTATCAAGTATTGTGGCGGCCTCCTGTGATTCCCCTTCCCATCCCTTCCCAACTCCCCATCCCTACCACATGGTCCCCCCTCAGACCCCCCTCCCTCCAAAGTTGTAAAGTTCGTTTTTCAACATAACGTCTTGCACATCTCATTGTTGCAATGGACCCACTTGTATCCCAATTTAAATAATTTGTTTTTTCACTTCCCCTGCACAAAGTATGCCAACATCAAATGCAGTGAACAAAGGGGGCATACAGTGGGGGAGGGACATACAAAGCAACAAAGAAATCATCTTATAAATATGATAGAAACAATTACAAGAAAGAAAAATAATTGAATTCTTATCTTGGGGCTCATTTCGCCTAACATCAACTTATCTGACAGTTTCTGCTTGTCTCAGACATGTACTAATTATTGAAAATAAGAGAAACCATGGGACCTATGCTTCTTTGGGCCAGGCTTACTTCGTATAAAAAAAATTATTGGTCGGTTTTGGGGCTTGAACTGGGGGCCTGGGCACTGTCCCTGAACTCTTCAGCTCAAGGCTAGCACTATCCCACTTGAGCAACACTGTCACTTCCAGCTTTTACTGCTTATGTGGGGCTGAGGAATCGAACCTAGGCCTCATGCATGCAAAGCAAGCACCCTACCACTGTGCCACCTTCTCAGCCCTCCATCACACTTGGGAGCTTCTGGCTGAAAACTCTAGCAAGACAAAAGTGAAGAAACACTTAAGAGAAAATGTAAAACAGAAAGCCACAATGTTTAACCCTAAAACCAGTTTCTAGGATAAGGAGACTCAAGAATTGGTGTCACCTGAGGAGAAAGAAGAAATATTCAGGAAGAATGAGAAGGAAGTGGGAGGGAATAGAGAGAAAGAGACCTAGACTACCTAGAGCTGGGACCTCAATATGAGCTTAATTTTACTGGGGAAACCAACCCCAAGGACACAATACCTTACAATTTTGATTACTCTCTCTCATGCTACAAAGCCTAGTCCAGATCCACTTCCACTCAGCATGGTGCCCATTCTGTGATCCAGACTGACTGCTGGAGGTTCCCAGGGGATGCAAAGAGTGAAAACCACAGGGCTAAAGCTCAGAAAAGACACATGCCATCACTTCTCACATGTCATTTGTCAAAGTAAGTTCTACAACCAAGCCTGGTATCAATGGGGATGGGAATAGATATTGAGAGCATTATAATAATATCTACTATTATTATCATATAATAATCTAACATCTATTGTTTCATGAAAGGGAGAGAGATAGCGTTTCTCCCTTTTTAGGTGTATGGGACAGGAGATTCTATAGAATGTTCTTCAATTGGGGGCTCTCTGAATCTTTTCTCCCAAGATTGTGGCTATGAAGTTTTGGGAAGGAGAATTACAGTGGAAAAGTGAGTTCTCAAGCTGGGTACTGATGGCTGACACCTATATTCCGAGCCTGAGATCTGAGGATTATGATTTGAAGTCAGTCTGGGGAGGAAAATCCATGAGACTCATCTCCAATTAAACAAAAAGAGCCCGAATTGGATCTGTGGCTCAAATGTTAGAGCATTAGCTATGAGTGGGTGGGGGAGACAGAATCTTGACCCTGAATTTAAACCCAGGATTGGGGGATGGGTGGAAATGTATTCTCAGTCCATGAAATCAAAGGTGTATGGTCCACATCACTATTGATCTTAACTTTGGGGTAGAGTTGATCAGTTTTATTCTGGAAGTGATTTGTTCCACTCTTCTCTGTCCTGTATTCTTTAAAAGAAACATCTTTGAGCAATCTATACCTAAGATGTGTGGATTGCACTGAAGCACTGGATTCATTTTTTTCTACTTACAAAATGATACATAAATAGTGTACAAAGGAGTTTTAATTTAATATGTCGGTTTGTGAGTACATCTTGATCGATGTCATTAATTTGATCATTCTTCTCTATCTCACCCAACCCCACCCCCTACATTTACGTGGTCACATTTTCACACATGTACATTGAATATTAAGACTGGATTCTCCCACTGCACCAGTTTGACAAAGAAATTTCTTCCTTGTACAGGCAAGGAAGACGAACCTGAGGACTACAAGCCCAAGACAGCATAGCTATTACTTTGCATCAAGATTATTTGACTTACAAAATCTTCACCAAAAGAAGCATTATAAAGAAGAACATGGCCTGTAACTAGAAGCATCTATCTTTGTGTGTGTGCTGGTTTTGGGACCTTAGTTCTGTCCCTGAGCTGCTTTGCTAAAGGTTAGCACTCGACCACTTGAGCCACAGTACCACTTCCAGCTTTATGGTAGTTAATTGGAGGTAAGAATCTCATGGACTTTCTATCTTGGGCTCATTTTAAACCACAATCTTTAGACCTCAGTCTCCTGAGTAGCTATGATTGCTGGTGTGAGCCACTGGCAGCTAGCAAAACATCTATTAGTTGTCCCAATTAAACATGTGGAGCAATAGGTCATTTGATACTGGTGACACTCAGATAATGATTCCTCTACTTGTTCTTTTCTGGTGTTATGACTAGTGTGATAATGCTTGCTCAGGTTTATATCACTGTGCAATCATTGTTCCATTTTGTTCAGTAAACAGCTTTTCATGACAGGAGAACTGTGAGAGGGGAATATGGGATGAAAATTTTATCTGTAGTACTTGTGGCCTGGCAAAAGCTTCTCAGAATGTTTGCAAGCAGAAATAAGAGTCCACTTCGGCCGAATAAAATGAAAGAGATACACCTGACACAGAAGCAGTGCCACAGAAGGACAAATGGGAAAACTCATCCAGGCTCAGAGCGAAGCAACAGTATGAATTGTTCAGGTGCATGAAAATTTGTGAAGATTGTCTTTCTAACCATGGAGAGATCATTCAATGCTGGCATATACAATATGTTCCAGGCTCATATCTCTTTAGGACTGTTTCCTCTGAATCATCTTTGATAAAGACAAAAATGAGAATGTAACAATGGAACCTAGTTATGTTTTCTGAATGAGATTTCATCTCTTTCACAAATCAAGTAAGGGTTGTAATGAATGACTTGGATGTCCTGAGAGAAATTCATGTTTGCTTCCTTGTTTCTATTAAGCTTCTCAAGTGAATAACTTTAAATTTGTAAGCTGTTATTATAACAAATACGAAATAATTTTTTATGTTTCTAGGAGGCACCCAAGTTCCTTTTAGATAGAAAATATTTATCTGGCTTCCAACCCAAATCTTTACATCTCAGCCTCTAGAGTACCTAGGGTTGCAGGAATCAGTCACCTCTCTTAGCTGAGACAAATATTTTTGGTATGGAAAATCACTATGATATAGAACATGAGGAATGAAGAATTTAGACTAACAAGGAATATTTTGAAAACATTAACAAAACTGAAGTTATCACAAACTTGCCTGATTCAGTGAGGACGAAAATGAGAAAGAAGTTACAGAGGCAGAGAAGTGTAGATGAAAGAGAAGTGAATGAATATTTCTTTGTTAGCAGAGCTGCTGAAGATTACTTTTTAAGAAAATTCAGCTTGATATAGTGGTACATGTCAATAATTCTAACTACTTATGAAGGTATAGGAGGTTTGCAGTTGGTATGGTAAAAGTATAATACTGGGACTTCAATATTTAAAACACACTGGTGCCACATGGTGATAAGAGAGGCAGAAGTAGGAGGGTCATGGTTTAAGGCCAGCCTAGGCAGTTAATAAGAAACTATCTGAAAATCAATCTAAAGCTAAACAAAGTGCTAGGTATATGAATCAATAAAAATTATCCAGCAAGTCTGAGGCCCTGAGTTCAATCCCTTCTCCTGAGAAAAAGAGACAAGAAAAAGGAAGAAAGATTATAATACGATTTTCAAAATATTTCCTGTGGAACTTTCTGCTATAATTTCCTTCTTCAATTGCCTTAAAATGTTTACCAAGTCACTTACAGAAATGACTACCATCATTTGGGAAAATCACAGGAAAGTCTTTGCAACCAGCTTTGTAACAGAACAATTTTGTCAAACAGATTTCAATGAGCAGAAAATGAGAGATAATGGGCTCATGAAATTGCACTTCATAGCTATGTGTCAGAATGTGAGGAGCTCATAAAGAGGATTTCTTTCTTTCTTTCTTTCTTTTTGTGGGTCCGGTCATGGGGCCTGAACTCTGGGCCTGGGCACTGTCCCTCAGCTCTTCAGCTCAAGGCTAGCGCTCTACCACTTGAGCCACAGCGCCACTTCCCACTTTTTTCTTTTTGCTTATGTGGTGCTGAGGAATCGAACCCAGGGCCTTGAGCATGCAAGGCAAGCGCTCTACCACTGAGCCACCTTCGCAGCCCGAGGATTTATTTCTTAAGAGAAGAGGAGGATTGAGTTGATTTATCAACTTGAAAAAATACGGTAAATTCTGTTGGTATTTGGGATACACTTTCAAGCAAGGTGTTAAGCCAATAAAATTATGGTTGAGATATTTTTTTAATATTTTTTATTGTGAGTTGTTGAGATTTTTATAAAAGCTGTAAGATAATTTTTTCATAGATTTTTATAAAAACTATTCAACAATTATTGGATAAATCACAATAATGCAAATATGTGTTCTGTGTCATCTGATGGTGTTACCTATCTCATCATCTAGGGTTGGAAGAATGTTATCTTCATTTTAAAAATGCAGAAACGGAGGCACGAGGAGAGTTGGTATGTTTCTGAAGGCTGATGTGTAAATGACAATTGAGACTGAGCAGAACCAGAATCCATGGCTCAGATTCAATTCATGATTTGGAAACCCCATGACTATACTAATATCTAAAACTCTTGTGCTAGCTGGGTGACATTGGACATGTTTCTTAGAGTTGTCATGTGTTGTTGTTTTTCCTGTAAACAGATAAAAATATTAGTGTTTTCTAGAATTAAAGAATATACCTTGGGAAGGTGGCTCAGTGGTAGAGCACTTGCCTTGCATGCCTGAGGCCCTGGGTTCGATTCCTCAGCACAACATAAGCAAAAAGAAAAAAATCTGGAAGTGGCATGTGGCTCAAGTGGTAGAGCACTAGCCTTGAGCTAAAGAGGTGAGGGGCAGCGCCCAATCCCAGAGTTCAGGGCCCATGAAAGGAACCCCCCCAAAAAAATATACCTTTTGTGAAGTATTATGCACAGAACATGAAATAAGAATTCCATGAATTCTGAAGTTCTTTATGTATTTCCCTTTAAATTATTATTTTTAAGTCTCAAGATAGTGAAATTATTAACATTCCTTACATTGCAGAAAGCATTATCTGAACCCATTTGGAAGAATTTCTACAACAGTATTGTAATGTATGGGTTTTTGATGTGCTTATTTGCCTTCTCTATGTATCTGCTTAATTGGGTTATTTATTGTATGATTCATGTATTTAAGAGTTCTTTTTTTTTTTTTTGGTCCAGTTGTGGGGCCTGAACTCTGGGCCTGGCCGCTGTCCCTCAGCTCTTCAGCTCAAGGCTAGCGCTCTACCACTTGAACCACAGGGCCACTTCCGGCTTTTTTCTTTTTGCGTATGTGGTGCTGAGGAATCGAACCCAGGGCCTCATGCATGCAAGGCAAGCGCTCTACCACTGAGCCATACTTCCCAGCCCAAGAGTTCTTTATATAATATGAATGAAAGCTATTTGACAAGAATTTTGTATTTTGCTTCATTATATTAGCAAAAATGCCTGCAATGTGTTTGAATAGAAATGGATGACATTTTTGCCTGATTTCAGAGCAACTGGGAATACTTTCATTCTAATGCAGTACTCTTTATCAGATCAAGAAAGTTCCCATATAATAATTTTGACAAATTTTTACCATTCTGCTAGTTTGAAAAGAGCAGATTTATTTTAGGGTCACAGCAGGGAATTCCCCTGTGACCAGTCTCCTCTACAGGCATGGAACCACTCTTTGCAAACTGCTGATCATAATGGAAGCAAATTTTTGCTTGTTAGGACTATCAAATTTTTGGCCTATGTACTCAAGATGTTTTCCCAGGAAACAAATCCACACGTACAAATTAGATCATCACAGCTGTTTGAAATGACATTAGCAATATATATTTGCATTATTGTTGTGCCATATCGCTATATAAAACAGTTTGTCACAAAACAGTTTGTGAAAGAACAAACAAATGTATAACCTAGAATCTGGGTATGGCAGAAAACTCTAGATGATTTTCTCATACTTTCAGACTTTTCGTAAACATAAATAATAAAAGCCAAATGAGGTGGTTTATACCTATAATCCTAGCTACTCTGAAAATAGAAACGTGGATAGTCGCAGTTCAAGGTCTAACTGGAAAACATACAAGAGATCTCCATCTCAATCAATAAAATCTGGGTCTGTCAATGTATGGATATTATCCTACCTATTACTGGACATACAACTAGGAAGTTCAGTATATAGGTAGCATAGGATTAAACAATGCAAGATTCTATATCAAAACCAATCAAAGCAAAAATTGCTTGATGTGGCATGATTCAAGCGGTAAAGTGCCTGTCTGGCAAATGCAAGGCTCTGAATTTGAAACCAAGTACTTACCCAAAAATATTAAAAGTAAACTATATGAATTAATTCTCTAAATAATGTATCTGCAAATATTGTATATTCATATAGAATTGATAAAATTATATTGGGGTTAATATATCACAAAATAAAGTAACTGAAGTCTCCGTTAAGTACTTGTGAAATATTAATATCATATTTGTGATGTATAATAGAAATATTTAAATAAATTGGAAGAAGGTTTCTAGGGAATTATGTGTGTTCTTACAACATCATAAAGATCCATACTAACGTCAATATAATTTAATGATATCTAGAAAACAGAAGTAAATATTGAATGTTTACATTAAAATCTAGTCTGCTCCCAAACTTACCTTGCTAATTAGGAGGCAGAGATTTAGAAGTCTGATATCATGGACAGTTTTGACAAAAAAAATCATAAAAAAAACTACAAAAACAAAGAAAGCTAGATATAGTGTAATTTTCCTATTATCTCACGATGTGGAAGCCATAGGTAAGAGATCATTGCTCAAGGGAGGCTTGGCCTGAAAAATAACCTAAAGTGGTTAGAGCCTTAGCAATTTCAAGCACCAGTAGTGCCAAAGGAAAAAGAAAAGAAGAAAACAGAAAATGAAAGGAATGGATAAAAAGAAACTATTTGTTCTTCATTCTTGGTTTCATCTCATTGGATACAAGAATTGAAAGTATTTTGTTTACTGTTTTATGATTCAGGCCTCTCTAATATAAAAGCATTTATTTCAAGTAAATATTGTATTATTACTATTTTTTAACTTATTATTCGACCTTTAGGTTTGGAGATTGAAATCATGGCTTTGTACATATCAGCCTAGTTCTACAACTTAGCTGTACCCAAGCTCTTTTGTATAGTTTTGAAAATTGTTTATGAATTCTTCAATAGTTAGCTATTATACTTTTCATCTTATATTTTCTCCCACATTTTCCCCTATGTATTTTAATTTGTGTTGAAAACTCCTCAATTTTATCTTCTAAACTTAGAATTTTGCTTTTGAGTTTACAGAGAAGTCAGTTATTTGTGACATCTTTAAAAATTATATACAGATATATGTATTTCATATATATGATTGATTCTTAGAGTTCATTGCAATAAGCCACATTTGTCTGGTCATATGCACATAGCAATTGAGCCATTGTGATCCTCTCCTAAGAAAAGCGTCCCTTGTTCTTGCCATGTGAATGCTTAGAGTGCTGTTAATCATATCCAAGTGTAATTATTTGTGTATTACTATCTATTGGATTTACATGTAGATTTATGGGCATATCTAGTTATCAGAAAAGAGGAAAACCATGCAGCATATATTTAATTGGATCTGGCTTATTTCACTTAATACCATTTTCCCCCCAGTCTTTCCATTTCTTCAGAATGGGGTAATGCCATTCTTTCCCATGGAAGCACAGAATTCCATCAATACAACAGAATTGAAGATCCAGAAATGAATCCACTCCTATAGGCACATAGTCTTTGATAAGGAAGCCAGAAACACAGGATGGAAGAAAAACAGCCTCTTCAAAAAATTGGTTTATCTGGCTGTACACAGAAAACTGAAATTAGATCATTTTATATCCTCCTGCACCAGAATCAATTACAAATGGATTGAAGAGCTCAATGTAAGTCCAGATGCCTTAGGAATCTTACAGGAAGAGTTAGGGGAAACATGGGGGCTCCTTAGCATAGGTCAAAATTTCCAAAGTAAGTCTGGATAAATGGGATTACATCAAACCAAATCAATCATTTGTCAGACTCAAAAGCCATGAAAAAAAAGCGATAGTGTAGCACAGATTTATTAGGGAGCAAACCTACAGATGAGAGCCTCAGACAATGTTATACCCTTTCTCCCTTTTCTAACTAGGTTATTTATAGTGGGTTTACATGAATATAAGTGATTTCTGATGGGAATTAGTCAGAAAACAACTAATGCTAAGACAGAGATAGTATGTGAAATGAGTTGTAGCTGGAGAAAGGGAGGGATTAAGGAACGGGTGTCTAGTTGAAAAACTTGGTTTGGTGCCAGCTAAGTAATGTATAGCTGCACAAGGGAAGGGGGGTAAAACAGGAGTGGTTATAAAAAAAAGCACTGATCTGAAGCCTCAAAATAAGGATCTCAGTCTGTGTGGACCAAACAGTCTCTAACAATAAGTTTTATTTAAATTAACAAACACGATTTTAAATTTTTGCAGAGTGGGATGGTTCATAGTCAAAGGCAATTTCTCCTATGTCAGGTATGTCCAATCTACTCTTTCACATGTTACCCAGTAGCCAGGTTTCAACGCAAATGACTACAATGAGATTGTACAAATGAGGCTGTGACTTTTCCCTCTCATGAATCAAAATTCTGTCAAATGATTTATGTCTTCCAGATGTTTACACCTTTCTCAGGATCATTTTTACTATTTTGCCTTCATTATTGATAATCATAGTACATTTTGTTGTTGTCTTGTGTGTATATGTCATTTTTAGGGCTTGAACTCGATGTTTAATGGTCTCCCTTGTATTTTTTGCTCATGGCTGTTCACACTCTATCCTTGAGTCACATGTTCACCTTCTGTTTCTTGCTGGATAATTGGAGATAAGTGTTCACATTTTTGTCTGTCTGGACTGACTTTGAACTAAAATATTCAGGTCTCAGCCTCCTGAGTTCTAGAATTATGCACATGAATGGCTAACACCAATCTTTGCTTTACTGTTATTTTAATTATGTGGTAGAGGAAAGAGGAAGTATATTTGTGTTAAGTGTGCAATTTTCAAATACAAGTTTGAATCAACTTGATATAATATAACTGTTATTAAGTTTAATAGTTAAATCAATGAGTATCAAACATTCCCACAGAAATATATTTGAAAACGAAAGGCATAATTGTTTTCTTAAAACAATCAATGAAACCATAAATTACTTTCACTTTACAAATCATGTTTTATTTAACTTAAATTAGCAGACTTCTTTGAGTAAAAGTAAATATATTAATTGTATACCACAAGAATCAAAGTTATTATAGTTAAGAATAGATATTTCATCATACCCAGAAGATACGTTTTAGTGCATTCTCACTAAAAAGAATTGTTACATGCAGAAATTAATGGATATGATGGAGCTTATCATTACACAATATAAATAAATGGGATTACCACTCAATACTTTATAAATATGTAAAAAATAATTATATATCTAGGAGCCAGTAGCTCATGCTTGTAACCCTAGCTAGTAAGGAGGCTGAGAGCTTAGAATCATGGTTCAAAGCCAGCCTAGGCAGTAAAGTCGACGACCCTCTTATCTCCAATGAGCCACCAAAAAACTGACAGTGGCTCAAGGGGTACAGCACTAGTCTTGAGCTAAAGAGCTGAGAGACAATGTCCAGGCCCAGATTTCAAGCACCACAACTGACTAAAAATAAACAGTTACAATAAATATTTTGACATAAATGTTAAAATATGTATTCTAAAAAATTTTAAATCCTCACTAGATATACTAGTTTATATAAATATAGAGGAGGTTTTTCTGGACTTAGTTGTCATTGAATTCTGTAAATCACATATTTGTCACTCAATTCATATTTGTATGTTTATATACTTATATACCATAAGAATAATTAAATGATATGTGATAGGCAGTGCTGTTTTAGGAATTTCCCTTGGCTTTTTAACATTAACCCTTCTACCGTAAAATCAATATACCCTCCAACCTTATCAGAGTTTTCATCTCGTTGGAGAAGAAAAGTATAAGCTATAATCATTGTTTGGAACAACTCTAACATTTTACATGAATTTCACTTAGTTTAAGATCCAAAACATTCAAGTCATCTTAACCATGCCAGTAATAGCAAAATATCTTCTGGGCTTTGCAGTCTCTTAAGAGATGAAAATCTTTAATTATACATCTATTTTTTTCTGCCTAACATGTTATATCTTAGGAAGATCTTTTTGGGTAACCCTCTGTTCCTGACTAGAAGACTGCAACAAAGGCAATAAGGAAAATACTTGAACACAATTAAAAAAGCAATCACAGACACTCCTGTAGTCACCAGTTTCAATGAGAATATACAGTAAAGTAACATGTTTTTGTTGCATTTAAAGTGCAATAATTAAAGTTTAATTAGCAGTGAAGAAGGTAACAGAAAACTGTGTTTGAAGACATCTTGACTTTGAACAATTCAGTATAAGCATAGTGGATTTATCTTGTTTTTCTATGGAGTTACCAAAATAATAGAGAGCAACACCCTAAGGCAGGAAAACACCTAACCCAAAGCAGTAATCTTTTGTCTATAAAATAATCGTGAGGGTTTGACTCTTCCAAAGTCTGGCTTGGAAAGAGGAAAGTGTATTTGCTTTGGAGTGAACAATAAAAAATATAAAAATCCTTTATTAATATTTTACATATCTTGACTAGGACTTCTCATGTTGGAGAAGAGGAAAGGTATGAAAAATTTCAAGATTTTTTGACTATTCCTGAAGATCATTCTTATTTATCAGCTGTAGACTGGGTTACACTTAGTATCATGCTTGTTTAAATTTAGAAGCATTTGTTTCTGGGTTACAAGCTGCAAAGCCTTGTGTATTAATAAAGGGTCATTTCCTAAGAGGTGAAAGTTGCTGTGAAAACAAACCTAAAATATCGAAGACAGCATAGTGGAAACTATTTTCTAGCTATATTACAATCTGTGGTGTAAATTTTGTTTCGCATTGTTCCAGGGGACTCATTTTTGTTATCTTCTTTTTCACCATCTAGTGTTGCTATAATATTCTATACCATCCTGGGATGACTATAACTTTACTGGATTCTCTAATTTCTCTGTTTCTGTTTTACCTTTTTTACTTTAGAAACTCTAACTCAACATGACATAAATTATCTTTATAATATTAGCAAACAGATTTAATTTCCATATTCTTACCCTAGCCTTCTACATAACTTTGGTACTTAGTGATCCCCAAATGTGAAAATAAAGATAGGGAGCTTCTTATTTAGATATTATTTAGTATTTCAAGACTTCATTAATGCAAGGCCCTTAGTAGTATGTATATCATACATGTGTGCTAAGCTGGTGGCAATTTTTTCATATTCTCAGAAATTAGGAAATGTGGTGTCCCTGTAGTTTCATTAGGAAAAGGCTGTAGTTGAATTAATTTACTAAACCAAATCTACTGTGAAGTATTTCTATAAGTTATTTGGCTTAAATAATCCGTATTTACCATTTTACAGTTCTAAAGGACAGAAATCTAAAAGAAGTCTCACTAGATTAAAATAGAGACACCCACTGAGCTAAAATATTTTTCAAATGATTCTAGTGGAAAAGGCATTTATCTCCTGTTCTGCTTCCCAGAAATTCAGAATCTAGGTTGTTATTTTTTCCTTTATCTTCTAATGTAGCATCTTTACATCTTTCTGGTGGTTCTTACCTAATCATGTCCCTTTTGAACTATACCTGAGACTTTTAACTACCCATTTGAGTATACTTCCCCCATATGATAATTATTCAAATTTGTGCTCCTTGGCTAATGAGAGGTTATTATTTTACCAACATATATATAATGCAAATCTACATTGGAAGGATTAGGTATGTGGGAAAGACAGATATTCTGTAAAGGTATTTTGCTATGTACAATGAGTGTTTAGCATTCTTTCTACTATAACCTGTTTTCCTTTCATTAACCTGAACAACATATTTCTTCAGTGAAATATAACTAGAAAAAATTTAGTCCCTAAAAGCAATTAATCCTGATTAAAACACTGTCATGTACTAGAAATCCTAAATGCCTGAAGCAGTTCTGGCACTATCACTTTTTATATATTCTGCAAACAATCTTCTCTTTTCAAGAGCATTTGATTGTTATTATTTTGAAATTATGGTTAATATTTATTTGACTGCTATTTTTAAAGAATGCATCACCCAATACTGGTTCTCTTTTGCTAACTTTTTTGGGTCTAATCTATTTTTGAAAAAAAAAGGCAGCCATTTGAATTACATGAACTGCTTATTGAAGTTGAATCAGCATGGAGAGGAAAAGAAGAAAATAGATGACTTTGAGGGTATATCACATTAAAAATGTATCTACAAGCTATTTATCTTAAAATGGTCTATTTTTCATTATGTACGATTCTGATATAATTTAGTCTCTCAACTCACACATTGTTAATGCAGTCTTATTTCATGCTTCCCAAAAACAAACAACAAATTATTATTTATTTTTAATTTATCATTTATTTAAAAAACTATATTTTTAAAAAATTAGTCAAGGGAAATGGTTTATTAGATGTTTAGAGTCATGTTCAGACTCTAAGGTGAAAACCAGAATGGGAAAAAAATCATGTTTTTATTCTTCCTTGAGCCACTCTGATTTACTTCCTCTGTTTCTGAAAGAATGAAATTCTTGATTTGAAGCCTTTTGCTTGATATCCACAATGTGTAATTCTTCCTTTATTAATAGAATTTGGAGAAAGGATGAGAATTCACACTAGAAATAGGAGAAGAGGAAAAGAGCAGAAGAAATCTAGATATTTTATTCTTCCTCATCACAATCACAAGGTCTGGATAATGATAATGGATATTAGATACAGTGCTCTAGAGTGATTAAACCCATCTATAGGAAAGATAATCCTACAAGTGATCACATGGAGAATGCTTATTTATAAAATATTGTAATAATTTCCAACAGGAAATGTTATCTATTTGTTAAGTTCTTGGTTAGGATATGTTAAATTCTGGTGTGCTATAGTCAACTATCATAATGCTATACAAGGATGGTAAGAAACTAACATCTTAATATCACATTCTAATATTAGCTTAATTCTGCTTGTGTCATATGTATGAGGCTGTATTTCAGTTTTGCTTCAATTTCACATGCTATATTCTTCCAGTATATAAATTGAAGGAAGACTCCCTCTGAAATATGCTATTTTTATGGCTAAGGGAAAACAAGTCAGCTTTTAGACAGAGACAATGAGATAGAAATCTTCCCCTAGAAATACTCTTTCTCTAATTCTGGTTCACTTTTGTAAGCTGAAGTAAGTCACATAACCCATTTTGACATTGCAGGTAGAGGTAAATCCCACCTACAGAAGCTGATGCAAGACATAGAGTAATATACCAAGATATGCAATACATGAGATAAGGAGAAAAAAGAGATCTATAATAAAATCAATCATACTTGTGCTAACATGTCTCTGCAGGAAGGAAGGTATTATGTACCTTTGTTTCTAAAACTACTGAGATCTTCAAATCATATTTTTTATGCTTGGATGTTACAGGAATTAGAGAACATTTTGATACTGAGACAGCAAAAAATCTCGAAGAAATCTGGACTAATCATTTCAATACTACCTTTTGTTCTCCAAGAAAATAAACTATTTTATAGACAATACTTTATAATTTCTTACCTAGTATCTTTTATTTTCCAGAAATGGATTTTGTTAATATATGTGAGTATCCACCAGAATAAATATCTTCATTTATATGCATCTTGTGCAGACAGCAAGTCAATTAGATGTAAGTGTGAGTTAATCAGTAGCACTTTTTAAAAATGCAAAAAATCATTTAAATAGGGATACAGGTGGACCCATTGCAACAATGAGATGTACAAGTCGTTATGTCGAAAAATGAACTTTACAGATTTGGTGGAGGGGGGTAGCGGGGAGAATTGGGTGGGGGGACGGGGAGAGGATGGGAAAGGATGGGAAGGGGAATCAAAGGAGGAGGCTACAATGCTTGATAAGAAATGTACTCATTATCTTGCCCATGTAATTGTAACCCCTCTGTACAGTATTTTCACAATAAAAAAATAATATAAAGAAGGAAAATAAATAAAACTGCAAAAAATTTGGACAGGGAGCTAATATGCATATTTTTCCATCATCACCTACCAAATCCTCCTTCTTCCTTCCTAGGAAACACACCCAATTAATAAAAAGTCATAGATATTTGGCTCTTGACCTTGAAAATGGAAGCAGAATGTTATGGATGTCTGAGATGATCGTTAATAGTGTTTTACATAGTAATGTCACATGCAACAACCCTATGAGTCCTGCAGGTCTTAACACTACTTCAATAGTGATGTAATAGGAATGTCAGCTTTACTGGATGTAATATTGTTTTCCACTTCCTTTCCTACCACCTGACCTAAATTATAAAACTTATTATGGGTGTGTTCTCTTCTTTTTCTGATAAGATTTGCTAAGCGTCTGTCAATTTTGTTGATTTTTTTCGAAAAACCAACTTTGTTGTGTTGATTCTTTCTGTGTTTTTTTTTTTATTCTAATTCATTTAATTCTGATTTAATTTTAATTATTGTTTCCATCTACTGGATTGGGGTTTATTTTACTGCTCTTTTGCAAGGAGGCTCAGATGTCTCATTAAATTGTTGGTTTCAGATCTCTCCAATTTGTTGATGTAAGAACTGACAGCTATAAACTTGCCTCTGAGTACTGCCTTTGCTATTTCACAGAGGAGCTGGTAGTTTGTGTGCTCATTTTTGTTGAATAACATGAACACTTGAATTTCCTTTCTAATCTATTCCATGAACCAATCGTGATTCAGCAGTGTGTTGTTCCAGCTCCTTGCGTAATTACAGGACACTCTTTGGTGGTTTTTAATGCTGAGTTCTAATTTTATTCCCTTGTGTTCTGAGAGAATACAAGGTATAAATTCAATGTACCTGAATTTGGACAAATTTGCTTTGTGGCCTAAAATGTGGTCTATTTTGGAAAATTTTCCATGTGTTGCTGAGAAAACCATGCATTTTGATGCTGCATGTTGAAATATCCTGTAGGTGTCTGTTAAATCTAATTGATCTATGCAGTTGTTTAGGTCCGCAGTTTCTCTTTTGAGTTTTTGCCTAGTTGATCTATCTAGAGGGGAACGTGGTGTGTTAACGTCCCCAACAATGTGGGATTAGAGGGAAAGTAGTGTTTCTTGGATAAATTTGGGCGCTCCATTGTTTGGTGAAAATATATTTAGCATTGTAATATCTTCCAGAAGGAGATATCCCTTAATTAGTGTGTAGTGACCTTCTTTATCTCTTCTCACTAGTTTTAATTTGAAGTCTATTTTATCTGATATTAGTATTGCAACTCCCACTTGATAATGGGGGCCGTTTGCTTGGTAGATTTTGTTCCAGACTTTCATATTGAAAATGTTTTTGTTTTTTTGGGCAAGAGTGAATCCTGAAGGCAGCAGATGGAAGGATCTTGCTTTTTAATCGAACTAGAGTCTATGTCGCTAAATTGGAGAGTTGAGTCCGTTAATGTTAAGAGATAGGACTGAGAGGTATTAGGGAGTTCCTGCCATTTTATCCACCTTCTTGGGGGATGAGGCAACTGAGTTCTTCCTATGCTTCTTGGATTCTCAGTTTGGGTTTAGTTTCTTGGCCATTATTGTGGTCCTGTTGGTTTTCTATGTGCAGGACATCTTTAAGAATCTTTTGTAGGGCTGGTTTGGTGGAGATAAATTGTTTCAATTTTTCTTTGCTATGGAAGGACTTTCTTTGACCTTAGGTTATGAACGAGAGTTTAGCTGGGTATAGTATTCTTGGTTGACATTTGTCTGTCATTAGGGCATGGCATACATCATTCCAAGCTCTTCTTGCTTTAATTATCTCTGCTGGGTAATCTGAGGTGATTCTAATTCGTTTCCCTTTATAGGTGATTGATCTTTTCTCTTTGACAGTTTTAAGGATCTTTTCCTTGGTCTGAATTGATCCTGAGATAATTATACTGTGAGAGTGGGATGTCCTGTTTTGGCCAGGTCTATTTGTATTTCTAAAAGCTTCTTGTATCTCAATGGGACTATCTTTTTGCATGTTTGGGAAGATCTCTGCTAGGATCCTGTAAAACAAATTTCCTAGACCATTAACTTCTGTTTTTAGGTGCTCCTCTACACCCATTATCCTCAGATTAGGCCTTCTGATGGTGTCTTCCATGTGTTGAATTGATCTATCATATTTCTTGGATTTTTCTTGAATGGTTGTATGTTCCTCCTCTATAATATCTAGGCTGTCTTCAATCCCCGAGATTCGATCTACTATCAAGACCTTCTACTTTGTTATTTATTTCTTTTCCTTCTAGTTGGTTGGCTTTGATGGCTTCCAATTCTTTGTTGGAGCTTTGTTTTAGATCTTGTGTGAACTTCTTTACTTCCTTAATTTAATGTTCAGTATTTATTCTCAAATCACTTAGTTGATTGGTTATGGTTTCCTTGGACTCCCATTCCTTCTGTTGGGTTCAAGTCTGCATTCCCTTTGTGGGCCTCCTGACTTCTTTCAGCTCTCTGTTTATGGATTCCATGGAAGCTTTTAGGCATATTTGTGTATTCTCATCCTGCTCTCTCAATTCCTCTATCACTCTTTGATTACCTTCCTTATGTTCACTCAATTCCTGTAGTTCTCTTTGAGTGTTCTCAGCCTCCTAACACCACTCCTGACTTTCTCTTTGTCTCTTCTACACCAGCTCCCACAATTGCTGTCTATCTCTTTGACTTTTCTCAGCCTGCTCACACCATTCTTTTATTTCTCTTTGAGTGTTCTCAAGCTGCTCAATCAATTCCTGTATCAATCTTTGAGTAGCTTCCTCAGGCTCATGATATTCCTGTATTGACCTTTGGTTTGTCTTCTCTCTCACCCTTTCACGCTCACACAAAATCTTTGCAACTTTTCAATCTTTTCATTTACCATGTTTACCATTAGTGTTTGTAGAGCTTTTTTGGAGCTCTCCTCTGGATTATTCATTTTCTGTTCTGTCTCTGATTACCATGAGTGGGATTTGAGATACCCGGACTTACCATTTTTCTTGTGTTTTTCAGGTTTATTCTGCCCATTTGGGATGAATGTAACACCAGTTTTGTGCTAGGACACTATCTTGAGGCAAGCATCAACCAAAGCTTGTAGTTGCATAGTAAAACGACTGCAGATACAATCTAGTTCAACAGATATATCTATTCAACATCAAACAACTATGTGTTAGCATGCTGCGAACTGCAAAGAAGAATTTGGCAAAGCAGACATTATTAGGTTAAGGAAGATATGTGGGAAAAAATAGGAATAGAGGGATGTGGAAATGGAGAGGGAGAGTTATCTTGACTATGAAGGCTCTGGAAAAATTATGAATCCAGGGACCATTCCTCTACAGCCAGCATTATACTTAATGATTAAAAACTAAACCTATTTCCTCTTAAATCAAAAAGGGGACAACGGATTGCTGGGTCATAGGAAAGCTCTATGTGGAGTCTTTTGAGGAACCTCCATACTACTTTCCAAAGTGGTTGAACAAATTTACACTCCCACCAACAATGCAGTAAGGTTTCCTTCTGTCCACACCCCTTCCAGCATCTGTTGTTATTAGAGTTCTTGATTTTAGTCATTCTAACTGGAGTGAGGTGGTATCTCAATGATGTTTTGATTTGCATGTTTTTATAGCTACAGAGGTTGAGCATTTCTTCATGTGCCTATTGGCCATCCTTCTTTCCTCTTTAGAGAAGTTTCTTTTTACGACTTTAGCCCACTTATTTATTGGGCAGTTGTTTCTTTGAGGATTTGTTGTTGGGGGATTTAATTTTTAGTGTTCCAAATATATTTTAGATATATTTGTATAGCTAGATAAGATCTTCTTCCAATCCGTGGGCATTCTATTGGTCTTGCTGGCTATGTCCTTTGCCATGCAGAAGCTCTGCAATTTCATGCAATCCCATTTGTCCTACCTTTCTTTGATTTGTTGTGTTTCTTGATCTCTATTAAGAAAATTGCGGCCTGTGCGGCATTTACCCAAATGTTCACAAACAAGACCACAATAAAGCTACAAGCACGACTATGTTTATTGCAGCATTATTTACTGTATCTAAGATATCGAACCTCAGTAGAAGCCCTTCAGTAGATGAATGGAACAAGAAAATGTGGTGTATATACACAATGGAATTGTATGCCTCCATCAGAAAGAATGACATTGCCCCATTTGTTAGGAAATGGAAAGGCTTGGAAAATATTATATTAAGTGAAGTAAGCCACGCCCAAAGAAACATAGGTCCCTTGGTTTCCCTTATTAGCAATATCTATATATGTCTGAGTCAAGCAAAAAGGTCAGATAATTTGATGTTAGGGAAATGAACCTTAAGATATGTATTCCAATGTTAGTTTTTCTTTCATGCAATTTTTTTTTTTTGTTGTTGGTCGTGGGGCTTGAACTCTGGGTTTGGGCGCTGTCCCTCAGCTCTTCAGCTCAAGGCGAGCGCTCTACCACTTGAGCTACAGCGCCACTTCCAGTTTTCTGGTGGTTTATTGGAGATAGGAGTCTCACGGTCTCTCCTGCCCGGGCTGGCTTTGAACCGCGATCCTCAGATCTGAGCCTCTTGAGTAGCTAGGATTACAGGCGTGAGCCACCAGCACCCGGCTCTTTCATACAATTTTTCTAACACATTTGTAAGATTATTTCTTTGTTGATTGTATGTCACTCCCCCACAGTATGACCACTGCTTTCACTGTATTTGGTGTCGGTATAATTTGTGGAGGGGAAGGGGAAAAATCGTTTAAATAGGGATACAGGTGGACCCATTGCAACAATGAGATGTACAAGTAGTTTGTCGAAAACGAACTTTACAACTTTGGTGCGGGGGGGGGTGGGGGGGAGGATTGGGTGGGGGCGGGGGGAGGATGGAAAGGGCTGGGAATGGGAAACAAAAGAGGAGTCTACAATGCTTGAGAAGAAATGTATTCATTATCTTGCCCATGTAATTGTAACTCCTATGTAAATTATTTTCACAATAAAAAAAGAGAAGGGGACGAGGATGTCCACTCTCTCCAGTTTTTTTTTTCAATTTAGCATTAGAATGCCAAGCTAAAACAATAAGAACAATAAGACTAGATGCAAACATAGAATTGATCCAAATAGGGAAAGATGAATAAAACTCTCCCTCTTTGTAGATGACATGATCTTGTATTTAAAGAATCCCATGGACTCCACTCCCAAATTACTCATAGTGATTCAAAACTTTGGCAAAGTAGGCGGTTATAAAATTAACCCTCAAAGACTATAGCTTTTCTCTAATCCAACAATGAGAAAAGTGTGGCTGAAACCAGGAATACGACTCCATCTATAATAACCCCCCCAAAAAAAATAAAACACCTAGGAATTAACCAAAAACTGAATGATCTTTTTGATGGAAATTTTTTTGTTTTTTGTCAGTCATGGGTCTTGAACTCTGGGCCTGGGAGCTGTCCCACAAGTCTTCAGCTCAAGGCGAGTGCTCTATCACTTGAGGCAGAGCACCACTTCCAGTTTTCTTGTGGTTTATTCGAGATAAGAGTCTCATAGACTTTCCTTCCCTGGTTAGCTTTGAACCATGATCCTCAGATCTCAGCCTCCTGAATAGCTAGGATTACAGGTGTGAGCCACCAGTGCCCGGCTGATGAAAACTTTCAAAACCTGAAAAAAAAAATCAAAACAGCTCTTAGAAAATGGAAAAACCTCCCATGCTCCTGAATTGGAAGGATCCACATCGTGAAAATGGCAGTAGTTGCCAAGGCTATCTACAAATTCAAAGCGATACCTATCAATATCCCAACCTCATTCTTCAAAGAAGTAGAAGAAGCAATCCAAAAATTCATAGGGAGCAATAAAAGACCCCAAATAGCAAAAATGATCAAAAACAGAAAGAAAAGTGCTGGAAGAATATCAATACCATATTTCAAACACTACTACAACATCATTGTAATCAAAACAGCTTGATACTGACACAAGAACAGACTTCAGGAACAATGGAATATAATTGAAAATCCAGAAATGAACCTACAGACCTTAGCCATCTTATCTTCGATAAGGGAGTTAAAAATTAGAATGGAAAAAAGACAGCCTCTTCAGTAAATGGTGCTGGCAAAATTGGTTAATCACTTGTAGAAAATTAAAGCTAGATCCTTATATATCACCCTGCAAAAGAATCAACTCCAAATGGATGAAAGACCTGGAGTCAAAGCAGACACTCTGAAAACATTACATAATGGAATTGGAAAAACTCTAAGTCTCCTTGCACAGGCCGAAATTTTCTTAAAAGAGACCCAGAAACACAGCCAATCAAAGAAAGGTCGGACAAATGGGATTGCATGAAATTTCAGAGTTTCTACCTGGCAAAGGATGAAGCTAGCAAGATCAATAGAAAGCCCAAATATTGGGAGAAGATCTTCACTAGCCATCCAATGGACCAGGGTCTCATATTTAAAATATACCTGGAACTCAAAAAATAAATGTCCCAACAGCAAATCCTCACAATAAATAAGTGGTCTAAAGACATAAAAAGAAACTTCTCTGAAGAGGAAAGAAGGATGGCCAGTAGACACATGAAGGAATGTTCAACCTCCCTAGCTATAAAATAAATGCAAATCAAAACATTCAGATTCCACCTCACCCCAGTTAGTATGGCTATAATCAAGAATTCTAACAGCAGGTTGGTCTGTGGACAGAAGGGAGCCCTACTGCATTGTTGGTAGGCGTGTAAACTTCTTCAACCACTTTGGAAAGTAGTATGGATATTCCTCAAAAGACTCCATATAGAGCTCCCCTATTTCCCAGCAATCCCACTTTTGAGCATTTACACAAATGTTACAAACATGATTATTTTAAAGCTTCCAGCACGAGTGTGTTTATTGCGGCATTATTTACCATAGGTAAGAAATGGAACCAACCCAGATGCCCCTTAGTAGATGAATAGATTAAGAAAATATGGTATGTATACACAATGGAATTCTATTCCTCTATCAGAAATAAAGACATTGCCCCATTTCTTATGAAATGGAAAGGCTTGGAAAAAAATTAAGTGAAGTAAGCCAGGCCAAAGAAACATAGGTCCCATGGTTTCCCTTATTTGCAATAACGTATATTTTTGAGACAAGCAGAAATGGTCAGATAAGTTGATGTTAGGTGAAATGAACCCCAATATAAGTATTCAAATGACTTTTTCTTTCTTGTGATTGTTTCTAACATTTATAAGATGATTTCTTTGTTGCTTGGTATGCCCCTCCCCAACAGTATAACCCCTGTTTTCACTGTATTTGATGTTGGTATAATTTGTGGAGGGGAAGGGAAAAAACAAACAGTTTAAATAGGGATACAGGTGGACCCATTGCAACAATGAGGTATACAAGTCGTTATGTTGAAAAATGAACTTTACCGCTTTGGCCTGGGGGGAGGTAGGGGGACACGTGGTGGGGGGATGAGAATGGATGTGAAAGGGAAACAGATTAGGAGGCAACAATGCTTGATAAGAAATGTACTCATTACTTTGTTCATGTAATTGTAACCCCTCTGTACAGTATTTTCACAAATAAGAAAAAGAAATATACTATTCAGAAAAACATATATAGAATTAGGTGCTGGGAAGGTGGCTCAGTTGTAGAGTGCTTGCCTTGCATTCTTGAGACCCTGGGTTTCATTTCTCAGCACCACATAAGCCAAAAGAAAAAATCAGCAAGTGGCGCTGTGGCTCAAGAGGTAGAGCACTAGCCTTGAGTTGAAGAGTTGAGGGACAGTGCCCGGGCGCAGAGTTCAAGCCCCATGACCGGACCCCAAAGAAATATAGAGAGAGAGAATTATAAGATATAAAAATACTTAAGATTCAGGATCTTTGTAGCATTAACATTGTAGCATTAAAAAATATGTACCCTGTATCTGTTGGATATATTTTCACTTCTGTTATAATGTCTTTAAATTATGAAAGGTGATCATTTGATGTTATCCGGTTTATTCTTGCTTTTTTTAGCCACTAATGAGCGTCCTGAGCATCTAGGATTACAGGCATGACATATTGGTGCATGTTTGTCTTTCAATTTTTAAGGGTTTTCCTCTTTCCTTTGAATTCAAACATTGTCCTCTCAGTAATTCTGCACATTCTCAGACTGTTGTTCTCAAAGAAGAAAAGTATCTGTTTGATGGGTGATTGTCCTGTTCATTGTGTTTGACATAGTTTTCATTGTTTCTATTGATTTGCCCTTCCTAATTATTTCATATTATGATTAGAATATTTAATATATAGACTTCAGTTTTGCCTCTATGGAGATTGTAGAAGTCATGTCAAAAGAATGTTTTTAAAAGATACTTATTGAGACAGCATTGTGAACTTTATACATAAAAACGAAAAAAAAATTTGTTCTTTGTTCCTATGAAGAAATTTTAAAAATAGGATTTAAATTATATGGTAATATATTTTTAAATGCCACATGAACAAAAAATATGATAATCAGCAAAATTTTCCCTAGGTGACTGTCCGATTTATATCCCACCCCACCTTTCCCTGTTCTGGAGCCTAGAAAGGAAAAGGAAAATTTGTGTTGATTATTAAACATTGTGAATTTCTCAAACTAAGTTTTTAGAAGCTCTAGAGGGTTGGGATGTAGAACTGTGTTGGCCAAGAAGAAGAAGGAGGAGGAGGAGGAGGAAGAAGAAGAGGAGGAGGAGGAGGAAGAGGAGGAGGCGGAGGAGGAGGAGGAAAAAGAAGAAGAGGGGGAGGAGGAGGGAGAGGAGGAGGCGGAGGAGGAGGAGGAAAAGAAGAAGAGGAGGAGGAGGAGGAGGAGGAGGAGGAGGAGGAGGAGGAGGAGGAGGAGGAGGAGGAGGAGGAGGAGGAGGAGGAGGAGGAGGAGGAGAGAGAAGAAGAAGAAGAAGAAGAAGAAGAAGAAGAAGAAGAAGAAGAAGAAGAAGAAGAAGAAGAAGAAGAAGAAGAAGAAGAAGAAGAAGAAGAAGAAGAAGAGGAGGAGGAGGAGGAGGAGGAGGAGGAGGAGGAGGAGGAGGAGGAGGAGGAGGAGGAGGAGGAGGAGGAGGAGGAGGAGGAGGAGAAGGAGGAGGAGAAGGAGGAGAGGAAAAGAGGAGCAAGTAGGAGGAAGAGGAAGAAAAGGAGGAGGAGGAAGAGGTACATAATCAAATTTATCCACATTTTATTTGATGAATATTTATGGCAAAATAAGAGGTTCAAGTTTCGTATTGATCTTTACAGTAGTTCCTGTTTAGCCTCTGGATATACATTTCAAGTGGATACCTGAAATCAGTGAAGTACTTTAGAGAGTTAACCCTCAGTATCCAGAATTTCCATATGTAGGTGATCAATCAACCAGAAATTTAAAATATTCAGGAAAAAATGTTCCCCAAACATTCAATATAGCAACTATTTATATACTGTTACATGTATGATGGTAATAGATATAACCTTGACGTGATTTAAAGTTTAACTTACTTTGTATGACATACTATGCTATTTTCTATATGGGACTGGAGCCTATGCTGATTTAGTATACTCAATCAGCAACACTGTAAATACCAACATGACCATTTTATGCTTTTACCCAAACAAATATAGCTACAATGAAGCTTCAGGTATAAATTAGGTACAGTAAGACAATTGTAACAGTAACTAATAAAATAGAAAAATTGTAACAATATACTGTAAAAAAAAGTAATGTGAAACAGATGTGTAAATGCATACCTGTAATTCCAGGAAACAAGACGAGGCAGGAAAATAATCAAAGAGATATACAGTGAAACTTTAGCTCCAAAAGAAACCAAAAAACAAAATGAAGGTATTAAGTGAATGTGGTCTCTTTTAAATTATGAGATGTTTTTCCATTAATCTTTTCAGAGCACAGTTGAGAACAGGTAACTGGTTGGGTCTTTGTCCGACGGGGTCCGAGGAAAGGTAAGTGGGTTGCTTGCCCATTTTCCACACTCCCTCAGCCTGGGGGACAATCAGACACAGCGGGGAGCCAAGTCAAGAAGGAAGAGAACTCGTTTATTAACAGAGAGCAGCCCTTTTAAAGCCAAAAAATGCGGGTGGTATGGCAGGGGAGGAAGAGGAAACAATCACTGTCAAGGTCACACCCTATCATGCACCTAAGCTTTCATGGGCTGATTACACACTGAATGTAAGGTAAATTGGGCTCTACCCACTCAACTCCCTCTTAGCGCCATCTTTGTGCTCTGCAGTAACTAACTAGAAGGGGGAATTACAGTGAAGGTGACTACTGTATAATTGTTTTGTGAAGAGAAAAACATACCTTATTTAAAGCTCCTTTTCTGACAAGAAAAACCATGCAAAATTCTTTTGCCTTTTTCTGAAACTCTAAGGTATTTCTCCCCTCCCAACTAACCATCTTCCCACCTGGGTGCTGGAAAGGACAAGCACTCCCAAACTAGCTTAGCTGTGCCATTGAGTCTTTCCAGGGCAACAATGCTTGATAAGAAATGTACTCATTACCTTGCTCAGGTAATTGTAACCTCTCTGTATGGTACTTTCACAATTAAAAAGAAAAAGCAGAAGTACAAACATGATTTATTCCTGAACAATCAAGCTTCCTGTAGCCTGTTTCACTCTTCCTATTTTGCTCCCAGACGCCCAGAAGACCCTGGTTTGAAGACATATTCTGTATTGTCAGGTGTGTAAGATAAATGACTTCTTTAGAAGAAAATGTGAATTTGGAGATTGAAATTGAGAAGGGAAATCAAACTATTCCATCTTATTTACTAAGGACTAGAAAAAAATGATATGTGCTTACATGCTGAGAGTAAGCAACTTTTGCCACCTTTGGTAATGAATTTAATTTTGATGCTGTTGTGAAATGTGTCCTGAACCCTAATTCCTTATTTTCTGAGAGCACCACCTCTTCAGAAATTCTGATTTGTACTGTGAATATTTATTTCCTGTAAAATGCAGTTGCTTGGATATTTTGATTTTGTGAAAGCTTGGTTAGTTTGATATTGTTCTCCCAGTTGAATTATAAGCAAGTAAAAATGAATTGAACCTGATTAAATGAAGTTCTTTCTGCCCATTTACTCTGGTACAGATTTCTTTGATTTAGGAAATCTACATTTTAAGTCATTCTGGATGACTAACTAGGTATGTGTATGTGGATGAGTCAATAAGAATTGCAGATTTTGCCACATTGATTTCGGAGCAAAAAATTACAGCTGGTAACTGGGCAATGATTCAGAAGACAGCTGAGGCTGAAGCCATGAGCCCTCCTGCCTTTGTTCAGCTCGCAATCTCTTCTAAAACACCCTTCACTCCCCATTCAGTGGTTTCTTTTTCTATCCAAAAAGGTTTCAGGAGCTTCATCCTATGCTGGCCTCCTAGTATGGCAACATAAGGGAAGTCAAAGCAAGCAAGGCAGATGTGGCAGAGGGATTTTTTTGGTCGGTTGTGGGGCCTGAACTCTGGGACTGGGCATTGTACCTCAGCTCTTCACCTCAAATCTAAAACCGCTGATCTAAACAACTGCATAGATCAAGTAGATTTAACTGACATCTACCGAAAATTTCACCCAGCAGCAACAGAACACACGTTTTTCTCTGCAGTACATACAACATTTTCCAAAATAGACCACATTTTAGGTCACAAAGCAATCTTGTCCAAATTCAGAAACATTGAAGTTATACCTTGCATTCGCTCACACAACAAGGGAATGAAATTAGAACTCAATACCAAAAACCACCAAAGAAAGTCCTGTAACACATGGATGCTGAACAACACACTGTTGAATCACCAGTGGATCAGGGAAGAGATTAGAAAGGAAATTCAAATGTTCATGCTATTCAACAAAAATGAACACACAAATTACCAGCTCTTCTGGGACAGAGCCAAGGCAGTACAGAGAGGCGAGATTATAGCATTGAGTTCCTATATCAACTAATTGGAGAGATCTAAAACCAATGATTTAATGAGACATCTGAACCTCCATGAAAAAGAGCAGCAAGATAAACCCTAATCCAGGAGATGGAAAGAAATAATTAAAATTAAATCAGAATTAAATGAATTAGGATCCAAAAAAACCATAGAAAGAATCAACAAAAGAATGAGTTGGTTCTTCGAAAAAATTAACAAAATTGACAGACCCTTAGCAAATCTTATCAGAAAAAGAAGAAAACTCACCCAAATAAATAAACTCAGAGATGAGAACGGAAACATCACCACAGAAACAACCAAGATTCAGAACATTATAAGGGAAAACTTCTCAAAACTATGCTAATAAGTTTGAGAACTTGGCAGAAATGGACCTTTTCATTGCAAATATTGACATGCAGAAACTAAACCAAGATGAGTTAAAACATTTTAACATGCCCATATCAAACATTGAGAAGAAACTTCAATAAGAGCAGTCCCATCTAAGAAAAGCCCAGGACCAGAAAGATGTGCAGCAGAATTTTATAAGGCCTTCAAAGAAGAGCTCACAGCAACAGCCCCTCAAAGAAATTGAAAGAGAAAATACACTACCGAACTCACTCTATGAAGACATCATAACCCTCATTCCAAAACCATTCAGGGACTCATAAAAAAGAGAACTTATAGACCCATTTCTTTGATGAACATTGATGCAAAATTTCTGAACAAAATTTTGGCCAATCGACTTCAACAATTCATCCAAAAAATCATAAACCATGATCAAACATGATTCATTTAAGGGATGCAAAGCTGGGTCAATATACACACATGTCCGTTATATCCCTCCCCTTATCTCAATAAATTCACGTTCTTATCTAAATAGATTGTTATCGATTCTACATAATTTCATTAATTTTTACCTTTCTATTTTTTCTGGTCTCTTTTCTTTTGCTGTTCCCTTTCTTCTTTTTTTTTCTCTCTCTCTACTTTCATCCTACCCAATCTATTTCCTGCTTTGAGATTAGGACTTAGTTACCTCTCCCTAAGCCTCCCCACATCATTCTATTCCTTTTTTACCCACATCTCTCCCTAACCCTAATAATTTCTGGTCTTCCAAATTCTTCTTTGCGGTTCATAGCCCATTAACCTATAGTTGTTTGATGTTGAATAGATGTATCTATTGAACTAGATTGTATCTGTAGACTATTGACTGTCCAAATTCAGACTTGGGTTGATGCTTGCCTTAAGATAGTGTTCTAGCACAAAACTGGTTCTATTTTCATTTCAAATGGGCAGAGTAAGCCGGAAAAACACAAGAAAAATGGCAAATCCGGGTATCTCAATTCCCAATCTTGATAATCAGGGGACAGAACAGATAATGATTAATCCAGAGGAGAATTCCCAAATAGCTCTACAAACACTGCTGGCAAACATGATAAATCAAAAGATTGAAAGCATACAAAGGACTCTGTATGAGCATGATAGGGAGACAGAGGAGGCAATCCAAAAGTTATTCAGGAATATCATAAGCGTGAGGAAGCTACTCAAAAACTGATACAGGATTTGCAAGAGCAGCTTGAGAATACTCAAAGAGAAAGGGAGGAATGGCATGAGCAGCCTGAGAACACTCAAAGAGAACTACAGGAATCCCACGAATGGGAGGAAGCTAATCAAAGAGTAATACAGGAATTGAGAGAGCAGGAAGAGAATACACAGAGATCACTAAAGGCATTCATGGAATCCATTAACAAAGAGCTGAAGGAAGTCAGGGAGACCACAAAGGGAATGCTGAATGGAACCCAACAGAAGGAATGGGATTCCAAGGAAACCATAACCAATCAAATAAGTGATCTGAGAATAAACACTGAACATCAAATTAGGAAGTAAAGAAGTTCATACAAGATCTAAAACAAAGCTTCAACAAAGAATTTGAAGCCATCAAAGCCGACCAATTAGAAGGAAAAGACATAAAAAAAAGTAGAAAGTCATGACAGCAGGTTAGACCATGCAGAAGATTGAATCTCAGGGATTGAAGACAGCCTAGATATTATAGAGAAAGAACATATAACCATCCAAGACAAATCCAAGAAATAAGGTAGATGTATCCAACACTTGGAAGACACCATCAGAAGGCCTAATCTAAGGATAATGGGTTTAGAGGAGCACCTAAGAAACAGCAGTTAATGGCCTAGGACATTAGTTTAACAGGATCCTAGCAGAGAACTTCCCAAACATGCAAAAAGATAGGCCTATTCAGATACAAGAAGCTTTTAGAACTCCAAATAAACAAGACCAGAATAGGACATCCCACCCTCACATTATGATCCACACAAGATCACCTCAGAACAAGGAAAAGATCCTTAAAACTGTCAAGGAGAAAAGATTAATCACCTATAAAGGCAAATCAATTAGAATCACCTCAGATTTCTCAGCAGAGACAATCAAAGCAAGAAGAGCCTGGAATGATGTATGCCATGTCCTAAAAACAAACAATTATCAACCAAGAATACTGTACCAAACTAAACTCTCCTTCATAATTGAAGGGCAAATAAAAAGCTTCCATAGCAAAGAAAAATTGAAACAATATATCTTCACCAAACCAGCCTTACAAAAGTTTCTTATAGATGTCCTACAAATAGAAAACCAACAAGACCACAATAAAGGCCAAGAAACTGCACCCAAACTGAGAATCCAAGAGCCATAGGAAACACCCAGTTTTCGCAGCCCCCAAGAAGGTGGATAACATGGCAGGAACTCCCAAATACCTCTCAGTCCTTTCTCTTAACGTTAACGGACTGAACTCTCCAATTAAGTGACACAGACAGTCTAGTTGGATTAAAAAACAAGACCCTTCTATCTGCTGCCTGCAGGAGTCACATCTTGCCCGTAAAAACAAACACATTTTCAATGTGAAAGGCTGGAACAAAATCTACCAAGCAAACGGCCCCCATAAACAGGTGGGAGTTGCAATGCTAATATCAGATAAAATAGACTCAAATTAAAATTCATGAGAAGAGATAAAGAAGGTCGCTACATACTAATTAAGGGATCTCTCTTTCAGGAGGAGATTACAATTCTAAATATATACTCGCCAAACAATGAAGCACCCAAATTTATCCAAGAAACACTACTTTCCCTCAAATCCCATATAAATCCAAAGACATTAATTGTTGGGGATTTTAACATACCACTCTCCCCACTAGATATATTAACTCGTAAAAAACTCAACAGAGAAACTGCAGATCTAAACAGCTGCATAGATCAAATATATTTAACAGATATCTACTGAACATTTCATCCAGCAGCATCAGAATACACGTTTTCCTCAGCAGCATATGGAACATTTTCTAAAATAGACGACGTTTTAGGCCACAAAGCAAACTTGTCTAAATTCAGAAACATTGAAGTTATACCATGCATTCTCTCTGACCACAAGGAAAAAAAATTAGAATTCAACACCAAAAGCCACCAAAGAAAGTGTGGTATCACAGGGACGCTGAACAACAAACTGCTAAATCACGGGTGGGTCATGGAAGAGATTAGAAAGGAAATTCAAATGTTCATGGTATTCAACAAAAATGAACTCACAAATTACTAGCTACTCTGGGACACAGCTAAGGCAGTATTCACAGTCAAGTTTATAGCTCTGAGTTCCTACATCAACAAATTTGAGGGATCTGAAACCAACAATTTAATGGGACATCTGAACCTCCTTGAAAAAGAAAAGCAAGATAAACCCCAATACACTAGACGGAAAGAAATAATTAAAATTAAATCATAATTAAATGAATTAGAATCCAAAAAAACTATAGAAAGAATCAACAAAACAAAGAGTTGGTTCTTCGAAAAAATTAACAAAATTGACAGACCCTTTAGCAAATCTTGTCAGAAAAAGAAGAGAACACACCCAAATTAATAAACTCAGAGATGAGAATGGAAACATCTCCACGGAAACAACCAAGATTCAAAACATTTTAAGGGAATACTTCTCAAAACTTTATGCTAATAAGTTTGAGAACTTGACAGAAATGGTCCTTTTCCTAGCAAATATTGACATGCCAAAACTTAACCAAGATGAGTTAAACAGTCTTAACAGGCCCATATCAAGCATTGAAATACAAACGGCAATAAGAGACCTTCCAGCTAAGAAAAGTCCAGGACCAGACGGTTTTAGAGCAGAATTCTACAAGGACTTCAAAGCAGAACTCACACCAATACTCCTCCAACTCTTCAATGAAATTGAAAGAGAAAGTTCACTACCGAACACATTCTATGAATCCATCATATCCCTCATCCCAAATCCAGGGAGGGACTCATCAAAGAAAGAGAACTATAGACCCGTTTCTTTGATGAACATTTATACAAAACTTCTCAACAAAATTTTGGCCAACCGACTCCAATAATTCATCCGAAAAATCATACACCATGATCAAACAGAATTAATTTCAGGGATGCAAAGCTGGTTCAATATACGCAAATCAATTAATGTTATTCATCACATCAACAGGAGCAAGAATAAGAACCACATGGTTATCTCAATGGATGCAGAAAAAGCATTTGAAGATTCTAGAAAAACTAGGAATCCATGGAACATTCCTCAATACAATAAAGGCTGTATATGACAAACCTACAGCCAGCATTATACTTAATGGTGAAAAACTAAAGCCATTTCCTCTCAACTCAGGAATGAAACAAGGATGTCTACTCTCGCCACTTCTCTTCAATCTAGTATTAGAATGCCTACGTACAGCAATAAGACAAGACGCAGACATAAAGGGGATCCAAATAGGGAAAGAAGAAATAAAACTCTCCCTCTTTGCAAACTACATGATCTTGTATTTAAAGAATACCACAGACTCCACTTCCAAATTCCTCAAGCTGATTGAAAACTTTGGCAAATTAGCAGGGTATAAAATTAACCCACAAAAATCAATGGCTTTTCTCTATGCCAACAATGAGAAAAGTGTGGCTGAAATTAGGAAAGCAACTCCATTTGTAATAGCCCCACAAAAAATAAAATACCTAGGAATTAACTTAACCAAAGAAGTGAAGGACCTCTATGATGAAAACTTTAATATCTTGAAAAAGGAAATCAACACAGAACTTAAAAAATGGGAAAACCTCCTATGCTCCTGGATTGGAAAGATTAACATCCTGAAAATGGCAATACTTCCCAAGGATATCTACAAATTCAAAACGATACCTATCAAAATTCCAACTTCAGTCTTCAAGGAAATAGAAGAGGCAATCCAAAAATTCATATGGAACAATAAAAGACCCCGAATAGCAAAAACGCTCCCCAATGGAAAGAACACTTCTGGAGGAATATCAACACCAAATTTCACACTCTACTATAAAGCCATAGTAATCCAAACAGCTTGGTATTGGCATAAGAACAGACATCAGGACCAGTGGAATAGAATTGAAAACCCAGAAATGAACCTACAGACCTATAGCCATCTAATCTTCGATAAGGGAACTAAAATAATAGAATGGAACAAAGACAAACTCTTCAGTAAATGGTGCTGACAAAATTGGTTAACTACATGTAGAAAACTAAACCTAGAACCTTATATTTCACCCTGCACCAGAATCAACTCCAAATGGATCAAAGACCTCGAAGTCAAAGCAGACACTCTGAAAACATTACAGGATGGAATAGGAGAAAATCTAGGTATCCTTGGCTCAGGCCGAAATTTTCTGAATAGAGACCCGGAAACACAACAAATCAAAGAAAGGTTGGACAAATGGGATTGCATAAAGTTGCAGAGCTTCTGCATGGCAAAGGAAATAGCTAGCAAGATCAATAGAAAGCCCACGGATTGGGAGAAGATCTTTACTAGCCATACAGTGGACAAGGGTCTCATATCTAAAATATACTTGGAAGTCAAAACATTAAATCCCCCAACAACAAATCCTCAAAGAAACAACTGCCCAATAAATAAGTGGGCGAAAGACTTAAAGAGAAACTTCTCTGAAGACGAAAGAAGGATGGCCAATAGACACATGAAGAAATGCTCAACATCCCTAGCCATAAAAGAAATGCAAATCAAAACAACATTGAGATACCACCTCAATCCAGTTAGAATGGCAAAAATCAAGAACTCTAATAACAACAGATGCTGGAGGGGATGTGGACAGAAGGGAACCTTACTTCATTGTTTGTGGGAATGTAAACTTGTTCAACCACTTTGGAAAGCAGTATGGAGGTTCCACAAAAGACTTCACATAGAGCTCCCCTATGACCCAGCAATCCCACTTTTGGGCATTTACCGAAATGCATACAAACAAGACCACACTAAAGCTACCAGCACAACTATGCTTATTGCAGCATTATTTACCATAGCTAAGATATGGAACCAACCCAGATGCCCCTCAATAGTTGAATGGATCTTGAGAATGTGGTATATATACACAATGGAGTTCTATGCCTCCATCAGAAAGAATGACATTTCCCCATTTGTTAGGAATTGGAAAAACTTGGAAAAAATTATATTAAGTGAAGTCAGCCAGGTCCAAAGAAATATAGGCCCCATGGTTTCCCTTATTTGCAATATCTAGTATAGGTATGAGTCATGGGGAAAAGGTCAAATAATGTGATGTTAGGAAAATGAAACCTTAGATATGTATGTTAATGTTTTTACTCTCATGCATGTGTTTCTAACGCATTTATAAGATTATTTCTTTGTTGCTTTGTATGTCCCTCCCCCACAGTATAACGCCTGCTTTCACTATATTTGATGTAGGTATAATTTGTTGAGGAGATGGGGAAAACAATTCGTTTAAGGATACAGGTTGACCTGTTGAAACAATGAGAAGTACAAGTTGTCATGTCCAAAACGAGGTTTACAATGTCGGTGCGGGGGGTGCGGTGGGAGGGAGGATAAGGATTGGGATTGGGAGGGAGGGGGAGGCTGGGAAGGGATGTGAAGGGTAAACAAAGGAGGAGGCTGCAATGCTTGGTAAGAAATGTACGCATTATCCTGCCCATGTAATTGTAACCCCTCCGTACAATATATTCACAAATAAAATAATATAAAATTAAAAAAAATAAAAAAGTGGGCTTGCTATATTTTTCACTGCTGGGGCTTCAAATTAGGCCCTGTACCAGGCCTGACATTATAGTCTTCAAGTATGGTGAACTTCCCCTTTCCCCTCAGTGCAACAGAGCTATCCAAACCTGAGTTCAAATCCCAGCACTCACAAAATTTTCATCCTGATGTCAGAAGCCAGTTGTTGTAAATGTTTTCATCTCCTGTGTAAATCCTGCGTCTCAACTAGGAAGGGGAATTCATAGGCAAACCTATAACCATGGGAACAGTTTGTCATCCATGTCAGCACAGTTAAACCTGGCACCTTACTTAGTAAAATACACAATACCTCCATGAAGTAGAAACAAAATAAGGAGAAGTTCACCGAACACAAGATGCTGTACACACATGTATGTAAATTTAGATCGTATGTTTAAATTATGAATTCATGACTATAGTGGACCAACCTTATGATCAATGTCAGATCCTGGGAATGGCCTAGCTCGTTAGTTGCTCACAGGTTAGTGTGTTCACCTTGACCTATTGGCCAATTGGTCCTACTAGGCCCTGAGTTAAGATCCCAGCACTACCAACAAGTGAATCGTGGAGTAAGAAGCCAAGTGTGAAACTTGTTTTCCTTTTCTCTGAATATCCATGGTGATCCTGAGAATCCTGGCATGATGGAGAACATTTCTATAAATCTAAATGCTCTGTGAAAGGATGTCATCAATGTAATACATGGAAGGGGTTTCATCATAGTACAATCAATGGTAAATAAATGAATAAAACAAAAAAAAAACAAACATGTATGGCTGAACATCTATAGGTAAGTATAAATCCTATCTTTACAATGTATATAAATAGTATGTTTCCAGGACTGGGGCTTGAATTCAGTACTAGTGAACAGGCCTGACTTTTTTTATCTTCATCCCCATTGCTTCAGGTTTACATATCTCCTGAGTTCGAATCCATAGCCTGGAAGAATAAACAGCATGAATTACAAGCCAGGGAGCTAATTTTTTTTTATTTTACTTTTCTCAATAAGGCGCTTGAACTCAGGTCATGGCAACTCTGCCTCAGCTTTGATAACCCTAGGCTGGGGTACAGCCACTAGATCTACAGCTCCTCCTGGGATCCTAGACCCCCAGGCCTTGCAGGGAAAGCAATGCACAAAAAAATGGCCATTTAAAGACGTTTTCTTCCTTTGCATGGTGACCCTCATGTGTCTGAATGACACTGTTGCAAAGGGTACTTCACCTTGCATTGCTGAAGGCTGCCAGACTATCAGGATTAACAATGGAATGTTGTCAATGTCACGGTTGAATGAATTGATCATGGATGATGCTCTATAAAATTAGACAGCATCATTTCAGGAGGCTAATTGATTTGATTTAGTATTTATGAAGTATTGAAAGAATATTATTACTTAAAATAATGCAATAATTTCAGGACACTGATTTCATTAATAGTTTAAGAATGAAAACAATTAATTACATTACATTAATTACATTGAGGCATAATTAATACCCAGGAATTGGTAAGAATGTAGTTTATATAACTGAATAATGTATAGACATCTTTGACACTCTATAAAATATATATTTATTAGCGTACTGCCATCTGCATGTCAATCTTTTCTTATTTTGGTAACCCCTGGGGCTTGATCTGAGGTCCTGGGAACACCCTGTCAGCTCAGTTTGCTCCAGGATGGCATGCTAAAACTCACCCACTCATGAATTGGGCCTTGTAGGCTTGTAGGCCTTGAGTTCAGATGCCAGCACTACCAAAAATGAATCGTGGAGTAAGAAGATGATGGTGACTCATGTTTTCCTTTTCTGTGAAAGTCCTAGGTGTAAGGTATGAAGTGGAATACATATGCAGACCTATATCCTGTGTAATCAATGTAATCAATGTTTTATGTTCCATAATAGTCAATAAAATAAATGGACAATACATGAATAAAACAAAAAATAAAATAACTATACTGAATGCAATATGGAGTCAACCAATGTATATAAATATAAATCATATATGTAAATTGTACATGAATAGGATGGTTTCTAGTGGTGAGGATCTATTTTAGGCAAAAGGAACAGACTGGAATTTCTTGACTTCAAGGAGGCCAGCTTCCCATTCCCACACAGTGCAACAGAGTTTCTAAGACCATGAGTTTCAATCCCAGACCTGGCAGAAAAATGGCACTTTTGCAGTATGTGAGGCCCAATTCTTATGTATTTTATTATGTCTAAATTTTATGAATGTGATTGTTTAAATGCTTAATAAAGAATTAACAAAATTCGATCAGTGTCCTATAATATATTGTATATAATTTTATCCTAGAATCATTGAAGAACTGCCCATTCAATCATAACATACATCACATTCCACTGGTATTCATATGGATAGGAATGAGTTCCTTAGGATCTCCTGCCATTTGGAGGTGGCAGGACCAGGATTCCAACTGTGGGCTCCAGCTCCCACCACTTCAACCTGGGGATAGGGTACTCACCGGTCTGTCCAAGAATATCAGCAAGACCAATGATTAGGCAGGCACCAGAGGCTCTCAGCAGTCCTCTTTGATACTTGCAAAGCTGTAATGGGAGGATCATGGTCAAAGTCATCCTAGGCAGGAACTTCTTGAGACCTCTGTCCAACTTCAGTTCCAACAAAGCCAGAAGTCCAGGGCTCCAGTGTGGAAGGCGAGCCTTGAGCAAAAGCAGCTTGCAGACTGTTCCCAGATCCTGAGTTCAAGGTCCGGGTCTTGTAACAAACAGACATACACAACAATCTGTGCAGCTATCCAGCTAAAGCAGGTCACCCTCTTGTCTCCAACTGAATTGGTCCCTGGGAAAAGGGCTGGGGGAGCTGCTGTCTTCTTGACTCCGCCCATGCTGCTTGCATCACAGAATTCCAGCCACACCCCCATTATTTCATGGTTCTTTCTGACCAATGGGATACAAGAATGGTGACCACGCCCACATTCCGTGATGCCCAGTAGCACCTGGATTCCCTCTGTTAGTTTACAACACTACCAGCAGTTGAGGAAGGTAGAGGTGGCTGAGTGGTGAGGAAGAGACTCAAGAGACTAGATTATAGTAAGAAATTGAGATGCCTGCCCACACCCCAGCTCCCTCCCTCCTTCCCAAAGTGCAGGATTTCAAACCTCAGGTAATGGTGCCTGCCAGCCCGCCTAAAGCCCTGACCTGGTCCCTGGCCCTGGTTCTCTGCTCTTGGCCCATCTGTTTGCAATGCTGCTGCCATTGATGCTTGCCCCACCTGGAGCAGCCTCCAGCAGCTTTTCCCAACAGCACAGGTGAGTGGCTGTCCCCAAATCACCACTACCCGGGGTCAGTCACCCCTCTAGGGCCACCATGAACCCCTGCTTTTTTCCTCACCCTGGCTCTGAGGAGTCACCTTTCTGTCTTGGGCATTTCTGAAACAGAGACTCAATATATGCTCTGGTTGGACTGGATTGAGGTCCTCCTATCTGGGACAGGTATGCTCCACCAGGCCTGGTCCTCTGTAGTTGGGATGGTAGACATGTAGCACCATGCTCAGTCATCGATTTAGATGGATTATCCCAAACATTTAGTCCACAGCAGCCGATTCTTGACCACAGGTGAAGCTCTGGGTAGAGCCACAACCATCAGACCTCATTCTCCTCACAGGACAGTTTTAAGGGAACAAGGGGTTTATACAGAGGGAATCTCTGGAGCATGGCTTGGTATGGAGGGAGTGGCCTTTAGAGAAAGTTCTCGGCTATTCTGTTCACAAATGACAGGAAGATACCCGCAAAAGGCTCAGGTGGGGTCAGTTATTAATCATGCAACAGGTGGGGATTTTGAAAAAAACATGGCTCTCTTTCATCATTACCGTATCCCCATGAGGAAGGGGACGCTTCACTGTGTTGAGTTTTGCATCTGGGGAAACCGAGGCACAGAGAAGTCAGGTGATCTCCTTATCACTTCAACTTCACAGGAAACTCGTCCTGACTTCATTACCATGCTCCCAAGGACAATGGGTGCTATTCAATCTACTTCTTGTGGCAGGAAGTCCACTTCTTGTCAGTTGTGGGGCTTGAACCCTAGGCATTGGCGCTATTCCTGGGATCCTCAGCAAAAGGCTACTGCTCTACCACTTGAGCCCACAGCACCACTTCTGGTTTTCTGGTGGTTCTTTGGAAATAAGAGTCTCAGAGACGTTCCTGCCAGGGCTGGCTATGAACCATGATCCTCATATCTCAGCCTTCTGTGTAGTTAAGATTAGAGTTCTGAGCCACTGACACCCGACTTAATTGTAATTCTGACTTTTCTCTCTCTCTTTCACAAAAACTGGTTGAATGGGTGCTGGAGGAGGGTGCCAAGCATCCCCATGTGGCTGGAATCCAAGGTGACCCTCTCATTCTGGAAGTGGGCTGTGGGTCAGGAGCTGTCTGGCTTAGCCTGTTGAAACAGCTCCCTGAGGTAAGACCCACTGTGCCCTGGCTAGACTGTGAAATTCATTGTCCATCCAGCCTTACTGGACTTATTATATTGTATTGCCTTCTACATCATTTTCTAGCATCTGGACAAACTTATGATACATACTTACGGAATGAAAATGTAATGCCTTCTTAAGAAAGTCTCTTAGGGCTCTGGGAATGTGGCTTCATGGTATGGTGATTGCCTAGCATGCATGAAACCCTGGGTTCAATTCCTCAGTAACACATAAAAAAGAAAAACACTGAAAGGAATGCTGTGCCTCAAGTGGTAGAGTGCTAGCCTTGAGAAAAAAAAAAGCTCAGGAATAATTCCCTACCCCTGAGTTTAAGCCCCTGAACTGGCAAAAAAAAAATAGTAATTGGAAAATAAAGAACCCTTACTTGAAATATATAATTGCTCCTTCCATACTGACACCTGACAATAGCCCCTAATTCATGTATTTTACTTATGTTAGGATACTGTGTTGAAAAAAGTTTTGTTCATTAAGTCACAGCAATTAATGCCTGGAATGTGCTTAGATGTTAGGTGAAGATTAATTCTGGAAATTCCACGATTCCAGGATTTTGTGTCATAACTGCTAATCACAGAGTGAAAATAGTCTAAGTGTGATTTTGAAATCTTTTTGGTCAGTTTTGGCACCAAAAAGGCAGAAGCTAATTAATAATTGTGACAGAAAATAAGGAGTAATTCCAGATGGAAGGAAAAAATGATAGTAACTAAGTTTACCAGAAACTGGTCTAGAGAACCATTTTTGGTTATTGAAGAACTAGTTGTCAAGTAGGCTTTTCCTCATTGCCTTTAGCATTCTAAATCTCTTAGGCTAGTTCTTAATCTCTGCATGATAAATGTATTTCCTTCTATGCTGTTCTTTCATACCTTATCTCCTTTGTTTTCTAAAAGTCTCATTCTTTCTACATTTCTCTATAAACATTTCCTGATACTAAATACACCTATACAGATGTCACAGGATGCTAATGTAAGGGTCCCATAGCTCATGAGTCATTAATGTAACAAAATGGAAAGGAGGACATATTTACTGCTACCTCAATTTTTCTGAAAATCTGCTATGTTATCATTTGGTTAAAAATTCCATTCTTTGTCTACACAGTGTCATTCAGTGCACATACATGCAAATATGATCTGGGTGTTGGTGGTTTACACCTGTAATCCTAGCTACTCAGGAGGTTAAGACCAGAGGATTGTGGTTCAAAGCAAGCCTTGTCAGGAAAGTCCACGAGACCCTTATCTCCAATTAACCACCAGAAACCCGGAAGTGGTGCTGTAGCTAAAGTGGTAGTGCGCTCAACTTGAACTGAAGAGCTGAGGGACAGTGCCCAGGATCAGAATTCAAGCCACACAACCAACAAAAAAGTGAAATATGACTTTAAATTTACCCAAAAGGAAGGACAAGATCAATAATCTTCCCAAGCAAAAAAATTAATTCCAAAATGATTCAGTGCACCTACTTTTGCTGAGTTATGTTATGGATTCTTTGCTGGACATATTCTCTAAAAACAAATATTTTAGGGATACAGGTGGACCCATTGCAATAATGAGATGTACAAGTCATTATGTCAAAAAACGAACTTTACAACTTTGGTGGGGGGGGAGGATGGGGTGAGGGAAGAGGGGGAGTATGGGAACGGATGGGAAGGGGAAACAAAGAAGAGGCAACAATGCTTGATAAGAAATGTGCTCGTTATCTTGCCTGTGTAATTGTAACTTCTCTGTACGGTATTCTCACAATAAAAAAAAAGAAAAAATGTCAAATATTAGGTTTACAATAAACATCTAATATTTCTTCTTTGAATAGAGATGTCTATACAGTTGATGTCACTTAGCATTACTCCTACGTGGAACACGAAGTATGAGGCCACTCCCTTTCTAAATCATGCTTGCTAACCATGCAACTTTGTAGACAGTAGTATGGAAGCATAATTCTGTTTCCAATGCAAATCAGATATAAGAGCGTGGACTTAATCGGAAAAAAATGTCCATCCTGAGGGAGCAGGGATTATATTAGCGATGAACTGGTGGATAAGATCACATTTATTTTCTTTCCTTTACTTATGTATTTTTTGTTGGTGGTGGTCTTGGCACTTGAACACAGGGCTGGGAGCTGTCCCTCTGCTATTCAGCTCAAGGCTAATGCTCTATACTTGATCCACAGTACCACTTTTAATTTTCTTGTAGTTAATTGGAAAAAGAGTCTCTGGGACTTTCCTGCCCGGGCTGGCTTTTAACCCTATCCGAAGATCTCACCACCACCCAGCTTAGGATCACATTTCTAACAGTGTACACTCAGCATATGTAATGTGCATGTTCATCTATCTTTATATGAATTCTTGAGTTAAAAATCTATGCTACAACTTAGCCTTTACACTCACAAAATATTTGTAATTTAAAAGTTGATACTACTGGAGCAATAAAACCCAAGAATGTAAAGGAGTCTGGGAAGTTCAGTTTGCATCCAGCCTGGGCAGAATAGTCTTTGAGAAACTATATATAATTAACCAGCCAAAAGCTGGATTGGAAGAATGGCTCAACTATTAGAATACCAGTCATGAGCAAAATTGCTGAATAAGATGTTGAGGCTTTGCATACATACATGCAGTCATACACATATATACAGAGGCACTTATATGTGCACAAATACACATATGAAGCAACTCTCAGAATATGTGGAAAAGTTAGAAAACAATAGAAAATATGTCCTGAGTAAGACTAGAATCAAGTGATAATTTTTAATGTTAGAGAGTCCTCAAGTGAACTTTCTTCAAAAAAGTTTAAGAATATTACATAGATAGGGACCAGAGATAGTAAGAGAGTCAAGTAATCATTATTAAAGTGATCAGATCTATGGAGGAATGAATCAGAGATTCCTGCAGGTGCATCTGAAAATGTTCATATCGTCAGTAAAATGTTAGAACATCTTTGAAAAGAGTACATGAACACTCTGAGCAGTGCAGTGGATAATATTACTGGAGAAGTTCAGAATTTGCTAGTCTGTATCTAGATTAAATAAACCAAGAAATTATGGATTGGCAATGTGATACAAGGCTAGAATTCTAGCACTGAGATTAAGATAGGAGATTAGATAGTGGAATTACACAGTGATACCTTCCCTGGACCAGGTAGTATAATTTTGTCTTAATAAAACAAACCAAACAAGAAAGGAATACAAAGTTGGACGTTTGTGCTAATTTTGTCATTATGTTTTGAGAAGTCAAGTTTCCTATTGAAATGCAACTCATTTATAATCCTCAGTTGTGTTTTAAATGCACTCTTCATTACAGAACATACTTAGATGCAAAATGGATCATGATTCCCTTCCAAAATTTGAAAAAGTAAGTAATCATCACTCTGTTAGATTCCAAGGAAAGGATGAAGGATTACAAAAACTTAAGCCTGGAGAAATCGCAAAGTTAATCTAATGAAGGACTATGTAGATCTTGCTAAATTGGAGTTTAGATTTAAAATAAATATTTTGGTTTTGTTTGTAATTTCATATTCTATAAGATACTTACAAAATTCTTTTTAAGTACAGTGTTTAATTGACAAATTTGGAAATGCTTCTTGCATTCTATTTGCCTAGAATATTCTTTCATAAGAGTTATAATTAGGGAGGTTCCTGGAAGATGGCGTAGGAGAAGCTGGAATCTGAACAAGCTCTCCCATAGAAAGCAGTTTTAGAGTTCCAGTGAACAGTCATAAGCCAGAGAATCACACCAAGTGTGCCATCACAGGACAGAGAGTTAGGCAAGAGAGGGAAAGCCAAGGCAAGGAGACACATCTGAGTGCTTGCCAGCAGCCACCGCGGTGGCGGCAGGGCCCCGGCGGCGACCGCAGGGCACCCAAACCTGAGCCACAGAGAGTCTGGGATGAAGGAGCCAGACGCAGCGGGTGAGCGGATTCTACTCAACACCAGCAAGAACCGACAAGGAGCAGACATGTTCATCCTGCAGTTTGCAGAGGAGAGACGACCCAGGAACCAAGACTTGGCGTGAGTAGAAACCTGACATCCTCACTCCTTCTCAGGGAGCAGTGGAGGGAAGGCCACCCCTCCCCCCCCCCCCGAAGCACTGGTGATCTCCATCTTGGATACCGACAAAGCTCGGAGGAGCTGCTAGCTCCAACTCAGGCCTTGGAATAAAACGAGTCATTTAGCAGGTCACAAGAACTTAACGGCAAAGTGAACTTACAGACTCAGCTCCATCCAGGGAAAAGTCGCCCAGCTCAGGCGCCAGCCATAGGAATGACTTTTCCCACTGGGTAAGCAGGCCAGAGGCTGCCCCTCCCTCTAGCAGCCTCCACAATCAATTGAAAAACCGAAACCCTGAGAATGGCTCCAGGCTGGGCTCTTTGAGTTTTTCACAAAATAGCCCCAGGGAAAAGCTACTGTTTGTTGAAAGGCCTCAACTCTACCCAGAACCTAGCCTCATCACTGCATCCCCCTCCTTGGTGATTCTCAAAGCAGATCTGCTTCCCATTAAACTAACCTGGGAGGGGGATCTCAAAATCTTGGGTAAAGCAGAGCATTTTTCTGCCTGTTCGAACAAACTGACTTAAGAAACCAATCAAACCACAGGACCTCAAGCAGACCAGAAACTCCAACTAGAGGCTGGTAACAGACAGAAGGGAGATACAGGATTCTTAACACCCATCCCAAAAAAATCAAAAAAAAAAATCAAAGAACTTTTATTTTTCTTCTTCTTCTTCTTCTTCTTTTTTTTGGTACCTTATATATATAATTTTTTTTCTTTTCTAAAACTTTTATTAATCTTTAATTTTTGCCTTTTTTTAAAAAAAAAAAAACTGTTTTCCAGTACCTTATTTTTCCTCTTATAATTTTTATTTTCGGAATAGGTGAATGTGCGTTTTCCTTTCTTTTCTTGTCTTCTTTTTCTTCTTCTTTCTTTTTTAATTATCTTTTTGTTTTTTGTTTAGCTCTACTGAACTTCTGGTCTTTTTTTCTCCCTTTCTTATCCTTTTCACCTTTTCCTCTCTTTTGTTCTTCTTTATGTGACTTAACTCTTGTCCTGCACATCCTCAGATAAACCGGTAGTTAAATAGTAGACCCTATCCCCCATTGCGTACACACTTAATCCACAAATTTATTACTCAATTCAAAAACTCTGAGACTTAAATTCCTTAATAGCAGTACTACCTCTTCATACCTATATAATATTTTAAGCATTTTTTAAGTTTTTCACATCTCCTCTATGTCCCTCCCCATCTCTCAATATATTCACATTCCTCTCTAAATAGATTGCCTTTTAATGTCCATAATAACATTAATTTTTACGTTTCTATTTTTTTCTGGTCTCTTTCCATTTCCCTTTCCCTTTCTACTTTTTCTCTCTCTCTCTACTTGCATCCTACCCAACCTATTTTCTGCATTGAGATTAGAACATAGTTAACTCTCCCTGTGCCTCCCCACATCAATCTGTTCCTATATTTTACCCACATCTCTTCATAACCCTAATAATTTCTGGTTTTCCAAATTCTTCTCTGCGGTTCAAAGCCCATTAACATATAGTTATTTGATGCTGCATAGATGTATCTGTTGAACTAGATTGTATCTGTAGACTATTGACTGTACAAATGCAAACTTTGGTTGATGGTAGCCTTAAGTGAGTGTTCTAGCACAAAATTGGTGCTATTTTCATCTCAAATGGGCAGAGTAAGCCGGAAAAAACACAAGAAAAATGGCAAATCCAGGTATCTCAATTCCCAATCTTGGAAACCAGGGGACAGAACAGATAATGAATAATCCAGAGGAGAGTTCCCAAATAGCTCTACAAATACTGCTGGCAAACATGATAAATGAAAAGTTTGACAACTTACAAAGGACTCTGTATGAGCGTGATAGGGAGAGAGAGGAGGGATTCCAAAAGTTTATACAGGAATATCATAAGCGTGAGGAAGCTACTCAAAAACTGATACAGGATTTGCGTGAGCAACTTGAGAATACTCAAAGAGAAAGGGAGGAATGGCGTGAGCAGGATGAGAAACTCAAAGAAAACTGCAGGAATCCCACGAACGGGAGGAAGCTGATCAAAGAGTAATATAGGAATTGAGAGAGCAGATAGAGAATACACAAAGATCACTAAAGGCATTCATGGAATCCATTAACAAAGAGCTGAAGAAAGTCAGGGAGACCACAAAGGGAATGCTGAATGGAACCCAACAGAAGGAATGGGAGTCCAAAGAAACCAGAACCAATCAACTAAGTGATTTGAGAACAAACAATGAACACCAAATTAAGGAAATAAAGAAATTCATACAAGACCTAAAACAGAGCTTCAACAAAGAATTTGAAGCCATCAAAGCCGACCAAATGGAAGGAAAAGAGATAAAAAACAAAGTAGAGAGTCTTGACAGCAGGTTAGTCCATGCAGAAGATCGAATCTCAGGGATTGAAGACAGCCTAGATATTATAGACAAAGAACATACAACCATCCAAGTCAAGTCCAAGAAATATGATAGATCTATCCAACACCTGGAAGACACCATCAGAAGGCCTAATCAAAGGATAATGGGTGTAGAGGAGCACCTAGAAACAGAAGTTAATGGTCTAGGAAATTTGTTTAACAGGATCCTAGCAGAGAACTTCCCAAACAAGCAGAAAGATAGGCCTATTCAGATACAAGAAGCTTTTAGAACCCCAAATAGACGATACCAGAATAGTACATCCCACCCTCATATTATAATTCACACAGGATCACCTCAGAACAAGGAAAAGATCCTTAAAGCTGTCAAGGAGAAAAGATTAATTACCTATAAAGGGAAACCAATTAGAATCACCTCAGATTTCTCAGCAGAGACAATCAAAGCAAGAAGAGCCTGGAATGATGTATGCCATGCCCTAAAAACAAACAACTATCAATTAAGAATACTGTACCCACCCAAACTCTCCTTCATAACTGAAGGTCAAATAAAAACCTTCCATAGCAAAGAAAAATTGAAACAATACATCTCCACCAAACCAGCCCTACAAAAGTTTCTTAAAGATGTCCTACACATAGAAAACCAACAAGACCACAATAAAGGTCAAGAAACTGCACCCAAACTGAGAATCCAAGAACCATAGGAAGAACACAGTTTTCACAGACTCCAAGCAGGTGGATAACATGGCAGGAACTCCCAAATACCTCTCAGTCCTATCTCTTAACGTTAAGGGACTGAACTCTCCAATTAAGCGACATAGACTGTCTAGTTGTATTAAAAAACAAGACCCTTCTATCTGTTGCCTGCAGGAGTCACATCTTGCCCATAAAAACAAACACATTATCAATGTGAAAGGCTGGAACAAAATCTACCAAGCAAACGGCCCCCTTAAACAGGCGGGAGTTGCAATCCTAATATTAGATAAAATAGACTTCAAATTAAAATTCGTGAGAAGAGATAAAGAAGGTCGCTACATATTAATTAAAGGATCTCTCCTTCAGCAGGATATTGCAAGTCTAAATATCTATTCGCTAAAAAATACAGCACCCAAATTTATCAAAGAAACACTACTTTCCCTCAAATCCCATATCAATCCAAAGACATTAATTGTTGGGGATTTTAAAACACCACTCTCCCCACTAGATAGATCAACTCGGCAAAAACTCAAGAGAAACCACAGATCTAAACAGCTGCATAGATCAACTAGACTTAACAGACATCTACCAAACATTTCACCCAGCAGCTTCAGAATACACGTTTTTCTCAGCAGCACTTGGAACGTTTTCTAAAGTAGACCACATTCTAGGCCACAAAGCAAACTTGTCTAAATTCAGAAACATTGAAGTTACACCTTGCATCCTCTCTGACCACAAGGGAATAAAATTAGAACTCAACACCAAAAGCCACCAAAGAAAGTCCGGTATCACATGGAGGCTGAACAACACACTGCTGAATCATGATTGGGTCATGGAGGAGATTAGAAAGGATATTCAAATGTTAATGCTATTCAACAAAAATGAACACACAAATTACCAGCTCCTCTGGGACACAGCAAAGGCAGTACTCAGAGGCAATTAAATGACACTAACAATTAAATGACACATCTAAACCTCCTTGACAAAGAGCAGCGAGATAAACCCTAAACCAGTAGACGGAAAGAAATAAGTAAAATTAAATGAGAATTAAATGAATTAGAATCCAAAAAAAACTATAGAAATAATCCACAAACAAAGAGTTGGTTCTTCGAAAAACTTAACAAAATTGACAGACCCTTAGCAAATCTTATCAGAAAAAGAACAGAACACACCCAAATTAATAAACTCAGAGAAGAGAATGGAAACATCACCACGGAAACAACCAAGATTCAGAACATTATAAGGGAGTACTTCTCAAAACTTTATGCTAATAAGTTTGAGAACTTGACAGAAATGGACCTTTTCCTAGCAAATATTGACATGCCAAAACTAAACCAAGATGAGTTAAACTAGCTTAACAGGCCCATATCAAGCATTGAAATAGAAACAGCAATAAGAGACCTCCCGGCCAAGAAAAGTCCAGGACCAGATGGTTTTACAGCAGAATTCTACAAGGCCTTCAAAGCAGAGCTCACACCAATACTCCTCCAACTCTTCAATGAAATTGAAAGAGAAAACTCACTACCGAACACATTCTAGGAATCCATCATAACCCTAATCCCAAAACCCGGCAGGGACTCATCAAAGAAAGGGAACTATAGACCCATTTCTTTGATGAACATTGATGCAAAACTTCTCAACAAAATTTTGGCCAATCGACTTCAAAATTCATCCAAAAAATCATACACCACGATCAAACAGGATTCATTGCAGGGATGCAAAGCTGGTTCAATATACGCAAATCAAATAATATTATTCATCACATCAACAGGAGCAAGAATATGAACCACATGGTTATCTCAATAGATGCAGAAAAAGCATTCGACAAGATCCAACACCCCTTTATGATGAAGGTTTTGGAAAAATTAGGAATCCATGGAACATTCCTCAATACAATAAAGACAGTATATGACAAACCTACAGCCAGCATTATACTTAATGGTGAAAAACTAAAGCCATTTCCTCATAACTCAGGAACAAGACAAGGATGCTCACTCTCTCCACTTCTCTTCAAGCTAGTATTAGAATGCCTAGCTACAGCAATCAGACAAGATACAGACATAAAGGGGATACAAAAAGGAAAGAAGAAATAAAACTCTCCCTCTTTGCAGATGACATGATCTTGTATTTAAAAATCCCATAGACTCCACTCCCAAATTACTCAAGCTGATTCAAAACTTTGGCAAAGTAGCAGGTTTTAAAATTAACACACAGAAATCAATGGATTTTCTGTATGCCAACAATGAGAAAAGTGTGGCTGAAATTAGGAGAGCAACCCCATTTGTAATAGCCCCACAAAAAATAAAATACCTAGGAATTAACGTAACCAAAGAAGTGAAGGACCTCTATAATGAAAACTTTAAAATCTTGGAAAAGGAAATCAACACAGAACTTAAAAAATGGCAAAACCTCCCATGCTCCTGGATTGGAAAGATTAACATCGTGAAAATGGCAATAATTCCCTAGGCTATCTACAAATTCATCGCCATACCTATCAAAATTCCAACCTCATTCTTCAAGGAAATAGAAGAGGCAATCCAAAAATTCATATGGAACAATAAAAGACCCCGAATAGCAAAAACGCTCCTCAACGGAAAGAACACTGCTGGAGGCATATCAACACCAAATTTCAAACTCTACTATAAAGCTATGGTAATCCAGCAGCTTGGTATTTGCATAAGAACAGACTTCAGGACCAATGGAATAGAATTGAAAACCCAGAAATGAACCCAGACCTGTAGCCATCTCATCTTCGATAAGGGAGCTAAAACAATAGAACGGAAGAAAGACAGCTTCTTCAGTAAATGTTGCTGGCAAAATTGGTTAACTACATGTAGAAAACTAAAGCTAGATCCTTATATTTCACCCTGCACCAGAATCAACTCCAAAAGGATCAAAGACCTTGAACTCAAAGCAGACACTCTGAAAACATTATAGGATGGAATAGGAGAAACCCTGGGTCTCCTTGGTTCAGGCCGAAATTTTCTGAAAAGAGACCTGGAAACACAACAAATCAAAGAAAGGTTGGACAAATGGGGTTGCATAAAGTTGCAGAGCTTCTGCAGGGCAAAGGACATAGCTAGCAAGATCAATAGAAAGCCCACGGATTGGGAGAAGATCTTTACTTGCCATACAACGGACAAGGGTATCATATTTAAAATATACTTGGAACTCCAAAAATTAAACCCCCCAACAACAAATCCTCAAAGAAACAACTGCCCAATAAATAAGTGGGCGAAAGACTTAAAGAGAAACTTCTCTGAAGAAGAAAGAAGGATGGCCAATAGACACATGAAGAAATGTTCAATATCCCTAGCCATGAAAGAAATGCAAATCAAAACAACATTGAGATATCACCTCACTCCAGTTAGAACGGCAAAAATCAAGAACTCTAACAACAACAGATGCTGGAGGGGATATGGACAGAAAGGAACCTTACTTCATTGTTGGTGGGAATGTAAACTTGTTCAAGCACTTTGGAAAGCAGTATGGAGGTTCCTCAAAAGACTTCACATAGAACTCCCCTATGACCCAGCAATCCCACTTTTGCGCATTTACCCAAATGTTTACAAACAAGACCACACTAAAGCTACAGCACAACTATGTTTATTGCAGCATTATTTACCATAGCTAAGATATGGAACCAACCCAAATGCCCCTCAGTAGATGAATGGATCAAGAAAATGTGGTATATATACACAGTGGAATTCTATGCCTCCAACAGATAGAATGACATTTCCACATTTGTTAGGAAATGGAAAAACTTGGAAAAAATTATATTAAGTGAAGTAAGCCAGGCCCAAAGAAACATAGGTCCCATGGTTTCCCTTATTTGCAATATCTAGTATATGTATGAGTCAAGCGGAAAAGGTCAGATAATGTGATGTCAGGAAAATGAACCCTTAGATATGTATTTTCATGTTTTTTTCTTTCATGCATGTGTTTCTAACGCATTTATAAGATTATCTCTTTGTTGCTTTGTATGTCTCTCCCCCACAGTATAACCTATGCTTTCACATATTTGATGTCAGTATAACTTGTGGAGGAGATGGAGAAAAACCAGTTGTTTAAGGATACAGGTGGACCTGTTGCAACCATGAGAAGTACAAGTTATCATGTCCAAAACGAGCTTTACAACGTTGGTGCGGGGGGTGGAGGGGGGAGGGAAGGGGGGAGAAGGATTGGGATTGGGGGGAGGGGGGATGCTGGGAAGGGAGCTGAAGGGTAAACAAAGGAGGAGGCTGCAATGCTTGGTAAGAAATGTACGCATTATCCTGCCCATGTAATTGTAACCCCTCTGTACAGTATGTTCACAAATAAAATAAAATTAAATTTAAAATAAAAAAAGAGTTAAAATTAGAACTCAGTTAATAGATAATTCCAACACTTCATGTATAAAATGATAATGTGAATAATGTAGACAGAGTTGCCAACAAATGGATGATATTAATTTATAAATTTAGCAAAAGGGCAATTTTTTTTTTGGTCCGGTAGTGGGGCCTGAACTCTGGGCCTGGGCGGTATCCCTCTGCTCTTCAGCTCAAGGCTAGCGCTCTACCACTTGAGCCACAGCGCCACTTCCGGTATTTTTCTTTTTGCTTATGTGGTGCTGTGGAATTGAACCCAGGGCCTCAGGCTTGCAAGGCATGCGCTCTACCACTGAGCTACCTTCCCAGCCCAAAAAAGGGCAATTTTTTGAGGCTTTGGTATAACATGGTATGAAGAAAATAATTGTGTGACATCTTCTTCCTTCTAACTGTATGTAAAACAGGAAGCAATTTCCTTAATTACTTCCTCTGTATACAGCGAGAAAAATGCTAGGTTTGGGATTTGGTTTTATTTTTGTTTTGGTTTTATTGGTTTGTCCTAGGGCTTGAACGCTGGGACTGGACACTGTCTCTGAGCCTGTTTATGCTCAAGGCTCGTGCCCTACTATTTCAACCTCAGCTCACTTGTATCTGTCTTTTGCTGAGAAGTTTATTGGAGATAAGAATCTAGGGAACCTTCCTGCCCAGGTGGGCTTTTGTCAACATCTACTGCGTTGGGGTCCCTGGGTAAGGGTAACGATATCACCAAGACATAAGGGAAGCAGAGTGCAAACAGAAATTGCTACTGAATGCTGTGCTTTATTGTCAGTGGTATTTAAAGACAAGCAAGCATGATCTTTGCCAAGATTTGGTCAGAAGATATTCACACAAAAATTTTAACAGATACATTTTTACTTGACCTATGAGACAATGTCTTGGTATTTTATTATCTAAACTATTTTAGAGCAAGCTCAAACAACTTCTTCAATATCAGGAAAATGCTTGACCAGCTGCTTATCTATGCTTAAGCAAGAAGAAGAGCTACTTCCTCAGCTCCCAGGAGTCTGTGACATGTGTTTTGAGACAGGGAGAGAAAACATTTTCCCTCTCCAGCCCGGCATGCCAAGAGCTTTCCTAATCCTCACAGTCCTCGGATAATCCTGAGGCCAGAGCCTGCATCATTCTGCCCCTTTAACATAGACCCTGAGTCTTCACAACTTTATTCTTTTGTTTTAAAAGTAAAGCTTTCCACAGCGTTATCATAGACGCTTGCATTGGTTTCATAAAAATCAAATATAACAGTACAAGTGCAAACAAAATAATAACAATCATGATTCCCATACTACTAGTAGTATGTGAAATGCTTTGTTGTATTTCTTTCAGATCCAACCCTTCCAATTGTTTAATAAATGCATCAGCACTATTAGAAGCATCATCATTTGTAAATTGTTTACCAAAAATATCATGTACATTAAATTGTAACTGAGCAATCAATTGAGCAGCTGTAGAATTTCCAGATAAATACTACTGTATTACATTCTAATCATGTATAGATTTATTATATTTTACATTAGTAATGCAAAAGGTAGTAAAATTCCAATCACATTTTAATAATAACTGTTTTTCCACAACCAATAACTTTTTTCCTAACCATCCCACTGTCTGTTTAAGAATATTAATCTGTGTTTATATTAGAGCATCAATTTCTACCTGTGAGACCCACAATTCATGTAAATCCCGGTGCCATTCTTCCACAAAGTGCTTAGTTTGTAAGGAAGTGTATAGGGCAATTCCAGACACCGCAGCAATAGTGGTAATAGCAATTAAGTTTAAGATCACAGATAATGGCTCCAATCGTATGCTTTGTACGTTTTAGTAGTTTGGTAAAAAAATTCAATAACAACACTATCCAAAGATTTTGGGACCATTCTCTTCCTAATATAACAGGTAGCCAAATATGAGTTCTTTGTTGTAATATCATAGTACTATTACTGTCATTAAAATTAAGAGAGGAATTAACGCATGAATACAGGCGACAATTAATACAAGAAATAGTAAGAGAATATGTAAAATTTCCCACTAAAAATACATAAGGCAGAGGTACACAAGCAGTAACATCATAAGATTTGTACAAAGTAAAATTATAAGTGGATGCAGAGTTTGACGTCCCTGAAAACGATCCATTTGATAGCATCACGGGTTTCAGCACCGTTCTGAACTTCCAAAGGTGAGTCTGAAAAGCAGTGAGTACAGTCATGAAAGCCCATCAAGAATCTGCAATGCCTCCATCTCCCTAGTCCATCAGTCGATCTCCAGTAAGTGATCCATTAATGGCTTCCAGCATCCTAGTAACATTTGATAAATCACATCTGGTAATATTCCATTCTGAACATGTGTTAATAAACTGTCCAAAAGGTCTCCAATTAATAAAATTATTGAACACTTTTCCAAATGTTCCTCTACACTCTTGCCACACAAAAGGCTGATATTATAAATCAATATAAATAAAATCAGGACACATAGGTAAGGATAACTTGCCATCAAAGGTGACACTTTCCCAGCTACTATTAATGGACCAAGTAGTTAGTCGCTTCAGCTGTGTTCTAGAATTGGAAGTGCGTTTCCCTGGTAAAACCCAATGTTGCCAATTCATAAGTAAACATGGAGGAAGCCCCAGACAAACAGACAAGGGATGAGTATAGTAAGTAAAACTTAAAAAGCTACCATCATCCTTATTGGAAAATGTGAAATTATTCCAAGGAGGAGATAAAACAGCAGGAACATTATAGATGGTTATATCCATGTCTCCCCAAACAACAAGTTCCAATAAAGGAGGGTTAGGAACAAAGGCCCAATAACTTACATTAGTATTAGCATGGATAGGGTTTACAGTAAGCAGGGCACACATGGCCAGAACAAGTTCTCAGCCATTACAGGTTTACCAGTGTGTTGTAACATCTTTTGCCCTTCTCCAGTCAACTTTTATACCTGCCCCCAGGTGGGCAGTGGGGATTTCTTCTTCCTCAACTGGTGGCCGATTCCTTGCAGGATATGGGGCTGTCCTCACTGGGCCGCGTCTTTATCTATCGTGCAGGAAGCCAGTATTGTTTGCCATCCTGTGTAGACACAAAACTCTATCCTTGCCCCTTATGTAATAATGTTCCTAGTTGCCATTCTGCTTTCAGTGTAATCTTAATCCATGTGGGAGCATTTAAATAAAGTTTTTGTGATATTTGTTCAAAATGGCCCTCAGCTCTAGGTAAAATATCTCCTTTTTGTAAGTTTAAAAAGTTAAGAACAAAAAGAGCTTGATGTAAAATTATTTTAGGATTTTGCATGAAAACCACAAAATATCCATACCTTCATCCAACCTTTTCCTCCTTTTTAATTTTTTGATTTGTTGTTGTAGTGTGCAATGAACTCGTACAATAATGAATTGTCCTTGGGAGATATATTCTATTCCTGTAATAAGTACCACATCATAAAGTTCACAAAATCTTTTAAATTTGCTACTTTTATAGGCTGATCCATTATCAGTCTTTATTTGGCAGGCACTCCCATAATGGCAAAAACTTCCAATAAGTGTTCTATTACATGGTTAACAGTTTCTCCCGTAAAGGCAAAAGCCCAAATTTGGAATAAGTATCTATTGTAACATGTACAAAGGAACAATGGCCAAAGATTTGTACATGGATTATATCCATTTGCCAGAGCTCGTTAGGTTGTAATCCTCGGGATTTACTCCAGCAGGTACAACTCTCAAATGCATTGGTCTGCAGAGAGGGCACCTTTTTATAATTTGTTTACCTTGAGAATAAGGTATTTTATAATTCATATGTAAATGGCCAGCATTTATATGTAAATGAGCATGATCTTGTTTAGCAGAAGCAAAACTAATTTATCAACCTGATTATTGCCATATACAAGGTACCCAGGTAACGAAGAGTGAGCCCTAATGTGAGTTACAAACACTTTGGTATTACATTGTTGCAGTAATGCTTGTAATTGTTTAAATAATTGGTTTAGCTGGGGTTTAGATGAATAAGTAACAGCAGTGACTATATTAGCCCCTACAGCATAGGCAGAATCAGTAACAATATTAACATCTCCAACAAAATCTTGTAACACCTTAATAATAGCAAAAAGTTCATTTTGTTGAACTGATGCTAAAGTAGTTGTTTGTACCCAATATTTATTTGTTGTCCAATAAGCACTTTTTGTTTTGGAGCCATCTGTAAAAACAGTAAGAGCAGTGGAAATAGGGGCCTTGGTAATTATATTATTAATGACAAATTGTTGTTTAAGCAAGCAATCCCACAATCTACCTTTGGGAAAATGATAGGAAAATTGCCCAGTAAAATTTACTAATGCTATTTATAGCATTTCAGACATGTTGAACAAATATTTTACTTGGTCTTTTGGCAAAGGAAGGATAATTTCAAATAAATCATACCCTGAGAGGGTAAATACACATTGCCTGGCCTGTTGAATATTAATTGCCAACTGTTGTTCTGTACGTATTAAAGAAAAGTAAAAAACTTGTTTGGACAGGGAATGTAGTTCATTGACAGTGCACTTGAGTAGTATGTGTGAGACCCTGGAAATAATCCCCAAAAACAAATTTGAAAAGACACACTATAGAGGATGTATGCTGGACAAATTCCTGTAAGTGAATTTTATATCTATTTTAATGTCTGTTCTAAAATTTACAGAATTTCTATTTGAAGAAATGCAAGTTTTTGAAAATTAGGCTTGGAAAACCTATTATTGTACAATTTACTTCCAAAGCATTAAAATCTATACAATAAAAGGAGATTATATATTGCATGTGAATTTCATGGCAGCAAAAAAAGAAAACTATTGTTAAAATACTTCACACAAATTGCAGAATACCTAAAAAGATGTTTTCAATATTGACTAAAAATTCTTTGTAAACTACAGCATTTAAAACAAAGATGTGATTTTGTGTATTTTGAGTGTTTTTGGTCCGTTTTTTTTTTAGTTCATACAGAGATAACTCAATCAAAAAGTGTATGTGATAACTGTAATATCTAGGAGTTATGCATCACTTATAAGTAATTGATAAACTTTTGCAAAAGAAACTTTTAGCAAATGACAGAAGACCCAAATCTATGCATCTGCATTCTATGAAAGTCATATGTTACTTCCTCAATTCAATTGCTTTTCTCTGCTTTGCTAAGAAAAAAATTATTCTCAAGGTAAGAGCCAATAGCAATGAAAAGAAACAAAACACATAATCATCTTTATTTATTTATGAAAATAACAAATGAAATAAAACAATTCCACTTAAGCGATTCCAATATTAGTACCTATGAAGATGTTCCTGAATACCAATATCCAATGAATTTTTGGAATTTTAATTTCTACCAACATATAAAAACTAGAACAAGAAAACAAATATAGCCTTGGAGCAAACCAGCATTGGACTAATTTTTTTAAATGATCTGAAATTACAAAAGGATTGATACCATTAAGAAAATGATTTTTTTGGAAATCAATTAAAAGTGTTTATTACTTATTATAACTCAAATACCAAACAAGAGTATTTTTATACAATCATTACAAATATCATTTTATTACTATAGTAAAATAGAATAAAAGACCAGTCCCAATAAATTATCATTATTCTTAATTCCTAACTATTACCTAAATATCTTAAACAAACTAAATAGTCATGTCTTTAACATAAACATAAATATTCTATACTTTTTACTTAACATTTTCCAAGGGCATGTATTCATGTTTCTAAGAAATATTCGCAGCAGTTAAATGGTGCTTTTGTGAAATTAATGTGATATATTTTGTTGTTGTTGTTTGCAAGGCCTGGGCATTATTCCTAAGCCTTTTTATGCTCAAAGCCAGCATTCTACAACTTGAGGCACAGAGGAAATTCTGGTTTTTAATGGTTAATTGGAGATAAGAATCTAACAAGTACTTCTTTAGTGGTGGGGGGGCTCCAGTAGTGGGGCCTGGGGGCTGTCCCTCAGCTCTTCAGCTCAAGGCTAGAGCTCGACCACTTGAGACACAGAGCCACTTCCAGCTTTTTTTCTTTTTGCTTATGTGGTGCTGAGGAATCTTACCCAGGGCCTCATGCATGCAAGGCAAGGGCTCTACCACTAAGCCACCTTCCCACCCCCTAACAAGTACTTTCCTGTCTGAGCTAGTTTCGAACACAATTCTAAGATCTCATTAACCAGAACAGCTTAAATTATAGGCGTGAGTCACTGGCACTTGGTTAGATGTATTTTTTAAATTTTAATTATGTTTTACGATTTTTGTTTCACTATAATATACATCATTCTACACATAAATTCAGATATATGTATATATTTCTGATGACAAATGATCTCTAAAAATGTATGTCTTTCTACATATAATATATTATATATATATATATATATATATATATATATATATATATATATATATATATATATATATATATATATATATATATTGCTGAAGACAGACTTACTCTAAAACTTTTATGCTATTTTTTGACCTTTTTCATTTCAAAGATATACAGTCTATTGTTCCAAAAGTTTCCTAGAATAGAATAACTAATATTTCAATAGAATGTAGAATCTATTACTTTCAAGGGAATTTTAGATATACACATGATATTGCAGTAACATTTATAGTATATTACTTGAAATAATTCTGTTCACACTCTTAAATATTTGTGTGTAGTGATGGGGAGAGAGGAAGTTAATTCATACTGGTTAGGAATTTGCAATACTTCCAAAATCTATTCCATAATTTGATATAAGCATGTAGTCAATCTACTTGTTATGGTTTAGTATTTTTGTTTTTTTATTTGTGCAAATTTTTAATATGGATGCATGCACAGTGGTAACATTAAAAATATCAATCCAGATTTTGTGGGTATTTATATTTCTCTTGGGAAAACTAATGAGCTCCAAGAAAATGTCCATAAGGAGCCTTTCAATTCCAATGTCACGGTTTGTCTTAAAATGCTTTAAATTCTACACACTCTAATGTGGACATAGGGTCATATTGGAACTTTTCTCCTCAGAGAGTTAGTACTACACTATTGCTTAACATGGACAATGTACCTTCATACATAGACTGGGCATGTGCAAAGAAGAAGTGGTAGTTGAACAATTTTTTTAGCAGTTTTTACAGATGAAATGGAAATAGAGCAAATATGAGCTCAAAAGGAATGTGCAAAGAAGACAAGGGCACAAAGTAGAAAGTGCCAAGAAATGCTGAAGTATAATTTCAAATAATGTGCTCAGGTGTGAGGGTGTGTTCAAAGTACAGATTCAGACAATGTACTAGGATATCTTGGGGGAAAAAACTGCTTTAACCTATTCTGGGATAATTGTACAAGTACAAGCCCTTCACTCTGACTCTAATCAGCCACAACATCATCAACTAGGGACTATTTTCCAACTGCAAAGTGAGAAAAAAAAGGGTCATCACAGTTAGTGTTCAGGTTCAAGCAATGACAATCACATAACTTTTCTATAATTCTTCAATTGTTTTGGAGTATTAAAATAGGAAAAAGCCAAGTAATTATTTTGCATGTACCTAAATTAAGTAGGATGTATTCTATTGGTCTCTCTTTAACTTGAAAGTTATAGATTATGTCTTTTTATACTCTATCTTGGGACAATGATATGCTGTCAGTCATTTTCTTCTCTTCCCCTTCTTTTGCCCTTCCACTTACATAATTGTTATTTAAAGAGACATACTTAAGCTTGCATTTCTAAATTCTTCAAAATTATCTGAACTACTTTATACTTCTGGCAGCCTTCTATATCTTTCTCAAAGGAAATATTTTTGTCACTACCATTTTTATCCTCTATGATATTGGATATCTTCCTGCCTAATTCAGTACAAGATATACATGAGACTCATCCAGATATCTCAAACTCGTACCACCATAAAATCCTATCTTACTTAGAAATCATGCTTTTAGAATGTCTGGGGAAGTGGCATCTCTCATTTTTGAATGACACTATGTGATAGTTATATGCAGTCAGTAGATGAACGAATTGACAAAATGTGATTTATGTATGCATGGTGGAATTCTATACTTCAAATTCATACAGAACTAGAAAGACTTGGAAAAATCCTATGAAGTAAAATAAGACACAAAGAAACAGATTCCCTGGTTTCCTCATTAGTAATAAGTTAGAAATGTCTAGGATAGTCCTAGCAGTTGATGAGAATTGCTCAATAACTATGTTTTTATGACCATATAAGATGATGATGAGCAAAATGACCTCCTGGATATGGGAAAAGAATTTTCTGTTTGTGATTGTTGTTTTTAATGTACTATGTGATTTCTTTTTTCTTTTGTGTTTTGTCTTTGGTTTATCCCCTGTTATATTTGATTTCGGTATCCTGTGTATTGTAGATACATTTATCTTAATTTGGCAAGGGAGGACGCACAACGAAATGGCGGGACAAAGAACAAAGGCCAAACCAATGCAATAGCAATACTCAAAAACAACATGTTGGAAATTTACATTACAACTTATGAGAGGTATAGGGGTGAAGGAAAACTGTGAGAAAAATGAGGGAGCGGTAAAAAGTTCAACATGTTATGTATTCATTACCTTACAATTACTGCAACCCTTTCTATATAACACCTTTATAATAAAATTAAATTAAAAATGAGCTGCATAAAATACAATTTCACTGTATTGGTATAGCAAATATTATTCTATGTGTATTACCTTTTTAAGAAATGAACATTTTGGCTACTAATTTGAATTAATTACCCCTTTGTCAGAAGGTCATCATTTTGTCTATTATGAAAATATACAATATTTTCAGAATATACTTGCCATTATTTTGAAAAAAAAAACATTATTTTAGTATTGTCTCATACTAAAACAGAAATAGTTCCATTCTATGGAAACTCTTAACTTTTCAAACTGAATAATTGTTAAGAGGGCAGAGAATATGTGTTCTTCAACATTCCTATTATTACTAACTACTCATTTTCAAATTCTGAACATGCCATACTAGAGACATTCAAACAGTTACCTGTTTGCATTTTATTTAATTCTGCAATAGGTGCAGTTTTTAATGTGGCGTTACATATTTAAATTCAACAGAAAAAATAGCCACAGTCTGGTAGAAGGTAAAAATATGAAGTATCTATATTAATTCCTCTAGAATAAACATTTGTTCATCAAAGTAAGCCATTATTTCTATGACCATCAATCCCAAGTTTTCTGCCATAAAGTCATCCTAGCTCAAGAATTTCCAACTTGTAATGTGCACCTTAAAATTCCTTAAATTCACAACAGGACAAGCATATAATTATTGTGAAAAAATACTACACTTCTGCTAATGTGCTGCCCTTCGTATTGTGGAAAGAACACTACACTAAACTTTGCTGCATCATTTTCCACCAGTGTTATTCTTTTTTTTTTTTTTTTCTCGGTCGTGGGGCTTGAACTCTGGGCCTGGGCGCTGTCCCTCAGCTCATCAGCTCAAGGCGAGCGCTCTACCACTTGAGCTACAGTGCCACTTCCGGTTTTCTGGTGGTTTACTGGAGATAGGAGTCTCATGGACTCTCCTGCCCGGGCTGGCTTAGAACCCGATCCTCAGATCTCAGCCTCCTGAGTAGCTAGGATTACAGGCGTGAGCCACCAGCGCCCGGCTCCAGTGTTATTCTTGAGATCAGAACACTTGAAAATATTATTTACAGTTATATATTTTATCTATCATAGACATTCAGGAGATCTGAATGTCTGAATATTAAGATATGAAGACCCTGGTTCAAATTCCACCCAGGAAGGAAGGTTCCTTAGATTCTTACCTCCAATAAACAGCTCATGAAAAGCCTGACACAAGTGGCACTGAGGTTCAAGTGGTAGAGCAGTAGCCTTGAGCAAAAGCAGGCTCAGAGACAGTGCCCAGGCTTAGAAGTTAAGCCCTAGGACAAAGCAAACAACAAAAACAAAATAAAAACAAACCCTAACATTTTTCTCATTGTATACAGAGGTACATAATTAAGGAAATTTCTTCCTGTGTTATGTATAGAAAAAAAAAAGATGTAGAAAAAAAAAGATGTTACACAATTACTCTCTTCATAACATGTTACACCAAAGTCTCAAAAAATTGCTCTTTTGCTAAATTCATAAATTAATAGCATCAATTTGTTGGCAACTTTATCTAGATTATTCACATTATTGTGTTACTTATGAACTGTTGAAATTAACTATTAACTAAGTTCTAATTATACCTCACTTGAACGAATATTTTAGGCAAATAGAATGCCAGAATCATTTGTGAATTTGTACATTAAACCTTCTACTTAAAAACAATTTTATAGTATCCTATAGAATATTAAATTACAAACAAAAATATTTATTTTAAATCTCAATTCTTATTTAGCCAGGTCTACAAAGTCCTACATTAAATGAACTTTCCTGTCTCTCTAGGCTTAAGCTTCTGTAATCCTTCATCATTTCTTTGGAATCTAACAGAATGATTATTGCTTTCTCAAATTCTTGGTTGGGAATCATGTGCTCTTTTGCATCTAGTAATGTTCTGTAATGAAGGTGATATTTAAACACAACTGAGTTTAAATATATGAGTTGCAGTTCAATAGGAAACTTGACTTCTCAAAACATAATGACAAAATTAGCCCAAACTTCCAACTGTGTGTTTCTTTCTGACTTATTTTTTATTCCTTTCTTGGTTTGTTTTATTGAGACAAAATTATACTACCTAGTCCAGTGAAAGTATCACTATGTCATTCCATTCTCTAACTACGTGTTTAAGTCTGAGTGATAGAATTCCTGGCTTGTATCACATTGTCCTACCATAGTTTGTTGGTTTATTTAATTTAGATACAGACTAGCAATTCTGAACTTCTCCAATAATATTTTCCACTAGACTGATGGCTCAGACTGTTCATGTACTATTTTCAAAGATGTTCTAACATTTGATGCAGGATATGATCATTTTCATATGCACCTGAAGGGGTCTGTGATTCCTTCCTTCCTGGATCCGATCCCTTTATTAATGATGACTTGACTTTCTTACTATTTTTGTTCCCACCTACGTAATATTCTCAAGCTTTTTGGGGAAATTTCACTTGAAGACTTTCTAATATTAAAAATTATCACTTGATTTTAGTCTTACTCAGGACATATTTTCTAACTTTTCTACAGAATCTGAGAGTTGTTCCATATCTGTGTTTGATCATATAAGTGCCTCTGTGTGTATGTGCGTATTTGTATGTATATATGTATGTAAAAACCTCAAGCTCTTCTTCAGCAATCTTGCTCCTAACTAGTATTCCATCACTTGAGCCATTCTTCTAATGCATCTTTTGGCTGGTTAATTATAGTATCACAAAGACTGTTTTGCCCAAGCTGGATGCAAACTGAACTTTCCAGACTCCTTTGCATTCTTAAGTTTTATTTCTCCAGAGGTATCAACTTTTGAACTACAACCATTTTTGTGAGTGTAAAATCTAAGCTGTAGCCCAGATTTTTAACTCGAGTTCATATAAAGATAAATGAACATACACATTACATATGCTGAGTGTACACTGTTAGAAATGTGATCCTAAGCAGGGTTCAAGTGGCTCACACATGTAATCCCAGCTAATTAGCAGGCTGAGATCTGAGGATTGCAGTTCAAACCCAGCATGAGTAGGAAAGTTTCTGAGGCATTTATCTCTAATTAACCACAAGAAAACTGGAAGTGGTGTGAGGCTCAAATGTATAGAAAAGTTTTGAGCTGAAAAATAGAGGGATAGTGCCCAGGCCCGGAGTTCAGGCCCCACTACCATCAAAAAAAAAAAAAAAAGAAAGAAAGAAAAGAAAAAAAAGAAATGTGATCTTAGCCACTAGTTTATTGCTAGTATAATTCCTGCTTTCTCGACATGGACTTTTTTCCAGTTAAGTCCATGGTCTTATATCTGATTGCTTAGAAACAGAATTATTCTTCCATTCTACTTTTTACAAATCTGCATGATTACCTATCATGATTTAGAGCTAGTAGAAGAAAGAGAGTGGTCTCACCCTTCATGTTCCACTTAGTAGTAATGCTTTCTCTATGTCACTCCCATAGATCTACATACTGGCCTTGGCTTTATTATTTCAATGTTGTCTTATTTGCAGAGTCTTCTATCTAGTATCGAACCATTATACTTAAATACAGAATTTCTCTTTCTCCTATACCTATTGTTTGTCCTTCTGTTGACTTATGTACACTTGGGCAATAATGCACAACACAAACACTGACCAAAATATGTTTCTGAGAACATTCTTCCCACTTAAAATTGGTCTTAATTAACAGAGCACTTAGGAAATTTGAACTTAATGTACTCCAGGATAATGTTTTTTTCATGTTTTTTTTTTATTGTGAAAATGGTGGACAGAGGGGTTAGAGTTACATAAGTAAGTTAATGACTACATTATCTAAGGAGCATTGTTACCTCCTCTTTTGTCTTTCCCCTGCCATCCCTTTTCCCCCCACCACCACAACTCTCTCCTCCTATCCCCAAGATGTAAAGTTCCTTTTCGACATAGTGTCTTGTTCATCTCATTGTTACAACAGGTCATACTGTATCCTTGATTCACCATTTTATTTCCCTTCCCCTCCCCACATTAGAAAAATGTGTATGCATGATGCAGTTAACCGATATCAAACAGTGGAAATGGGTTATACCATTGAGGAAGAAAATAGAAGAGAAACAAAAAAAATCACATAATACATGTTAGATACATTAAAAACAATAGTAAAAAAGAAAAAAACAAGTTGTGTCCCTATTTTGGGGCTCATTTCACTTAACATAGTCTTATATGACCATATGAACATGGATAATGTTATATAAGCCATTTAAATTCCATATTTTCTCGTTACTAAGTTGTCTCTGAAACACGTGTTACCTCATGCCCAAATATGTCTTTGTGCTATTTCAATTAAGCCAGAAAACATTCATTTTGCCTGGAGCAGCACCGTAGATTGTTATTGGAAGTAATTGGAAGGAAATTTTACAGGAAGTAGAAACTGAATCCAGGAGAGAAATTGAACATAGAGAAATGACAAAGTTCAAGTTAATTTGTGTGATCCTTTTACTGTACAAGAAAATAATCCAAGGCTTGAAGGAAACCCTGTCCCTGACTTTTTCGAGTGTGCTCTTTACTCATAAAACTTTCTGTAAACTTCTAGTTGAGAGTATTACAAAAGGAAACAATATGAGATTTGAAGGCAAGCATAGAAAAATGGAAAAAAAAAAACATTGTTTTACAATCTTCTGCAAAGAAATAAAGACACGGAGGTTTTAAAATGTCTTATGCATGGATACTTAACTCCTGGGATGATTCTCTTGTAAAAGTCAGATATCCATTCCTTTATTCTGGTCCTGAGTTCACCATATCAATAAGGATTCCAAAAAGCAGGATCCAGTGAGTATGATCAGCAAAAGGAGCCTCTTTTCAAACCAGTGTTTTAAGGATGGTCCAAAAAAATATGTGGGTTTTTTTGTTTCATGTTTGTTTGTTTAGTTTGAGCTGCTTCTGAGGCTTGAACTCAGAGGCTGGACCCTGTCCCTGAACATTTGTCTTTCCTGCCCACCTGCCCCCAAAGCTAGTACACTACTGCTTAAGCCAAAAGTCCACTTCAGGATTTTGGGGGTTTAATTAGAGATAAGAATTTGACAGATTCTCCTGCCTGGGTTGGCTTTGAACTGAGATAGTAAGAAAGCTAAGAGACACCAACTGTATGGACTTCTCTTTTGAACAAAGAAATATTAGATGAAGTTTATTATAAAGGTAATATTTGACAATTTTTAAGAGAATACTTCCAGCAAAGAAGCCATAACTTAAATAATTCAGCCAAAGTAGGTGCACTGAATCATATTGGAAACTTTTTTCTGCTTGGGAAGATTACTATTGACTTCATAGTTCCTTTTGGGGAAACTAAAATTATATTTGACTTTTTTTGTTGGTCATGGGGCTTGAACTCTGATCCTGGGCACTGTTCCTCAGTTCTTGAGCTTAAATTGTGTGCTCTACCACTTTAGATACAGCACCACTTCCTGGTTTCTGGTGGCTAATTGAAGGTAATTGTCTCATGTACTTTCCTGACCAGGCTAGCTTTGAACCACAATCCTCCGGTCTCAACCTCTTGAGTAGCCAGGATGACAGGCGTAAGCTACCAGCACCCGGCTCATATTTGCATTTATGTGCACTTAATGACACTGTAGACAAATAATGAAAATTTGAATCAAATGATGACATTTCAGCTTTTCAGAAAATTTGAGGTAGCAATTAATATGTCTTCCTTTTCCATGCTGTTACATTAATGACTCATGAGCTATTGGACTCTTACTTTAGCATCCTCTGATGTCTGCGACGGTGGACTTAGTATAAATAATTGTTAGTAAAGAAATATAGAAAGCTTGATAATTTTAGAAAGCAATGGAGATCAGATAGGAAAGAACAACATATAATGACATACAATTTATCACACAGAGATTAAGAATTAGCATAAGTGATATAGACTGCTAAAGGTAATGAGGAATAAGCTTGGTTGATAACTAGTTCTTCAATAACCAAATATGGTTCCCTAGAATAGTTTCTGGTATAATTTAGTTATTATTACTGTAAGGTCCACTCCTGGATGGCTAACAGACTCCACCCTCCTCTCAGCAAAGTCTCCACACAGTACCTGTGTTACCTAGGCAACTGGGACACCTGGAAGAGGTCACATCTGCATCCGCTGAGGTCACATCTGAATTTGATGTGGCCACACCTTTCTGCGCCCATACCCTAGATAAGGCTTAGCCCAGGCCCAGACGCCCTCTCTCTGCTCTTTTCTACCTCTTTCTCAGCTCTTTCCTTCTCTTCTCTTTCCTAGCTCTCTTTCCCACCTCTTTCCCAGATGCTCTCTTTTCTAGCTCTTTTTTCTCTTTTCTATCTCTTTTTTCTTTCCCAGCTCTCTCTCTTTCCCAGCTCTTTCTCTTTCCCAGATCTCCCAGCTCTCTTTCCCAGGACTTTCCCCACCATGTGGAGGACCAAGATGGCCTGGTGCCAGCCAGAACGAAGAATAAACTTACTCCTTACCTGAATACCATGTGCATGGTGCTGTTCTTACTCAGCTACCTCTTTTTAAAAAAAATGTAACAATTATCATTTATTTCTTCGATCTGGATTTATTCCTTCACTTCTATCACAACTATTAATTAGCTAGTGGCTTTTTCGTGCCATAACTGACCAAAAAGATTTATAATTCTCACTTAGACGACACTACACATTGTGATTAGCAGTGACCATTCAAAAGCCTGGAATCTTTGAATTTCCAGGATTAATATTCAAATGATATCTAAGCACATTCTTGACATTAATTGCCGTGACTTACTAACAAAACCTTTTTTTTTTTAAATCAACACAGCCTTCTAATATAGATAAAGTACATGAATTAAGAACGATTATTATGTCATAATTGGAAGGAGCAATTATATATTCAAATATAGGTTCTTTATTTGGCATTTACTAGGTAAATGCATTTTTTTGCCAGTCCTGGGCCTTGAACTCAGGGCCAGGGAACTCTTCCTGAGATTTTTCTCTTTTTATTTTGCTTAAAGCTTGCAATCTACCACTTGAAACACAGCACTACTTCCTTTTCTGTTTTTGTGGTACTGAGGAATTGAAGCCAGGGTTTCATGCATTCTAAGCAATCACTGTACCATGAAGCCACATTCCCAGAGCCCTAAATGAATTTATTAATATGGCATTACTTTTTCATTCAATTACTATGTATTATAATTTTGGCTAGGTGGTAAAAAAGGAAGTGGAAAACAATACTAAGTCCAGTAAGGCTGACATTCCTATCACATCCCTACAGAAGTACAGTGTTAAGACCTGCAGAACTCATAGGGATGTTGCATGTTATATTATTATATAAAAATCATAAAAAGTCATCCCCGACATCCATAACATTCTGCTTCCACTTTCAAGTTCAAGAGTCAAAAATAGAAGCCTTTTTAATTGATTGGGTATATTTCCTAGGAAGGAAGAAGGAGGATGTGGGAGATGATGTTGGAAAAATATGAATATTGGCTCCCAGTCCACATTTTTTGCATTTTTAAAAAGTGCTACTGACGAACTCTCACATCTCCTTGAATATGCTGTCTGCACAAAATGCAGATCAATGAATACATTTATTCTGGTGGATAGTCACATATATTAACGAAATCCAGTTCTCGAAGAAGTTACCAGTATAAATTATTGTCTATAAAATGGTTTCATGTCCTAGCAGAACAAAATGTAGTATTGAAATGATTGTTCCAGGTTTCTTTGAGATTTTATGCTGCTTCAGTATTAAGATGTTCTCTAATTCCAGTAACATGGAAGCATAAAAGACATGACTTGAAGATCTCAGTAGTTTTAAGAACAAAGGTACATAATACTTTCCTTCCTGCAGAGACATGTGATGGCAAGTATGACTGATTGTATTATAGTTCTCTTCTTTTTCCTCTTTATCTCAAGTGTTGCATATCTTGGCATAGTAGACTGCCCTGCATCAGCTTCCTGTAGGTGAGATTTACCTCTACTCTGCAATGTCAAGATTGGTCATGTGACTTACTTCGGCTTACATAAATGAACCAGAAGTGGTCAAAGGCTATTTCTAGGGGAAGATTTCTATCCCATTGTTTGTGTCTAAGAACTAACTTTTTTTTCCCTTAGCTATAAAAATAGAATATTTCAAGAGTGAATCTTTTTTCAACTTATATACTGGAAGAATATAACATGTAAAATGAGGCAAAACTCAAACACACCAAGAAATAAGCAAATATTAGAATGCGATGCTAATGTTAATTTCTTACCATTCTTGTATGACTACAGCACATCAGAATTTAAGAAATACTAAACAAGTACTAAAAAAATAGATAACATTTCCTGTTTGATGCTATTACATTTTTTAAAATAAATAAGCATTCTCTACGTGAGAACTTGAGGGGTTAACTTTTTCTGTAAATGTATTTAATCACTCTAGAGCACTGTATCTAACATCCACAATCATTATCAAGAACTTGTGAATGAGATGAGGAAGCACAAAATATCTAGAGTTCTCGCTTCTCTTTTCTTCTTCTCCTTTTTCTAGTGAGAATTTTCATCCTTTCTCCAAATTCTCCTTTTAATAAAGGAAGAATGACACAGGTAGATATCAAGCAAAAGGGTTCAAAGCCAGAATTTCATTCTTTCAGAAATAGATGAAATAAATCAGAGTGGCTCAAGGAAGAAGAAAGGCATGAATTTTCCCCTTTCTGGCTTCAACAATAGAGTCTGAACACGACTCTAAACATCTAATAAAAAATTTTCCTTGGCTAATTTTTTAAAAATATTGTTTTTTAATAAATAATAATTTTAACAATTAAAAATTTTAAATATACAGCAATTTGTTGTTTGCTTTTGGTAGGCATAAAATAAGACTGCATTAACATTGTGTGAGTTGAGAGGCTAAATTTTATAGGATTCTAAACAAAATGAAATATATATGATGTTAAGATAAATAGCTTTTAGGTACATTTTCAATATGACATATACACAGGGACATCTTTTTTCTTCTTTTCCTCTTCACATTTCAAATAAGCAGTTCATGTAATTCAAATAGCTGTGTTTCTTTCAGAAATAGATTACACATAAACAAGTTAAAAAATGAGAACCAGTATTGGTGGTGCATTCTTTAAAAATAGCAGTCACATAACTATTTACCATAATTCCAAAATAATAACAATCAAATGCTCTTGAAAAGAGAAGATTGTAAGCAGAATATACAAAAAGTGATAGTGCCAGAACTGCTTCAGGAGCTGCTGTCTGACATTTAAGATTTCTAGTATATGACATTCAGGACTAAATGCTTTCAGGAACCCAATTTTTTTCTAGTTATATTTTATTAAAGAAATATGTTGTTCAAAATTAATGAAAGGATAACAGGTTATAACCTGTAGAAAGAGTGCTTACACACTCATTGTGGTAGGCTGTAAAATACCTTCCCAAAATATCTATAGTCCCGAAATATCTAATCCAACAAATGTTGATTTACATTTTATATATAAGCTTGTAAAATAATCACCTTTCATTACCCAAGGAACACAAATTTGAATAATTATCAGATAGGCAAATTATACTCAAAAGTCCAAGCTGTAGTTTGAAAGGGACATCATTAGGTAAGAATCATCAGAATGATGTAAAGATGCTACATTACAAGATAAAGGAAAGACAAGAACACAGATTCTGAAGTTTCTGGAAAGCAGACCAGGGTGTAAATGCTTTTTCCACTAGAATCACCTGGAAAATATTTTAGCTCTGTAGGGGGCTCAATTTTAATCTAGTGAGACTTATTTTTGATTTCTGTCCTTTAGAAATGTAAATGATAAATATGGATTATTCAAGCCAATTATCTTGTAGAAATATTTTACAGCAGATTTGTTGTGGTAAGCTAACTCAACCACAGCCTTTTCCTGATGCAACTAGAAGGATACCACACATCCTAGTTTCTGAGAATAAGAAAAAGTTGCCACCAGCTTTGTACACATGTATGATATACATACTACTAAGGGCCTTGCATTAATGAAGTTTTGAATTCCTAAATAATATATAAACAAGAAGCTCCCTATCTTCTTTTTCACATATGGGGTTCACTAAGTACCAAATTTATGTAGAAGGCTAGAGTAAGAATATAGAAATGAAATCTGTCTCCTATTAGTATAAAGATAGTTTATGTCATTTGATTTACAGTTTCTAAGGTAATAAAAAAAATAAGGTAAAACCGAAACAGTAACTCGATCTTCTCTCCTTCCTAACTTTCCAACAGAAATTAGAGAATCCCGTAAAGATAAGCAATCCCAGGATGGTATAGGATGTTATAGGATCACCAGATGGTGAAAAAGAAGTTAACAAAAATGGGTCCCATGGAACAATGGGAAACAAAATCTACACCTACACATTGTGATATATCTAGAAAATAGTTTCTACTATGCTAAGTCTTTGACATTTTAGATTTGTTTACACAGCTACTTTCATCTCTTAGGAAATTACTTTATTAATACTCAAGGGTTTGCACCGTATAACCCAGGAACAAATAATGCTTCTAAATGTAAACAAGCAGGATACTATGAGTAACCAAGGCATTGCTATAGCTGTTAAAGAAGAATGATCTTGGGGAATAGTCAAACAATCTTGAACTTTTTCATACCTTTCCTCTTCTCCAACATTAGAAGTCCTAGTCTAGACATGTAAAACATTAATAAAGGATTTTTATATTTTTTTCGTTCACTAAAACAAATACACTTTTCCTTTTTCCAAACCTGACTTGAAAGAGTCAGACCCTCACCATTATTTTATAGACAAACATTTACTGCTTTGACTTAGGTGTTTTCTTGACTTTGAGTGTTGCTCTCTATTATTTTGGCAACTACATAGAATAACAAGATAAATCCATTTTGCTTATTTTGGATTGTTCAAAATCAAGCTGCCTTCAGTTTTCTGTTCCCTTCTTCACTGCTAATTAAAGTTTAATTATTGCTCTTTAAATGATAACAAAAACGTGATAATTTAACGTATATTCTCATTGAAACCAGTGAAAACAAGAGTGTCTGCGATTGTTATATAATTGTTTTCAAATATTTTTCTTGGCTATTTTCATTATTGCCTTTGTTCCTGTCTTCTAATCAAGAACACAAGGTTACACAAAAGATCTTCCTAAGGAATAGGATGTTAGGCAGAAAAAAATAGATATATAATTGAAGATTTTCATCTCTTAAGAGACTGAAAAGATCAGAAGACATTTTGTTATTACTTGTACTGTTAAGATGACTTGAGTGTTTTGGTTCTTTTTTTTTTTTGTCGGTCGTGGTGCTTGAACTCTGGGCCTGGGCGCTGTCCCTCAGCTCTTCAGCTCAAGGCGAGCACTCTACCACTTGAGCTACAGAGCCACTTCCGGTTTTCTAGTGGTTTATTTGAGATAAGAGTCTCACGGTCTTTCCTGCCCCGGCTGGCTTTGAACCGCGATCCTCAGATCTCAGCCTCCTGAGTAGCTAGGATTACAGGCGTGAGCCACCAGTACCTGGCTAATGTTTTGGTTCTTAAATTAAGTGAAATGCATGTAAAATATTACAGTTGTTCCAAAAAATGATTATGGTTTATACTTTTATGCTTCAATGAGATGAAACCTCTTACAAGGTTGGAGGGCATATTTATTTTACGGTAGAAGGGTTAATGTTAGAAAGCCAAGGGAGATTCCTAAAACAACACTGCCTATCACGTATCAGTTAATTATACTTATGGTATATAAGTATATAAACATACAATTATGAATTGAGTGAGAAATATGTGATTTACACAATTGATTCAATAACAACTAGTATATCTAGTGATGATTTAAAAGTTTTATTATACATATTTTAACATTTATGCCAAAATATTTGTTTATTTGTAACTGTTTATTTTTAATTTTTTCGGTCATGGAGCTTGCAATCTTGACCTGTACGATATCCGTCAGGTCTTCAGCTCAAGACTAGTGCTCTTCCACTTGAGCCACAGCCAGTTTTTTGGTGGGTATTTGGAGGTAAGAGTCTCACGGTATTTCCTGCCTAGGCTGGCTTTGAACAATGATTCTCACCTCTCAGCCACCTTAGTAGCTAGGGTTACGAGCATGAGCCATTGGCGCCTTGCAACATAATTATTTTTTACACATTTATGAAGTATGGAGTGGTAATCCCATTCATTTATATATTGTTTAATGATGAAGCCACACCATATCCATTAATTTCTGCATGTAACATTTCTTCATAGGGAGAATGCTCAAAAACTTATCTTCTGGATGTGATGAAATATCTATTCTTAACTATAATCACTTTCCTTCTTGTAGGATAAAATTAATATATTTACTTTTAGTCATGGAAGTCTGCTAATTAAAACATGAATTGCAAAGTGAAAGAAGTTCATAGTTCCATTACTTGTTTAAAAAAATAATTATGCATTTTTATCAATTTTATTTCTTTGGGAATGTGTAGTATTCATTGATTTAACTGTTAAAATTGATAACAGTTACATTATATCAAGTAGATTCAAACGTGTATTTTAAAATTGCACACTTAACACAAATATACTTCCACTTTCTTCTAAGACATAATTAAAATAATGGTATAGCAAAGCTTGGTGTTAGTTGTTCATGTGTAGAATCCTAGAAACTCAGGAAGCTAACACCTGAAAATTTTAGCTCAATATCAGTCCAAACAGACAAAAATGTGAAAACTTATCTCCAATTATCCAGCAGGAGGCAGAAGGTGTAGATGTGGCTCAAAGAATAACCTGTCATCAGCTATGAGCAAAAAACACAAGGGAGACCATTAAACATTGAGTTCAAGCCCAAAAATGGCATATACACACAAGACAACAACAAAAAATTAGTATGAGCATCAATAATGAAGACAAAATAATAGAAAAGATCATGAGAAATGTTGTGAAAACATCTGGAAAACAGAAATTATTAGACAGAATTTTGATTCATGAGAGATAAAAGTCACAGTATAATTTGGACAATCTCATTGTAGTCATTTGTGTTGAAACCTGGCTATTGGGTAACATGTGAAAGAGCAGACTGGATTACCTGACATATCAGACTTCGTCTGTAACTATGTATCATCCCACTCTGCAAAAATCTAAAATCGTGCTTGTTAATTTAAAAAGAACCTCATGTTAGAGACTGTTTGGTCCACACAGACTGGGGTCCTTATTTTGAGGTTTCAGACCAGTGCTTTTTTTAATAACCACTCCTGTTTTACCCCTCTTCCCTGGTGCAGCTATCCCTTACTAAACTGGCACCAAGCCAAGGCTTTGAACTAGACCCCCCCCCTGCCTTAGTCCATCCCTTTCTCCAGCTACAACTCATTTCACATACTATCACTCTTTTAGCATTAGTTATTTTCTTAATAATCCCGACCAGAAAACTCTTATATTCATGTAAACCCACTATAAATAACTTAGTTAGAAAAGGGAGAAAGGCATAGGCTGAGACACTCATTTGTAGGTTCGCTCCCTAATAAATCTGTGCTACACTATCTTTGTTTTTCATGGCTTTTGAGTCTGACAAATGATTGATTTGGTTTGATGTAATCCCATTTATGCAGACTTACTTTAGAAGTTTCGACCTGTGCCAAGAAGCCCCCATGTTTCCCCCTAACTCTTCCTGTAACATTTTCAAGGTATCTGGACTTACATTGAGGTCTTTGATCCATTTGGAATTGATTCTGGTATAGGGGGATATATAAGGATATAACTTCAGTTGCCTGTGTACAGCCAATTCTACAAGCACATCTTTTTGAAGAGGCTGTTTTTCTTCCATCCTGTGTTTCTGGCTTCCTTGCAAAAGATTATGTACCTATAGGTGTGAATTAATTTCTGGATCTTCAATTCTGTTGTATTGATGGAATTCTGCGCTTCCATTGGAAAAAATGCCATTACCCCATTCCTGAAGAAATGGAAAGACTGGGAAACAATGATATTAAGTGAAATAAGCCACATCCAATTTAGTATATGCTGCATGGCTTTCCTCATTTCTAATAACTAGATATATCCATAAATCTACAAGGTAATGCAACAGATAATAAATGACATATAATTGCACTTGGATATGATTAACAGCACTCTAAACATTCACATGGCAAGAACAATGGAAGCTATTCTTAAGAGAGGATCACAATGGCTCAATAAAGCATCAATAAAGTGATGCTCATCGAAATGAACTCTAAGAATCAATCATACATGTGAAATACATATATATGCATATAATTTTAGAAGATGTCATATAACAACCGACTTCCCTGTAAACTCAACAGCAACATTCTAAGTTTAGAAGATAAAATTGAGGAAAGTTTTCAACACATAAACTAAAATGCATAGAGGAAAAGGGAGAGAAAAGATAAGATGGAAAGTAGAATAGTTAACTACTGAATAATTCATAAACAATTTCCAAAACTATATAAGAGAGCTGGAGTACAGCTCAGTTGTAGAACTAGACTAATATATACAAAGCTATGGGTTCAATCTACAAGAAGGCCTAATAATAAGTTAATAATAGTAATACAATAATTATTTGAAATAAATGCTTTCATATTAGAGAGGCCTGAATCCTCAAACAGTAAACAAAATATTCTCAATTCTTGTACCCAATGACATGAAACTACAAGAATGAAGAGCAAATAGTTTCCTTTTCTATCCTTTCCTTTTTCTGTTTTCTTTTTTTTCCTTTGATAATACTGAAGTTGCTTGAAGTTGCTAAAGCTCTAACCACTTTATATTATTTTTCAGACCAAGCGTCCCTTGAGCAATGATTTCTTACCTATGGCTTCCACAAACATGAGTAACAGGGAAATTACACTATATCTAGCTTACGTTGGTTTGGTAATTTCTCACTTTTTTGTACAAATTGACCCTGATATCAGTCTTCTAAGTCTCTGCTTTCTAATTAGCAAGGTATATTTCATCTCAAGCTTGGACCCAGACTAGTTCCCAATGTAAACATTCAATATTGACTTCTGTTTTCTTGATATCATTAAATTCTATTGAGGTTAGTATGGATCTTTATGATGTTATAAGAACACAGAGATATCCCTTGAATACTTTTCCCAGTTTCTTTAAGTATTTATTGTAAGACATCACAAGTAGGCATTAATATTTCACAAGTACCTTAAGCAGCATTCAGTTGTTTTAATTATTTTTTCACATATTAAGTCCAATATAATGTTATCAACTCTATATGAATATATTATATTTACAGATACGTTTCTTTACCAAAAATGAGTCTGTCTCATGCTATTCTTTTATAATTAAACCCACTTCTTCTCTTTGTCCCATCCCAAACCTGTTTCATCCTGATAACACATTTTTTTTCTCTGACTTCTAGATCATGCAATAAATAAGTTTTTTAAGATTGCCTTCAAATATATGATAGATTATTCCCAATTATTGTATGCCTTAATATTGTACTGCATTCACTCGAGTTGCCTTTTGGTTCTATTACTAGAGAATGTAGCACAATTCTTTTCCCATTCACCTGAAGAAAGCCTGAATTGATTTCCATTTTTTTAGAGGAAATAATGCTGGTATAATCCTCTGTGTTTTGGCTTTGGGGTGAATGTTGCATTTTATTTCTGTGAGACAAAGTCTGAAGAGCTCAATTCTTGTGCTATGCTATGGGTTACATATTTCATATTCTAGGAACCTGTCACAATGTTTTCAGAAGTGGCTTTCCCATTTGACATTCCTGCCATGATCCATAGTTTCTCTGTTTCTTGATAGCATTTAGTATGATCATTATTGTATTACATGAAGTAATTCTCATCCATATTTTATGATGTCATTTTACTTTTAATGTGCATTTATTTGATGACTAATGATGATTTTTTTTGTGCTTATTTTTCACAAGATGTACTTTGCTGGTTTCAAATTGGTTTTAACATTAGGTTTTGAGAGTTCTATGTAGAGTCTCGATTTGAGGTATTCTTCAGGTATAGGATTTGCAAATATTTTATCCTTGACTCTCGGTACCCTTCATCATCATCATCATTACCATCATCATCATCATCATCATCATCATCATCATCATCATCATCATCATCATCATCATCTTCTTCTTCATCATCACTATTCGTATTACTACTATTACTTTTGTACATGTATGTTTGGTCCTGAGGTTTGAAATCAGGGTACCTGAGAATTGTGGCATTTTGTTAACAATTAACCCTTTGAGTCTCGCCTCACTACTGATTTTTGTAAATTAATCAGAGATAAGATTCTCAGGGACTTTATTTTATGGGTTGGCTTCGAAAAGCAATACTCAAATCACAGCCTCCCAAGTAGCTAGGATGAGATACATGAGCCCTCTGCTCCCAATTTGTATTCACTAATTTTATATGAGCTTTCACAGACCAAATTTTATTTTACACTTTTATTGAGTTATATATATCAAGTTTCCTTTCCTATAAGTTTAATGCCTAAGTTAAGAATACTTCATCTCCAAAATTGTCAAGACATCTTTCTTTGCTTTACATTTACATCACTCTTTTTGTTTTATATGCCATGTTTTAATCCTGTAGGAAGTTAATATTTGAATAAATTGTTATGTTTAAGTCAATGTTTATTTTTTAATTCTCCCCAATACTGGCTAACCTATCACCGCTTATTAAAGAGAATATAATTCCACAAATATTTTGTTTTACTCCTTATTAAATATTCCTTGACAATAATTATGTGGATCCAATCTGGTGCCTTATAGACCCATTGAGCTGTGTAATCTTTCTTTTACAAACCTAACAATTTTACACTAACAGCTTTAGTATTGGACAGAGAAATATATTTAAGTTTATATTCCTTTGTCAAAGAGTGCTGGTCAGGTGTTTTTAGAAATTGTCAAAAACTTATAAATATTAATGCCAATGAAAAACTTTAACCTTCCTGAATAAGTTATCAAAAAACTGTCTGTTATAATATACCAACAACCAAAGAACATGAAAAGGTCATATCATGCCTAGATATTGCATACATAGAGATTAATGGAAATAGAAACATCAATAAGACAGCCCTGCACAACCACTGTGTAGAAATTGGAATCCTTATACATTGGTGCTTGGCACTTAAAGTGATATAGTCAGTTTGTTAAACATACTGGCAATCTTTAAGAAGTTGTACATAGAGATGCCTCTATGACCCAGCATTTTCAATCATAATTTTATATACAAAATATATTTCAACTTATGTCAAATGAGACACATGTACAAGAATACATATTGCAAAACCTTTTATAATAGAATATAATAAATTGTTGAAATGCTCATTGAGGATGTAATACAATTATACACATGCATGCAAAACAACAGGAAATAAATTTACATGGACTTACTTACTTGGGAAACACTAATATTGCATTGAAAAATGGATAAAACAGACTACATTTTCTTTTTTTTCATAGGGGGGGTCCCCGTAGTGGGGCATGAACTCTGGGCCTGGGCGCTCTCCCTCAGCTCTTCAGCTCAAGGCTAGTGCTCCATCACTTGAGCCACAGCTCAACTTGCGGCTTTTTTCTTTTTGCTTATGTGGTGCTGAGGAATCGAACCCAGGGCATCCTGCATGCAAGGCAAGCTCTCTACCACTGAGCCATCTTCGCAGCCCTATACTACATTTTCTACTTACAATGAGATGTACAATTCGTTATGTCGAAAACAAATTTTACAACTTTCGTGTGGGGGGGCAGGGAGGATTGAATGGGGGGTTGGGGAGAGGATGGGAAGGGATGGAAAGGGGAAACAAAGGAGGAGGCTACAATGCTTGATAGGAAATGAGCTTTTTTAAATTGGTGCAGTGACATAGCCTCTGAGTGACTATGTATGACATTGCGAGCCAGTTAATATTCTACAAAATTATGTAAATTGAGGGATGAAATAGGATTGAGAGGGATGAGGGATAATGAACCTCAAGTTGCATTGTATTAGCTATGAAATGTGTCTTAGTGATAGACTGTTTGCCTTGCAATTATGAAGCCATGAGTTTGATTCCTCAGTACTACATAAACAAAAAAAACTGGAATTGGCACTATGACACAAGTCGTAGAGTGCTAGCATGAGGAAAAGAATCTCAAGGACATTGTCAAGGCCTTGAGTTCAAGCCCCAGGACTAGCCAAAAAAGAAAAGATGCATTGTTTTAAGCCAGGCACTAGAGGCTTACACTTGTTTTCCTAGATACTCAGGAGGCTGATGATTGAGTTTTGAAGCCAACCCTGGCAGAAAAGTCTGTGAGATTCTTATTTCCAATTAAATCTCAGAAAAGTGTGAAATTGTTGCTGTGCCTCAAATGATAGAGTTCTACTGTTCATCCAAAGGAGCTCAGGGACAGCGCTCAGATGCAGAGTTCAAACCTCAAGAGAAAAAAGAAAAAAAAAAACTCACTAAACACTATTCATAAACTGCTCTGTCAAACTGCTATTCCCATTCAACTATTTAAAGTTAATTAAAAATATGATAAGAATAAAATACGAATCATTTTGGGAGCAAGACATAGATAGAATTGAAAGGTTGTTTAAAGGGAACAAAGTAAATTTTCTATCAGGAAGTTTGAGTTGAAATTGGTTCTTCAGTCTTCTTACATCATTTATGAAAGTGACAGTACTGACAGTTATGGGTCAATTTCCTTGAGGAGCAGATTGTATTCTGCTTTCTTTTCATAGGAAACCATACAGGTAATTTTTTTGCCTTTTTTAAAAAATTGGGAAAGTAGCTCGATGTCCGGGAAGATGGCGGAGCAGAAGCTGGAGCCTAAGTAAGCTCTCGCATAGAAAGCAGTTTTAGAGGGCTGGGAAGATGGCTCAGTGGTAGAGTGCTTGCGTTGCATGCCTGAGGCCCTGGGTTCTATTCCTCAGCACCACATAAGCAAAAAAGAAAAAAGCCGGAGGTGGTGCTGTGGCTCAAGTGGTAGAGCACTAGCCTTGAGCTGAAGAGCTGAGGGACAGTGCCCAGGCCCAGAGTTCAGGCCCCACCACCGGACCCCCCCCAAAAAAAAGAAAGCAGTTTTAGAGTTCCAGTGAACAGTCCTAAGCCAGAGAATTACACCAAGTGAGCCATCACAGGACAGAGAGATAGGCCAGAGAAGGAAAACTAGGCAAGGAGACACTTCTGAGTGCTTGCCAGCAGCAGCCCCGGCAGCAGCAGCTGTGGGGGCAGCAGCTGTGGCGGCAGCGGGCGATCACAGCAGCCTACCTGAGCCACAGAGAGTCCGGGAAGAAGGAACCAGACACAGCGGGTGAGCGGATTCTACTCAACACCAGCAAGAACCAACAAGGAGCGGATATCTTCATCCTGCAGTTGGCAGACCAGAGACGACCCAGGAACTAAGACTCGGCCTGAGTAGAAGCTTGACATCCTCACTCCTTCTCAGGGAGCAGAGGAGGGAAGGCCACCCCTCCCTGCCCCAGCACCGGTGATCTCCATCTTGGATACCAACAAAGCTCGGAGGAGCTGCTAGCTCCAGCTCAGGCCTTGGAATAAAACGAGTCATTTAGCAGGTCACAAGAACTTAACGGCAGCGTGACCTGCCAGACTCAGCTCCACCCAGGGAAAAGTCACCCAGCTTGGGCGTCAGCCCTTGGAGTGGCTTTCTCCCCCGGGTAATCAGAGCCAGAGGCTGCCCCTCCCTCTAGCAACCTCTACAATCAATTGAAAATCAGTAAACAGAAACCCTGAGAATGGCTCCAGGCAGGGCTCTGTGAGGTTTTCACAAAATAGCCCCGGAAAAGCTACTGTCTGTTGAAAGGCCTCAACTCTACCCAGGACCTAGCCTCATCACTACATCACCCTCTTTTGTGATACTCAAAGCAGATCTGCCTCCCAATGAACTAGCCTGGGAGGAGGATCGACAAATCCTGGGTAAAGCAGAGCATTTTTCTGCCTGTTCTAACAAACCGACTTAAGAAACCAACCAAGCCACAGGACCACAAGCAGACCAGAGACTCCAACATGAGGCTGGTTATGGACACAAGGGAGATATAGGACTTTGCCCACTCCTCCCAAAAAAAAAAAAAAAATCAAAGAACTGTTTTTTTTTTTCATTTTTTATCTTTGGTACCTTATATAAAAAAATTTTTTTCTAAAACTTTTTTTTAATCTTTCATATTTGCCTTTTTTGAAAAAAAAGTTGTTTTCCAGAAACTTTTTTTTTTTCTCTTACAATTTTTATTTTAGGGATAAGTGAATGTGTGTTTTTCTCTCTTTTTTGGTTTTCTTTCTCTTTTTTTTCTTTTTTATTATCTTTTTTGTTTTTTGCTTAGCTGTACTCAACTTCTCATCTTTTTCTTCTTCCTTTCTTATCCTTTTCACCCTCTCCTCTCTTTCGTACTTCTTATGTGACTTAATTCTTGTCTTGCACTTCCTCAGATAAACCCGTAGTTGACTATTAGACCCTATCCCACATTGTGTACGCACTTACACCACAAATTTATTACTCAAGTCAAAACCTCTAAGACTTAAACTCTTTAATAGCAACACTATCTCTTTATACCTATATAATATTTTATGCATTTTTATTTTTAAGTATTTCACATCTCCTTTAAATTCCTCCCCTTCTCTCAATAAATTCAAGTTCTTATCTAAATAGATTGCTATCGTTTCTACGTAATTTTATTAATTTTAACCTTTCTATTTTTTCTGTTCTCTTTTCTTTTCCCGTTCTCTTTCTTCTTTCCTTCACTCTCTCTACTTTCATCCTACGCAACCTATTTCCTGCTTTGAGATTAGGACTTAGTTAACTCTATCTGAACCTCCCCACATCAATCTATTACTATTTTTTACCCACATCTCTCCCTAACCCTAATAATTTCTGGTCTTCCAAATTCTTCTTTGTGGTTCGTAGCCCATTAACCTATGGTTGTTTGATGTTGAATAGATGTATCTGTTGAACTAGGTTGTATCTGTAGACTATTGACTGTGCAAATTCAGATTTTGGTTGATGGTTGCCTTAAGATAGTGTTTCAGCACAAAACTGGTGCTATTTTCATCTCAAATGGGCAGAATAAGCCGGAAAAACAAAGGAAATTGGCAAATTCGGGTATCTCAATTTCCAATGCGGAAGATCGAAACTCAGGGATTGAGGACAGCCTGGATATTATAGAGAAAGAACATACAACCATCCAATACAAGTCCAAGAAATATGATAGATCTATCCAAAACTTGGAAGACACCATCAGAAGGCCTAATCTAAGGATAATGGGTGTATAGGAGCACCTAGAAACAGAAGTTAATGGCCTAGGAAATTTGTTTAACAGGAACCTAGCAGAGAACATCCCAAACATGCAAAAAGATAGGCATATTCAGATACAAGAAGCTTTTAGAACTCCAAACAGACCAGACCATAATAGGACATCCCACTGTCACATTATAATCCACACAGGATCACCTCAGAACAAGGAAAAGATCCTTAAAGCTGTCAAGGAGAAAAGATTAATTACCTATAAAGGGAAACCAATTAGAATCACCTCAGATTTCTCAGCAGAGACAATCAAAGCAAGAAGAGCCTGGAATGATGTATGCCATGCCCTAAAAACAAACAACTATCAACCAAGAATACTGTACCCAGCTAAACTCTCCTTCATAACTAAAGGCCAAATACAAACCTTCCATAGCAAAGAAAAATTGAAACAATACATCTCCACCAAACCAGCCCTACAAAAGATTCTTAAAGATGTCCTACACATAGAAAATAAACAAGACCAAAATAAAGGCCAAAAAACTGCAACCAAACTGAGAATTCAAGAACCATAGGAAGAACCCAGTTTTGTCAGTCCCCAAGAAGGAGGATAACATGGCAGGAACTCCCAAATAACTCTCAGTCCTTTCTTTTAACGTTAACGGACTGAACTCTCCAATTAAGCGACATAGACTGTCTAGTTGGATTAAAAAACAAGATCCTTCTATCTGCTGCCTTCAGGAGTCACATCTTGCCCGTAAAAACAAACACATTATCAATGTGAAAGGCTGGAACAAAATCTACCAAGCAAACGGCCCCCATAAACAAGCGGTAGTTGCAATCCTAATATCAGATAAAATAGACTTCAAATTAAAATTCGTGAGAAGAGATAAAGAAGGTCGCTACATACTAATTAAGGGATTTCTCCTTCAGGACGATATTACAATTCTAAATATCTACTCGCCAAACAATTGAGCACCCAAATTTATCCAAGAAATACTACTTTCCCTCAAATCCCATATAAATCCAAACACATTATTTGTTGGGGATTTTAACACACCACTCTCCCCACTAGCTAGATCAACTCGGGAAAAACTCAACAGAGAAACCGCAGATCTAAACAGCTGCATAGATCAACTAGATTTAACAGATATCTACCGAATATTTCACCCAGTAGCATCAGAATACACGTTTTTCTCAGCAGCACATGGAACATTTTCCAAAATAGACCACATTTTAGGCCACAAAGCAGAACTGTCTAAATGCAGAAACATTGAAGTTATACCTTGCATCCTCTCTGACCACAAGGGAATAAAATTAGAACTCAACACCAAAAGCCACCAAAGAAAGTCTGGTATCACATGGAGACTGAACAACATACTGCTGAATAACGAGTGGGTCATGGAAGAGATTAGAGAAGAAATTCAAATGTTCAGGCTATTCAACAAAAATGAACACACAAATTACCAGCTCCTCTGGGACACAGAAAAGGCAGTACTCAGAGGCAAGTTTATAGCTCTGAGCTCCTACATCAACAAATTGGAGAGATCTGAAACCAAAAATTTAGTGACACATCTAAACCTCCATGAAAAAGAGCAGCAAGATACACCCCAATCCAGTAGACAGAAAGGAATAATTAAAATTAAATCAAAATTAAATGAATTAGAAACCAAAAAAACTATAGAAAGAATCAACAAAACAAAGAGTTGGTTCTTTGAAAAAAATAACAAAATTGACAGACCCTTAGCAAATCTTATCAGAAAAAGAAGAGAACACACCCAAATTAATAAACTCAGAGATGAGAATGGAAACATCACCACGGAAACAACCAAGATTCAGAACATTATAAGGGAATACTTCTCAAAACTTTATGCTAATAAGTTTGAGAACTTGACAGAAATGGACCTTTTCCTAGCAAATATTGACATGCCAAAACTAAACCAAGATGAGTTAAACTAGCTTAACAGGGGCATATCAAGCATTGAAATAGAAACAGCAATAAGAGACCTCCCGGCCAAGAAAAGTCCAGGACCAGATGGTTTTACAGCAGAATTCTACAAGGCCTTCAAAGCAGAGCTCACACCAATACTCCTCCAACACTTCAATGAAATTGAAAGAGAAAGTTCACTACCGAACACATTCTATGAAGCCATCATAACCCTCATCCCAAAACCAGGCAGGGACTCATCAAAGAAAGGGAACTATAGACCCATTTCTTTGATGAACATTGATGCAAAACTTCTCAACAAAATTTTGGCCAACCGATTTCGACAATTCATCCAAAATTCATACACCACGATCAAACAGGATTCATTGCAGGGATGCAAAGCTGGTTCAATATACGCAAATCAATTAATATTATTTATCACATCAACAGGAGCAAGAGTAAGAACCACATGGTTATCTCAATAGATCCAGAAAAAGCATTCGACAAGACCCAACACCCCTTTATGATGAAGGTTTTGGAAAAATTAGGAATTCATTGAACATTCCTTAATACAATAACGGCTGTATATGACAAACCTACAGCCAGCATTATACTTAATGGTGAAAAACTAAAGCCATTTCCTCTTAACTCAGGAACAAGACAAGGATGTACACTCTCTCCACTTCTCTTCAATCTAGTATTAGAATGTCTAGCTACAGCAATAAGACAAGATGCAGACATAAAAGGGATCCAAATAGAGAAAGAAGAAATAAAACTCTCCCTCTTTGCAGACGACATGATCTTGTATTTAAAGAACCCCATACACACCACTCTCAAACTACTCAAGCTGATTCAAAATTTTGGCAAAGTAGCAGGGTATAAAATTAACCCCCAAAAATCAATGGCTTTCCTGTATGCCAACAATGAGAAAAGTGTGGCTGAAATTAGGAAAGCAACTCCATTTGTAATAGCCCCACAAAAAATAAAATACCTAGGAATTAACTTAACCAAAGAAGTGATGGACTTTTATGATGAAAACTTTAAAATCTTGAAAAAGGAAATCAACACAGAACTTAAAAAATGGGAAAACCTCCTATGCTCCTGGATTGGAAAGATTAACATCGTGAAAATGGCAAAACTTCCCAAGGCTATCTACAAATTCATCGCCATACCTATGAAAATTCCAACCTCATTCTCCAAGGAAATAGAAGAGGCAATACAAAAATACATATGGAACAATAAAATACCTTGAATAGCAAAAACGCTCCTCAATGGAAAAAACACTTCTGGAGGAATATCAATACCAAATTTCAAACTCCACTATAAAGCCATAGTAATCAAAACAGCTTGGTATTGGCATAAGAACAGAACTCAGGACCAATGGAATAGAATTGAAAACCCACAAATGAACCTACAGACCTATAGCCATCTAATTATCGCTAAGGGAGTTAAAACAATAGAATGGAACAAAGACAGCCTCTTCAGTAAATGGTGCTGGCAAAATTGGTTAACTACTTGTAGAAAACTAAAGCTAGATCCTTACATATCACCCTGCACCAGAATCAACTCCAAATGGATCAAAGACTTCGAAGTCAAAGCAGACACACTGAAAACACTACAGGATGGAATAGGAGAAACCCTAGGTCTCCTTGGCTCAGGCTGAAATTTTCTGAATAGAGACCCGGAAACACAACAAATCAAAGAAAGGTTCGACCAGTGAGATTGCATAAAGTTGCAGAGCTTCTGCATGGCAAAGGACATAGCTAGCAAGATCAACAGAAAGCCCACGGATTGGGAGAAGATCTTCACTAGCCATACAGTGGACAAGGGTCTCATATCTAAAATATACTTGGAACTCTAAAAATTAAATCCCCCAAAAACAAATCCTCAAAGGAACAACTGCCCAATAAATAAGTGGGCAAAAGACTTGAGAAACTTCTCTGAAGAAGAAAGAAGGATGGCCAATAGACACATGAAGAAATGCTCAACATCCCTACCCATAAAAGAAATGCAAATCAAAACAACATTGAGATACCACCTCACTCAGGTTAGAATGGCAAAAATCAAGAACTCTAACAACCACAGATGCTGGAGGGGATGTGTACAGAAGGGAACCTTACTGCATTGTTGGTGGGAATGTAAACTTGTTCAACCACTTTGGAAAGCAGTATGGAGGTTCCTCAAAAGACTTCACATAGAGCTCCCCTATGACCCAGCAATCCCACTCTTGGGCATTACCCAAATGTTTACAAACAAGACCACACTAAAGCTACCAGCACAACTATGTTTATTGCAGTCTTATTTACCGTAGCTAAGATATGGAACCAACCCAGATCCCCCTCAGCAGATGAATGTATCAAGAAAATGTGGTATATATACACAATGGAATTCTATGCCTCCATCAGAAAGATTGACATTGCCCCATTTGTTAGGAAATGGAAAAACTTGGAAAAAATTGTATTAAGTGAAGTAAGCCAGGCCCAAAGAAACATAGGTCCTATGGTTTCCTTTATTTGCAATATCTAGTATATGTGTGAGTAAAGCGGAAAAGGTCAGATAATGTGATGTTAAGAGAATGAACCCTTAGATATATATTTTAATGTTTTTATTCTTTCATACATGTGTTTCTAATGCATTTATAAGATTACTTCTTTGTTTCTTTGTATGTCCCTCCCCCACAGTATAACCCCTGCTTTCACTATATTTGATGTCAGTATAACTTGTGTAGGAGATGGGGAAAAACAAGTCGTTTAAGGATACAGGTGGACCTGTTGCAACAATGAGAAGTACAAGTTATCATGTCCAAAATGATCTTTACAACGACGGTGTGGGGGGGTGCGGGGGGTGCGGCGGCAGGGGAAGGATTGCGATTGGGATTGGGATTGGGATTGGGAGGGGGAAGGCTGGGAAGGGATGTGAAGGGTAAACAAAGGAGGAGGCTGCAATGCTTGGGAAGAAATGTATGCATTATCCTGCCCATGTAATTATAAACCCTCTGTACAGTATATTTACAAATAAAATAAAATAAAATTAAAAAAAATCTCTACATAATAAGTTGAACTGAATGACAGAAGGGTAGATTCTTACATTCCGTTTCTTTATACATGTATCTTCCATGGAGGAGGAAATGTTGTTCGGTTATAAATACCATTTTCATGGAGAAAATTCCACTTGTTAAACTTTTAGTACTATTTGCAAATTTCTGAATTTTTTTTTAACAAAACAGGGCTCATTCTTTTTCCTGGATAATTGATATTTGATTCTTTAAACACTGATTCTTTTGTTAAGAATATGGGACTGTTGGAAGACAGCAAGGGAAGGGGCAATATAGTCTAAAAGTAAATGTACTCTTTAACTGACTATTGGAACTGTAACCCCTCTGTACATCGCCTTTATAATAACAATAAAAAGTTTAAAAAATTTAAAAAAACTTGGGAAAACACATTACATAGGGGTTACTATTACATAGGTAAGGTAATAAGTACATTTCGTATCAAACATTTTTACCTACTCCTTTGTTTCCCCTTCCCAACACTTCCCATCTCCCCCTCATCCCCGCAGCCAAAGTTGTACATTGTATTTTTGAAATAAAATCTTGTACATCTCATTGTTGCAATGGGTCCACCTGTATCCCTATTTAAACAATCTCTTTTTTCCCTCACCTCCACAAATTATACCAACATCAAATACAGTGAAAGCAGGGGTTATACTGTGGGGGAGAGGCATTAATGGTTATGTAGAAAAACGAACTTTACAACTTTGGCGGGGGTGGGGGGTAAAGATCGGATTGGGGGAGGTAGGGGGACTATGGGAATGGATGGGAAGGGGGAAAAAAGAGGAGGCAACAATGCTTGATAAAAAATGTAACGTTATCTTGCCCATGTAATTGTAACTCCTCTGTATGGTATTCTCACAATTAAAAAAAGAAAGAAAATAGTAACAACAAAAAAAAAGAAATGTACTCATTACCTTGTTCATGTAACTGTAACCCCTGTGTACAGTATTTTTACAATAAAAAACTTAATTTTAAAAAAAGAAAAAAAGACATTCGCTCACTTATTTATTGGGCAGTTGTTTCTTTGAAGGTTTGTTGTTGGGGGATTCAATTTTTTGAATCTCCGGTATATTTTAGATATGAGACCCTTGTCCATTGTATGGCTAGTGAAGTATTTCTCCCAATCCGTGAGCTTTCAATTGATCTTGCTAGCTATGTCCCTTGCCAATGCAGAAGTTCTGCAATTTCATGCAATCCCATTTATCCAACATTTATTTGAATTGTTGTGTTTCTGGGTGTCTGTTAAGAAAATTTCGGCTTGTGCCAAGGAGACCTAGGGTAGCTCGTATTCTGTTCTGTAATGTTTTCAGAATTTCTGCTTTGACCCCGAGGTCTTTGATCCATTTGTAGTTGATTCTGCTGCAGGGTGATATATAAGGATCTAGCTTTAGTTTTCTACAAGTAGTTAACCAATTTTTTCAGCACCATTTACTGAAGAGACTGTCTTTCTCCCATTCTAGTTTTTAGCTCCCTTATCGAGGATTAAGTGGCTATAGGTCTGTGAGTTCATTTCTGAGTTTTCATTTCTCTTCCATTGGTCCTGAGGTCTGTTCTTGTGTCAGTACCAAGTTGTTTTGATAACTATAGCTTTGTAGTAGTGTTTGAAATTTGGTATTGATATTCCTCCAGCAGTGATCTTTCTGTTGAGGATCGTTTTAGCTATTTGGGGTCTTTTATTGTTCCATATGAATTTTTGGTTTGCCTTTTCTATTTCGTTGAAGAATGAGGTTGGAATATTGATAGGTATGGCATTGTATTTGTAGATAGCCTTGGCAGGTAGTTCCATTTTCACGATGTTGATCCTTCCAATCCAGGAGCTTGGGAGGTTTTTCCACTTCCTAAGTTCTGTTTTGATTTCCTTTTTCAGGTTTTTAAAGTTTTCATCATAAAGGTCCTTCACTTCTTTGATTAAGTAAATTTCTACATATTTTATTTTTTGTGCACTATTATTAATTGCCTTCCTGATTTCACCCACGCTTTACTCATTGTTGTGATACAGATAATCCATTGATTATTGAGGGTGAATTTTATACCCTGCTTCTTTGCCAAAGTTTTGAATCAGCTTCAGTAATTTGGAAGTGGAGTCCGTGTGATTCTTTAAAATCATGTCATCTGCAAAGGGTTTTATTTCATCTTTCCCGATTTGGAACCCCTTTATGTTTGCATCTTGTCTTATTGCGGTAGCTAAGCATTCTAAGTTGAAGAGAAGTAGAGAGTGGACATCCTTGTCTCATTCCTAAGTTAAGAGGAAATGGCTTTATTTTTCCACCATTAAGTATAATGCTGGCTGTAGGTTTGTCATATACAGCCTTTATTGTATTGAGTAATGTTTCCTGGATTCCTAATTTTTTCAGACCCATCATCATAAAGGGTTTGATGGATCTTGTCAAATGCTTTTTCTGCATCTTTTGAGATAACTATGTGGTTCTTATCCTTGCTCTTTTTTGATGTGATGAGTTATATTAATTGATTTGTGTATATTGAACCAGATTTCAATCCCTGAAATGAAACATGTTAGATCGTGATGCGTGATTTTTTGGATGAATTTTTGAAGTAGATTGGCCAAAATTTTGTGGAGAAGTTTTGCGTAATATTCATCAAAGAAATGGGTCTATAGTACTTGTTATTTGATGAGTACCTGCCTGTTTTTGGAATAAGGGTTATTATGGCTTCATAGAATGAGTTCGATAGTGAATTTTCCCTTTCAATTTCATTGAAGAGTTGGAGGATTATTGGTTTGAGCTCTGCTTTGAAGGACTTGAGAATTCCACTGTAAATCCATCTGTTGCTGACATTTTCTTAGATAGGAGGTCTCTTATTGCTGCTTGTATTTCCATCCTTGATATGGGGCTGTTAAGATGGTTTATCTCATCTTGGTTCATTTTTTGCATGTCCATATTTTCTAGGAAAAGGTCCATTTATGCCAAGTTCTCACACTTATAAATATAAAGGTTTGAGAAGCGTTCCCTTATAATGTTCTGAATCTTGTTTCTGTGGTGATGTTTCCATTCTCATCTCTGAATTTATTTATTTGGGTGTGTTTTCTTTTTCTGATAAGATTTGCTAACGGTCTTTCAGTTTAGTTAATTTTTTCGAAGAACCAACTCTTTGTTTTGTGGATTCTTTCTATGGATTTTTTAAAAATTCTAATTCATTTAATTCCTATTTAATTTTAAATATTTCTTTCCATCTACTGGGTTGGGGTTTATCTTGTTGTTCTTTCTCAAGGAGGTTCAGATATCTCATAAAATTGTTGGTTTAAGGTCTCTCCAATTTGTTGATGAAGGAACTCAGAGCTATAAACTTCCATCTGAGTACTACCTTTGCTCTGTCCCAGAAGAGCTGGTAATTTGTGTGTTCATTTTTGTTGAATATCATGAATATTTGAATTTGCTTACTAATCTTTTCCATGACACACTGGTGATTCAACAGTATGTTGTTCAGCCTCCATTTGTTACAGGACTTTCATTGGTGGCTTTTGGTGTTGAGTTCTAATTTTATTCCCTTGTGGTGTGAGAGAATGCATGGCAAAACTTCAATGTTTCTGAATTTGGACAAGTTTGCTTCATGACCTAAACTGGGGTCTATTTTGGAAACTGTTCCGTGTGATGCTGAGAAAAACGTGTATTCTGCTGCTGCTGGATGAAATATTCTGTAGATGTCTGCTATACCTAGTTGATCCATGCAGTTGTTTATATCTGCAGTTTCTCTGTTGAGTTTTTGCCGATTTGATCTATCTCGTGGTTATAGTGGTGACTTAAACTCTTCAACAGTTCATGTCTTTGGATCTATGTGAGATTTGAGGGAAAGTATTGTTTCTTGGATAAATCTGGGTGATCCGTTGTTTTCCAAATAGAGATTTAGAATTGTAATATCCTCCTGAAGGGGAGATCCCTTAATTAGTATGTAGAGACCTTCTTTATGTCTTCTCACTAATTGTAATTTGAAGTCTATTTTATCTGATATGACGATTGCCATTCAAGCCTCTTTATGGGGACTATTTGCTTGGTAGAATTTGTTCCAGCCTTTCACTTTCAAAATGTGTTTGTTTGTATGAGCAAGATGTGACTCCTGAAGGCAGCAGATAGAAGGATCTTGCTTTTTAATCCAACTAGACAGTCTGTCACTTAATTGGAGAGTTAAGTCCATTAATGTTGAGAGTTAGGACTGAGAAGTGTTTGGAAGTTCCTGCAATGCTTTCCAACTTCTTGGGGGATGGAGCAACTGGATTCTTCCTATAGTTCTTGGATTCTCAGTTTGGGTGTGGTTTCTTGGTCTTTATTGTGGTCTTGTTGGTTTTCTATGTGTAGCACATCGTTAAGTATTTTTTATTGGGCCTGTTTTTTGGAGATACATTGTTTCAGTTTTTCTTTGCTATGTAACGTTTTTATTTTACCTTCAGTTATGAAAGAGAGCTTAGCTGGGTACAGTATGATTGATTGATAGTTGTTTTTCCTTAGGACATGGCCTACATCATTCCAGGCTCTTCTTGATTTAATTGTCTTCATTGAGAAATCTGAGCTGATTCTAATTGGTTTCCCTTTGTAAGTAGTTGATCTTTTCCACTTGACAGCTTTAAGGATTTTTTCCTTGGAATTGATCCTGTGTGGATTATAATGTAATGGTGAGATATCCTTCTCTAGTCTGGTCTATTTGGGGTTCTAAAAGTTTCGTGTATCTGAATAGGCCTATCTTTTTGCATGTTTGGGAAGTTCTCTGCTAGGATCATGTTAAATAAATTTCCTAGACCTTTAAATTCTGTCTCTAGGTGCTCCTCTACCCCCATTATCCTCAGATTAAGTCTTCTGAGAGTGTCTTCCAAATGTTGAATAGATCTATCATATTTCTTGTATTTGTCTTGGATAGTTGTATGTTCTTTCTCTGTAATTACCTGGCTGTTCTCAATCCCTCAAATTTGCTCCTCTGCATGGTCTAACCTACTGTTGAGACTTTCTACTTTGTTTTTTTTTATTTCTTTTCCTTCTAATTGGTCAGCTTTGATGGCTTCAAATTCTTTGTTGGAGCTTTGTTTTAGATCTTGTATGAACTTCTTTACCTCCTTAATTTGGTGTTGTGTTTATTCTCAAATCACGTACTTGATTGGTTATGGTTTCCTTTACTCCCATTCCTTCTGTTGGGCTCCATTCAGCATTCCCTTTGTGGTCTTCCTGAATTCTTTCAGCTTTCTGTTTATGGATTCCATGAATGCCTCTATTGATATTTGTCTATTGTCATGCCGCTCTCCCAAGTCCTATATTACTCTTTGATTAGCTTCCTCATGTTCATGCATTTCCTGTAGTTCTCTTTGACTGTTCTCAGCCTGCTCATGCAATTCCTGTATTTCTCTTTGACTGTTCTGATCCTGCTCATGCAATTCCTGTATCAATCTTTGAGGAGCTTCCTCACTCTCATGAGATTCCAGTATTAATCTTTGGTTTGCCTCTCTCTCTCTATCACGCTCACATTGAAGAAAGGAAGGAAGAAAGGAAGGAAGGAAGGAGAGAAAGAGAGAGGTAGGGATGGGGGAAGGAAGGAGGAAGCAAAGAAGAATGGAAGGAAGGAAGGAAGAGAGGGAGAAAGGATAGAACAAAACAATTTAATTCATAAAATCTCTTTAGCCCAACATAAACTCCATGTAATGAATCCTTAATAAAGTCAAGTTTGCAATTTTCACTTCTTTGCATGGTACGCATGCATGAATGAAACCAACAAATGAAGGATCATAAATAACTAGGTGAATCTGTTTGTATTTGTAGTAATATATATGCAATTTTTTTCTCATTTTTTATACATCATCAAATAACTATTTACAAACAATTTACATTTAGTTATAAATATTCTAAAAATTGATGAAACGAAAGGATTTCAATATATTATATAATGTGAATACAAGTATTTTTAATGTTATTAATATTAAAGTCTTCATGTTATATTAATTATGAAAAATTATTTTGCATTTTATCAGATTAATTAGCATCCTCTGATTTTGGTGTCTGTGGGAGTCCTAATAGCAGGCCATAATTAAAATCAAATGAAATCTTGATTTGAGATTTCCCCAATTGCTTGATGTAGGCATTCAAAGCTGTAAATTTTCCACTAAGTATTACATTTAATATGTCCCAGAGGAGCTGGTATTTGGTGTGTTCATTTTTGTTAAATTCCAGAAACTTTCAGATTTCTATTCTAATCTCTTCAGTGCCCCACTGGTCATACAGCAGTGTGTTGTTCACTCTTCATGGGTTTGACCTTTTTTTTTTTTTTTTTGGCTTCAGCGTTTTAATTCTAAGTTTATTCTGTTTTGGTCTGAAAAGATATGTGAATTCAATTAATTTTCTTTCAATTTGGACAGAATTTCTGTGTGACATAGGATAGGTTCTATTTTGGAGAATCTTCCATGACCTGCTGTGAAGGATGTATATACTGATACTGAATGTATATTCTGTAGATTTCTGTTAGGGGTAGGTGGTCAATGGAGTTATTTAGGTATTCAGTTTATTAGTTGAGTTTTTCCACTATAACCAATCGATGGATGACAATGATGGGTTGAGATGTGTTTTTAGGTTGTGTAGTATTTGGTTGACAATGTAGGGTGGTCCAGGATTCAGGGCATTGATATTTACACTTGTTATATCCTCCTAATTGAGAGTTGCCTTTCTCAACATGTAATGTCTCTTCCTACTAATTTTAATTTGAATTCTATTTTATCTTATATTAGTAATTCTACTGTGGCCCGTTTATGGAGTCCATTTACTTGAAAATTTTCCTTCCACCCTTTCAGTTTGAGTATGTTTGTTTTTGTCAATAAAATGTATCTCTTGTGGACACTGGATTCATGTGTCTTGTTTTTTGATACTACTATCTGATCTGTTTTCTAATTGGTAATTTAATTCCATTGATATTGAAAGTTGATATTGATAAACCCTGTTATGTTATAGCCCTGCTGTTAGAAGCTGTGCCTCATCTACTGTTAATATATTTACCTTGTTCTCTGGTAGGGAGCATTTTATATAACCAGTTCCTGTTCTTCTTGATCTTCTCTATATAGGGTAGAGTTAATTAACTTCTACCCTGCTTATTTGGTGGAGATATATTGTTTCAAGTTTTCTTTGTCATGAAATATTTTTATATATCCTTTAAATGTAAAGGAGAGTTTGGCTTGGGACCATATTCACGATTGGTAATAGTTTACCCTTAATGTTTGTCATGTATTATGCCAGGCTCACCTTTTTATGTCTAGAAAAGTTGAGCATTTCTTCATGAGTCTAATGGCCATTTTTATTTCCTCTTCAGAGACGTCTCTCTTTAAGTCTTTAGCCCACTTAGTTATCGAGTAGTTGTTTCTTTGAGGATTTGTTGTCAGGTGATTTAATTTTTAGAGTCTTAAGTATATTTTAGATATAAGACCTCATCCGTTTTATGACTCGTGAAGATCTTCTCCCAGAACGTGGGCTTTCTATTGATCTTGTTAGCTATGACCTTTGCCTTGCAGAAGCTCTGATGTTTCATGCAATCCCAATTTTCCAAACTTTCTTTGATTTCTTTTGTTTCCAGTTCTCTATTAAGAAAATTTGGACTTGTGCTAAAAAGCCCTAGAATTTCTCCTATTCCTTCATGTAATGTTTTCATGTTGTCTTCTTTTATTTTGAGGTGTTTGATCTATTTGGAGTTGATTCTCCTGCAGGGTGATATATACAGATCTAGCTTTATTTTTCTACAGGTGTTGAAGCAATTTTGTCAACACCATTTACTCAAAAGGCTGTCTTACCTCCATTCTATTTTTTAGCTCCCTTGCCAAACATTAGGTGGCTATATGTCAGTGGGTTTATTTCTGAGTCTTCAGTCTTATTCCATTGATCCTCAGGTCTGTTCTTGTGCCAGTACCAAGCTGTTGTTTTACTATGGCTTTTTAGTAGAGTTTGAAATTTGGAACTGATAGTGCTCCAGTGCTGTTCTTTCTGCTATGGATTGGCAAACCCAGAGCTAGCATTATACTTAATGGTGAAAATTTAAAGCCATTTCTTATAAATTCAGGAATGAGATAAAAATGTCTGCTCTCTCCACTACTCTTCAACTTAGTATTAGAATGCTAGCTGGGGCAATTATACAAGATGCAAACTTAAAGGGATCCAAATAGGGAAAGATGAAGTAAACTCTCCCTCTTTGCAGATGATATGATCCTGTATTTAAAGAACCGCATGGACTCCACTCCCAAATTATTGAGCTGATCAGAAACTTTGGCAAACTAGCCAAGTATAAAATTCACCCTCAGGAATCAATGGCTTTCCTGTATTCCAATAATGTTAAGAATGCAGGTGATATTAGGAAAGCAACCCCTTTTTAAAAGCCACACAAGAAATAAAATATCTAGGAGTTAAGAGCTGAAGGACCTCTATGAACGAAATTTTCAAAACCTGAAAAAGAAAATGAAAGCAGAACTGAGGAAGTGGGAAACCACCCATGCTCATGGATTGGGAGGAATAACATCATGAAAATGGCAATACTGCCAAAGGCTATGTCTAAATTCAATGTGATACCTATCAATATCCCAATCTCACTCTTCAATGAAATAGAATTAATCCAAAAATTCATATGGAACAGTAAAAACCCCAAATAGCACTGAGGTTTTTTTAGTGATTCTCATTTTGTATTACCACTTTGATTCTACAAAGTAATCTATGGATTTTAACTTTCTTCCCTCCCTTTGTATAAAGCTCAAAAAACCCTGCCTCTAACTCCCAAGACACTTAACTCTTAGGTCTGGACAATTGTTCCTAGATAGTGGATTACTTAATTGTATTTTGAGCGCATAAAACATGCATATAGAAATCTCACATTTTGATCTCATGAGAAAACAGCCTTTTCTCCACTCTCAGATTTATTTCCTGAAAGGCATTTTTAGAGAGAATCTGTTTTCATTTTTAGATGAAAGGCTTGTAGGAAACTATTTTCATAACCTGGCTCCTCCGCCCGCACCTCAACACCTAAAACACAAATTTCAAAACGCATTTACAAGAAACAATACAAAAACCAAACACTGGGAATGCTCAGATGCAGAACATTTTACAAAACCCAGAATAAAACTCTGCTGTCTGAGGGAGGGGCTCTCTGAATAAATTAACAAACAAACTCAAAAGAGCATCCAGGAATATCAGATGTGAGTGTCCCTGGCTGCTACTCCATGGACAAGGAGCATAGAATGGCTTCCTAAGCCTGCTGGCGAATGCGTGGAGAAAGTTTCCTTGCCAGTCTGAGTACAAAAGTTGGCATTACCCCGCTTGGGCCTGTCTTTTTTGTCTTTTCCCCACAGCAGAACAGAATCAACCCATCCTCCATGGCTGATAAATACTGTACAAACTGATCCACAGAGTGGCATCTGTTCAGTCTGCACTCCTTCCTAGGTGGGTGGACCCTTTCCCGTAGTATACGTGTGCTCCCAGGGGCTGATCCTCATGGGCCCAGCCCAAGGGGCAGGGGGGTGCTAGATGTGAGTCAGTGGCACTGTGTCATTCATGCAGCAGCAGCCAGGTTGCTGCCCTAGCCCAACAGCAGGTGCACCCTGATCTTCCACAGTCTCAGGCGAGGGGTGCTCACAAGGGCCCTAGGTGGGCAGGCTTCCACTAGGATCCTACTTCACCAGAGGGACCAGCATGCCTGATGAAGTGGCTGCCACCTGAATTGTTAATTATTTAATTAATTTTTTAATGGAGCAGTTTTTTTTTTGCCAGTTGTGGGGCTTGAACTCTGAGCCTGGGCACTGTCCCTAAGCTCTTCAGCTCAAGACCAGTGCTCTACCACTTGAGCCATAATGCCACTTCCAGCCTTTTCTGCTTATGTAGTGCTGAGGAATTGAACCCAGGGCCTCATGAATGCAAGGCGAGCACTCTACCACTGAGCCACCTTCTCAGCCCTGAAGCAGGTTTAAAGAAAATGATTCACATTACTGTATGATATTATTGGAGAGTAATTCTTCTTCCATATGTGCCCAAAGCACAATGAAATGTATACAGATTTGAACTATAAGTATTGTGGCATTTGTCCAAATTGACAGAATAGCTTTCTAGGACATCTAATTTGCTATGTAATAGACCTTTTGTAGCCACCTTATTTCCCCATACAGGCATGGCCTGGCTTCCTTGCCGCTCCCTGTGCATTTAACAGTTCCGTCAATATGCAGTAGGCTCTCTTGTACAGCCCCCTGTCACTCTATGTTTTCCCCCCACAGAACACATATGCACAATGCTTCAGATTGTAGGCTTAAAAAGAAACATATTTAGGATTCATGAATACTAGATTATATAAAAAACACTAACATTTTAATAAAGTTAGAAAAATAAATAGAATGAGCATTTTATAAACATCAAGACAAAAAGAAAAATACAGGTTTTCCCAGGAATGGGGGAAGGAATCTCTAAATCTAGATTGGCTTCTAAGTTGCCTTCAGAAAGAAATTCTGCCTCAGTCCTAAAAGGGATTTACTTCCTCATTAAAGACAGGGTTTTCTTCCTGAGTCCAAGGAGGGACAGATTCTAATTTCTCAATTGGAAATTGGATCCCCTGCAGGAGGACAGATTGGTCAGGATATTCTGTGAGGAAAGATTCCCTTTCCTCAACTGAATCTAGATTTTGAACCTCACTTATTGGTTTTCCTGAAGATACACTGGGGTCATTTTCCATTAACACACATTTACACTGCATACCAAGACACGTCTTTTTGACTTGTTTGGAGCTAATCTAGGTGGATTATGAACATCAATGGAAGACATTCTGGATTGGCTTCTTCCTTGGTGGTAAGAGCAGGTACACCTGCTTCACATGTGGGGTTCAGAACCAGTGGGATGTCCACAGGACTCAAAACCTGCTTGGGCCTTTCTATATATTAAAAAAACACCCTCTATGTTCACATGCTTTCTGGAGATCAGTAATGGTTTCCGATCTCCATGAGTCATCATAAACGACATCACTGATGGGTTCTTTTTCTGGAGAAATGCAGGAACACCTCTACTGTGATGCAAACCTGAGAATGGAAATAGGTACAGGAGTCTTAGAACTCAAGAAGTTAAGGTGTGACTAAACTTTCATGAGAATCTAATGGGGGAAGCTGTAGAACTTGAGTTTGGACTGAAGACTAATGAGAAGTTAGGATGTTTCTAATGAGTGGCTACTTCCAAGTTCTTTCAAAGGAGAACAGATATTACCTGGCAAAGAATATCCATAAAAGGATATTTTGCCAAGCTGGGGAGTACTAAGGGCTCTATCCCAATCCAACCCATGCCTAAAGACCCAAGTTCCATCCATACTCACCAGCTCTGAGGTATCTAAACAAGGACTTCTTCCACGTTTTCTTGGTCTCATGGGCCATGCGTTCCTCTAGCTGGTCCAGAAGAATATGTAAGCAGAAGAGCAAATCTGAAGAGGGCAGATTGAGCTTGACATACTGTATAAGTTCTCTTAGGGTGTCATGGTTCTTGTTCTCATAGAAATCATCAAGGTAGAAGTCCATCCACATAGGGAAGATGGAACAAACTATGCTATGGGCAGACTGGTGACAAGGAAAATGAAAGCCTTTCCTCCCCATCCTGAGCTTTGTACTATAGCCTCTTTCTGGCGGGACTTGCATGTTGTAGGAAGAGACTCCTGCAAGCAGGATGCTCTTCACAACCCACTTCTAGAAATTTCTCAAATATAATCATCTAAAATTCTCCCTATGATAGGAGGAGAAGGTTGTTTCCCCTCTTGATCCGACTTGCTATACATACCCCTCCTCGTCATCCATGAGAGTCCAAAACCACAACCACATCCACACTGTGTAATCTGCTATCCACTGAAGTGCCAAGCCTCAACCCCCTGGTGAAAATCACAACTGGTGTGCAAATAAGGAAGTTGACTTTGATTCAGAGACCTCAAAGATACCCAGTTTTCAAAGACAGAACTTCTCTTTGTGTCAACGTCCACTTACTTCTTCATCTTGTTCATCTTCCTCCCAGTTACGGTAGAAGGATCTGTACCAATGGGAGGAGAGAAGGAAGTTAACTCTATGCTTCTCCTTTTCTGAACTAACAGGACACACATGGGACTGGTTAAGTCACATATGGTAATGTAAACATAACAGAAAAAAAGTAGAGATATGTCTATACAATTTCATGGAAATTCTGTGAGGATGGTTATTAGCATCTGTCCAAATAAATGTCCCATGGCTCATGCCTCTAATCCTACTAATCAGGAGGGTGAGATCTAAGGATCACAGTTTGAACCCAGTCTAGTTTGTAAAATTCTAAAGACACTTATCTTCAATTAACCAGCCAAAGGCCAGACCTGGACTTGGGGCTTAAATGGCAGAGTGATACGAACAGAACAGCACTCAGGCCCCACGTTCAAGTTCCATTCTTTCTTCCATCTATATTCCTTCAAAGGCCTCCAAGATAGTGATTTCCTATGTGAGGGTGGACATTGGGTGACACTGGCTCATTCCTTTAATCCTAGTCTCTCAGCAAGCAAACTGTTAAGGCTCCACTAGATTCTGAGGAAAATGAAATGTTCTGGCAGGCCACTCGTAAGGAGTAATCCAGGGAGTGCACTTCTTTGTCTCAAGCCAAGCTCCTGTGATAAAACCCCAGTGAAACAGTCTCAGAGAGGTACCAAGTATTCCAATAATCTACCAGGGGTTCTCATCAGTCCTGGATTTGAATGAGGAAAACTCACTTTTTAAACAATATCCAGCAACTGCTCCATTGTCCCCCACTCTCTTTAGTGGTGGTGGAAGTTTCCAACATAGAAGAGATCACCTTTCTGGTAGGCAGGGAACAGGTCCATTACCAGCATTTCCAACAAGCCTGAGTCCAAGCTCCATATATTATAAGGCACATTCAGGGTTTGGGGAGACTCATTGTCACACTGAGGTGGTAAAAAGAATGGATCTTTGAAACATGGAAATGGGAGTACACTTCAAAATGAGTATAGAGCGGACTGAAAAGTACACAGTAAATATTTTCTCAATATACACATATAAAAACACAAGAAGAAGCCTGTAATGTGGGCTAGAATGAGATTAAATAGGTTTCCTGTCATAGTTACACGTGACCTGAGTTGCCTTGTGATTCCCTTGGTTTCTTCTTATAAAAAGGCCTGACACATTGGATTCGTGGTTTGGCACTGATCCAATGTCTGCAGTATCGAGTGAGGCACTCACCCCTCTCATGCCTGGGACCTGATTCTCTTGAACTTTGAAAACAATATAGGAATGTCTTTCTTGTTCCTGAGCCACAGGTGAAGTGAGCTGGCTAGAGCTGTCTGTAAGTTACAGTTGCCTGGGTCTCAGAGTTCCATATTCTATTGCATTGTGAGGGAAGTAGTGTCATCTCTCAGAGCCCAATGATCTAAGCTGCTTACTCACATAAGACCATCCCAAAGACAAACTGGAGGCTGAAATTTCCCCTCCCATATCACTCAATACAAATGTGGACATTGTCAAATCCCAACATCTGCAGCTAGGCCTAGGAACCAGCATGGTCTCAGCCTCAAGGAAGCTTTTCTAGGTGAGATCCATGCCTTGTCACTATTCCTCTCATCCTGCAAAAATCATTTTGCCTCTCAGGGCCCTCTCAGCCTGCCATGTGCTTATTGCATCTATTTCTGACATCTACTTCCTAGAAAACTGTTTGGTTTATGTTTCCTAACCTTTAGTTTGCTCTTGAAGCCCCTGTGTGCTGTAATCTGCCCAAAAGGCAAGTACTTAGAGGTGGGAAAAATCATAAAAATATTGAAAAAACCTTACACATATAGTCAGACATTTTTACACGTGTACATTTTTTTAAGATAGACTGTTTTTAATACTTTTGTCATATTTTATGACAGAGGGGAAGGGGAGAAGGGAAGAGGTGCTGCGTTGTCTTCTCATAATTCAAATGATTATTATTTTTTGAACGGGTGTCCAGTCGTGGGGCCTGAACTCTGGGCCTGGGCGCTGTCTCTCAGCTCTTCAGCTCAAGGCTAGCAATCTACCACTTGAGCCACAGCGCCACTTCTGGCTTTTTTCTTTTTTTGCTTATGTGGTGCTGAGGAATCGAACCCAGGGCCTCATGCATGCAAGACAAGCACTCTACCACTGAGCCAACTTCCCAGCCCCTCAATGATTATTATTTAAAACTATAGTTGAAGGAATGTAAGATTTAAAGATAAAAACCGTGCTACTCTTCTTTTTATAAGCTAGTCGTTTATAAAGTATTTCCTCACTAAAGTCTTGTCACCTGTGTCTCATGAACTATCCTCCTCCTTCAAAATAATCAAGAAAAACCTTCACAAATAAGTGGGCTGTTGTCCAATCTCTGGATAAGAATTTAAGATACAACATTGCCTGTGACTCTCTGTGTGTACATCTCTGTGGGAGTGTGTGTATGTGTGTGTGTGTGTGTGTGTTTGTGTGTGTGTGCAAATGTGTGTCAATGCATATGTGTGTTTTATGACTTGAACTCCAGGGCTATATGACAATCACAAGTATCTTTCCGTTAACTGTAGTGCTACCAACTGCGCCACAGTTCTCCTGAAGCTTTTTGTAGTGAACTGGAGAGGAAAGACATACAATTTTCTGCTCAGGCTATCTGAACTAAATCTCAGGTCTCAACCTCCTGATTAGCTATAGTTATAATTATGAGCCTCCAGAATCTGGTGATAAAGCATTGTTACTGGAGGCAGTGGGGTTGAAAGCTTCAGTTGAGCCTCACAACACTCTATACCATAATACAGCAACAGTAGCCAGGTGCTGGTGGCTCAAGCCTGTAATCTTAGTTATTCAAAGCCAGCCTGGGCAGGAAAGACCGTGAGACTGCTATCTCCAATAAACCACTAGAAAACCGGAAGTGGCGCTCTGGCTCAAGTAGTAGAGCACTCGCCTTGAGTTGAACAGTGCAGAGACAGCGTTCAGGCCCTGAGTACAAGCCCCATGACCAAAACAAAACAAAAAAAAATGGCAACAGCAAAGCCATATATCAAAATACTATAATAAGATGTAATTAGAATATAAGTTAGTGATATAGTCTGCTAGCATAACTTTCAGGAATCGTTGGTCTTAATAATTTAGCATCACAAAACCAAACAAAATGAGATAATTTTAGTAGACTCCACAAATTTTTAATTCCATCATAAATAATTTCAAAACATTATAAAAATAGGAAAACATTCATAATTATAAGGAGAATGTAAAAAAGATAAAAGATAAAAGATGGCAAGTTATGAAATGGAAAATTCTTGTCATGGTGGATATATGGTGGTATTGTCATGGTGAATATGCGATGAAGTTCTTCGGAACCGCAATAGATAAATATATATTTACTACACATAACCTAACTTGTCTCTAACTCTATTTTCTAATGCACATTATCAATGTATTCATGTTTTTGTATATTGCAAAATAACTAGCAGAGTCCGGAGGCTACCAAAATACATTAGCTTCAATGTTTTAGGAGATAAAAGTTCTAAATATATTGACTAATCTATATATTAAACATGTAGTGTGTTATCATTGTACTCTCTAAGTATGTACATACACTACTTCAAAGTGAAATGGAATACAACATGGTTTTGCCTGTAAAGCTAGCTTTTTGGTATATCAATTCAAGACCAGTGTAGTTTTTCCTGCAATGCTCCCCAGCTTCTGGCTATGTGTGATGGAATACATCTATCATCCCAGGTCCATGGGAGCTGAGAGCAAGAGGATTTCAATTCCATGCCATTCTAGGCAAGAACTGGCACATGGCTCTATCTCAGCCAAATAAGGTTCAACACTGTTTAGCACCTATCACCCTCACCTAGGTGAAAATAAAAATAAGAGCATTGTTGTATAACAAACAATATTAAAACATGCCAATATAAACCAACATGAACAACACACACCTAGTGTTTGTTTCTCATACCTGTAATCCTATTAGCTAGGATTATATATGTGAGCCAGAGGCATGAAGCAGTTCATCATTTTAAAAATGAGTATTTGAAGCCAGGTGCCAGTGTCTCATGCCTGAAATCCCAGCTACTCATGAGGCTGAGATCTGAAGATCGCAGTTCAAAGCCAGCCCAGGAAGAAAAGTCCCCATAAGACTCTTATCTCCAATTAACAACTCAAAAAACAAAAGTGTGTCTGTGGCTCAATTAGTAGAGTGCTAACTAACTTGAGTACAGTCTCAGGGACAGTGTCCAGACCCTGAGTTCAAGCCCCACCACTGACAAAAAAAATAAACATTTCGATATCTGAATTTCTTTTGAATTAAAATGCGTGTGGTGGTATACAATTCTACAGACTACTACATAGTTCATTATATTTGTAGTCAGAAAAAGCATCAGCAATTGAATGAAGGACATTTTTTCATAAACTAGGAAAGATTGGTCTTTAATTAGAAGAAATTGCTGGACTCATACATAATATTCTCTTCCAATAGTACCTATGGGAGGGAGAAAATCAAGGATCATTCTGTTACTTTGGGAGCTTCTGTTATTAATCACTGCAATAAATATTATGAAAATGACACTGTGAAATTATTTAGAGAGATGACTTGAATGTTACCTTTCTACACACTCATGCTACTCCCTCAAATAAATCACAGAACTTAAAATGAGTAACATTTTAGCTGGGAGCCAGTGGTACATGCCTGTAATTCTAGCTAATTAGAAGCTGAGATTTGAGGATGGTAAGTCAAACCTAGCCCTGGCAGGAAATCCATGACACACTTACCTCCAATTAACCACCAGAAAACCTGAAGTGGCACTGTGGCTCAAGTGGCAAAGTGCTAGCCTTGATCTGAACAGCTTAGGGACAGTGCCCAGGCATGGAGTTCAAGCCCCAGGATCAAGAAAAAGAAAAAAGGGGAGAAAAGCCACATTTTAAAGCTAATGTGCATATATACACTGAAATTGTACAGAAATAAAGTTATAACAGCCCCTGGACTGTCAAAAAAAGAGATTAAACTGAAATTGTCTTCAACCTTTCATTTAGAAAATCTACACTGGTGGCAGGCTATTGGAGCTCACATCACTAACTAGAGGTAGAATTTGGGAGGATCACAGTTCAGAATGAGTGTGCAAGGAAAGTGATAAGATTCTCACATTAAGCCTGGCATGTTGGAATGCATTTATGAACCTAGCTACTCTTCAGACATAGGTGAGGAACTTAGCCTCTGTTCGGCCCTCAGCAACACTGATAACTTATGAGCAAAGTAACTAAATTGAAAAAGGATTGTTCTAATGGTAGAATACTTGTTCAGCAAACAAAATATCTCAATTCATACTCATCTCCTAAAAGAGGAAAGAAAAGGGAAGAAAGAAAGAAAGAAAGAAAGAAAGAAAGAAAGAAAGAAAGAAAGAAAGAAAGAAAGAAAGAAAGAAAGAAAGAAAGAAAGAAAGAAAGAAAGAAAGAAAGAAAGAAAAGGAAGAGAAAAAGAAAGTAGAGAAGGAGGGGGAGAGAAGGAAGGAAGGAAGGAAAGAAGAAAGAAAGAAGAAAGAGAGGAAGGAAGGAAGGAAGGAAATGAAAAGAAAGAAAGGGAGGAAGAAAGAAAGGGAGGAAGAGAGGTATAAATAAAAACGTCATCATGTGTTAGATGTTAATAATGACCCTAAATCATGTTAGCCATAAATGCCATCATTTAATTCTCTGGGAAGAGACATTTTGTATCAAGCCCTGTTGTATGGACTTGGGACTCTGGAAAACCACCAGAGTCCATGAAAAAATGCTAACAGCAGGAGTTGTTTATTTGCAATCTCAAGCTTGGTCCTCCGTGCACTTGGTAAATGGTGATGCTAAGACTCCCCGAACACAAAATCAGAACAGCTTTTATAGTATTGAACAAGCAAGTTTAGGGAACTTCCACATAAGTAGTTACATAATTGGTTTGAGTCCACCCTAACCTCACTGCACTTTTTCTGAACTATTGGTATGTTCTGTTCCTGGAACACTTGGGCAACTCTTTTGATTTCTTGAGGGTGGGCAGGATTTTGGGCACCTGTGTTTTTTTCTCTCTCTTGGGGTTATCTGAGGGAAGCCTAGCACAAGATGTTGGGGTCAATCTCAAATTGGAGTTACTTTGGCTCTTCATTCTCTTCTCTTCTAGAGCATCAGGGACCAATCTTGGTCCCTAATTGGCACAGTCGTCTATATTTACAGTTTGGTATTGAGATCTCAGAACTAATAGATGGACTGTGCTGATCCTCGCTTTTACAAAGGCCACCAGTCTACAATGTCCAAATGTGAGTAACAAAATTAACACTACCAAAGGGCCTTACATTTTCTTCCAGCAATCCTGACTCCGTACCTCACAGCTATCTTAATTTTATACCAGATGTACTCATATGCTCCAGTTTTAAGACATACTCATACCATTTGCTACATAATTAAACTTTCTGAGGTTTGTCTTCTTTACAAACATTTTAAGACAATCCTTTCTTTTTAATTCCTTTCTTACCCAGAGGATACCAATTTTTCCCCAACTCCTTTCCTAATGCTTTCTGTACTACCTCCTTGTCTTTACAATTCCTTGAGCTTCTTTGTGGCTAGAGATTAAAACTTCCCATTTTTCCTTCGACTTGTGGAACCATGTTATCTCAGAAAGCCTCAAGGCACCAGTGGGATGAAAAGCTTGATAGATTTTAAGGCTAAGATTAGGGCTGGTCTCATTCCTCTTACTATCTCCGTTGATTTAAAAAAAATCCTCCTTTATCTTTAAAACATACGGAGGAAGAAGCAGGTTGTTACCATACCAGAGCGAAAAGAGGCTGTGACCCTGAAGTGCCTAAGGCAATTCAGCAATAACCTTGCCACTAATATCCACTGTGGGATTAGAGAGGGTTACTAGATATCACCAAAAGAATGTCCCACAAGATCTTATTTTGTAGCAGATTTCAACAGGGAAGCATTCTCAGGTGATGGAATCAAGCAGGAGTTCAGTCTATTTTACTGCGGTGGAGGTGGTCTGAGTGATGATGTAGATTTCCTCCAGGTGACTGTCAGGCTGTCGTTGAACTTTATCCATTAGGGTGTGCAGCAGCAGCAGCAGCAGCAGCAGGGTCTCTCAGTGGCTCCAAGCGATAGTCACACCTCGTGCTGAGCTGCAAATTCCTACACAACCTGGTTAAGGACACATGGCATAGGCTTGGCAGGCTGTGACCCCACTAGATTTTAAAACTATTTAGACAATAGCCCGGGACAATTTACCAAGACGACAACTTTTTAAATTAGATAGTTCTTTTAATAAGACTAGGATTTTCTAGGCAGATATACAGGACTCAGGCCTGTAGTATTATTTCCCATGTCTTTTCCTTCTGTCTGTTTTGCCACATTTTTAAAAAAGTGAATCTGGTCCCTTCTTCTTAAAAGGGGATGATGGGCAAAGATTCATCTTCTGTCACTTCTTCAAGCTGACTCAGGGATGTTTATCCTAGTTAGCCAGGAACCTATAACCATAGCCTATTTTACAAAGAGGTAATCAGGGTTGAATGTTATTTAGAACAATATTTTAACTTTTAACAAATCCACAGACCTTTTTTTCTGGCTACAGCTGTGGAGCTTATTTAGACTTCTGGTTTGCAAAAGGATCTTTCTGGATGGCATAGGAATGTGATCTCTAGTAATCCTAACAATGCCTCAGTTACCTATGTAGGCCTTCAGACAGATATCAATAGAAACACACTCTCAGGTTTACAAAGATTTTTCCTGAGCAGATGAATTTCATGTAGCTGGCATCAGCTCAAAATTTACTGCCAATTAGAGTTTTTGGCACATACAGGGGTTGGAATCAAAACTATCTTCCACATTTTTAAATCTTATCTTTTTAGTACTCTCACAGAGTTCCTGTCCCTTATAAGGTAGATAGGCATAGACAGTAGGCATGCTTACAAACTATGTTCCCATGAACTCCTGGCTCTGACCAATTTTTGAAATGCCACGCACAAATGACTCTAGGATCTGACATTATTTCTGCCATCCAAGCAGTGGCTTATGGTGTCTGGATGATCCTCCATTGTTTTCATCCCAGGAGTGTCTTCTCCACACTGGGAAAATGCCTCATTGGCATTTCCCTTAGTTAGTTGCTGAACTTGAACTCGGGGCCTGAGTGCTGTCCCTCAGTTCTACAGCTCAAGGCTATCGCTCTGCCACTTTGAGTCCTAAAGAAACTCTGCTTGCTCTTTCAGCCATCTTTTGGCTGAGTAGAATTGACAGTTTCACAAGGACCTTTTTCTGCCTGGGCTGGCTTGGAAAGAGTTTGCAGATCAACAATTCTCATAAAAGGCCACTCTCATCCACTTAAAAGCAACAAGGTGGTCAACATAGAAGGGTCTTTTAAGCATGTTCTTACCTGAAAAGTACTAAGAGCTAAAGTTACATCTGATAAACTTACAAAAATCCTCACTCCTTTTTGTGGGCCTGCTAGGAACTGTTACAAAAAAAAAAAAAAAAAAACCTATGAGACAAACTGAAATAGGTATTAAGCAATTATTTTGTTAATCCTAATTTTTCCTTTTAGCATTTTGAGGTAAATGTTTAGAACATTTTTACTTTTAAACTTTATATACAGAAATCAATTCCTAATTTGTAATCTCCGTTTAAATATTCTATACTTTAGTTTTTAGTTGCATTTTGAAAAATCCCTTGACCTCTCAAGGCTAGGTGTCACTCATTTTCTCTTGGCTGCTTGTTTTAAAACAGATACACATTAAAACTTTTAAACTCAAATAAGAATTTTTTCTTATTGCAAAAATTACAATCACAATCACTGTACCAAGAAGCTAGACTTAACACCATTTTGCCTTAAAAAATGTCCAATATCAGAATATCATTGAGAACAAATCACATTTTATAAATAAACTTTGTAATCCTTTTTAAAGGCCTTCTTAATTTTAATTTTAACACATCCAAGGGACAGTTTTAGTAATGCTAATCCGATCATTACATCATTCAGTTTTACCATCATGTTTGCAGTGTCTATCTGAAGATAAGGTACAGAATAAAGATGAGCCACTCAGCCCTTCCTGTGTAATGGGCATGCACCCAATCCGACTCTTTAGGGTTAGATGAACTGCATTTGTGCCAGCTTGCCCTCTTTCACCATGCATGGTTCCACTGTGCATGACCAGCTGAACTGCACTTCTGCATGTTCACCCTTCACTCCTAAAGATAGTTCTTCTCTTGTCTTCTAAGTTTCTCCTTGTTGTTAAGCCAGATATCTTTATTACAGTGTAAAGAGACTTATGCATTCTAAAATACCAGATTTTCTCATTTTCAAGTTAAAGAATCCTTAAAAAGCCATTTAAAACAAAGTGAAAATTCTTTAAAAAAAATTTTTGGTAATGTCCAAACCTCATAACCTTTTGAATTTTAAATTTAAACTCACCCAATTGTTACAGAATGCTGAAAGTATCTATCTTCAACATATTACCAAACACATACAAAACACACTCACACAGATATTTAAGCATGCCAAAATAAAAACAACTTGTACATATATTTTCTAAAATTTTCAAACAAAAATTTAAGACAATATTTCTTTTAAACTAAGTATCTTTGTTGAGTTTCATTTTTCCAGGGCTTGCTTGTTTATGAAGGCATTTCTCCAATTAGTCTTTTGAATCCCTTCTGTTGGAGGAATGCTGGAAGGATGGTCACCTGAAACTAAACTGGCCTGATTTTTATCCAATTTTATAAAAGAGCACTTTACATTGTCAGGACTAGCTGAAAAGTGAAACCCAGCCACACAGCCTTCTCTGTGATTGAGCTCAGCTGGAGGCTGGAGCTTTTATTTCCCCAGAGATGTTCAAATAAATAACAAAAACACAAAAACCAAAAACACACATTAAAGCTCGTACCAATTCTAAAACAGAACTAGACAACTCAGCACCCAAAGGCTGAGTTTATCCCTACCAGAACTCTGTGCCGTTCTCACTCAGCAAGCGGAATCCAGAGTCTGCTACTCTCACTCAGAACTTCCCTACCTTAGGAAACAGAACAGAGAACAATCAGGTCTCAGTGAATGGGGTGATGTCTCACCAACGTTTTTTGACCCAGGGGCCTTCCAAAGTGGAAGAGAAGTCCCAGTCATTTTGGAGCAAGGGAAATAAGTCCCTAGCGGCCATCCCCTCAGACTGACGGATTCTCCCCCATATTCAGACCCTCCTGGGCCAAGGCCAAAGGATAAGATAAACTCCAAATGACAAACAGAACACTCAACACAAAGAATTTACAAAGACACACTTCATCATTGTAAATTGTAAACAAGAAAGTGCCAAACTACAGATGGAGTGTTTCCCCTAAAATGGAAAACTTCCCAATACAGATGGAAAACTTCCCAATACAGTTGGAAAACTTCCCAAAAAATGTCTGCATGAAAGTGCCCGACTACAGACAGAAAATTTCCCAAAAATGTCTGTACTAAACAGCAATCTACCAAGAGGTGTCTGGGGACATCTTCTCACAGACCCCGTTGGCAGTCTTACAGCGCGTCTAACAAGAGTCCTAGCCAACCAGAATACAGACCCTGTGGGAAATCAGAATTACAGATACAGAAATTACAGGCAACCAAATATACAGAACAGCAGTGCCTTGACTTAACAGCTGTTTTTTTTTTGAGTCTCTGTGGTGGGGCGTCTGGATATTTTTATGAAGGGGATTCCACATGAACCCCCAGAAATGTTGTACAGACTTGAGACCCCCGAAAAACCCCCAGAGACCACGACCAATATGAACAGCCTAAGAGTCCTTTATTTACAAGCTTAAGCTGGTCCTCTGTGCACTCACTAACCGGTGATAATAAGAATCCCTGAGCACAAAATCAGCACAGTTTTATAGTACTGAACAAACAAATTTAGCGAATTTGCACACAAGCAGTTACATGATTGGTTTGAGTCCACCCGAAAAACACTGCCTTTTCTCTGAACTATTGGTATGTACTGTTCCTGGAACACTTGGGAAACTGTTTTGATTTTTTAAGGGTGGGCAGGGTTGGTGACAACCTGTGTTTTTTTTCTCTCTCTCTCTTGGTATTACTTTGAGGGAAGCCTAGCACAAGATGGTAGGGTTAATCTTAAATTAGAGTTACTATGGCTCGTCAGCCTGAATAAACCATAGCATACCACATGCAAAGCTTTGGTAAAACACAAGTCTGGCTTACACTGTTGGAACAATAGGAGTGTATGTCTACTGCTGTTGCAGGTGTGTCTTAAGGTGTGTGGAGTTTTTCATCCTGATGATCTTGCAATGATGAAATTGACTAACTACACAATTACCTGGGCAGATCCCTGTTGAGACTTTTAATATTAAGTCACAGGTTAACAAAGAACAATATTTAAAATGAAATATATTGAACAACCAGACATGGTGACCAAAATAATTTTTACCTGATTCAGTGTATTTTTTACATGCTATATCACATGTACAAGTTCTTCATTCCCTTCTGTGTCATTATGTTGTCTTTCCTTATTTTGCTTTTGTTTTCAGAACCATGGTATAAGAGGGCATTTCTTAGATTTTTGTCTTCTAGTCTTCAGAAAGTCTACAGTTAAATAGTTCCTTTTGTTAGAAAATTAAAAGCACATTGGGTGGGGTCTTTATCATAATTTTGTTATGATCTAAAATATGTTTTTATTTCTGGAATTTTACCTGTATAATCACATTTCAATCTTTTCTAAAGGACACTTTAGTGGAAGGAGGAAATTCAAAATGGATTCTGTTAGAGAATTTTTTTTTCTTTTTTTTTGGGGGGGTCCAGTCATGGGGCCTGAACTCTGGGCCTGGGCGTTGTACCTCAGGTCTTCAGCTCAAGGCTAGTGCTCTTCCACTTGAACCACAGCGCCACTTCTGGCTTTTTTCTTTTTTGCTTATGCGGTGCTGAGGAATCGAACCCAAGGCCTCATGCATGCAAGGCAAGCACTCTACCACTGAGCCACCTTCCCAGCCCCCTGGTAGAGAATTTCTGTTGCTAAAACTCTGGTACATAGTAAAGTAAGCAAATCCAAAATTATTTATTACGGAGATGAGTTGAAAGTCATCTAATACCCTTTCCTCAACGAAAAGAGAGGATTTAAAATAACTAATATTTTTTAAAGTTAATGGGCACAAATATGCACGAATTTTCTAGAAATAAAATGATCATTCATGAAACCTTACTGATACTTCAAAGAATGGTTTCCAATAAGAGGAATCACCTTCATACATTTTCACACAATGTGTATCTGCCTGGTAACAGAACCCCAAACTAGAATAAGGCATCTAATAGCTGTCTAAATTTGTTGCCTTTTTGCAATTCTGCTTTCTTATCCTATTGATTAGTATGAATTCTATGGCCAGTACAATATCACATATCTAATAACAGTTACTAGATTTGGACCTTCATGGATGAGATGGTGTGGGTTTCTGGTGGAGCCCTCTCTGGTTTAAAGGGGGAGTTGGTATTGGCACAGTCCCTGTAGTGGAGCATGGTGAGTCTTAGGGGGTGAAGACCAGTCTGTGTAGGGCTTTGAGACCGCAGGGAGGAGAAAGGAAGTACTAGACTTGTTAGGGGCCTGGTCTCTTGTAGAGTAGGCGGTACTTTAGTAAGAAGGCTGGGTCACAGGGCTGGAGGCTGATTGGGGCAGAGCTTTGAGAAGGAAGAACAAAGCTACAAAGGAGGAGGTTACTTAGAGGAAGCGTTCTGGGTGAGCATTGTGAGCCCTTGTGGGATATGTAGGATGAGGTTTCCCATAAGGCAGGGCAGTGAATGTAGGCAAGAGGCTGACAGAATGTGGGGATTCTGGTGCAGGAATGCGGAGCTATGAGGGAGGAGGCTTTTCAAGGTCTGGCTTTGAGAGGTCAGGGTGGTAAAAGGAAGACATGGACTAGTAAGGGGCGGGGTTTCTGGTGGACAACGGCAGGCCTTTGGAGAGTATGTTAGGGTGGAAGTGGGGTTTCCTGCAGAGAAGAGTGCAGTCACAATGTATGGAGGAGATTTTCAGAAACAGAGCTTTGTGAGAGCACTGATAGGATCCAGTGCACCAGAATGGTTAAGATGGGGTTTCTGGTATAGTCAATCACCACTTTGAAAAGAGGAGTAATGTTGGGTGGGGATTTCAGTGTTGCAAGGCAGGCCATGGTCTTTGTACAGGGTTTCCAGTAGGGCAAAGCAACCTTCAAAAATGGAATACGGAGGGACAGGGATTTACAGTTGAGCCTGGTGTGGCTTCCAGATGGAGGCCAACTGGTGCAGTTCTTTCTAGTGGAGCAATGTGGGTGTTGAGAGATGGGATAGTGTGTTGGGGGTATTCTAGTGGGGTTTTTTTGGAGCAAGGCAGGGCTTGGAGCCATGGGGATAGTTGGAGGAGGGGCTTTGAGAAGGAGTGGAAGGGATACAAAGGTGTAGATAATTATGGGCAGGGTATCTGGTGGAGTAGGGTGTGGATCTGAGGGAGGAGCCAATAGGGGTCGGGTTCATCTGAGGAGTAAGGCAGGGCATTGAGAGAACACTTGTGGGAGGTGGAGAGGCTTGTGTTGGAACAGGGCTGGCTTTCCAGGCAGGAGATGGGCTGTGTGAGAAGCTTCTAGCCAAGCAAGGTGAGGCTTCAAGGGCAGTTATAGGGAGGTGAAGGGTTTTTGGTATTGCATGATGGGTTTTGTGAGAAGAAGTAGGTTCAAGGCTGGGTTTGAAAGTTTAGTCCACTTAGAAGTAGGATAGTTATGGGCAGAGGTTCTGATGAAAACAGGAGAGGCTCGAGGGAGAAGGCTAGTTGGTATGAAAGGGAAGGGAGGAGCTTGGATGTACTAAGAAAGGGGAGCAATGCGACTATGAGGGACTAGAGTAGTTAGGGTGGGGTATCTGTGAGGTTTCAACATGGTTTATTGCAGTCATCAAAATGGTGATTTAAGCAATGTGTCTTTACCATTGGATGCATCAATGTTAAAACATATCTAAGAATGTGAAGCACTACTATACAGACCCTGAAGAAACTCAGACGGATCTGTGAAATTATGTTGGAATAAAATTAATGACTAATTACAGAAGGAATTTATTTTCACTCGGCCCATAAATACTTTCCAGAAGAAAAGGCTACATTGAAAAATAAACAATTAAAAGGAAGCAGGCAGGCAGACCTTGAAGTAAACATTATCCAATGAACAACAGGTATGGAGGAATGATTGCAATCTTCTTTTACCTAAGTTACAGTTACTGACCTATATTCTTCCCTAATGCCAAATCAAAAAGCCATGAAAATGCAGTAATTATTTTCAAGGCCTTAGACTTTACCGAAAGAATTCAATACATGTAGTTCTAGAAAGTATAAAGATAGATGTCGTAGCTAAAGATTGAAGAAAATATCCCCATCTCTGGCCCTCCAGGGTGAGAAAGGTTAAGCCAAAGCATAATGAGAATGGACAGAAGTACAGTAGTGCATACCAGTAGTTCTCAAGATACAATGATGAATGTACCGGGGGAGAAAATCAACAAGATCATCACAGGACTTAGCACTGGAGAGTAGAGAAAAGAGCAGTGAAACTTCAAGGAGAATTACAAAGGATGCCCTTGCATATTTGGCAGTAGAGCACATCGCATTGAGGTCTAAAGTACGTGTAGGTATTATAGGAAACTACCTGTGTTCATAAGGTGTCACAAGAAGTGATGAACTTACGATTTACAGGACATTGAATAATCATAAAAGTCTTGCTTTAGTAGTGAAGAGTTAAACCTTGATAAACTCTGTTTTGAAACACCTAGCAAACTATAAAACCAAGACAAGAAGATTCAAAATGTGTATGTTACTTGACTGTTTGGAATAGTAGAGATAAAAAAATGTCAAATCACATAATGTGGGTGCAAAAGGATAACATTATTAAGGTAATCTTTAAACAATACACATTTTATGTGAATAGTCCTGATTATAAATGATTTGTTTTCCTTACAGATTTTGGATGCACAAAAACAACAAAAAACAAAAACAAATCAAAGCAAAAGACACTTGGCAATAGAGCTGGCTGCCAGTGCCTTATCCTTATTTCTAGATAGTCATGAGCCTGAGATTGGAAGATCATAGTTCACCGATGGCTGGGGTAGCAATCCATGAGACATTTATGTTCAATTGTTCAATCAAAGACAGATTGAAACTTTGGATCAAATAGTACAGACTCAGTCAGTCATTAGTGAAAAAACCAAGCAAGAGTTTGAGGCTCCAAGTCAAGTTTCATTACTGTGTGGCGCGCGTGCGCACGCGCAGACACACACACACACATACACACACACACACACACACACACACACACACACACAAATGGAATGAGAGAGGAAGAGGGAGAAAAAAGGGAATATTAAGAGTTTAAAATGTGAACCTGTCTGCCAGGACTCTCCTAAGCATATATTAATAAGAATGAAGGAAACCATGGAACCTAGGTTCCATGACTATTTTCCCAAGTCTTTCCATTTTCTTAAGAAAGGGGCTGTGTCATTCTTTCTGATAGAAACATAAAATTTCATTGTGTATATATACTACCATTTCTTGAACTATTCATATATAGAGTGGCTTCTAGTTTGGTTCAATATCTTAGATATGGTAATAATCCTTCCAAAAACATAGTTGTAGATTTAGTGTGTTTTAGCTTGAGATCATTTCCACAAATGCCCAGGAGTGGGATTGCTGGCTCCAGAGCTATGTACATTTGACCTTACAAAATGATGCTAATTGAAATGAACTCCAAGGTATGGAAACAAGTCATTCTTTTTCAGATGTCAACCTTGATATCTCTAAAGTAGTGTATCTAGATCTTATTTTATTTCATTTGTCTTTTTCAATTGGTTTATCCCTGGCAATCACTGTCTTAATTCTGGTACCTTCCATTTTGTATATACATTTATCTGATTTTGAGAAGGAAAGGAAAAACATAGTGATGAAAGAAGTACAAAGAGCGACCCACTGCAACAATGATATTCACAAGACACTATGTCAGAAATGAACTTGACAACCTTGGGGTGGGGAGAGGGGTAGGAGGTGGGAAAGAATATGATAATAACAATGGAGTGGGAAACAATATTCAACAAGGAATTTACCTTACTCATGTAACTCTACCCACTCTGTAAAGTATCTTTGAAATAAAATAAAATTTAAAAATTGAACCTATCCTAAAAATAATATCCTTTTCAAGATCATACATCTCTCACAGTACTTGTGAGAGATTCTAGAGTCAAGCTGTTAGACCTGAAAAGGGATAGATTGGGAAGCCATCTCAAACAGCTTTGCTCTGGGAAGATCAAACAGTCAAGGGAAGAAAGGGGTATGAGTTATTACCTCAAGGGTATTTAAGTTAGAGCTGTTGGACACTAAAAGATTAAGACTTTGGAGACAAGATGCATGTCTGTGCTATAATTGTAATGATTCTTGCTCCCTTCTTCTCCCTAACAATAAGGGATTCAATTATCACTATGTTTACAAACAATACCTCATGTCAATAATTATAACCACAAACTAGATTGATGCCTTAGTTTGTGGACCTACCTGTAGCCACTGACCACCCCCCTATAGTAGAATGAATATAAAGTCTGTTAAGCAGGATTTGGGGATCCAGAAGCTGGTAATGTGGCTTTGCGTCCTCTGGTATCTTCATTCCTGTCACTTCCTGTGATTTCTCAGTTCTTTGGCCAGGTATTCCATCATATTTGCTGTCCCAAGGTTGCGGTTAATGACAGTACTGATATTCTGAATACCTCAAAACAAACCACATAAAAATACTTCCTCAAAGAAGATTGACAAATGTATAGGATCACCTGGAAAGATACCAAACATCAGCAGTCAACCTCTGATCCTCTAGCAAGAAAGTGCAATTCTGGACTATCTTTACTTCTGATAATATAAGAGATGGATAATTGTCCCTTTTGTATATTTGGTATTTGGTATTGCATATATTTTCAGAAACACATATACATTGTCACATAATGTTATTTATTTCATAGGTCAGACCACGTCATTGGAGTGATGACCCATTTGCCTGAATTACACTTAGGTGAGTGTGAATTGCCTAATTACGACCATTTCTCCATGAAACTCAGCAACACAGAATGAAGTATCAGGGTCAGGCCATTCTATACCTGTGAGGATTTATACCTAGATTAGAGTAATATACACCTCTCAGCACTCATGGCACATTCGAGTGTTATAATTGTCATCAGATCAGAAACATGCTAGAGCTTAAAGTAGAATGATGGGCAATACATTTTCAATGCAATAGTGATGATCACCCCTGCAAATATTCTCAGTGGAGAATCTTTCCTATACATTTTACTGACTTAACTTCTACTTTGTGCTTTACCATTATCAGGCAGGGTCACACTGTATTGAGCTACAATACTGCAGCAACCTCAGCTGCCTTTGAATGTTACCTCCAATCTTGGTACTAAGGTCAACACTGCAACTCTAACCACATAGTGGACACCCGAACTTTTCAAGCCTGATTAACAATTGAGCTATCACTGCTCATTGCCAGTGTTAAAGATCTCACTCTTTAGATTTATTGTTTATCTTCTTATATTTCCAACACTGCCTTAGATGTTGGTTTTTGAAGTAGAACTTTTAGTTTGCATCTGATTTATGGGGGTGTTAGTAATGCCAGTTGAACTGCATATATTATAATGTAAGTAATTTGATATTTTCACATGTGAATTAAATTTTGTTATTTGAGGAAGTGAATAAACATCACTCACAAAAGTTTCTTTGTGTGTATTGGTATTGCTATATTGTGAACTTCCTAAACGCCATCCATGGAAGCACATGTCCTTAATTCCATCATTTCTGTCACTGAGACAAGGCTTGAAAGGTCCAGACCATTTGGCACCTCATAGTAAGAACCTTTCTACAAAGAAGGGGGAGAGAATAGCAAAAAGAGCAAATGAATCTTCCAACAGTTTTGTTACATATTCATTATGCTTAGCCATTAAGACCACCATAATACTATTGTTTATGACTTCTTACCTACTCTTTTCTGTTCTGAGCAGTTTTATTTATGGATCTTTAAGAAATCATAAAAGAATAACATAAGAAATCTATATAAATCATATAAGAAATCACAAAAAATAGTCTGTTAGCTATATATACTCCCAAAGACATAATTTCAGGAAAGTATTAAGCACATAAAATGTAATGTAATGACTCTTTATTGAAAACTTCAGCAGTTGCAGTTTATTTATTCTGATAACAAAGTTTATAAAGTAAGTTACAATAGTATTCCAAATGGAACACAGAACTAGATACATGAAGGGTAGCACTAAAGAATATTACTGCTACCATTCAAAGTGAAATTTAGGCAAAACTACTTCAGAGTAAAAGCCACAGGACAGCCCCATCATTACTTTCATTGTTCATATGAAGAAAAGACTTTTTTGTAGTAGACAAATTTTCACAGATATTAATATCAATTGGGTATATATTTCTTAAGGCATTCAGGAAGGATGCTCTGACCATGTTAACTGAAGCTGACTTCTCTGGGACCTACTACAGACTGCACAGACACTATTCCAAGCACTGCACCTGCATTAGGGTAATTTTAGTGCTTATGAGTGTTTTTCAAGTTAGAAAATGAATTAAATATTTTATTAAAAACAGAAGTAAGCAACAAGGTGAAGCAAATTTCCCAAATACCCAAGACTGATCAGTTCTAGACACATAATTCAAATCCAGTTTTATACCAGGCATATCTGAGGATATTCTTTGTCATATTCATTAACTTTCAAGAGCTATGGAGCAGATGAACCCTCATTATCTTTCTATAATGGCAATAACAATGCTTCAGAATATAGATAGTTTTAAATGAAAAGGGTGTGGCTAATGTAAGTGTAAGTGATTTTTAAACCAAACAAAGATCAGTTTCATTTCTCATGAAATACATGAATGAAAATCATTCAGCTTCCACTTTTCATTACTCCTGGAGTAATTGCTTAAGGAGACCAATTCCATGTCAAAGACACTTGTGCTGATAAACACAGGCTTTTATCATGAAGTACCATGAATACACAGTGAATAGTTTGTTATGGATATATAATCCAAAAGGAATAATTTAGTGGAGGTTCCAGGAAGATGGCAGAGGAGAAGGTAGAGGCTAAACAAGTTCTCGCATAGAAAGCAGTTTTAGAGTTCCAGCAAACAGTCCTAAGCCAGAGAACCACACCAAGTGTGCCTTCAAAGGACAGAGAGTTAGGCCACAGAGGGACAATAAAGGCAAGGAGACCGCTCTGAGCGGCCGTACCTGCCATATCTGAATCACAGAGAGTCTGGGATGAAGGAGCCAGACACAGAGGGCAAGCGGATTCTACTCATCACCAGCAAGGACCAACAAGGAGCGGAAATCTTCATCCTTCACTTCGCAGACCAGAGACGACCCAGGAACCAAGACTCGGTGTGAGTAGAAGCCTGACGTCCTCACTCCTTCTCAGGGAGCAGAAGAGGGAAGGCCACCCCTCCACCCCAGTACTGCAGATCTCCATCTTGGATACGGACAAAGCTTGGCGGAGCTGCTAGCAACAACTCAGGCCTTGGAAGTAAACTAGAGTCATTTAGCAGGTCACAGGAGCCTAACCTGACCTGCCAGACTCAGCTCTACCTAGGGAAAAGTCACCCAGCTCTGGCGCCAGCCCCAGGAGTGGCTTTCTTCACTGGGTAATCAGAAGCAGAGGCTGCCCCTCCCTTTAGCAGCCTCAACAATCAATTGAAATTCATTAAACAGAAACCCTGAGAATGGCTCCAGGCTGGGGTCTGTGAGTTTCTCACAAACCAGCCCTCAGGAAAAGCTGCTGTTTGTTAAAAGGCTTCAACTCTACCCAGAACCTAGCCTCATCACAACATCTCCAAACTTGAGGAAAAAGCCATCTCCCTCTTTTGTGATACTCAAAGCAGAACTGCCTCCCATTGAACTAACCTGGGAGGAGGATCGCAAACCTTTGAGGAAAGCAGAGCATTTTTCTGCCTGTTCAAACAAACTGACTTAAGACACCAACCAAGCCGCAGGAACACAAGCAGACCAGAGACTCCAACAAGAGGCTGGTTAAGGACACAAGGGAGTACAGGATTTTTCCCACCCCTCCCCCAAAAAGTCAAAGAACTATTTTTTTGTACCCTTTATTAAAAATTTTTTTTTCTAATTTTTTTTTAATCTTTAATTTTTACTTTTTGAAAAAAATTGTTTTCTAGTAATTTTTTTTCCTCTTAGAATTTTATTTTAGGGGTATAAATGTGTGTGCGTTTTTCTTGTTTTTCTTTCTTTTTTTGTTTGTTTTTGTTTTTTATTTTTGCTTTTTGTTTAGCTCTACTGAACTTCTGATCGTTTTTCTTTCTTTCTCATCCTTTTCACCTTTTCTTCTCTTTCATTCTTCTTTATGTGACTTAACTGTTGTTCTACACATCCTCAGATAAACCCATAGTCAATTATTAGACCTTATCCCCCATTGTGTACACACTTAATCCACAAATTTATTACTCAATTCAAAACCTCTGAGACTTAAATTCTTTAATAGCAGTACTATCTCTTTATACCTATATAATATTTTAAGTATCTTTATTTTTAATTTTTTCACATCTCCTTTATATCCCTCCCCTTCTCTCATTATTTTCACATTCTCCTCTGAATAGTTTGTTTTTGCACATGTATAATATTTCTAATTTTTACCTTTCTAATTTTTTTGGTCTCTTTTTGTTCCCTTTCTCTTTCTTCTTTTGATTCTCTCTCCCTACTCTCATCCTATCCAACCTATTTCCTGCTTTGAGATTAGGACTTAGTTAACACTCCCTGTACCTTCCCACATCACACTCTATTGCTATTTTTTACCCACAACTCTTCCTAAACCTAATAATTTCTGGTTTACCAAATTCTTCTTTGTGGTTCGTAGCCTATTAATATATAGTTGTTCAATGTTGAATAGATGTATCTGTTGAACTAGATTGTATCTGCAGACTATTGACTGTGCAAATACAGACTTTGGTTGATACTTGCTTTAAGTTTGTGTTCTAGCACAAAACCGGTGTTAATTTCGTCCCAAATAGGCAGGGTAAGCCGGAAAAACACAAGAAAAATGTCAAGCCCACGTATCTCAACTCCCACTCATGATAATCAGGGGGCCAGAACAGATAATGAATAATCCAGAGGAGAGTTCCCAAATAGCTCTACAAACACTGCTGGCAAACATGATAAATGAAAAGATTGAAAACATACAAAGGACTCTGTATGAGCGTGATAGGGAGAGAAAGGAGGCAATCCAAAGGTTTATACAGGAATATCATGAGCGAGAGGAAGCTAGTCACAAACTGATACAGGATTTGCATGAGTAGCTTGAGAATACTCAAAGAGAAAGGCAGGAATGGCATGAGCAGGCTGAGAACACTCAAAGTGAACTAGAGGAATGGCATGAATGGGAGGAAGCTAAGCAAAGAGCAATACAGGAATTGAGAGAGCAGGATGAGAATACACAAAGATCATTAAAGGCATTCATGGAATCCATTAAGAAAGAGCTGAAGGAAGTCAGGGAGAACACAAAGGGAATGCTGACTGGAGCCCAACAGATGGAATGGGAGTGCAAGGAAACCATAAACAATCAACTAAGTGATTTGACAATAAACACCAAACACAAAATTAAGGAAGCAAAGAAGTCAGTACAAGATCTAAAACAAAGCTTCAACAAAGAATTTGAAGCCATCAAAGCTGACCAACTAGAAGGAAAAGAAATAAAAAACAAAGTAGAAAGCCTTGACAGCAGGTTAGACCATGCAGAAGATTGAATCTCAGGGATTGAAGACAGCATAGATATTATAGAGAAAGAACATACAACAATCCAAGACAAGTCCAAGAAATACGATAGATCTATCCAACACTTGGAAGACACAATCAGAAGGCTTAATCTAAGGATAATGGGTGTAGAGTAGCACCTAGAAACAGAAGTTAATGGTCTAGGAAATTTGTTTAACAGGATCCTAGCAGAGAATATGCAAATATGAAAAAGATAGGCCTATTCAGATACAAGAAACTTTTAGAACTCGAAATAGACAAGACCAGAATAGGACATCCCACTGTCACATTATAATCCACACAGGATCAACTCAGAACAAGGAAAAGATCCTTAAAGCTGTCAAGGAGAAAAAGACTAATCACCTATAAAGGAAACCAATTAGAATCACCTCAGAATTCTCAGCTGAGACAATGAAAGCAAGAAGAGCCGGGAATGATGTATGCCATGCCCTAAAAACAAACAACTATCAACCAAGAATACTGTACCCAGCTAAACTCTCCTTCATAATTGAGGGCCAAATAAAAACCTTCCATAACAAAGAAAAATTGAAACAATACATCTCCACCAAACCAGCCCTACAAAAGATTCTTAAAGATGTCCTACACATAGAAAACCAACAAGACCACAATAAATGCCAATGAACTGCACCCAAACTGAGAATCCAAGAACCATAGGAAGAACACAGTTTTCACAGCCCCCAAGAAGTTGGATAACATGGTAGGAACTTCCAAATACCTCTCAGTCCTATCTCTTAACATTAACGGACTCAACTCTCCATTTAAGCAACATAGACTGTCGAGTTGGATTACAAAATAAGATCCTTCTATCTGCTGCCTTCACGAGTCACACCTTGCCCGTAAAAACAAACACATTTTCAATGTGAAAGGCTGGAACGAAATCTAACAATGAAATGGCCCCCTTAAACATGCGGTAGTTGCAATCCTAATATCAGATAAAATAGACTTCAAATTCAAATTCGTGAGAAGAGATAAAGAAGTTCGCTACATACTAATTAAGGGATCTCTCCTTCAGGAGGATGTTACCATTCTAAATATCTATTCGCCAAACAAAAGAGCACCCAAATTTATCCAAGAAACACTACTTTCCCTCAAATCCCACATAGATCCAAAGACATTAGTTGTTGGGGATTTTAACACACCACTCTCCCCACTAGATAGATCAACTCGGCAAAAACTCAACAGAGAAACTGCAGATCTAAACAACTGCATAGATCAACTAGATTTAAAAGACATCTACCAAATATTTCACCCAACAGCATCGGATTACATATTCTTCTCAGCAGCACATGGAACATTTTCTAAAATAGACCACATTTTAAGCCACAAAGCAAACTTGTCCATATTCAGAAACATTGAGGTAATACTTTGCATTCTCTATGACCACAAGGGAATAAAATTAGAACTCAACACTAAAAGCCACCAAAGAATTTCCAGTAACACATGGAGGCGGAACAACACACTGCTGAATCATGAGTGGGTCCTGGAAGAGATTAGAAAGGAAATCCAAATGTTCATGCTATTCAAAAAATGAGCACACAAATTACTAGCTACTCTGGGACACAGCAAAGGCAGTATTCAGAGTCAATTTTATAGCTCTGAGTTTCTACATCAACAAATTTGAGAGATCTGAAACCAACAATATAATGAGACATTTGAACCTCCTTGAAAAAGAGAAGCAAGATAAACCCCAATCCAGTAGACGGAAAGAAATAATTAAAATTAAATCAGAATTAAATGAATTATAATCCAAAAAAACTATAGAAAGAATCAAAAAAACAAGAGTTGGTTCTTCAAAAAAATTAACATAATTGACAGACTCTTAGCAAATCTTATCAGAAAAAGAAGAGAACACACCCAAATAAATAAACTCAGAGATGAAAATGGAAATATCACCACAGAAAAAAACAAGGTTCAGAACATTATAAGGGAATACTTCTCAAAATTTTATGCTAATAAGTTTGAGAACATGGCAGAAATGGACCTTTTCCTAGCAAATATTGACATGGCAAAACTAAACCAAAATGAGTTAAACCATCTTAACAGGCCCATATCAAGCATTGAAACAGAAAAAGCAATAAGAGACCTCCCAGCTAAGAAAAGTCCAGGACCAGATGGTTTTACAGCGAAATTCTACGAGTCCTTCAAAGCTGAGCGCACACCAATACTCCTCCAACTCTTCAATGAAATTGAAAGAGAAAGTTCACTACCGAGCACATTCTATGAAGCCATCATTACCCTGATCCCAAAACCAGGCAGGGACTCATCAAAGAAAGATAACTATAGACCCATTTCATTGATGAACATTGATGTAAAACTTCTCAACAAAATTTTGGCCAATCGACTTCAACAATTCATCAAAAAATTATACACCATGATCAAACAGGATTCAGATCAGGGATGCAAAGCTGGTTCAATATACACAAATCAATTACTATTATTCATCACATCAACAGGAACAAGAATAAGATCCACATGGTTATCTCAATAGATGCAGAAAAAGCATTCGATAAGATCCAACTCCCCTTTATGATGAAGTTTTTGGAAAAATTAGGAATCCATGGAACATTCCTCAATACAATAAAGGCTGTATATGACAAAACTACAACCAGCATTATACTTAATGGTGAAAAACTAAAGCCATTTCCTTTTAACTCAGGAACAAGATAAGGATGTCCACTCTCTCCACTTCTCTTCAACCTAGTATTAGAATGCCTAGCTACAGCAACAAGAAAAGATGCCGACATAAAATGGTTCCAAATAGGGAAAGAAGAAATAAAACTCTCCCTCTTTGCAGATGACATGATCTTGTATTTAAAGAATCCCATGGACTCCATTCCCAAATTACTCAAGCTGATTCAATACTTTGGCAAAGTAGCAGGGTATAAAATTAAGCCCCCAAAATCAATGGCTTTTCTGTATGACAACAATGGGAAAATGTGGCTGAAATTAGGAAAGCAACTCCATTTGTAATAGCCCCACAAAAAATAAAATACCTAGGAATTAACTTAACCAAAGAAGTGAAGGTCCTCTATGATGAAAACTTTAAGAACTTGAAAAAGGAAATTAAAACAGCACTTAGAAAATGCTTTGATATACACATATTATAGGATATCTTCAACATATTTTAACTGTTCTGAAAATCAATATGGAGCTCCCTCATTAAAACAAAAACACAATGCCACAAAATTAAGATTATGTATATATCCCAAAATATTTAACAATGATGCAGGAGAAACAATCACTTCTCTTATATAACAGAATATGTTTATAGCTATGAATAGTGCATTTTCTTTATTCATTCTTTCTTGTGCATCTAGATTGATTACACAACTTGGTTGCTATGAATATTGCTGCCATGATCATGGATGTTCATGTTGACTTGTATTCCTTCAATATGTATCCAAGTTGCCGTAAAGGTCATTAACATATGTGTCTTTTTGGTATTATGTAAACTTCCATCATGTTAGCCATATGGGTTGCCCTAGTTTACAATGGCACAAAACCAAATACAGTTCCTGATTTATTTCAACCTCTCCTGCAGTTTATTTATTTGAGTGGTGATATCTATTCTGGTGTGTAAGATGGGAACTCAGTGACTTTCCTATTTATTTTTCTATGTATTTCCTATGTGGATAAGAATCTCAAACATTTCATTTCCTTATTAAAAATTTAAATTTGCACTTCATTTCTGATCAGTGACTTTCTTTTTCTTTTGGTATTTGATCAATTCTTAAATACTATATTATTCGATTTTTTCCCACTCTAAATACTCACTTTAGTAAAAAGAATTTTTTTTCATTACAATGGTACACAATTAACAAAAACAACTGATTGTACATTTATTTCACTGGATTTTTTGTTTGTTTTTAAAGCAAGGAAATTAATACATTAAGGATGCTGAACTTCTTTCACTATATAGACTGAAAGGATAGTATCTCATATTGGCCTAAACTAATCTCAGAATTAACAGTCACAGCCTGGGCCATAAAAGTCTGGGCTAAGTAAAACAACTAACAAAGCACAAACTGCATCTAAAGAGAGCAAAGGGCTTCATAAAAGTTAAAAGAAAGGCACCACTTTCATGAAGCAAATGCTGAAGTTCACAAGCAGACCTTAGGAAACTGAATATCAAGAAGATCAAAGGATAAAAGTATATGGAAGGACAACTTTAGAACTCAGAATTCAGGAGCGGGAACAACCACTAGATACAAAACTCAATGCTAAAAAGAAGAAGTGTTTGAACCCAAACCTCAGCTGACTCTTTCACATCAAACACACACACACACACACACACACACACACACACACACACACACACACACACACACACACACACACACACACACACCTAGTGAGAAGTTTTAGCCAAAGTACAGCCATTCTGGACTTAGACTCCATTTTGAAAGTCTTTACAGAAAGTATCCATTTTGAAGGCCTTTACTGAAAGACTTTTACTGCAAGTTATAAATCAGGTTCCCGGAAAAAAATGGGAAATGTCCCAATAACGTTCTGCCCATCATTCCCCTAGCAATAGCCATGGATGACAGGTTCATATGGATGACGAATGACAGGAAGGTAGCTAAAAGTACAGATGTTTCTTAAGATAGCATAGTTAACATAGTTTGCTGCTTATTGCTTAGCCTGTGCACGCTAGCCAATAAGATTGTTATAATATTCACTCACTAAATGTCAACCAATAATGAAACTGCCAAGCTAGGAACCCCCTTACCTCAGTCCTATACCCTATAAAAACCCTGTTAACTGAAGGGTCGGGGCTCTCAACTCTGACCCGCTGGGATGGTGACAGTTGTGAGTCCAGGCTCGAGCTTGCAATAAATGACTCTTATGTGCTCGCATGGGAATTGGCTCCTTGGTGGTCTTTGTGGATCTTTATCTCAGCACAAGATTAGTATACATAGAGAACTCCAATGGCAGCTCTATCTGTGACAATGAAGCTTTTTCCTCTTCCTTTTAAATTATCAAACGTGATGGGATGGTTGGCTCCACAGTTGCCCCACACCTGAACAGGAGGAGTCCAAGGATGACTTAGACTGCAGGATAGCCTTGTGTTCCCCTGGCTTTCTGTGTAAGAATGCAGTTTATGTTCCCTTATGCAGGGGTGGCCAAGCTGAAATGGGAGTACACTTTGCCTGGAGGATGGCACCCTGTGAGCCCTGCATGCATGGTGAAACAGAAGGGGGAAGCCCAGTGAGCATCTCCGGGATGGCCTCTCAGAGGCCAGGAGAAGTTGACTCTTATAGTTGGACATGGCACGAGGTTTGAGGACAGTGGGAATCCAAAAGATGGGAGAGGCACAAGAGCAAATGCACCTCTCTGTGGAGACTCCTCAGCCATGTTAAGGAAGTTCCCAGCCCACACGTGGCAGCCACCATGCAGGTCACCAGAGGCCACTTGTCTGGGGGTCAGTCCCTGGTCCTGATCCAAAGCCAGAACTTCTTCAGTGGCCCTGGGCCTGGCTGGTATGGAGCAGTGCCCACCAGCCATTCTTCCTCTCCCCTGCTGCACAAAGCCTCCCAGAAGCTGCCTGGTCTGCAGCACCCATGCCAGGCCATGTCTGTGGGGCAGACTGAGGCTCTGCTGGCAATTCCTGATGCCTGCTTCAAGGGGAGACTGAGGCCTAGCCCACAGCAAAGCTGGCCCTCACTCACTTCCAAGGACCTCCAGAGAAGCATGACCACCACCGGCCCAGCATTGCTGCCCTCCCAGCCCCCAGAGTTTACCTAAAAGTCCTTGCCTTTGTTCTTGAAATTCTTCAGCCACGGTTATCTCATTTCTCATTGTCTGTGTATGATTTGAGACTCCATCCTCTCCTCACCCAGCCACCGAGCCCCAGGGGCCAAACTCCCCGCCTCACAAACACTCTCCAGAACCCAGCTGCCTTTGGTGCTGCTGCTTTCTGAGCCACTGGCTTACTGCCTCCTTCCTCCCTTCACCAGACTCTGCCAGAGCCTCCCGTCCTCTCCTTACTACCCCCAGCCCCAACCCCAGCTCAGCCTCCCCTGTGGCCTCCCCTCCTATCCACAGAGCTCCAGCCCCAATACCAACATGGCCATGGCTTTGGGGAAGACAACTGTGGGCCTGGCCCAGCAGAATTAAAGGTGCCACAGTGTGCAGCCGGCTGAGAACTGGAGGCAGCATAGGTCTCTGATCAGTGTCTCTCACTTCATTTACACAAGTATTAGTTGTATTAATTTGGTATTTAATTTTGTATTTCATAACTTCTTATTAAGCCTTTGCAGAATAGCTGTTAGAAATATAGTCCCAAAATTCGGATTGTCTCTTTTTTAATTCTTTCAAGATTCAGAAATATTTAAGTAGTTATAACCACCATGAATTCTCATTTCCATATCAGAGTGCTATTCAGAAAATAATTGCTTATGCATCTGTTATCAATTATTTACAAGACTTAAAACTTTTAAAGTTTCAAATATTACAGGAAGATCTTTGATTCATGTTGAATGGATGTGAGTAGGTTGAGTTGTTGCATATATTCGTGTGTGTGTGTGTGTGTGTGTGTGTGTGTGTGTGTGTGTGTGTGTGTGTGTAGGGGGGTGTATGTGTATCAAGGGTTATCCTTGAAATCAAGGATAAGGATGTTGAGCCCTGGTCTGCAATTTTTCTTTTTTCTGAGGGATACATTATGATGTTTCTTTGTTGGTGGTGGGCTCTGATTGCTTGTCTTTGCCCTATGTGCATATTCCAGCTCAATTTTTCAGTTAAGGCTTCTTATTTATTATTGAGCATATACAGTTCTGATATTGCTTTGACTTTAGTCTGCCATGTAGGATCTTCTCTTCCTCTTTAAAAATTAACATTCAATATAAATTTTACCTCCTGACTGATTTTCCCTTTAATTTGTATTTTGAAATAAGTATTATAAGATCTTTGATCTCTGTATTCATAAAGAAAAACCATTTCGAATTCTCTGTTTAATGTAATAACACCTGGACAGATTTATTAGTATCAAGATCTTAAAATTTCTTTTGTAGTTTTAGTTTAAAATAGCACCTCCATGCTTTTAGCATGGGGAGACAAAAAATTCCTAGTAACAATGATAACATTTTATTTATTAAAATATCAGATAATTCATAATTTTGAATATGTCTATTGGCAAATAATACATTTGCTCAATAGATTTTCTTGATACACCCCTGCACAAAAATACCACTCATAAGGGCTGAGAAGGTGGATCAATGGTTAACAGCTTTCCTTTAATGCATGAGACCCTGGGTTTGATTCCTCAGCACCATCTAAGCAGAAAAAGATGGAAGTGGTACTGTGGCTCAAGTGGTAGAGCACTAGTCTTGAGCTGAAGAGCTGAAGGACAGCAACCAGGGCCAGAGTTCACCAACATCAACTAATAAAATAAATAAATAAAACTCATACTCAAGTACATTAATTTCAAAGGTTGATTATTATTTTAGTTATTGGTAGGGTGCCAAGATATAGCAGACATCTGTCGCAAAGCTTTAAGAAGGATTTCAACACCTGGCAAGTACTAAAAAAAAAAAAGTAAAAAAAAAATCTCGGCCAACAACATATAGAATTGCCACTCAAAGAGAAACTGGTATTAAGAATGAAATACTTTTTATAATATTGCTTAAGATATTCTGGCTCTATATTCATTATCATATAAATTGACCTTCAAAAACTCCATCGGTGGTTCTGAGTCTTAAGGGTACCTACAAAAAGTGGAGGAAAGAATCAGAAACCCGGATTTTAAAAATTGTTATTGTTAAGGTAGTGTACATGTGGATCACCATTTTGTAAGTCAGGTGAGTTCATTTCTTGTTTGACAATCTCATCACTTCCTTTGCACTCTCTCTCTGATTTTCCCTCCTGTCCCTGTTCACAGTGTTATACCTCATTGTGAACATATCTACAGAATACAACTGCTGCATTTGTTTCCCTGCTCTCTTTGAATATCTCTGGCGCCCTCAATGCCCATAAATGTATAAACAAGAACAAAAAAATCCCTCTTGTTTCCAATTCCTGGAATTCATTTCATATAAACATTAGTAGTTTTATGAGAGTGTCAGACTCTGTCCACACATCCTGAACACTTATACTTCCTGCACCCAGTCATAACTCCCACCAGATTCTAAGGTCCACAAAGTAATTCTTTTCACTTTCCAAACAGGAAGAAGCTGAGATTCAGAAAGATTAAGTAACTTACAGGAAATACTGGGCTAAGCATAGTGGCTCACTCTCATACATTATCTATTCCATACAGTAAGATCTGAAGGTCATAGTTTGAACCAATCCAGGTTGATATATCCAATACATGTTTATCTCCAGTTAACCAGAGGAAATCGAGAATTGTGTTTTTCAAGTGGTAGAGCTAGAAAGACACCAGACTTGAATGGGAAACCTAAAGGATAGTGTCAATATGATGATTTTTAAGAACCAATGCTGTCCCATATTTAATCTCAGACCACCACCCCCATGCACACTCCTTAAAATACATGTTAGTACTGAAATCCAAATAGCTTTTTTTTATTTTTATGTTTTATTTTTAGCTTTAGTGAGGTTTGATTTGATAGTTTGTACTGATGAGCCACAACTTACATTTTTGTTACAATTATATCCATGACTTTATTCAGAGAAACATTCTCCTAGTTGTCTTCCTCCTTTTCCAGCAATGATAAGTTTTCTCTTCTTGGTCCAATTTCTTCTTTGGGGACTCAATATCATAGACTTTTCTGTCTTGCACTGTCTATAAGTTCATTGATCCAGTAGATCTTAGCCATAGTAATAACCTGGACAGAACCTGCTAGGGAAAATTGTTCTAAGCTCACCATTTTCTGGAAGTTGTTAGTACTCACCCATAATCACTTTGTCTTTAGAATTTGGAACATGTTGGGTGCAGGAATTCAGGGGAAGCACTTACTGTGTGCTATTTTATTCCTTTTGGATTTAATAGCAGCTTCCACCTATTGTCTACTTTAAGCATTGTGTGAAGAGAAAGATTGTACCTAAGAGACAGAAGTACCGTACTAACTGTTGCTCTCAAAACACAGGAGGAGGGAAAAAACTTCTGAAGGAGCCATATAGCCTAGAAACTGAGTTCTTAGAAACTCAAGCTGCCTTTTATCTTACCTTCAACATAGAAAGTCAGAGACTTCAGTGACTTGTAAGCTCCAATTATATTCCTGAGCATGGGCCTCCCTTCCCCTTTGCCTTTCTGACCTTTTACATCAGGGGCAGGTGAGAAGATGTAACAAGAACACCTAGAGTTTGGGCCTGGGATTAAAAACTTCATTTTGTGATCATAAACATTCCAACACTTCCTGAATTTGATCTGAGGGGCAGAAGGAAGTTAGGTTAGGAATTCAGAAACTTATAATTACTTCTATGTTTGCTATCTAAACTCATCCTTTCCCACCCTCAGAATCCTATTTCTCAATTGTGTAGACAGCCTTACACTCTGTTCTCCTGGAGAATTTGAGTGTGGGGTATCATCTGCTTCTTATGTGTACTGCCAATGGAGGTTTTTTCCTACGCTCAAAATGATTTCATTGATGGGGCCCTGTGTAATAAGCTAATCAGGGTTGTTCACGTGTTCATACCCGAGGTAGAACTAGTAAGGGCTGAGTAGTAGTCAGTGCTCACTTGCTGCCAGTGGTATTGCTCTGAGGAATTTCTGTCAATGTTTCCCACAGTATATAGTACACGGCCTCTCAGAAAGGCTCCAGACCCAAACTACTTGAGTCTCTGTGTTACCTAATCATCATTGAGCAACTATGTTTCATTGTTTGTGAGACATTCACTTCTCAGAGCATATGCATATGAGGGCCCAAGAAGAGAATTATCTGGATGGAAGTTCCTAGAAGGCAAACGGTCTACTATGCTAATGGAAACCCATGGTTTGGCATGCTAATGTTTTAACCTGTGCACTGAACTAACAGGAGAAAATGACACACTAAGAAACCTACCAATTATGCCAAATAAAGAGATATGGTGAAGGTCAGAGAAAGGACATTGATTTAATGGTAATCATGACAAGACAACAGCTTAACACACCTTCAGAATACTAATCCATACTCACCTACTTTTCTATTCACCCATGTCATTTGGTCTGTGTTGTATGTAGGAGTCCTCAGGCCTTCAGATCAGGAAGATCTAGAGGAGAGCCTTAGATTGGTCTGCCAATTGGGACATAAAATAACTAGTTTGATGAAAGCCCTTAGTAGTGTCCTACAAATGAGTGGATTTATCCTACTATATTTGATAAGTATCCCCTCACTAAATTATCTTTGGTTGGGTCACTTGCTGACATAGCAGCTGTCTATTATCTCCATTGTGACTTCACTTTATTCTACTGAACAAGAAATGGAGAAGGAGAGACTGACCACAACACATTTGCATCTTTCTCAATGAGCAGTGAATGGCAGGAGAGTATTTAAGGTGCTCCTCATGTTCTCAGTTAGCTAGTACCACCTGGGATTCCAGCTGAAATCTTGATAAACAGATAAAAAAGTTACATGTAGCTTGTTGTGCCAGATTCACAGCTAGAGAGATACATGAGAAAGTGGAAGGGTTTGGTGTGATAGCCACAGGTTGACATGAAGCACAATTCAAAGGAAGTGGAAACGAAGCGAGCTACCTGGAGGGAAAAGGAGAGGCAGCTGAAGATGATGAGCACCTAGAGAGAGAAGATAGAGCTAATTTGAGGCCTGCTGGACATCAAAGTATCCCATCTGAGGTACAACAGTCTGGCTGTCCAGAGCCACAGAGAGAAGTTGGAAGAGCATCAGCAAGTGCTCTTGCCCATTTCTAAGGAGCTCCCATAATGCCAGGGTAAGAATTGGCAGCTTCTCAGAACACTGCTGTTGAGCACATCTCAGATCCCTTTCTATCATGATAATTGACACTGGAGAGGAGCAGCAAGCGTTGTTTGAGGTGATTGCAACTCACTATGTGGAGCCTGTTCTGCAGCATTGTGGAGTGTGGTCTCTCAGGATGCTTAGGGCAAATATAATATAGCTGGTGTCAAAGAATGCAATCTACTTGGAGTAGGTATTTATAGATGGCACCTGCGTGAAAACAACAAGCTGATAATGAGCTGCTAGAGGTCGTTCCCTAAAGATCTAACAGCCAATACTGGAGAGGCAAACCCAGAGCTTTGAACCACATAAGCCCACCATTCCAATTGCTTGTACCATAGTACTGGCTACCCATTTTCACACCCATGACCTTGTTACCCTGATTGTGCCCCACAATCCCTCACAACTTTTACTCTTTCACTTTTTTGATGCTTTCTTGTCCTTGCTAAACAGTTTTGTATGCCTGTATTAGCTGTTGCTGCTACCCAATTTCCTGCCACTGCAACTCAGCAATTACAATCACAACTACCATGTCCCTGGTATTCTAGTCTCTACTACTCTTTTCTGCTACCCATAATTCATAATACCATGGTTCAGCCACCTGATCCCTGAAAACCCTGTCTCTGATACCCCATCCCCAAACAAATTAAGTGATGAGTGGTTACAGGCAGTCGACTTGGATACTCTTCTTACAGGCACATTGGGACAAGTAATTCCTCAGGTATTTAACATGAGGGACTAACTGGCAGTGGAAAGAAAAGATGTTACTCAGAGATGACTAAAATCCAAGGACATGACTTATAACTTGTTGCTAGGAAAGAAGGCCCTAAGATGAATGTTAATGAGAAAAGAAAATTTTACAAAAAATATTGGGGATGATATAAAAGGTTTAGCTTAGTGGTCTGAATTATTTTATGACATAGATATGTAACTACTTTGTATTTTAAAAATTATATGAAGATGCAATTTATGTGGTATTCATATTAATTGGTGGAATAGTTGCATAGGATCACATTAACGATATTCAATAGTTCATGCTCTGTGATATGCTCATGAGCCTGCCTTTGGCAATATTAATTGAGCTTTCTAAAAACAAATGGAATTTCATTGTCATATACTATAAGGAGATTATGGATGCTGGTACCTAAACGAAAGCTGGAACAGGAAAACTGAATAAAGCTACAAGTTTGAAGAGAGAGGTCAGTGTCAGGGTTATGATAAAAGAGAAATTATTCACCATGGAATCTTGGAAGAATAGAATGTGTTTTGTTGACTTACTAGCTTTTAAAACATTCTTAGAAAGCAGAACATTGTTTTTTATTCTTGCTATTTGGAACCTCTTTAATGAATGGTTTAAAAAATTATCAAAATAACTTTGAAAATTCACTAGTGTGAATTTTCAGATTAACCTACTCAAAGTTGCCTTGAGATGCAGGCAGGCCACATTCCTTTTCTATAAAATTATTGGAATAAGCTTCCTTTGAATGTTTGGACAGTCCATGACACTTGTTCCAGAACAAGAAAAGAGAGTAGAGAGAAAAAAAATAGGAAGGAGACTCAAGGCTGCTGAAATGAGCATATTTCCCATTTGGACTTTAATGGAATTTTTCTACAAAGAATAAGAATTTCATCTTAACATAAGAATTTCATAAAGGATGTTCTACAGGATAGCTTCTAAATGTAATATTTAATGCTGTTGGATTACTTGAAAACAAAGGTTTACAGAAAACTTTAAATTTCAGAAAAACTGTAATGATCCAATAAACAAGTAGAAGAAAAATAATTTTAAAATTCACCGTTCAAGGCAAACCCTAGCAAGAAAGTCTGAGAGTTGCTTATCTAGAAACAGTAAGTGGCACTGTGGCTCAAGTGGTAGAGTGCTTCCCTGGAGCTGAAGAACTCAGGGATATGTTACACCCTGGTCCTGATTTCAATCCCTATGACTGACTAAAATAAATTTTAAAGAATTAAACATTAGGGCCGGGAAGGAGATTCAGTGGTAGAGTGCTTGTCTTGCACGCATGAAGTCCTGGGTTCAATTCCTCAGCACCACATAAGCAGAGAAAAGTGGAAATGGTGCTGGGCTCAAGTGTTAGAGCACGAGCCTTGAGCTGAAGAGCTCAGGGACAGCACCCAGACCCAGAGTTCAGGCCCCCTACCACAACCACCAACAACAACCAATTAAAGCATCAAATAATCTGAAGATGATGTCCAGAATAATGAGTGTCGCATTATCCGTTTACATGACTTAGTGACTTGAAACCTAGTTTACCAGGAGAGGTGGTGGGCAATTTTTGTGTGCCAAAACCTGCAAAATTATTTTGTACTTTTCCATGGAGGAAGAAAGGAGAGAATGGGGGGAGGAGGGTAGGTGTTTGGTGACCTTGCCTTTTGGTTCCGTGATTGTTTTCTGGAGTCAAATTCAGAGAAATTCTGCTTGCAATCCTAGTTGCATTGGGAATTAAGAAGCCATGTCCTGGAAGTGGTTTTGTCCTGTCCTTGGCCTGGTTCCAACCACCACTGGATAACCCAAGTCCCAGTTCATGACCAAGATGCCTTGAAGACTACTGATCCACTGGGAAGGTGGACAACCACAGCCAGAAAAGGCAAATGCAATGCCAAGGGCAGCGCTGGAAATTTACACCGGGCAGAGAGTTTTTATATATTTTTATTGTAAAAGTACTGCATATAGAGTTTACCGTTACATGAGTATGGTAATGAGTGCATTTCCTATCGAGCATTGTTACCTACTCCTTTGTTTTTCCCCTACTATCCCTTCCCTCCCCACCTCTCCAACTCCTCCTTCCTTGACCCCTGCCTGACATTGTAAATTCATTTTCGACACAATGTCCTGCACATCTCATCATCACAATGGGTGAACTTCCATCCCCATTTAAGCATTCTGCTATATCCCTTACACTCCCCAAATTACAAAAATGTATATACAAGATGCAGAACACTGGAATCAAATACATTGAAAACAAGGGTTATACCATGATGGGATGAGCCAACAAAGGAATCCCATAGCGCATTATAAGTATATTAAAAACAAAAGCAAGAAAGGAAAACCCACTGTGTCTCTGATTTGGGGTGCATTTCGTTTATCATCATCTTATATGGTCATATGTGCATAGTCTTTGATCTTCTCTGTTTATCCTAGACATGTACTAGTCCTTGCAAACAAGGGAAACCATGGGACCTATGTTTCTTTGGGCCTGGATTACTTCACTTAATATCATTTTTACCAAGTCTTTCCATTTCCTAACAAATGGAGCAATGTCATTCTTTCTGATGGAGGCATAGATTTCCATTCTCTCTCTCTCTCTCTCTCTCTCTCTCTCTCTCTCTCTCTCTATATATATATATATATATATATATATATATATACATATATATGTATATAAATATACATGTATATATAATTGTATACACACACACACACACACACACACACACACACACACACACATATATATATATATATATATATATATATATATATATATATATATATGTATATCACATTTTCTTGATCCATTCATCTACTGAGGAGTATTGAGTTTGGTTCCATATCATAGCTATTGTGAATAATGCTGCAATAAACATTGTTGTGCTGGCAGCTTTGGTATGACCTAGTTTGTGATCATTTGGGTAAATACACAAAAGTGGGATTGCTGGGTTATAGGGCAGCTCTATGTGGAGTCTTTTGAAGAACTCCCATACTGCTTTCCAAAGAGGTTAAAGAAGTTTGCACTCCCATAAAAAATGCAGTAGGGTTCCCTTTTAGCCACATCCCCTCCAACAACTATTGTTATTATATTTCTTTATTATAGTCATTCAAACTAGAATGAGATGCAGCCTCAATGTTGTCTTGATTTGCATTTCTTTTACTGCTAGAAAAGTTGAGCATTTCTTCAAGTGTCTAATGGCCATTTTTAATTCCTCTTCAGAGAAATCTCTCTTAAAGTCTTTAGCCCAATTAGTTATTGAGCAGTTTGAGGATTTGTTTGAGGATTTGTTTGAGGATTTGTTTGAGGATTTATTGTTGGGGAGAATTAATTTTTTGAGTTCTAAGTATATTTTAGATATAAGACCTGGTCCATTTTATGACTTGTGAAGATCTTCTCCCAGAACATAGGCTTTCTATTCATCTTGCTAGCTATGTCCTTTCCCTTGTAGAAGCTCTGATGTTTCATGCAATGTCATTTGGCCAATATTTCTTTGATTTCTTTTGTTTCTGGTTCTCTATGAAGAACATTTCTGCCTAGGCTAAAAAGCCCTAGAGTTTCTCCTACTCCTTCATGTAACGTTCTCATGGTGTCTTCTTTTATTTTGAGGTCTTGATCCATTTGGAGTTGACTCTCGTGCAGGGAGATATAGCTTTAGTTTTCTAGTGATGTTTAACCACTTTTGCCCACACAATTTACTCAAAAGGCTGTCTTTCTTCCATTTTATTTTTCTAGCTCCCTTGTGAAAGACTAGGTGGCAATAGATCAGTAGGTTCATTTCTGAGTCTTCATTTCTATTGCATTGGTCCTCAGCTCTGTTTTTTTGCCATGCTGTTCTTTTACTATAGCTTTTTAGTAGAGTTTGAAATTTGGAAATGATAGTGCTGCAGTGGTGTTTTTTCTGCTAAGGATTGACAAACATACAGCTAGCATATACTTAATGGTGAAAAGTTAAAGCCATTTCTTATAAATTCAGGAATGAGATAAAAATGTCTGCTCTCTCCACTACTCTTCAACTTAGTATTAGAATGATAGTTGGGGCAATAAGACAAGATGCAAACTTAAAGGAAATCCAAATAGGGAAAGATGAAGTAAAATTCTCCCTCTTTGCAGATGACATGATCTTGTATTTAAAGAACTGCGTGGACTCCACTCCCAAGTCACTTGAGCTGATCAGAAACTTTCGCAAACTAGCGTAGTATAAATTTAACCCTCAGAATTCAATGCTTTTCCTGTATTCCAAAAATGATAAGAGTGCAGCTGAAATTAGGAAAGCAATTCTTTTTTAATAGCCGCACAAAAAATAAAATACCTAAGATTTAACTTAAGAGATGAAGGACTTCTATGATGGAAACTTTAAAACCCTGAAAAAGAAAATAAAAGCAGTACTAAGGAAGTGGGAAACCTCCAATGCTCCTGGATTGGGAAGATTAATCTCATGAAAATGGCAATATTCACAAAGATATATACAAATTCAATGTGATACCTATCAATATCCCAATCTTACTCTTCAATGAAATAGAAGTAATCCAAAAATTCATATGGAACAATAAAAAACCTTGAATAGCAAAGAAGTTTATCGTGCTTCTCATTCTGTATTACCACTTTGATTCTACAAAGTAATCTTTGGATAAAGCTAAAAATACAACCTGCCTCTAGCTCCCATGACACTTAAGTCTTAGGTCTGGAAAATTGTTACTAGATAGTAAATTACTTAATGGCATTTTGAACCATAAAATATGCATATAAAAATAGCACATTTTGATCTCATGAGAAAACAGCCTTTATCCCCCCCTCAAATTTATTTCCTGAAAGGCATTTTTAGAGAGAATCTGTTTTCTTTTGTACATGAAAGGCTTGTAGGAAACTATGTTCATAATCTGTCTCCTCCTCCCACACTTCAACACATAAAACCCAAATTTCACAACGCATTTATAAGCAACAATACAAAAACCAAACACTGGGAATGCTCACATGCAGAATGTTTAACAAAACCTAGAATATAACTCTGCTGTCTGAGGGAGGGGCTCTCTGTATAAATTAACATACAAACCCAAAAGAACAGCCAGGAATACAGGATGTGTGTGTCCCTGGCTGCTACTCCATGGACAAGAACCATAAAAGGGCTTCCTGAGCATGCTGGAGAGTGGGTGGAGGAAAGTTTCCTTGCCAGCCTGAATACAAAAGTTGGCATCAACCCCCTGAGCCTGTCTTTTTTGTCCTCTCCCCACAGTGGAGCAGAATCGTCCCCTGCTCCACGAAGGATAAAAACTGTACAAGCTAATACACAGAGTGGATTCTCTTCGGTCTGCACTCCTTCCTAGGATGGCCATGCGGTGCGTGTGTTCCCAGGGGCTGATCCTCAGGACCCAAGCCCGTGGGGCAGCTGGGTGCTAGATGTGACTCAAGTCTTGCTTCAGTGGTGTCATTCATTCAGCAGCCTCAGTGTTGCTTCCCAAGCCCAAAAGCAGGTGCATCCTGATCTTCTCCCGCAGTCCCAGGCGAGGTGCCCACAAGGGCCCGAGTTGGGCAGGCTCCCACTGGGATCCTACTTCACCAGAGGGACAAGCATGCCAGATTAAGAGGCTGCTGCTTGAATTACTTATTATTTTATGGAGCAATTTTAAACAAAGTGATACACATTACTGTATGATATATAATGATATATCCTTGAGTCTCTAGTCTAAAATCATTAAACTTGATACTAGCAAGAATGGATATTATTGTTTGTATTTATAAGGCCATAATGGCAATTGGAAATAAAATTACAACAAAACTCTTATCCAAAAAACACATGATTAAATCTCAGAAGTTGAAAAAAAATTGTATGGAAGTAGTGCAAATGAAGTTATACTAGAATACTAAAATACACATAAAATATATTATATTATTTACATTCAAAAGTAAAATAAGTAATTACAGACAGAATTCCTACTGGATAAAAAATATTCCAATATTTTAACAAGTTGAAGTGATATAGGTTATATATTTTTTATAAAACTTATTTATATGTCCCAGTTCTGTTTATCTCAGTGAAGGAAAATGTTAGAAAGTAGAAATTATATGTGGTACCTCTTGCTTACAGTACCATGAAGAAGAGTAGCATTTTCTAATGAAGTCCTTGGATGAAACCCACACCCAGCCCATGTAGACCTATCAGATGTCCATGTGGTGTCCCTACGGGGGTCCAAGACACTGCATTGGTGCTGCAGCAAGTGCAGGACTTGTTGCAGTAGATGGTAGCCTACAAGGCTCCATCATTGACCAATCCAAGAAATCCAGACTCAAGTGCCAAAGCCATGGGGATTGGCAGGGCAGACCCCAAAACCTGCTTTCCACCTGTGCAGCCTACATTGCCAAGGCCAAATCGATTCCCCTGCTTTGGAGACCAACGATGGTACGGGGTGAGCCCATTGCCTCCAAAAAGAGCATCCCTGGAATGGCACCCAGAGCTAGGCCCATGTGGTTCAGAAGGACGATGGAGGAGGCTACACAGCAAAGCCAAAGGGGCTTCGTGCTCCTGGTGCTGCAGCTGATACTCTGCAAGTCCAGGTTCCTCTGGCAGTGATGGGCATATGCAGGCATGGCCCTGTACCCGGGTCCACAGGGACCAGAAAATGGAGGTCTATAGAGACGCTGAAGGAGATCCAGGTTGCTGAGCTTCTGCAGCTTTCACAAGCCCACTGGCAGAGGGGCTAGCACACGTCTCCAGTCCACAGATGAACTTAAAGACTGATGAGGTGAACCAAGGTTGCACTGCCTGGCCCCAAGTTGGCTGGCTACACCCCCAACCTTCCCTCTCACATGGACTGTGCAGTGTACAAACATAGTGTCTCCCCACCCCACAACCATGGGTGCAGGCAGTATCCCTATAACAGAGTTTCCCTGGAATGGCACTCGCACCCAGGACCACTGCAGAGCAGTACCAGCACAACTGGAGGAGAGGGCATCAGTGGAATCAATTCCAGCCCCATGGCTGCCAGCTCCTGGGTGAAATGGAAAAACTTAGACTGGGAAGTTAGGTGGGCAGGGTGGACGGGGTTAATCTGACAATCCTGGGGAGTATGCACACACATACACTCACTGCACATCCACTGTAAGGGAAGGGGCCACACTTCTCAACGGGTGATCTGATGAGGCACCCACAACCACAGAGACTACAGGAATGGATGCTCACATGGGGACTTGGAAAGGGCTCCAGGGCACAGCCTTGGAGCACTGAACAACTGGCAAAAAAAGAAAAAAGAAAAGACAAAAAAAGAAAACCCGAAAAGCATCCACTAAAACTTTTTCTGAATTAAGGGAGGTTGCATTAGTTCTTTCCCATGTTTGATTCATGAAAAAGAAATCCTGAAGTGTTCTGTAAAACACCAAACTCAGGATTTCATCTGAATTCCTCACTGAAGAATGAATAAAATAACCGAGCAACAGGTAACACGCATATTGTCACTGTGCTATCTCTCTCTGATTAGAAATCAATCCTGCCATGCACATGCAGATCACTTATGCAAAATGTTTTCCAACAATTCTTGTTGTTATATTGCATTTATATTCCTCCTCCTGCCTCCTCTCCTGGTCCTCTTACCCAGGGTAATGAACCCCTCTTGGTTCTCTCCTCCCCTCTACTTTTTCCCTCTCCCCTCCTTTTCTCCCTCCTGCCATACCCTTCCTCCTTTCTTCCCCTTCCTCCTCCTTTCCTTTCCTCTTTCTCCTACACTTTCACTTTCTTCTACTTCTTTATGGTTCTGTGGGTTGGACACACACTAAGCAAATGCTCTGCTGCTCACTACAGACCTCCAGTTTGGACTTCATTTCAATGACTCTCTATTTCTTTGCTGCAAACCCAGCAAAGACTTTTGATTCAGGATTTAATTCATTGTACATATTCTACATCATAAATATGTGCTACTTCATACATTGTGGCTAATAGGTTTTGATTATATTTTTGGCTTCAGTTAAACTCATTAGAAACAATGTGTTTGAAGGCAATCTAATGTGATCCTGTTACTCCCACATTAATGAACTGGTTAGTTTGTATCTAGTAAAAGTACTACATATTGCTCCCAGTTTAATGAACTGTCACTTTGTGGTAGCACACACAGAAACACTAACACAAGGTGGGGCTGGGAACGTGGCTCAGTGGTAGAGCGCTTGCCTTGCATGCTCGAGGCCCTGGGTTCGATTCCTCAGCACCACATAAGCAAAAAGAAAAAAGCAGGAAGTGGCGCTGTGGCTCAGGTGGTAGAGCGCTAGCCTTGAGCTGAAGAGCTGAGGGACAGTGCCCAGGCCCAGAGTTCAGGCCCCACAACCGGACCCCCCCCCCCAAAAAAAAAGAAACACTAGCACAAGGATTGCTGGGGATCAGAAGATTAAGTCCTGACAGGAAAATCCATGAGATATGTATCTCAAAGTAACTACTAAAAAGCCAGAAGAAAACCTATAGATATGAGGTTTAGTGCCATACTTGCACAGAATAAGCTGATGACAAGACCCAGGCTTGAGTTGAAGACCTCTGGTGGGTGCACACACACACACACACACACACACACACACACACACACACACAAACAAACAAGCAAACAAACAAACAATTTCCCAGCTAGAGCAAGTAGAATATCTGTTTTCCCAGAACCATGTCTGAGTTTTATCCCATGTGTTTGGATATTTTTGAAAGCTTTATCATCAACTTACCTAATTTTAATAAATGACACCCTGTTCACTATTCTTTAATTTGGTTGGAAAATATTTTAAGACACATTTTCAGGTAGCAAATTGAAATTGTTTTCAAAAGCGTGACTGTCTTGGTTTGTAAGAATGAAAGAATTGTGCCTTTAATTCATGAGTTCATAAATTAGAAAAGTAACCCTAACCCTAGAACCAATTGCATTTGGATTCTAAAAGCCACACAAATATATTAGATTTATTAATCCCTTCTTTGATTCAACTCATCTTTCTTAAAATAGTTTGTAGTTTTGCTCAATATTTTGTTATTTTTCTAATCTGAAACTTAACTAGAACATTCAGGAAAAGCTGTGATAATGGAAGTACAATGTATTTCTAATATCTTTTCCTGAATTCTTAGAACCTAAAATAAGTTCAGATTTACTAAACATTTATCCCATTCCTTTTTTTTCTTTTTGTTGGTAGTGGGGCATCATTTCTGGGCCTAGGTCCTATCCCTGAGTTCTAGGCATGGGCACAATCCCTGAGTTCTTTAACTCAAGGTGTGCACTTTACCTCTTGAGATACAGCACCACTTTTTTTCTTGTTTTCTGGTGGTTAAAAGGAGAAAAAATTCTCACAGACTTTCCTGCCTGGGATGGCTTTGAACTGTGATCCTCAGAAATGAACTTTCTGAGTAGTTAGGATAATAGGCATGAGCCACAAGTTTAATCCATTTCTTTACTCTATCCTCAACCCCCTTTAACGAGAAACCAAATCCTAATCACAATCTGAGTTAACAACAAATGGTTAATATAAGTAAAATTGTTTGGAATCTATTGAATCACTCATTTTTTTGCTTCTACTTCTTAGTGGAAAAGTAAATTTTACCCTTAAGCTTATCCTTCCCTAATCCTAACAAGAACTAAAACAGTAACTCACAGTTTAAACCAAATTATATCTGAATGGTTAAAATTCCACTGACACTGGTTTTCGTTCATTTTAACTTTGATGCCATTCATTCTTCGTAAAATATGTTGAGTTTTACAAAATATCTTACATCTTTTATCTTATCCTAACCCCAGCTCTAACTGGAACACCTTTCAGAATCCTAAGCCTACATATAATTGAATCATAATGATAATAGCAAGCTTCTATTTCACAAATATCATATCTCTTGCTCAGCGTGTAGGTCTAAATTTTACTTGCATTTTGAACCTAAATTTTTAAAGTGTTTTTCTATTTCATTTTCTATTTCTATTTTCTATTTCTATTTCTATGTCAGGTTTTATTTTTCATTAATTTTTAAATCTTATTTTTTTGTAAAGAGGCTTACAAAGGGATCACAATTACATGTGTAAGGTAATCCGTTCTTTTCTTGTAGAGCATTGTTAACCCCTTCTTTGTAGTTGTCCCACTATCTTTTCCTTCTCCCACCTCCCTCAGTCTTCCCTCCCGATGATGGATGGTGTAAAGTTCATTTTCAATAGAGTGTGTTGTGAGGATCATTGTTTCAATGGGTCATCCTGTGTTGAACCTAAATTTTCTGTTACTCTAACCCTAATTCTAATTCTGTCTGGGATCCTAATCCTAACCAAAATAATAATGATAGCTCAATTCAGAATTAACTGAAAATACTCAAGGTTTTGTTCCTCCTGTTAATCCACTGTACATCTTGAATTAAGTTGCAGTTCACATACAGTTTTCCAAATTAAATTATATGGGCATATATAAAGATGTAATTTGATGTGAAATGCAGAAGATCTTTGGAGAAAATAATAATAAAAAGGAAATAGAGGGAGTATAATCAAAAGTTTTAAATATATTATGGAAAGAGCATAATGAAAATGCCACTTCTGAAAATTAATAACCATTAACAAAATAACTAAAAATTAATAAATACATAACACTGCCTTCCAGTGTTCTTTGTTTTTGGGGGGGGGGTGGTCTGGTCATGGGGCCTGAACTCTGGGCCTGGGCGTTGTCCCTCAGCTTTTCAGCTCAAGGCTAGCACTCTACCACTTGAGCCACCTTCCCAGCCCCCTTCCTGTGTTCTTTAAGAGTGCCATTTGTCTTTTGAAAGAAATACATTTGTTAGATAAACTTTGTTCATGCATAATTTATATTGTTATTGGCTAATTAATTAACTTAATGAATAAAAATCAAATAAGATTCTATGACAAAAAATATAAACAATTACTTAGAAATTGCTTGAGAAAAAGTTATAGTAATGAGTTTTAGGAAACTAAATTTCTATTTCCTTACAAAACAATGATTTAGGGTTACTAATCTAGTATTTCTAGTAAGTTTAGAGAACATAATTGGCATGAAAAACAACGAATTGTACATCTTTTGTCTTGCATGAGTGATATTTTAAACATTGTCTTTTATTCAAATGTATACTTAGGTTTACTTTTAAAAATAAATGCAATTTTATGTCCTTTCAGAACAAGTACTTGCCCTGCAATTCAATGTATTACTATATTCAGATATTTGAATGCTAAGTTTTCTGTTTAATATGTGATCTAAATTTTCAGAATGACATAATTTTTTTATTTGTAAATGTCTAAGCTCCAGGATTTTTGCTTCATCAGTATAAATTATCTCATGAGGGTGTTGTGAAGGCTCCAGTAACCAGTGTGGTCAAAAACATTTCTTAAATTCTCAATTTAAAAACTAATCATTTTTAGCCTTTTATTATATCAGTTCTTGTCTCTTCAGAGTAATTAAACTAAAATAAATACTATTTTTAAACATTTCAATCACATTGTAAATAATGTTAACATAGTTCACAAAGAGACTAATCATTTCAAAATCACCATATTTGATGATCTTAGTGTGACGAATGTAGAGAGTATAAGAACCTTATACTCAATAATAGTTTCGGTTAAACTAAATTAAATCATATATCTGGATTTCTAATTTGGAGGTAAATCACATGGAAATAGGAAAATAATACGAAAAATTATTACTTTGGGATTATGTTTTTCTTAAAATTATTTTCTTTTTTTTATTGTGAAAATACCGTACAGACGGGTTACAATTACAAGGGCAAGGTAATGAGTACATTTCTTATCAAGCATTGTTGCCTCCTCTTTTGTTTTCCCTTCCCATACTTTCCCATCTCCACCCCCCCCAGGCCAAAGTTGTAAAGTTCGTTTTTCGACATACTGACTTGTCCATCTCATTGTTGCAATGGTTTCACCTGTATCCCTAAAATTATGAAGCAAAAATATCTCTAAGAAATATATTTTTCAATAAAATGTTTCAATCCTTAGGTAAAGGGAATTATGCTTTAATATATAATTTATCTCAAATTAGAAATTCTGCAACTAATCTAATGTATGTTTCCTTGCACAAAATGCTGTGACTTCTAGTCTTGTCATGTGATTTTAATTATATTTTTTGTTTGTGACATGTTCCCTACTTACATTTATTACAAACTTCTATAATTTTACAAATCATGCCTGTACCCACTAATTTATGTAATTTAATATTCAAACAAAATTATCTTTTTTCCTGTCTCCCACAGGGAAGGATTAGGTGCTGCAGTATATTAAATGAAAGCACTCTAAAATAGAGTTGGTATGGAATGGAAATTTGTAACATGAAGATGGGATCATGAGCATTTTCTACTTGGCTGAACAGTAGAGTATTTTCCTACAGTACTTTCCTACCATTTAATCACACAGGGAAAGCCACAAAATTTGAAGTTCATATGAACGAATTACATTCCTAAAAGATGTGGCAACCTGCTCAAAAGTTCGGTCTTATCACTAGTACTTTGTGCTTGCTGGCTGATCTATTTCTCCATCATATGTTTCATATTATTAAGCATATTAATAATTCAGCTGTCAGTACATTGCAAGAGACTCCTGAAATCACATCTATTGCTGTGTAATATTCAACTGAGAGGAGAAAGGTTAAACTGATCTCCAATTGCTCCCTTTCACCTTCAATATACTAATAAATTGTCAAAACAATCGCGTTAGATGTTAGTTTATTTTCCCTATTTAATTAGAGATTAAGCAAGTGTTTTTCGTAGTAAAAAAATGAAGACAATGGTATCAGAGCTCTGATATGAGCACCTCCTCCCTAATAAGTATTGCTCTATGGACTATAAATATGGAAGCAACACTAAAATTCTTTCTCTCTCTCTAACTCTCTCTCTCTCCACACACACACACACAAACACACACACACATTCAAACACACACAGCTGCCACCCAGAAACATCAGAGATCAGTTCCATTCCTTTGTACTTATAGTTGATTGGTGTTTGCTCCATTGATTTTTCTTTGCTTCAGGATCTTACCTGGACCTGTATGTTTCCCTGAGATCAAGTCCCTTCTTTTTAGTATACTGTGTGTCTTTGTATGCTTCAGGCCAATTAACAGTAACCTGAATACAATATCTACAATCTTGACATTCAAGTCAAACTCCATGAACTCATACTATTCCAAAATACTAAAATATATTGGATCTAGAGATCAAAAAAACATCCACCTTTTTATTTTAGTGGGAATTGACATCATGAAATAGAAGAATATTGATCAGGAACTGAGGTAAGAGAACGGGAGTATGTGGAAAAATGCAGAATATTGTATGTGAGTTAGAAATACAGAATCACCTTCTATAGGCCCATATATTGAAAACTTGCCATCTTATATTGAAAGCTCAATTTACATACACAGTTTTCTAGTTACTTTTCTTACCTATCATTTCTGATCATACATCCTCTTATGAATTTTTATAGTATCTTTGAATATATCACATGATTTGCAGGTACTTATCATCTTAAGGAAAGACAGTCTACTTCTACATCTTACATTCTGTGTCAAACCCTTATTTTTATTTCCCTGTTTGCTGAAAAAATGTATTCCTGGAAACAGGATATTGACAGCAAATCTGGGTGTAATTTTCATTTTGTAAACTTCAAATATAATATAAACTTTGTATTGACTAGTCATTTTCTAATAATAGTGATATTCATGAACACAATGATTTGGTGCCTTTAAGTCAATTGAGAATTGATGTGGTAGTCCTTGTGTCTAATTGTCTTAACCATTATATTATTTATATATAAACATGTGCATTGCACTTTTATGTATTTATATGTAAAATAGTCTCCAGGGGTTTACGTTAAAGTGATAATGAGGGGGGGTGGTTTCCAGTTCCAAACCTTATATTTCATTAAAAGTACTAGACATATGATGTTTACTGGAGCAATATAAAAGATGAGAACATATTTCTAAAGAGAATGCATTTATTGATTAAAACATAAAATAGAGTAAAATAGGTTTCTTGCTTGAGACTGCATAAATTACATATAAATGTAGCTCAAGATGAGGCTCAGAGATAAATTCGTATTAATATTACTGAGATTTATAACACAATATAAGAAATATAGGTATTTGAAGGAATTGGTCATTCAAAGATGTGTAATGGATGAAGAATGGAATTGAAAATAGCAGAGGAAAACAATTCAACATGCAGGTATTATGATTTTATAATATTAAAATGAAAGAAATAGAGCTTTTGACTTTCTGAAGAAGAATGTTTAGCCAGTAATTTCAATGTAAGGCATCAATTGTAATGAGTCTAAAGTCTTTTCCTCCAAGATATTCGTGAGTACTATACTCGTCCTCTGTAGAGTAAGAAGTGATTATTTTCATTAGCTTTGCTTAATATTAATTTACTTGTAGCAAATAGGTTAAAATGTCTTCTCGATTTCTCTCAATGTAATAACAAATATTTCTGTCTCTTCATAGAAGCCTGAAATAACTACTTCAAAATAACACAAGCAGAAAAACAAAAATAACCTGATACAACCATCACAAATCCTAAATTATGTGAAAAAATCAACAATATATAAAATAAGTCTGAGGAAGAGGAAAAACAATGGCAGAATAACAACAGAAAATTTCCCTAGCTCTCTCTAATGAAACAGAGTCCTGGCTGGTACTCCACTTCTAGAGGGTCACACCAAGACAACTATAATTATAGATATACAGCTGTAATTATAGATATAATTATAGACATAAAATTCATAAGATGATTTTATACTATCTTCACTAGAAAACAGAAATCTATGAAAACCTGGCCAGCCAGGCAGGTGACTACTGTGACTGTATTGACCAACATATTCAAAAGCTCATCTGCAATGTAGAAATAAAAGGGCCACGTGGAAAAAAAGTAGAAACAGAAGTGTGAATCAGAGAAAGCCACATCCATACACAGAGCTATTCAACATACCATTGGACAGTCCGAACTGTCACTGGAACCATAAGTATTAACATCACAACATCTCACCATAACTGATTTATAATTCTGCACTTAATTGTATAGAAAAAACCTAATTCCAGAAAAACAAATCAAAACAGAAAACCAAACCAACACCTGGCAAATCAACCAAAAACATAGAGAGTCTATAATTAACATCATAGTTTCCCCAAGAGAAAACCTCCAAATGGACACAACCAATCAGAAAAAAATACAAGAAAAATTATGTCAAGGTACTTCAATTCACACAGTAAATAACCAGGCATTAGAACAGACAATCAAGGACCTAGAAGATATATCAAAATACATTACAAATGCTGCTGAAAATGTGATTAATGAAAAGAGAGAAAACCTCTACAAGGAAATTTGTGAACAAGATGAGACCAAACAAAGATTAGCAAAATAATTCGTGGAGATAAGAAACAAAGATAAATAAATTCTGAGAAGTAAAGGGAGTCCAAGGAAAAAATGGATGCCTAGTTAAAAGATATGAGAGAAGGCAAAGCTAAGAAAACAACCTTTGCAACCCACTCAACCAAATAAAAAATGTACAGAAATTCCATACAATACCTAAAGCAAATCTTTAATAAAGAGATAGAAGCCCTAAAAAAGGACCAATTAGAAGACAGGGAAATTGAAAACAAAATAGAAAGTCTCCACAACAAATAAATGACATATAAGATAATCTCAGGGTCAAAGACAGAATAGGTTTAACAGGAAAGAGGAAATTATCATTTAGAACAAATACAAGAAATAAGATATGATATTTACAGAAGTACAAGACTCATTGAGAAATCAAATTTCGGGGAGATAGGTATCAAGAAGGAGAAGAGCAGGAAACTAAATGGATGGGAAACTTATTACAGAAATATAGCAGAGAACATGCCAAATATCCAAAGAGATAGGCTCATTCAGAAAAGAGAAACCTTTAAAACACCAAACAGAGAATTCTAGAACTGAACAATCAACCACTACATCAAAATCCATTAGAGGATCATTAAGGATCAAGGAAAGAATTTTTAAAGCTGCTACAGAGAAAAGACTGATTATTTATAAAGAATATATAGTCAGATTAAATGCAGATTTTTAGCTGATATGGCAAAAAGGAGACCCTGGCATGATATTCGACAAACATTAAATGTAAATAACTAACAATCATTAATACGGTCCCAAGCCAAACTCCTTAACATTTAAAGGAAATATAAAAATATTTCATTACAAAGCAACTTAAAACAATGTATCTCCACCAAATCAGCAGGATAGAAGTTAATCAAATATATCCTACATAGAGAAGATCAAGAAGAACAGGAACTGATTATGTAAAATGCTCCTTATCAAAGAACAAAGTAAATATATTAAAAGTAGATGAGGCACAGCTCCTAACAGCAGATGTATAACATAGCAGGACTATCAGGAAATTCTCAGTCTTAACTCTGTACATCAATGGACTTAAATTTCCAAATAGAAGACATAGATTAAATAGTAGTATCAAAAAACAAGTCACATCCATCTAGCATCTACAAGAGACATATTTTATTGACAAAAACAAACACATACTCAAACTGAAAGGCTGGAAGATATATTTTCAAGCAAATGGACACCATAAACAGGCTGCAGTAGAATTACTAACATAAGATAAAATAGAATTAAATTAAAATTAGTACAAAGAGACATTACATATTGATAAAGACAACGCTCAATTAGGAGGCTATAACAAGTCTAAATATCAATGCCCTGAATCCTGGAGCATTCCACATCATCAACCAAATACTACTTAACCTGAAAACACATCTCAACACATCATTGTCATCCATGAATGACCTGTCCAGGAGAAACTCAACCAAGAAACTTCAGACCTAAATAACTACATTGACCACCTAGCCCAAACAGACATCTACAGAATATACATTCATTGTCAGAATATACATTCTTCACAGCAGCTCATGGAAGATTCTCCAAAATAGAACATGTCCTATGTCACTCAGAATTCTGTCCAAATTGAAAGAAAAATTAATTGAATTCCCATATCTTGTCAGAATGTAACACAATAAACTTAGAATTAAACAGCTAAAGCAAAAAAAAAAAAAACATTTTCAAACCCATGAAGACTGAATAACACGTTGCTGAATGACCAGTGGGACACTGAAGGGATTAGAAAACAACTGAAAGTTTCTGGAATTTAACAAAAATGAACACACAAAATACTAGCTTCTCTGGGACACAGGAAATGCAGTACTTAGAGGAAAATTTATAGCTCCGAGTGCCTACATCAAGCAATTGGGGAAATCTCAAACAAATACTTTAATTATGTACCTCAAACTCCTTGAAAACAGGAGCAAGCCCTAACCCAAAGCAGTAGACAGAAACAAGTTTTAAAAAATCAGAAATAAATAAATAAAGACAAAATAAAACATAGAAAGAATTTTAAAAAAGAGTTGGTTTTCTAAATAAATTAACAGACTTGACACAACCATACCAAATCTGACTAAGAAGAGAACTTATATAGATAAGTAAATAAAAAATCCAGCAGATTGGGAGATCTTTACTTGCTCTGCAACACACTATGGCCTCATATCTCAAATATATTTAGAGCCCCAAAAGTTAACTCCCCCCCAAATAAAAACAAATCCTCAAAGAAATAACAACTCTCTTAATAAGTGGGCTAAAGATGTAAAGAGAGACTTCTCTGAAGAAGAAATATGCATGGCCAATAGACGCATGAAGAAATATGCAACATTTCTGGCCATAAAAGAAGTGCGAATCAAAGCAACATTGGGCTTCCACCTCACCCCAGTTAGAGTTACCATTATGAAGAGAACTAAAAATAACAGATGCTTGGCTGGTGGGGATGTGGCCAAAAAGGAACATTACTACAATATTGGTGGAAATGTAAACTTGTTCAAATACTCTGTAAAGATGTATGGAAGTTCCTCAATTGAGCTCCCCTATGAGCCAGCAATGAGGGATCAAGAAAATGTCATATACGTTCACAACAAAACTCTATGCTTCCATCAGAATGAATGGCATTGCCCCATTTGTAAGGAAATGGAATCACTTCGAAAATATAATAAGTCAAACAAGCAAGACCCAAAGAATCATAGGCCACCGATTTCAATCCTTTGGAAACACTAGAATATGTCTACAATAGTCACAATAGCTCAAAAGCAATATGCATATTACCATATAAAATGATGCTTATCGAAATGAGCTTCAAGAAATGGATACAAGATGATTGTATAGTGAGCTGTTTTTGGTTATTTCTATTTAGTTTTTACCTTTTGGGTAATTCCTTGTACTCACTGTTTTTTATTTCTGTACCCTTTGTCTTATACATGTTAATCTGATTCTAACACTATGTTAGACATGAACTTTACAACTTTGGGGGAGTGGGATGTCAGGGTTGGGGGAAGCAGGAAAAAATGGGGAAGGGTTAACACTTAAAAAAATGTACTCATTACTTATGTAACTGTAACGACCCCTCTGTATATCACTTTCATAATAAAAAAATAAGAGGACTAACTCAAATAGAGAAAATTAGAGACAAAAATGAGACAACACAACAGATATAAGCAAAATTGAGAATGTTATAAGAGAGTACTTTGAAAACCTTATGCCAATAATCTGGAGAATCCTGAAGAAATTGATGCTTTCCTATTCTGAATCTGAAGCAAGAAGTAAAACCTAAGAATTAATGAAAATTAAATGTCAATAAACCACTTCCCATTCCAGAAAAGGCTAGGACTCAATGAATTTACCATGAAATTAAGGCCTGCAAAGAACTTACAATACGCAGTTCTAACTCTTCAATAGAATGGAAAGGGAAATGGAATTATCAAACACATTCTATGAAGATAGAATTAGACACTTCCCTAAATCACATAGGGACTCACCAAAGAAAGAGAACTCTTTGATAAGCATTACTACAGAAGTTCTTAATAAAATTCTCACCAGCCAATTTCAGTAACTAACAAAAAAGCCATATGGTAAGACAAATAGGATTCATCCTAGGATACAATTTGATTCAATATTCTTGTCAATAACCATAGCACAAACCGTCAGCAGAAGCAGGGGTGAGAAACACATGATCACCTACATGGATATAGAAATAGCTTTTAAAAACCTCCAATACCCTTCTATGATTAAAAAAGTCTGAGAAGCTAGGAATGCATGGAACACTCCTCAATCTAATACAGAGTATGGTTATGATAGAGATAATTAGCATTTACCTAACGGTGGAAGCATTAAGACATTAAAATCATGAATGAGACAAGGATGTCCACTCTCTACTACTCTTCAAAATGGTAGCGGACTTTCTAGCAAGAGCAATTGGAAAGAGAAAAAAAAAGGGGGATACAAATAGGGAAGAAGAAAAACTATCCCTTTTTACAGATGAAATGATCCTGTATTAAAAGTCCTTATAGCTTCCTCCCTGAAGTTAGGAAAGATGATGCTAACCTTCCGCTATGTAGCACGGTATAAAACCCACCAAGAATCGGTAGTTTTTCTGTGTTACCAACAATGGGAAGAACCAACCTGAAATCCAAAATACAACCTCATATGTATTACCCTCAAAATCTAATCTAATCTAAACAAAAAAATAACAACAGCAAAACTAGGAGTTAATTAATTTAACTAAAAATGTGAAGGAACTCTACTGTGAAAACATTAAAATCTAAAAAGGGAAATTGAAGGAGATTCAAGGATATGGAAAATCTTTCAATGTTCTTGGGTGGAAGAATTAAAGTGTCAAAAACTGCAATATTGCCCCAAACAATTGACCATGCGATACTCATCAAAATCCTAAAAATATTCTTCAATGCAGTAAAGAAAGCAATCCAAATTTAATATGGAATTACAAAAGTACACATGAAACATAACACATAGAAATGAACTCATGGGCCTATAATCATCTTACACACACACACACACACACACACACACACACACACACACACACACACACACACACACACACACTGGAATTCTATTCACCCATCAGAAAGGATGACTTTTCACCAATATTAAGGAAAATGAAAGGCTTGGGAAAATTATACTAAGAGAAAAGAGAAAGGAATGCAGACTCCGAGCAATACAGATTTCATGGATTCATTCATGGTATCTAGAAGGTGCCCACAAATCTACAAGCAAACAAGACAGATTCTATCTCATCCCAAATAGAATGCCCATTATCAAGAAAACTAGCAATAGAAAATGCTGGCATGGATGTAGCCAATTGGGAACTCTATTACACTGTTGGTGGGAAACTAAACTTGTTCAACCACTGTGGAATGCAGTACGGAGTCTCCTGAAAAGACTAAACATATATCTTCCTTTACACCCAGTAATTACCCTCATTGGCAGTAATCCAATAAATAACAAACAAGCTCAAATGAAAGCTGCCAGTATAACCATGTTCAGGGCCCAGGCCCAGAGTTCAAGGACTGGAAAAAAAGTTACCACTGCTGGTAATTGTTTCCACAAATATGAACCATTTGTCATAGGATACCAAATCATTCTATTTGCAGTAGCTAGAATAGGACTTAAATGTAGTGCTTGATAAAATGGCTTCTTTGTTGAATGTTAGGAAAAGATCCAAGAAAAGGGAGATTTTTGTTGTTGGTTGAGGGGCTTGAAGTATGTGCTTGGACACTGTCCCTAAGCTCTTCAAGTCAAGGTGAGTGCTCCACCTCTTGAGCCACAGTGCCACTTCTGGTTTTCTGGTGATTAGAGATAAGAGTCTCAGGAAGTTTCCTGCCCAGGTTGGCTTTGAACAGCCGTCCTCAGACCTTAGCTTCCTGAGTAGGTAGGATTACAGCTGTGAGCCACTGGCACCAGGCTAAAAATGAGGGATTTTTAGAAAAGAAAATCCACCTCATCACCTGTTTCTAAACCTCAGATATAATTATTAGAACATTTCACTCTCTACTCATTTCATCAGACATTTGTAAATTTTCTCTGTTCCTTCATGTGGGAATAATGCGGTCAGTATTAACTCAGCTGTGGGACTGGATCAATTGTATGGTAATTGCTAGCACCTAAATCAAGAACTGTTAGATCAAAACAAATGAAGCCCTCATTTGGAATAATTATTTACTCTTTTTATTACAAATCTGTGCTTGATTATTTCCTAATGTGATGTTGGACCTCCTAACAGAATGATGGCATTTTCTTTCTCTTCAGCCTTCTTCCACATGTGTTCAAATATTTAAGATTTCAAATATTTCCATTGCTAATTCATTAAGCTGACCTCTAAGAAAATGTGCATTTCTGGAATTTGGTCTGCTGTCTTGTTCTTGTATGCGCAGGCTTACTATGATTTATTTGTTCTGCAAAGAATTTTATTTTCCAACATTTGTGTGGCCAATTTTAGTCTCTCTGAGCAGTCTTCCTGACCCTCTCTCTGGGGTCTCATTTCAGTCTACCTCATAAAAAATATATTGGTTATCAGCTAAATAACTCTCAGATTCTCTTTTTTTGCCTGACTTCAAGTAGGCTGTCATAGCAGCCCTGACTGGCTGTACTAACTGGATTTTTTTGTTTGTTTGATTGTTTGATTTGTGTGTGTGTGTGTGTGTGTGTGTGCGCGCGCGCGCGCGCGTGTGTGTTTTGTTTTAGAGGTCTAGGATTACTATTCAAGGTAGTAGCTTTTCTGGGCCCCAGTGATTCCCTGGCTTAGGGTCATTTGGTTTTTCCCTGAAAGATACAGAAACAGGTGACTAAATTCCTGTTAAATTGTCTCAAAATGAGGAAATCTGGCAACTTTACAAAGCCATGAACAAGTCTGTAGTAATCCACTTACAGAAATGGTCTATCAAGATGGCTTTTCAAGGTTGACTGTGAAAAATGTTCATTTTCAAGTAACCACCATAAAGCAGATCACATCTCTGGGAGCAGACTTTTGGAAGGGAGGTTCCCCATCCTTCCTTCTCTTTTGATAGATCAAACCATAATATTCTGCAGTTGTGGCCAGCATGGAGCACATGTTCCCAAGAATATTCTGTAGTGTAAAAGAGGACCAGCTATCAAAATAAAGGTGAAAATTCTTTTCTACCTCAGACTGATTTATCTTGCTTATATCTGTTGTTATTTCCATTACTTCTAACACATGGATAAATTATATTAGTATTAGACAACTGGCAAAGGATTAATGACAACAAATTACTTTCATATATCCAATATAATAACTTAACCCAGTTATGGAAAATTAAATCTAACTGTAGAAACAATATCAGGAATATAAAATAAGCCTCAATGTGCATAATCTGGCCCACATACACCATCATCTACTCAGAAATTCAGTCTCTCTATAAATATTTATTTGGTACAAAATAATAAAAATTTAATTAATGAATATGACTTTTAAGTATCATCTGAAGTACTCCTCATGCATATAATTCTATATACTTGTATATATGTCACCTAGACATGAATATAACATTCATGTAGAAATCAAATTTCCACAACTTAAACTGGATGAGAGGGGACATTCCCTCGTGTATTGTGTGGTATGAATTTTACCACAGTGCTAAATCCTTCCACCTAAAACCAAGTCATGTGAAATAATTTATTATTTGATGTTAAGATGAGTGTTAAGTGTAGAATACACTTGCAATTATTACATTAATTCACAGAAATAAAACAATAATGATAAATTATTTCTTTAAATTCTACTGTTTCTCAATTTTACAATTCATGAAATATATCATTAAAATTAATTTCACTTTCTTCTTTTCTATAGCTGCTAAAATTAAAATTATATATTAAACATTCAATATTAAGAAATCAAAAATAAATAACATTATAATAATGATGTATTATTTAACTGTGATTTGAATTATAGTGCTAACAAATTGTGATGTACACACATTTAATAGAATTATGGGTAATATTTTTTAAACTTACCAGCTTGTTATTTGTTACCTAATTGTGTCATTTGTTATTCTTGGTCCAAGTCATCCATTCAACTTGCTTAGTTTTCTATTTTATCTCTATTGGTTTGCTGATTGTGCATTTTGTTTCCCCTTTTTAATGACTGACATGAGGCTGAAAATCTGTGTGCTAGTTTATTACTTCCTATGTAAAAGTAAAATTTCTGGTCTCCACAGCTGTTTTACTGCACTATACTACAGTATTTCCCCCCTCTGCTATCTCTTGTATTGCTGCTCTCTTAGATTTTATTTTTTATTTAAATTCTATTGTTAAGGAAAAGTACAGAGGGGTTATACTTACACAAGTAAGGTAAGGAATTCATTTCTTTTCTAACTTGTTACCCCTTCTCCAATTTTTCCCTCTTCTCTCCCAACGCCCCCCCAAGATTATTTCCAACATATTGTCTTGTGAGTATCACAGTTGCATAGGTTACTCCTTTGTCCTTTGTCTCACCATTTTGTTTTTTCTCTTTCCATTTCCAAGTTCAGAACAACATATTTACAATACCCGGGCATCAGATTAAAATACAGTGTCTTCAGGCGATGAACTATAGGTGTGGAAAACACAAAAGGATAAAAACAAATAACGTAGTATATTAAGAACAACAAAAAGTTAAATCAACAAGTGTTGATTTAACTTTGAATCACCTTATAGAGTCATATGTACAAAGCTATTGAGCTATTCTGCTCAACTATTAATATTATCCTTGATGTACACCATAATGTTCCCCTATTACCCAGTAATCCCACTTCTGGGCATTTACCCTAGTGACCACAAACAAGGGCACACTAAAGCTACCAGCCCAATTATATTTTATCACAGTAGTATTTACCCTATTTAAGATATGGAATAAACCCCGATGCCCCTCAGTAAATGAATGGATCAAGAAAGTGAAACACACACACACATACACACACACACACACACACACAACAGAGAGATATACGTACATGCAATACTATGTTTTCATCAGAAAGAAAGGTACCATTTCATTTTTAAGGAAATGGAAGATCTTGGAAAAAATCATATTAAGTGAAGTAAACTGGACAAAGAAACATAGGTCCCATGGTTTCCATTATTTGCAATAATTAGTTTACACCAAGGATAATATCATGTATTTTAATTTGACATTTTGTTCTATATTGAGCATGCAACATTATTGGTATAGTGTTTGTTATTATTTCTGCAAACAGGCAGGTATATTTAAAGAATTATGTTCATCTTATCCATTACTGAAGGAAGCACAACAAAAAGAGCAACCCCTACTCAGAAGAACAACTCCTACTTACTTAGCTTCATTCTATTTTTTTTTTTTGTTGTTAAAATACTGTACAGAGGGGTTACAATTACATGAACAAGATAATGAGTACATTTCTTAACAAGGATTGTAGCCTCCTCCTTTGTTTCTCCTTCCTATCCCTTCTGAACCTCTCCCCGTCCCCCACCTAAACCTCCCCCTTTCCCCCCCCCCCACCAAAATTGTAAAGTTTGTTTTCGACATAACGACTTGTATATTTCATTGTTGCAATGGGTCCACCTGTTTCCCTATTTAAACGATTTGTTTTTCCCCTTCTCCTCCACAAATTATACCGACATCAAATACAGTGAAAGCAGGTGTTATACTGTGCGGGAGGGACATACAAAGCAACAAATAACTAGTCTTATAAATGTGTTAGAAACAATCGCATGAAAGAAAAAAAATTGAATACATATCGTAGGGTTCATTTCCCTAACATCACCTTATCTGACTTTTCCTGCTTGACTCAGACATATACTAGATATTGCAAATAAGGGAAACCATGTAAGGCCAGTTTTGTCCCCTGTATCCTCATGTTGTACATTACAACTCTATACCGTTTCATCCTGTATATCTACTATCTTCTACATTGTGACCTAAATGCCCCAGCAATTCCACGTTGCTTTACTTTTTAAAAATTTCTCTCTTAATGTTTGATGTTGGTTTGTGTGTGTGTGTGTGTGTGTGTGTTTCTGTGTGCGTGTGTGTGTGTTTACAAACATCAGAAGACAATATTTTTCTTCATTTAGAATACATCTTTCAGGTCATTGTAAGTTGTAGCTAATGGGAGAAGTCTCTTGCTATTTTAAGGATGAAACAGAAAAAGATATTTGTGCATGTACCACAGTTGCTTTATTAGTCTGTAGTTGAACACTGAACTTCGATTTATATCTTGGCTGTTGCTGTGAATGATAAGTACAATGAACTGCAGATATATTTGAGTTACTCATAGAGAAATAATCGCATGATTGGTGGGGCAGATGATATTTCAACTTTGAAGTTTTTAGAAAGCTGCATATTACTTTCTACAAGGAGAATACTAACCTGCATTTTGTTGAAATGTGTAGAAAATTTCCTTTTCTCCACACTCTCAGCATTATTACCTTTATTATAAGGTAATAAAGGGCAGGTTTTTATTATCTTCAGTACTGCAGACTGGCCTTAGACTTAAATCCAACCTCCTATATGCTTGGAATTAAAAACCTTTACCACACACCCGATTCCTTTGATTTTTTTGATAAAAGTTACAATAATTATGAAGTAGTATCATAGTAATTTTGAATTACATTTCTCTAATGACTTCTGCTGAAAAAGAATTAAACCAGCATAGAAGTGGTATTAAAGAACTTTGTAAACCCACTGGAAATTTTCAGGGCTTTAAGGAGAGCATGTCTATTCAGAACTTTTGTCCACTTTTAATCAAGTTTCTTTTTAATCTCATCTTTAATCTTTCTATACAAAATCAATAATTAATTCAAGGTATTAGAAAGCAGCAATATTAAGCAACTCCTAACATTTTCCATTTTAAATAACATGATATTGCTTAATCATTTTCTGTTTATGCTTGAGACTATATAACTCACTTTAGTCAGACCTCTTACAAGGTTGTATGAATTTTATTTACTTCACATTGATTGTTCTTTCCAAAGACTGCGGGTCTAATTTCCTTATTTTCTTTCAGTCTCAAGTAGTTCAGATTTCAAATGAAGAATAAATGTACGGAAGCAAACAAAAAATAATATAGTTCCTCTCATCTGATGATGTCTTTACAAGAATGAGGAAAGAGTTCATCCAAGGACCTATGATAGGACATCAAAAAGAGAATCCATTCTTCTAGGTCTTACTTAACTTTGCAATGTAACTTAAATGATGTAAAACACAATATAATGCTCAGATATTTTTATGTTTTATCAGTTTTGCACATTTTCATATGGACTTCACCTCAGTCTACAACATTCCTTCATTATTTTGTCCTGATATTTTTACATTATCAAGACATAAGATAACAAGTTTGATTTACAGCATGAGAAATAATCCACCTGGCTTCCTTGGAAGAAGAGCATAGTCAATAGATAACATTACTTCTGTTTGCTCACTATATGCAATGATTTCTGTAATACTTATCGCATTCTTTTTAGTATTTTTAAAAAAACTGCTGGCTAAACTTAAAACTCATTCATGGAAATTTATGTTAAGTATTTCACAAGTTTTAATTTCCTTAATTCTTAAGATAACATTTTCTATAATGCTAATGTTATTGCCATTTTAGTGTTGGGAAAATTGTAATTAAAGGCAATAAGTGCATGGCCCAAGCACACACTGTGAGGAAGGAAATGAGTCAAAGTTTCCAAAAGTCTTTCAGCAATACACAAAAGGTAGGTAAAATCTCTCCATTCTCTTACACTCTCTATTCAATGTTCATATTGTCCAAGAAATAATACCATAGCAATTATTGGCCATGGTGATTGTTTTCTGTTACATTTTGTCTTCAACACAGACTGTGTTGGTGACATTGGGTTATCATGCACAGAGCTGAGCTTATAAGAGAGACAAATATATTCTGTCCCATTTTTCCAGGTTCCATTTTAGAAAGTACTAAATTTTTAAATATCATCACTTTCTTAAGAATCCAAAAAACGAAAAAAAAAATCACAAATAATCACTCCAAAATGCTTTATAAGTAGGAGATGATAAAACAAGCCCCCGTGAAGTAAACTTTCTTCCACTTTTAAAATTATTCTGAAAGCCTTGTGCTGGTTGGTCACACCTGTAATCCTAACTACTTGGCATATTTACTCAGGATCCAGAGATCTGTGGATAACAGTGGAAGCCAATCAGGACAAAATAAATTCATGAGATTATTTTTCAAAAATTTTAATGTTAGCAAAGGGCCAGGAATGGAGATGTAGCTCATATAGTAGCTCACCAATCTAGAGAGCAGGCTTAGCAAGACTTTGACGCCCTTTTTTCAAACTGTGAGCACACCAACATACATGCAAGTGCATGAGAACACGTGCACGTGCACACATACACATTCATTCAAAATACCTTCATATCAGTGTTTTGCATTAATTTCTTTGTTAGCCATATTATATGAGTAAAATAAAGGAAATAAACTCTTTCATCTCAGAACATTTTCATATGTTTTTTATTTTAAAAATACTGTACAGAGAGGTCACATTTACATGAGCAAGTAATGAGTACATTTCCTAACAAGCTTCGTTACCTCCTCCTTTATTTTCCCTCTACCGTCCTTTCCCGCCCACCTCTACAAGTACACTCCCCTCCCCACTTCCCCTGCCTAAATTGTAAAGTTCAGTTTTCAACATAGTGTCTTGTGCATCTCATTGTTACAATGGGTCAACCTGAATCCCTATTTCAGCATTTTGTTTTTTCCTTCCCCTCCCCAAATTACAGGAGCGTATGTACAAGAGGTGGGCACACCAAATTCAAATACAGTGAAAACAGGGGTTATAGCATGGGGTAGAAACATATAAAGAAACAAAAAAAATCACATAGCCTGTTATAAGTACGTTAGAACAATAGCAAGCAAGAAAGAAAAAACAGTTGTGTTCCTATTTGGGGGTTCATTTCCCTTAACAACATCTTATCTGGTCATATGTGCATAGATTTTGACCGTTTCTGCTTATCCCAGATATATTAGTTATTAAAAATTAGGGAAACCCTGTGACCTATGTTTCTTTGGACTTGGCTTACATCACTTAATTTTTTTCAAAGTCTTTCCATTTTCTAACACATTGGGTCATGCCATACTTTCTCATGAAGGCATAGAATTTCATTGGTATAAATAGCACATTTTCTTGATCTATTTATCTGATGAGGGGCATCGGGGTTGGTCCTATACCTTAGCTATCTTAAACAATGCTGCAATAAATATAATTGTGATGGTAGTTTTAGTACCGTCTTGTTTGTGATCTTTTGGGTAAATGCCAAAAGTGGGATTGCTGTGTCTTAGGGGAGTTCTATGTGAAGTCTTTTGAGGAACCTCCATACTACTTTCCAAAGTGGTTGAACAAGTTGACACTCCCACCAAGAATGTAGTACAGTTAACTTGTGGCCACATCCCCTCCAGCATCTGTTGTTGTAAAAGTATGGAATGGTACAGGAATTTGCCTGCCATCCTTGCACAGGGGCCATTCAAATCTTCTCTGTATCGTTCCAATGTTAGAGTAGGTGATGCTGAATGGAACATAGAACATGTTTTATAAATAAAGTGTAATTGATTTTCTTAAACTAGACAATTCAACAAAAAGTAAGTTTAAAGAATTTTCATGAAATTTTAGAGCCATATACTTCTTACATAAGCACACATTTAAGAATAAAATCAAGATGGACAGGTCAAAAACAAAATTATTCCAGATATTTGTTGTTCAAGAGAAGTGTAGGAGGAGGAATTCAATTATTCTATACAAGGCACCTGTCATAATGAACACTGCAGCAAGTGTTAAGTGTAGTTAAAAGTTTTAATGGTTTAAATATATTTTGGGAATTTGCTTATATATGCTAAAACAAGGACTGTTTGGCAGGTAATAAAACTTTTCGTTAAAGTATTTAAGATTTGTGGTAACAGACATATGCTACTATGTATGTATATTTCAGAGTTTATATGAACATTACTAATGAGAAGTTGCCAAGTCTTTGTGTAAAGAAGCAGAATATAAAGAGTTAAGACCTTATTAACTACAAAGTTTCTGTTAAAACTATAGGGCTTCCTTATTTTATTTTATGTTTTAAAATTTTTTTGGGGTCCGGTCAGGGGCCTGAACTATGGGCCTGGGCACTCTCCCTCAGCTCTTCAGCTCAAGGCTAACACTCTACCACTTGAGCCACAGCGCCACTTCTGGCTTTTTTTTTGCTTATGTGGTGCTGAGGAATCGAACCCAGGGCCTCAAGCATGCAAGGCAAGCTCTCTACCACTGAGCTATCTTCCCATCCCCTGGCTTCCTTATTTTATATGTTAGCGAGGAACAAATAATGATATAAGACATATACAAATGATTAGATGAGACTTAAATAGTAATCTTAGTGGGTAACTTTAAAGATTACTCATAACCTAAAAACCTCTTGTTGAATATCATAACCTTAACCTGTTTTAAATGTACAGGGATATGAGAAAATAGTAAAATTTAATAGGTAATACCCTTCAAATACTGAAAACACTGATAATTATTTTAGTTTTTATTTTAGTCATTAATATTTTGTTATTGGTTTTCCTTATTTATAGCATTGTTTTCCTTGTAGTATAATACAACTTTTTGAAAGTCATCATTAGGAGGTACATTGAGAAGGTTACTGGGATGGCCAAACCATTTCTTATAGAGCATGTGAATTTACAAAGAGGAAAATTAAGAACAAAATATTTATTTAAAAAATGATTAAGTAGAGTCTGAATCAGGAGTGTTGATAAATATCCACACCTAAAACCTTAGCCCTAGGCTGAAGCAGTGGTATTACAGAGTTGAGGTCACAAAAGTGAGAGACTGTGTTTTGTTTTATATTTTGATTTTTCTGGTCATGGGGCTTGAACTCTGGGTCCTAGGTGCTCTCCCTCAGCTCCAAGCTAGCGCTACCACTTGAGCCATAACACACTTCCATCTTTTTCTGCTTATGTCATGCTGAGGAATCAAACCCAGTGCCAGCTAGGCAGGCACTCTACCACTGAGCCACCTTCCCAACACCTGAGAGACTGTGTTTTAAAAAATCATCTAAACAATAATTGCTTTCTTCTTTGGGATATATAATGAAATATATTAATATCTTTTTATGTCTTTGTGAATTGTCATACTACTAACTTCAGCCACTTTATCCTTTTCAAAGTGATGAAATATTTCTGAGAATTTGCTTCTGTGAAGATTGTTTTTGCATTTATAATTTCTTTTGAATCATTTTTATATTTATCAAAATAACTTTATATTTCATGTTGATGGGTTATCATACATCAAATACCTCCAAATGTAGATGTAGAGTCTAAAGATAGCAGTATGAATATTCTCATACAGCTCTTGTTTATCTGTTATGCACTTTCAGTATTGTGATATTTCTCTTTCTCTTTCACTGTCTCCTTTCTTCTCTTTTTCTTTCATGCTCCATATCTGGTAATTAGAATTTCTGCTGGTCTACTGTTATCCTTCAGAATCCACTGGTGTTGTGGAAATATGATAGCGACCATCAGTTACCCTTGCATTCTTTAAGAGTTATTACAGTGACATGATGTTATTCTTTCCTATTCTAAATGGCAAAACAACAGACCTAGGAATTCCTTTTCACTTATACTACCATTACAAATTTTATCTCATAGGAATCATTGAGACGTTAGGATACTTTTAACCTCTGACCTAAAAGTTCTTTTTCTTTTACAAACAAATTTTTTCTTCTATTATCAGTGAATACATATAATGAAAACAATGCTAACCTGTGGAAAGTAGACAGAAGATATTCAGGGATGAAAAACAAGGTTAATGGGGGAAGTGAGTACAAAAGATGCCTATCATAGAACAAATATCCTCAGAGCAGTTTACCATGTACACTTTGTGAGAATGGCAATATGCTGGGAACTATAGATTGAATCAATGAACAACTGATATATATATATATATATATATGCACATATATTTATATATGTATATTTATTTGTATATGAATATATGTGTGTATATGCCCATCTATATGTAGACATGCATGTTACTGTACACAAAAACACACACATACCTATACACATGTATAAATGCACACATTGAGAATGACACATAGCTACAGACAACACAAGTTTCACTAGTTGTTGAATATGCCTTAGACAGAATGCTTGGAACCAAATATGTTGAAGAAGTATTTATCTCTATAAGTTCTTTTACCACTCCTCTTATCTCTTAAAACGGTTTTGACAGATTTGATTTGCAAAATGCAGTACAAGTGATAGCAAGTCACTCAGAAATCTCAGTAAGAAAACCTCATATGGCATCTCCCTGCTCCCCAGGGAATGCTTGTTCTTGTAGACACTCTCAACAAACAAAGTAGCAAGAAAATACCCTGGTGCAGAATAAAGTTATAAGTCTTTAAATGACATTCTTCCTTGAGCTCTTTTCCAACAGCCAGCATCAATTCCTAAGCAGAAGTGTGAGTCCTCAGAAGATGGGAGCTCAGCTCAACATTTCACCAACCCATTTGAAAAGTCCTATGTGAGGAATACTTACTGAGGTCTTGCTGATTTCCTAGCTAAGAAAATAAGAAAAAAAGAAAGTATTTTAATGCATTAAAATTTGAGAATAATTTGTAACCTGTCAATAAATGTGTATAACACAATTATAACAAAATGAAAAAAAGTGATGTGCATATGATTTATGTGCTCTTGGACTTGGCGAGTGATTTTAGGTGTATCTATACAAGTAGAATCAGCATAAATCAAGCCAGCATTTCTTCATTTAAGATACAAGGAATGGATACAAGGTGACCCATTGTAACAATGAGATGTACAAGACATTCTATCAGATGCGGGGGGGTGGAGGGAAGGGATGGGGGGTGTGGAGGGAAGGGCCGGTATGGGAAAAAACAAGGAGAGGATAAAAATGCTCAGTAAGAAATGTACTCATTACCTTATTTATGTAACTCTAAACCCTGTGCACAGGACATTTACAATAAAAATATGTATTAAAAAGATACAAGGAAAATTTCTGTACTTATAGGAAATTGTATTTGTCACACAATATCAGTAAGGTATTGGTTTTAGGACCACAGGCATATTAAAATTTTTGATGCTCAAATTCTGTACATGAACACAGTATATTATTTACATTTGAATCTGACCTCAACCTAGTGCAGTGTAATTGGTATGAAAATTTTTACTACATTCTATGTTTGTAATGAAAAATAAAATCATATGCACTATCCATTCATACAATTTTTTCAGATAATTTTTATTGTGAAAATATAGTAAACAGTGGGTCCAATTACATGTGCAAGGGAATGAGTATATTTCTCATCAAGCTTTTTTGCCTCCTCCTTTGTTTCCCCTTCCCATTCCTTCCCATTCCCCACTCCCCCTCCCCTTTAATCCCCCCCCTAGCCAAAGTTGTAAAGTTCGTTTTTCGACATAAATCTTGTACATCTCATTGCTGCAATGAATCCACATTTGTTTTTTCCCTTCCCCTTCACAAATTATACCAACATAAAATACAGTGAAAGCAGGGGTTATACCTTGTGGAAGGGACATACAAAGCAAGAAAGAAATCATCGTATAAATTTGTTAGAAACAATCATAAGAAAGAAAAACATTTGAATCCTTACTTTGGGGTACATTTCGCCAAACATCAACTTATCTGAATGTTTCCGCTTGTCTCAGACATATACTAGGGATTGCAAGTAAGGGAAACCAAGGGAACTATGTTTCTTTGGGCTCGGATTACTTCATCTAATATACTTTTTCCGATTCTGTGTGTTTCCTAACAAATGTGGCAATGTCATTATTTCTGATGGAAGCATAGAATTCCATTGGGTATATAGTCCACATTTTCTTGATCCATTCATCTACTGAGGGGCATCTTGTTTGATTCAATATCTTAGCTATGGTAAATAATGCTGCAATAAACATAGTTATGATGGTAGCTTTAGTATGGTTTTGTTTGTGATCTCTTGGGTAAATGCCCAAAAGTCTGATGGCTGAGTCATTGGATAGCTCTATGTAAAGTCTTTGAGAAGCCTCCATACTAATTTCCAAAGTGGCTGAACAAGTTTACACTCCCACCAACAATGCAGTAAGGTTCCCTTCTGTCCTCATCCCTTCCAGCATCTGTTGTTATTAGAGATCTTGATTATAGCCATTGTATCTTGGGTGAGGAGGTATCACGATGTGGTTTTGATTTGCATTTCTTTTCTGGCTAAGAAGGTTGTGCGTTTCTTCATGTGTCTACTGGCCATCCTTCTTTCCTATTCACAGAAGTTTCTCTTTAAGTCTTTAGTCCACTGATTTATTGGGAAGTTGTTTCTTTGAGGATATGTTGTTGGGGGATTTAATGTTTTTGAGATCCAGGTATACTTTAGATATGAGGCCCTTGTTCTTTGTATGGCTAGTGAAAATCTCCCAATCCATGGGCTTTCTATTGATCTTGCTAGCTATGTGTTTGACATGCAGAAGTTATGCAATTTATTGCAATCCCATTTGTCCATTCTTTCTTTGTTTTGTTCTGTTTCTGGGTATCTTTAAAGAAAATATTGGTCTATGCAAAGGAAACCTAGGGTTTCTCTTACTCCATTCTTTAAAGTTTTCAGAGTGTCTGCTTTGACTCCGAGGTATTTGATCAATTTGGAGATGATTCTGGTGCAGGGTGATATATAAGGATATAGATTTCGTTTTCTACAAGTAATTTACCAATTTTGCAAGCACCATTTACTGAAGAGGCTGTCTTTCTTCCATTATAGTTTTTAGCTTCTTCATTGAAGATTACAGTGTTATAGGTCTGTGGATTCATTTCTGGGTTTTCAATTCTATTCCATTGGTCCTGAGGTCAGTTCTTGTGCCCGTAATAAGTTGTTTTGAATATTATAGCTTTGAAGTAGAGTTTGAAATTTGGTATTGATATTCTTCCAGCACTGTTCTTTCTATTAAGGATTGTTTTTGCTATTTGGGTCCTTTAATTTTTCCGTATGAATTTTTGCATTGCGTCTTCTATTTCCTTGAAGCATCTGGTAGGAATATCAATAGGTATTGCATTGAATTAGTAGATAGCCTTGGGAAGTATTGCCATTTTCACGATGTTTATCCTTCCAATCCAGGAACATGGGAGATTTTTCCACTATCGAATTTATGTTTTGATTTCCTTTTTCAAGTTTTTAAAATTTTCATCACAGAGATCCTTAGCTTCTTTGGTTAAGTTAATTCCTAGGTATTTTATTGTTGTGGGGCTATTACAAATGGAGTTGCTTTCCTGATTTCAGCCACACTTTTCTCATTGTTGGCATAGAGAAAAGCCATTGAATTTTTGAGGGTTAATTTTATACCATGTTACATTGCCAAAGTTTAGAATCAGCTTGAGTTATTTGGGAGTGGAGACTGTGGTATTCATTAAACACAAGCTAATGTCATCTGCAAAGAGGAAGAGTTTTATTTCATCTTTCCCTATTTAGATCATTTTTATATTTGCCTATTTTCTTGTTGCTGTAGCTAGTCATTCTAATACTAAATTGAAGAGAAGTGGAGAGAGTGGACATCCTTGTCTTGTGCCTGAGTTAAGAGGAAATGGCTTTAGTTTTTCACCATTAAGTTTTATGCTGGCTGTACGTTTTTGTCACATACAGCCTTTATTCTATTGAGGAATGTTCTCTGGATTCCTAATTTTTCCAGAACCCTCATCACAAAGGGATGTTGGAACTTGTCAAATGTTTTTTCTGCAACTATTGAGATAACAATGTGGTTCTTATCCTTGCTGTTTGTGATGTGATGAATTATACCAGATTATTTGGTTATATTGAACCAAGTTTGCATCCCTGAAATGAATCCTGTTTGATGCTGGTGTATGATTTTGGGGATGAATTGTTCAAGTCAATTGGCCAAAATTTTGTTGAGAAGTTTTGCATCAATACTCATCAAAGAAAAAGAACAAAGAAATGGGTCTATAGTTCTCTTTCTTTGATGAGTCCCTGCCTGGTTTGGGGATGAGGGTTATGATGGCTTCATAGAATGAGTTCGGTAGTGAACTTTCTCCTTCAATTTCATTGAAGATTTGAAGGAGTATTGGTGTGAGCTCTGACATGAAGGCCTTGTAGAATTCCGCTGTAAATCCATCTGGTCCTGGGCTTTTCTGAGATGGGAGGTCTCTTATTAGTGTTTCTATTTCAATACTTGATATGGGCCTGTTAAGCTGGTTTAACTCATCTTGGTTTACTTTCAGCATTACAATATTTGCTAGGAAAATGTCCATTTCTGCCAGGTTCTCTAACTTACTAGTATAAAGGTTTGAGAAATAATCCATTATAATGTTCTGAAACTTAGTTGTTTCTGTGGTGATGTTTCCATTCTCATCTCTGAGTTTATTTATTTGACTGTATTCTCTTCTTTTTCTCATAAGATTTGCTAAGGGTCTGTCAAATTTGTTAATTTTTCAAAGTACCAATTCTTTATCTTTTTGGTTCTTTCTGTTTTCATATTTGGATGCTAATTTGTTTAATTCTGACTTAATTTTAATGATTTCTTTCCATCTACTGTATTGGCGTTTATCTTGCTCCTCTTTTTCAAGGTGGTTCAGATGTTGTGGTTTTCAGATCTCTCCAATTTGTTGATGTAGGAACTCAGAGCTATAAACTTGCCTCTGAGTACTGCCTAAGCTGTGTCCCAGAGGAGCTGGTAATTTGTGTGCTCATTTTTGTTGAATATCATGAACATTTTAATTACCTTTCTCATCTCTTCCATGACCCACTGGTGATTCAACAGTGTGTTGTTCAGCCTCCATGTGTTACAGGACTCTCTTTGGTGGCTTTTGGTGTGGAATTCTAATTTTATTCCCTTGTATTCTAAAAGAATGCAAGGTATTACTTCAATATAAGTGAATTTAGACAAGTTTGATTTGTTACGTAGAATGTGGTCTATTTTGGAAAAATGTTCCATGTGCTGCTGAGAAAAACATGTATTCTGATGCTGCTGGTTGAAATACTCAGTAGATGTCAGTTAAAACTAGTTGATCTATGCAGTTGTTTAGATGTGCAGTTTCTCTATTGAGTTTTTGAAGAGTTGATCTATCTAGTAGTGATAGTAGTGTGTTAAATCCCCCAACATTTAATGTCTTTGTATCTATGTGATCTTTGAGAGAAAGTAGTGTTTCTTGCATAAATTTGGGTTCTCCGTTGTTTGGTGAATAGATATTCAGAATTGTAATATCCTCCTGAAGGAGAAACCCTTAATTAGTATATAATAAACTTTTTTTTAATCTCTTGTGACTAATTTTAATTTGCAGTCATTTTTTTCAGATATTAGGATTGTAACATCCGCCTGTTTATGGGGGCCATTTGCTTGGTAGATTTTTTGTTTGTTTTGTTTGGTTTTGTTTTATTATGAATATATTATACAGAGGGTTGACAATTACATGGGCAAGATAGTGAGTAAATTTCTTATCAAGCATTGTTGCCTCATCCTTTGTTTCCCCATAACATCCCTTCCCATTTCCACACCCCCACCCCTACAGGCCCCTACCGCCCCATCGCCACCCATCCACCTCCCACCCCACTGAATTTGTAAAGTACATTTATAAATATAACTTCTTGTTCATCTTATAATTGTAATGGGTCCACCTGTAAGCCTATTTAAACAGTTGTTTTTTTTTTTTTCCGTTTCCCTCCACAAAATATATCAACACCAAATACAGTGAAAGCAGGGCTTATACTCTGGGGGAGATACATACAAAGCAACAAAGAAATCATCTTATAAACATCTTAGAAACAATCACAGGAAATTAAAAAAATTGAATCCTTAACATGTGGTTCATTTAACCTAACATCAAGTTGTCTGACAGTTTCTGTTTGTCTCACACATATACTAGTTATTGCAAATAAGGGAAACCATGGGACCTATATTTCTCTGGGAATGGCTTACTTCACTTAATATAATTTTTCCAAGTCATTCCATTTCCTAACAAATGAGTCAATGCCATTCTTTCTGATGGAGGCATAGAATTCCATTGTGTATGTATACCACATTTTCTGGATCCATTCATCTACTGAGGAGCATCGGGGTTGGTTCCATATCTTAGCTATGGTAAATAATGTTCAATAAACATAGTTGTACTGGTAGTTTTAGTATGGTCTTGTTTGTGATCATATTCTTAAATGCCCAAAAGTAGGATTGCTGGGTCACACGGGAGCTCTATGTAGAGTCTTTTGAGGAATATCCATAGCATTTTCCAAAGTTGATGAACAGGTTTACACCCCCACAAACATTGCAGTAATTTTCCATTCTGTTCAAATCCCCTCCAGCATCTTCAAAACTTTGGCAAAATAACAGGATATAAAATTATCCCTCAAAAATCAATGGTTTTCCTGTATGCCAACAATGAGAAAAGTGTGGCTGAATCAGGAAACAAACTCCATTTGTAATAACCCCACAAAAACTCAAATGCCTAGGAATTAAAGTAACGAAAAAGTGAAGGGCCTCTATGATGAAAACTTTAAAAATCTGAAAAAGGAAATGAAAACGGATATTAGAAAGTGGGAAAACCTCCCATGCTCTTTGAATGGAAAGATCAACATCGTGAAAATGGCAATACTCCCCAAGACTATCTACAAATTCAATGCGATACCTATCAATATTCCAATCTCATTCTACAAGGAAATAGTAGAGGAAATCCAAAAATTCATATGGAACAATTAAAGACCCCAAATAACAAAAACAATCCTTAACAGAAAGAACAGTGCTGGAGAAATATCAATACCAAATTATAAACCCTCCTACAAATTTATAGTAGTCAAAACAGCTTGGTACTGTCGCAAGAACAGACCTCAGGACCAATGGAATAGAATTGAAAACTCAGAAATGAACCCACAGACCTATAGCCATCTAAACTTAGATAAGGGAGGTCAAAATATAAAATGGAAGAAAGACAGCCTCTTCAGTAAATGATGTAGCAAAATTGGTTAATCACTTGTAAAAAAACTAAAGCTATATCCTTATATATCACCCTGACCAGAATCAACTCCAAATGGATCAAAGACCTCGGAGTCAAGCAGATACTCTGAAAATATTACAGGATGGAATAGGACAAACCCTAAGTCTCCTTGGCACAGGTTGAAATTTTCTTAATAGAGACCCAGAAACACAACAAATCAATGAAAGTTTGGACAAACTGGATTCCATGAAATTGCAGAGCTTCTTCTCGGCAAAGGATATAGCTAGCAAGATCAATAGAAAGCCCACGGATTGAGAGAAGATATTTACTATCCATACAATGAACAAGGGTCTCATATCTAAAATATACCTGGAATTCAAAAAATTAAATCCCCAACAAATCCTCAAAGAAACAACTGTACAATAAATAAATGGGCGAAAGACTTAAAGAGAAACTTCTCTGAAGAGGAAAGAAGGATGGCCAGTAGACACATGAAGGAATGCTAAACCTCCCTAGCCATAAAAGAAATGCAAATCAAAACAACATTGTGATACCACTTCACCACAAAGAATGCTTGGTACATTTTGTTCTAGTCTTTCACTTTCAAAATATGTTTGTTTTTATGGGCAAGGTGTGACTCCTGAAGGTAGCAGATAGAATAATCTTGCTTTGTAAACCAGTTAGATAATCTATGTGGCTTAATTGGAGAGTTAAGCCCATTAATGTTGAAAGATATGACTGAGAGGTTTTTGGGAGTTCCTGCCATGTTATCCAACTTCTTGGGCGCTGAGGCAACTGTGTTCTTCTTATGGTTCATGGATTCTCACTTTTTGTGCGGTTTCTTTGCTCTTATTGTGGTCTTGTTGGTTTTCTATGTGAGGAAATCTTTAAGTATCTTTTGTAGGGCTGGCTTAGTGGAGATATATTATGTCAGCTTTTCTTTGCTATGGCAAATTATTATTTGACCTTAGGTTATGAAGGAGAGTATAGCTGGGTACAGTATCTTGGTTGATAGTTGTTTGTCTTTAGGGCATGGTATACATCATTCCAGGCTCTTCTTGCTTTAATTGTCTCTGCTGACAAAGCAGAGATTATTCTGATTGGTATCCATTTATAAGTGGTTGATCTTTTCTCCTTGACAGCTTTAAGGATCTTTTCCTTGGTCTGAATTGATCCTCTGCGGATTTTAATGTCATGGTGGCATGTACTGTTATGGTCTGGTCTATTTGTGGTTCTAAAATCTTCTTGTATCTGAAAAGGCCTAACTTTTTGCATGTTTGGGAAGTTCTCTGCTAGCATCCTGTTAAATGAATTTTCTAAACCATTAACTTCTGTCCCTATAGGCTCTTCTATACCCATTATCCTCAGATTAGGACTTTTGATGGTGTCTTCAAAATGTTGAATAGATCTGTTATATTACTTGGATTTGTCTTGCATAGTTGTATGTTGTTTCACTATAATATCTAGGCTATCTTCAATCCCCTTGATTGTATCTTCTACATGATCAAATCTACTGTCAAGGCTTTCTACTTTGGTTTTTATTTCTTTTCCTTCTAATTGGTCAGCTTTGATGGCTTCAAATTTATTGTTGGAGCTTTGTTTTAGATCTTGTATAAACTTTTTTACTTCCTTAATTTGGTGTTCAGAGTTTATTCTCAAATCACTTAGTTGATTGGCTATGTTTCCTTGGATTCCCATTCCTTCTGTCGGGCTCCATTCAGCATTCCATTTGTGATCTCCGTGAATTCCTTCAGCTGTCTGTTTGTGGATTCCATGAATGCTTCTATTGATCTTTGTCTAGTCTCATCCCACTCTCACAATGCCTGTATTACTCTTTGATTAGCTTCCTCATCTTCACGCAATTCCTGTAGTTCTCTTTGACTGTTCTCAGCCTCCTCATGCAATTCCTGTCTTTCTCTTTGACTGTTATCAGCCTGTTCCCACAATTCCTTAATTTCTCTTTGACTGTTCGAAAACCTGTTCACTCAAGTCCTGTATCAATCTTTGAGTAGCTTCCTCATGTTCACGAGATTCCTGTGAACCTTTGCTTTGCCTCCTCTCTCTCCTTATCATGTTCACACTGAGTCCTTTGCAGATTTTCAATCTTTTCATTCACCATGTTCACCAGTAGTATTTGTAGATCTCTTTAGGAACTCTCTTCTGGATTATTCATGAATTGTTCTGTTACCAGATGTCATGAGTGGGACTTGAGATACCCGGACCTGCCATTTTTCTTGTGTTTTTCTGGCTTGTTCTGCCCATTTTGTATGAAAGTAACACCAATTTTGTGCTAGAACACTGTTTTAAGGCAAGCATCAACCAAAGTACTGTACCAAAATGGCTGCAGATACAATCTAGTTCATCAGATACGATCTATTCCACATCAAACAACTATGGATTTATGGGCTAAAAACAGCAAATATAAATTTGGCAAACCAGAAATTTTTAGGTTTAAGGAGAAATGTGTTGAAAAATAGGATTAGAGGGATGTGGAGAGGTAAAAAAAAAGAGTGAATTTAACCAAATCCTAATCGCAGAGAGGGAAATGGATTCGACAGAATGATAGGAGAGTGAGTAAAACAAACAAACAAAAAAACAAGAAAAAATGGAAAAACAAAAATTTAAATTTAAAAATGAAACACGTAAAAATTATATAAGTTTAAAGAAGTGATATTGAGAGAAGAAAAGGATAGGATGAGAAGAGGGGAGAGATAGAAAGAGGTATGAAAAACTAAAAAATAAAATTTCCTAAAATTAATTACTTGAAAATTATATAGGTATAAAGATATAATACTGCTAATGAAGAAGTTAAGCCTGAGGTTGTCAATTGAGTGATAGACTTCTGGATTAAGTATGTACACAATGGGGCACAAGGTCTAATAATCAATGGCAGGTATTTATCTGGGGATGAGCAGAACAGCAATTAAGTCATGTAAAAAAGGAAGAAATAGAAAAAAAATGTAAAGAATTAAAAAAGGACTAAAAGGTCAAAAAAATAAAAAAACATACACACACACACACACACACCCCTAAAAATTTATGAGAGGAAAAAAATAGATTAATAGAAAAAATATTTTTCAAAAAAATTAAAATTAATAAAGTTAAAAAAAGAGTTCTTTGATTTCTTTTTGGTGGGAATCGGAAAATCCTGTATTCCCACTGGGTCCCTAACCAGTCTCTTGGTGGAGTCTTTGGTCTGCTTGTGGTGGTTGTTTTTCCACTGGCTTGATTTGTTTCTTAAGTTAGTTTGTTTGAGCAGGCAGAAAAATGCTCTGCATTACCCAGGATTTTGTGATCTGCCTCCCATGCTAGTTCAGTGTGAGGGAAATCTGCTTTGAGTATCACAAAAGAGGGAGATGGCTGTTTCCTCTGGTTTGGAGATGCTGTGATGAGGCTAGGTTCTGGGTAGGGTTGAGGCCTGAAGGGTTTTTCCTGAAGGGTTAGCTCCTGAGACACTCACAGAGCTCAGCCTAGAGACATTCTTAGGTTTTTTGTTTAATAAATTTCAATTGATTATCTAGTCTGCTGTAGGGAGAGGCAACCACTGACTCTGTTTACCCAATGTAGAAAGTCACTCCTCTGGAGGCCAAGCAATCTCTGCTTGGGATGTGTGACTTTGCCCTGGGTGGAGTTGAGCCTGGCAGGTCAGGTCAGGTTCCTGTGAGCAGTTAAATGACTCTTTTGTTTTGACCAAGGCCTGAGTTGGTGGTAGTTGCTCAGTGTGGCTTTGTCAGGCTCAAAGATGGAGATCTCTGGTGGTGGGGGAGGGGTGGCCTTCCCTCCTTTGCTCGCTGAGGAGTAAGGATGTCAGGGTTCTACTCACACCACAGTCTTGGTTCCTGGCCGGTCTCTGTTCAGTGATCTGCAGGATGAAGATATCTGCTCCTTGTCAGTTCTTGCTGGTGTTGAGCAGAATCTGCTCTCCTGCTGCTTCTGGACTCTCTCAGGTTTTATTTTTGTTTTGTTTTTAAATTGTGAAAATACCATACAGAGAGGTTACAGTTACATGGGCAAGGTAATTAGTGCATTTCTTATCAAGCGTTGTTGCTTGCTCCTTTGTTTCACCTTCCCATCCCTTCCCATCTACCCCCACCCCCTGGTCAAAGTTGTAAAGTTCATTTTTCGATATAACAACTTGTATATTTCATTGTTGCAATGAGTCCCCCTGTATCCCTATTTAAACAAGTTGTTTTTTTCCCTTCCCCTCCACAAATTATACCAACATAAACTACAATGAAAGCAGGAGTTATGCCGTGGGGGAGGGACATACAAAGCAACAAAGAAAACATCATATAAATATGTTAGAAATAATACCAAGGGGAGAAAAACATTTGAATACTTATCTTGACATTCTTATCCCCAATAAACCACCAGAAAACTGGAAGTAGACCTACGTCTCAAGCAGTAGAACTCTTGCCTTGAGCTGAAGAGCACAGGGATAGCACTTAAGCCCAGAGTTCAAGCCACATGACTTACCAAAAAAATATGTGGACATATATATATATGTATATATATATATTTTTTTAATTTTAAATGTAATTCATTTCATCATATATATATATGATGAAATGAATTACATTTAAAATTAAATAAATATTTAAGATACACATTTAAATCATAACTAAATATATGATACTTTTATATTATATACATATATTTAGATATATAAAATCATATTGTATCTGTATGTTTATAAATATATTTGTAATTTATTTCCAAATAGTACATATGAAGATTTTGGGGAAAATGTAGAGTTTCTAAAGGCTTACTACTGACCAATCATATTTTTCACTAATAAAAAATGTCTAGAGTACTAAGACAATGATTATGAAACAGAGTAGCATTTTATTCCTTATGATTTTTGATTAGAAACATCTACTTTGTTGGTATGAAGCCTAAAAAATATGATCTTGAAATCACACTCCACAAACTGGACTTATACACTAATTTATCAACTTACAGGTCTCAAACTTTTATTTGAATCCTGTTTCTCACAGTGTCCATTTCCTTAGAGTCAGCTACATGTACAAACATGCATGCATTTTCATGCTCACATACACCCCCATACTCATATGACATACTAAATGTAAAACTGTAATAAAAAATAATATTGATACTGAAAAAGAATTCCTTTGCAAATATAATTAAATTTTACTTTTTGAATATAATGCATTACTGAAATACTAATGAAAGAGCAGCGGAAAGATGTTTCAAATACTAGAGTGCCTGCCTAAAGAGCATGTTTCTCAGTCCAAACATCATTATTTCCATCCTTCCTTCTCCCACATAAAAAACATAAATAACTACAGAATTAAACTAAATGTTCCTTAATCACTGATTGACTAAAGAAATTATAATATATATGCATATATGCACAATGATATATTATTTAGCCACACATAATAAGGAAATCATTTCATCTTCAAGAAAATAATTAGAACTGGAAACCTTCATATTAAAGCAATATGCCATAGTGTGAAAAACAAATACTAGATTTCTCTTATGCAGACTCTAGACTCAGAAAATAAAATGAATGACTCAGGTGTAAAAGTTGGAAAGGATTAAATTTGGAAAAAAGTAAGAGAGGAGATGAAGAGAAATATTGTGGAGTATATATATTCAAAGAATTTATGTTAGTATGATGACAGAATAAAACATGGGTATAAAAATAGGATAATGAAATTAATAAAAGGAATATAATTTACCAAGCTACATTATATGGACAGATGTATATAACACAATAAAATACTTTGTGAAATTAATATTTGTTAATAAACAAAAATTTATTCAAGATGTTATAGATTCATATGTTAATTTCCATTTTTTGCTCAGTTGTTTCCTTGATAAAGTAGAAGGAGATATTGGTTTTGCTCATTTAGAAAGACAATCTTGTCCAATTAGCATTAAAGTAATCTACTTCATTACTGTCAATGTGAAATTGTACAATCAAATTAATAATTATATTAGAATATTTCAAATGCACTCTTCAAAATATTATCCCTATAGGTATATACTTTTTGCAATTTATTGAATATGTTTTCCTTACCTAATTACTACATACCATTTTCTGAATGTAGTTGGTATATGCAACTAAGACATATTATAGCAGACCAGGAAAAAAATTATTCAAAGAGTTTTATCAAAAATGCTTATAACGAAAAAAAGGAGGTAAATACAAATTATGTATATTTGAAGACAATACTTGGTTAGTCTTCTTCTCACATTCCCCATTCCATTCTTTAGAATAATATACATTGTAAGGAAGTATTTAGAATGTTTTGGAGAAACAGCTTGACTTTAAACTAATGAGTTACTCTATGAGGCATATTGTTTACTTTATGTCCAGAAAAGCTAAATTCTTACCTTACCATTTTCTTAGGTTTTATACTCAAGTTTAATCTCTGATGGATGACAGATAAAGATATAAACATTTTTTAACTGTGGCTAAATTTAGGCTGAGGAATCTAGGTACAACTGTACTCCTGCAGATAGGCCTCATCATCATGAGACCATGAAATCAAAATGTTAACCAATGCTTCATGAAATCTTGCTTATGAGATTTTGTGTATTATAAACAGTGGTTATTAGCATTTGTTTTGTAATCAGCATCATTTCATGAGTTAGTAAATGAAGTGAGACATTATACTCAAAACAAAATTTAAGGAGGCATCCAAAATTAATTACCAAAATATACATCATTTAACACAATGTTTTTAAGATGCGAGCTAAAGTAAGTAATTTAAGAAAAAAATCAACATGTAAAAGAAATACAGAATGAGTATGACAGATTTTTCTTTTACCCTAGTTGCAATAAGGCTTGCATGATGACTTTTCTGGTAATATGTTTAGTTAGGTCTTGATATTTAGTTAAAGTTATGTTATTTTGTATATTCATTTGTCAGATAAAAGAGGAAATGAATTCCATGCCAGTGTCAACATCCATAATGATGTTACAGTTGTATCCTGCACTCCCAAATACCACTTAGTCCTAACTCTGAACATTAATGGACTTAACTCTCCAATTAAGCAACATAGACTGTCTAGTTGGATTAAAAAGCAAGATTCCTTTATCTGCTGCCTTCAGGAGTAACACCTTGCCCATACAAACAAACAACTTTTGAAAGTGAAAGGCCCGAACAAAATCTACCAAGCAAATGACTCCTATAAATACGTAGGTGTTTCAATCCAAATATCAGATGTAAAATGACTTCAAATTAAAATTAATGAGAAGAGATTACCAAAGTCGCTACATAATAATTAGGGGATCTCCCCTCCGGAGATTATTACAATTCTAAATATATATTTGCCAAAGAAGAGAACACGAAAATTTATCCAAGAAACACTGCTTTCCCTCATATCTCACATAGATGCAAAGACATCAATTGCTGGCGACATTAACAAACCACTATCCTGACTATGTAGATCAACACGTCAAAAAATCAGTAGAGAAACTGCACATCTAAACATCTGCATAGATCAGCTAGATTTAACAGATATCTACTGAATATATCACCCAGCAGCATCAGAATACACCTTTTTTTCAGCAGCACACAAAATATTTTCCAAACAGACCACATTTTAGGTCAAAAAACAAACTTGTCCAAATTCAGAAATATTAAATTTATACCATTCATTCTCCCAGACCACAAAGGAATAAAGTTAGAACTCAACACCAAAATCCACCAAAGAACTTCCTGTAACACATGAAGGCTGAACAACACACTGTTGAATCACCAGTGGGTCATGGAAGAGATGAGAAAGGTAATTAAAATGTTCATGATATTCAACAAAAATGAACACATAAATTACCAGCTCCTCTGGGACACAGCAAAGGCAGTACTCAGAGGCAAGTTTATAGCTCTGAGTTCCTACATCAACAAATTGGAGAGATCTGAAACCAACAATTTAATGAGATATCTGAGCCACCTTGAAAAAGAGAAACAAGATAAACGCAATACAGTAGATGGAAAGAAATCATTAAAATTACATCAGAATTAAACAAATTAGAATCCAAATATGAAAACAGAAAGAACCAAAAAAAACCCAAAGAAATGGTATTTTGAAAAATTAACAAATTTGACAGACCCTTAGCAAATCTTATGAGAAAAAGAAGAGAATACACTCAAATAAATAAACTCAGAGATGAGAATGGAAACATCACCACAGAAACAACTAAGCTTCAGAACATTATAACGGAATATTTCTCAAACCTTTATACTAATAAATTAGAGAACCAGGCAGAAATGGACGTTTTACTAGCAAATATTGTAATGCTGAAAGTAAACCAAGATGAGTTAAACCAGCTTAACAGGCCCATATCAAGTATTGAAATAGACACAGTAATAAAAGACCTCCCACCTCAGAAAAGCCCAGGACCAGATGGATTTACAGCGGAATTCTACAAGGCCTTCATGTCAGAGCTCACACCAATACTCCTTCAAATCTTCAATGAAATTGAAGGAGAAAGTTCACTACCGAACTCATTCTATGAAGCCATCATAACCCTCATCCCCAAACCAGGCAGGGACTCATCAAAGAAAGAGAACTATAGACCCATTTCTTTGTTCTTTTTCTTTGATGAGTATTGATGCAAAACTTCTCAACAAAATTTTGGCCAATTGACTTGAACAATTCATCCCCAAAATCATACACCAGCATCAAACAGGATTCATTTCAGGGATGCAAACTTGGTTCAATATAACCAAATAATCTGGTATAATTCATCACATCACAAACAGCAAGGATAAGAACCACATGGTTATCTCAATAGTTGCAGAAAAAACATTTGACAAGGTTCAATAACCCTTTGTCATGAGGGTTCTGGAAAAATTAGGAATCTAGGGAACATTCCTCAATACAATAAAGGCTGTGTATGACAAACTTACAAACCTACAGCCAGCATAAAACTTAATGGTGAAAAACTAAAGCCATTTCCTCCTAACTCAGGAATAAGACAAGGATGTCCACTCTCTCCATTTCTCTTCATTTTAGCATTAGAATGCCTAGCTACAGCAATAAGACAAGATGCAAACATAAAAGGGATCCAAATAGGGAAAGATGACGTAAAACTCTCCCTCTTTGCAGATGACATGATCTTCTCTTAAAAGAATCCCACGGACTCCAGTCCTAAATACCTCAAGCTGATTCTAACCTTTGGAATAGTAGCAGGGTATAAAATTAACCCTCCAAAATCAATGCCTTTTCTGTACGCCAACAATGGGTAAAGCGTGGCTGAAATCAGGAAAGCAACTCCATTTGTAATAGCCCCACAAAAAATAAAATACCTAGGAATTTACTTAACCAAATAAGTGAAGGACCTCAATGATGAAAACTTTAAAAACTTTAAAAAGGAATCAAAACAGAAATTAGAATGTGGAAAAACCTTCCATGCTCCTGGATTGGAATTATCAACATCATGAAAACAGAAATACTTCCCTAGGCTATCTACAAATTCAATGTGATACCTATCAATATTCCAACCTCATTCTTCAAGGAAATAGAAGAAGCAATCCAAAAATTCATATGGAATAATAAAGACCCCAAATAGCAAAATGATCCTTAACAGAATGAACAGTGCTGGAGGAATATAAATATCAAACTATGAACTCTACTACAAAGCTATAGTAATCAAAACAGCTTGGTCCTGACACAAGAACAGACCTCAGGATAGAAGGAATAGAATTGAAAACCCAGAAATGAACCTACAGACCTATAGCACTTTAATCTTCAATAAGGGTGCTAAAAACATGAATAAAGAAAGACAGCCTCTTCAGTAAATGGTACTGGAAATATTGGTTAATCACTTGTAGAAAACTAAAGCTACATCCTTATATATCACCCTGAATCAGAATCAACTCCAAATGGATCAAAGAACTCAGAGTTAAAGCAGACACTGTGAAAACATTCCAGGATGTCGTAAGAGAAACCCTAGGTCTCCTTTGCCCAGACCAATATTTTCTTAATAGAGACCCAGAAATACAACAAATCAAAGAAAGGTGGAACAAATGGGATTGAATGAATTTGCAGAGCTTCTGCTTGGCAATGGATATAGCTAGCAAGATCAATAGAAAGCCCACTGATTGGGAGAACTTCCCTAGCCATACATCGGACAAGGGTCTCATATCTAAAATATACCTGGATCTCAAAAAATGAAATCCCCCAACAACAAATCCTCAAAGGAACAACTGGCCAATAAATAAGTGGACTAAATACTTAAAGAGAAACTTCTCTGAATACGAATGAAGGATGGACAATAGACACATGAAGAAATGCTCAACCTCCCTAGCCAGAAAAGAAATGCAAATGAAAACCACATTGTGATACCACCTCACCGCAGTTAAAATGGTTATAATCAAGAACCCTAATAACAACAAATACTGGATGTGATGTGAGCAGAAGGGAACCTTACTGCATTTTTGGTGGGAGTAGAAACTTGTTCAACCATTTTCGAATTTGTTATGGAGGTTCCTCAGAAGATTCCACATAGAGCTCCCCTATGACTCAGCAATCCCACTTTTGGGCATTTACTCAAATGATCACAAACAAAACCATACTAAAGCTACCAGCATCACTATGCTCATTGCAGCATTATTTACCATAACTAAGATAGGGAACCAATCTAGACATATTCTTGATTGGATAAAGAATACGTGGTATATATACACAATGGACATTGCCCCATTTGTTAGGAAATGGAAAGATTGGAAAAAATTATATTAAGTGAAGTAAGTCCCAAAGTAAGGCCCAAAGAAACAGATCCCATGGTGTCCCTTATTTGCAATAACTAATATATGTCTGAGACAAACAGAAACTGTCAGACAGGTTGTTGTTTGGAGAAATGAATCCCAAGATATGGATTCAAAAGTTTTCTTGTCTTTCTTGTTATTGTTTTCAACATATTTATAAGATGATTTGTTTGTGGCTGTGTATGTACTTCCCCCAGGCTATAAGTGCTGCTTTCACTGTATTTAATGTTGATATAATTTTTGGAGGGAATGGAAAAACAGTTTAAATAGGTTTACAGTTGGACACATATTACAACAATGAGATGCATAAGACGTTATGTCGATAAATGAACTTTACAACATTGGTAGAGTGTGCGGAGGGGTTGGTGGGGAGGGTGGTGGTAGAGAGATGTGTGGATGAGGGGGAGAGGGGAAGGGATGGTATGGGGAAATAAAGGAGGAGGAAACAATTGTAAACCCTCTGTAAGATATTTCACAATGATAATAATAATAATAGAATATACATTTAAGTGTCTAAATATTTATATTAAATCGCATAAATTATATTCCTTCAATTTTCTGGGTAAAGTGTTCTGCAATCTAGGTATTTTTAAAAGAAATATTGTATGTTGTTTCCTTGGTGACAACATAATTTATAGACTTAAAATTTTCCTAAAACATGGTGGTCTGAAATGAGGTGGACGTTCTTGGGTTTGCATGCAAATCTTTTGGACAGCACTAATGTTTTAATCTTGGATGTTATTTGATTGGTAATTTTTTTTTCATTTTTTTATTTGTGAACTTACTGTACAGAGGGGTTACAATTACACGGGCAGGATAATGCATACATTTCTTACCAAGCATTGCAGCCTCCTCCTTTGTTTACCCTTCACATCCCTTCCCAGCCTCTCCCCACCCCCCCAATTCCAATCCTTCTCCTCCCCCCCCACCCCGCACCGACGTTGTAAAGCTCGTTTTGGACATGACAACTTGTACTTCTCATTGTTGCAACAGGTCCACCTGTACCCTTAAACGACTTGTTTTTCCCCATCTCCTCCACAAGTTATACTGACATCAAATATAGTGAAAGCAGGGGTTATACTGTGGGGGAGGGACATACAAAGCAACAAAGAAATAATCTTATAAATGCGTTAGAAACACATGCATGAAAGAAAAAAAAACATTAAAATACATATCTAAGGGTTCATTTTCCTAACATCACATTATCTGACCTTTTCTGCTTGACTCATACACATACTAGATATTGCAAATAAGGGAAATCATGGGACCTATGTTTCTTTGGGCCTGGCTTACTTCACTTAATATAATTTTTTCCAAGTTTTTCCATTTCCTAACAAATGGGGCAATGCCATTGTTTCTGATGGAGGCATAGAATTCCATTGTGTATGTATACCATTTTTTCTTGATCCATTCATCTACTGAGGGGCATCTGGGTTGGTTCCATATCTTAGCTATGGTAAATAATGCTGCAATAAATATTGATTGGTAATTTTTACAGGCTTTCATATTATGAGAAGAAAAACAAAAGGCCATAGGACTATTTTTATCAGCTACATCGTTGTATTAATTTATTCAAACACATACACACATACAAGCACACAGATATACACATGTGTAATATTAAGACCCAGTCAGTCTGAAAGAAAATATTTTAATAGGAATTCCATAAAATATTTAGTCTGCTTAGATCTGCTTAGAATTTCTTGAAATATCTAATTACTGCCACCCTTGGACAAATCATTATCATTGGTGAAAATGTTGCCATTTGAATTTAGAATGCCGCAGAAAGACCTATGTGTTAAAGAAAAAATACTTTCCACTTCCTCCCAGATTGTGGAGAATACCTCAATAGTTCTTCTGGAGATTACGTTCTTCAGAGTGAAACCCATGATAACATAGCCTCTCACATACTTTCGTCTTTTATCTTTAAATCATTCTAGGTAAAAAACATTTCTCTTTGACATACTTCCCACCTTGACATTGTCTTGTCACAGCCCTCCAAACAATAAAACCAACTGAACATACACTGAAACCTTCAGACTTGTAAATCTGAGTAAGCCTTTCTGCTTAGTAAATGGACAATATCACTTATTATGGTAGATTATAAAGCTAACACAGAAGTCTAGTCTTTGTAACAATGTAGATTGTATTAAAATATACTTCATTATAAAATACCTAATTCCATGTTGTATCTTGTGTTTTTGTTTCTGGTGATCCTAGGGCTTAAACTCAGGGCCTGGATGGTGCTTTTGTGTTCAAGGCCAGTGCTCTACATATAAGTTGAACTGGAACTTCATTTCCCCTGGTGGTTAATTTGAGATAAGAATTTAATGAAGTTTCCCTCTTAGGCTAGCTTCACACTATTATGTTCAGATCTCAATCTCTTAACTAGCTAAGATTACATACTTCAAATTCCAGTTCCCAGCCAAATTGCATATTTTGTGTAATTCCAATTCTCAGCATTGTATAGATTCTCCTACTACAATATGAAAAAACAGACTCTACTAAGGATATTTGTAAAGTATAAAACGAAGGAAGAATTTTCATTCTTTACAAAATCAATGCAAAATCTATGCTAAAATATTAATATTTTACTGTACCTTTCCTGCAACAAGTTTGGTATAGTTTTATAATTGTCAGGCCAAATCTCTCAACATTCTACTGGAGAATTACGATTTCATGCATGCATGCATATGCATATGTGTATATAGATATCCAAATATCTTCCCTAGTGGATCATCAGAATTGAAACTGCTTTGTTTTGCTGTTCAGCTGTTGAACCTGGTCGGCTCATTCTGTGACAATACCTGTCCTCTTTCTCAACATTCCTTTATTTACTACACCATCAGCCTTCTAAAATAAGGTTCATTTCTTGGAGAAGATTACCAGTCAGCCCAAGCAATATCTACCCAGAGGGTTTTAATAAAGCAAGCTTTAAGATAGTAAGATAACATGAAGTGACAACTACAAAATTTCTACAGAGACCTAGAAAGTTATCAAAATTATATCTGACATTTTTCACATTTCTGCCTTCGTTCTCTTCTCATACTTAAGAAAGCACTGACTAACACTATAAATATATTGAATTTATAAATTAAGGATTAGTGTTTTTTTCCAGCCTGAAGTCTTCTTTTCCATGGTTTTTGACATAAACTTTTGGGAGATTTTTTTGATTGTTATGGGATTCCATTCCAAACAAAGCCATGTATACCAAGAAAGCCAATGTTTTCAACTCAGAGTACTAAACATAAGAGGGGGAAAATTAAGGTTAGGTATATATGTTAAGCACAAATACAGGCAATATCCAGACATTTTGAAATTGTATACCTTTACTAGATAAAGTGGCTCAAACCTATAATCTTATCTACTTGGGAAACAAAGATTAGAGAATTCCAGTTCCAGGCAAGCCCAGACAAAAAAAGAAGTTTCAGAAACTCTAACCATTTGCTCGGTGCAATGTTTTCTTGCCTGTTTTAGGAGGACCACAGTCCAATAAGGCCCACGCATAGTGATACTACCTCAAAATAAGTAATCCAATTACAATCTGCAGGTATGACAGTAGTAGAGGTGTTGTTTCACAAGTACAGGGTTTTGGGTTCAATCCTCCCGTACCACTAGGAATTTAAATGTGTGCCAGGTTAAGAATGGCATGTCTAAAGTCAAGACTTCATACTGGTTTTGCAAGCTCTAATAAAAACTTTACCTCTTTTGTTAATTTTTAAAGTACAATCATAATTTCCATGGCCAAAACAAATAATTTCCTATTAGAGATTTTCTTTTATCCATTAAGGAATATGTTATTTGTTGGATACTGTCCCACTGAAGTCATATTAAAATCGAAAACTCGTTCACTGCATGTGGATACAGTATCTCAAAGGTAGCATTTAAGTTGAATTCTCCTCCAAGAGAAGCAGAAGGAATTGAATATACTAAGGAAAGAGGACTCACAAGAAGCCAATTCTGATCTTGGAGTTCTAGTTCCACCAACTCAGAGGCAAAGTATTTACTGTGGTGGTTTATTATTACAATTACTAGAAAACATGAGGAATCTATAAGACATGAAAAGTCATTGACGCTTGGGGTCCATGACTCATCTCTATAATTCTAGTTTTTAAGAAGGATGAGACTTGAGGGATAATGGTTTTCAGGCTGGTAGGAAAGTTCATGATGTTCTATCTCCAAATAACTACATGGTTCTTTTTGGAGATTTACTACTATTAGCAAACAAACTGAGAGCTTGAGGTATGTTCAAGCCCCAAACTGGGAGAAAGAAAAAATTCTTAGAAGAATACTATGAGAAACAGAGTTATGAATAGGAAAGCAGAAACAAAATAAATAACTTATTGATATAGACAAAGCTTCCCAAGGTGAAATATGGCACAAAATGTAATATTTAGGGTTTTCCTTCTTATATAGTAGAAACAAATGGGATGTCTACTTGAAGAAACTAAAGTGTAAAACTGTATGCAATAAATAATGACATTACTTTATATTTCTATAATTTAACTTGTTTCCCCACAAATTTATAGAATAGTATAGCCATGGAAAAATCAATAAATATTGCATTTTCATATAGGATTACATATCCTTGCAAGTGTTGTCTAAAATTGATCTACATTAAAATCATTGCCATTGATATCCTTCTCAAGATTCCAAATGTTTATAATTTCAGCAAACCTTCCAAAAACCTCATTTCCCATACATAATTTTTAGTTTGTTCATGCATTCTTAAGAACATAAACATATGGCACAAAATATTAATTACCTTTATCTACTGTCATTAATTTATTATAACTAATGCAATTAAGTATATACCCTGAGAGAAAGAAGATTCTTCCTTCTAAATACATGCTTGCAGGCACACACACACACACACACACACACACACACGCACACTCATACTCACATATTTACCAATCTAACTTAGGTTAGGTTCCTGACATTGGGTATGAGAAAATGATCTATCTAATAATAAACTTCCTTGCCCAGTCATAAAATACTTTCATAATTTCACATATACAAAAAACTAGATCATTCAAAATATTGAGATTACTTAACAGAACCACCCAGCTCCTAAGCCATCTAATCCCTGATTTCATTCATTCATGACAATGCATTTTTCATTTAAAAACTTTTTGAGTCTCTCTGATCAGCAGATACAAATGTGCTATCATATAATAGAAAATGTAGGTAAAATTACTTGTCCCTAGGTAATCTTTAATATATCTTAAAGAGTTCTATGTCCTTCTTGCAGAGCCTGTTACTGGCATTTTGCCCTAATGTCTAATATTAACTTACAAAGGACATACCATATTCCTTAATTCATTTTCCCTAAAGGTTATGCTATGTAGTTGACTCTGATTTTTTGCTTATTCTAAATTAAATTTTCTCAACCAGTTGAATTATTGTTTATGTTACTCCTAAGCCATTTGAAATATCAAAAAGACCTAGAAATTCACCTTGGCAATGATTTGTGAATGGCAGTTATGGTTGTGGGGAACTAAAGGACTTGAATTATCTAGAGTGCCTTAAAACTGGCACTGTTATTTAAGGACTGATCACTTAGTAAGCTTTTAAAGTGTGTCTTCTTATTTCATGTAGGACGGTAAAAGTATGCTTTTCATCACATTCTTGCCTGCAAAGAACTAGAATTATTTCCTTTGTAGAGTTTGTGCTGAAATGTCTGAGTTAAAGAGGCACAATAAAGAACTAAATAACTCCATTACAGACTAGCAACCACCGTTGGAGGTACGGATTATAAAAAGAACCATGAATTTGACCCAGAAATGACACAGAAAAGAAAACAATTGCCAGGCAACTAAAACATATATAATCCTTGGGCAAGCCACAGGAATTTTCTCTGGATACATCAACCAATCACTGGGTGGCCATACGAGACATGGTGACCCAGTGGCCAGGTGGTACCCGTCAATAACAAGTCAGTATTAAAATTAAGGAATTATGTATGTGTAGCTTAATTTGCTTAAAATATTAGCCAATCATGTAATTTCTCACGTAACACTCACTTAAGGTTGTTTACTCAATACTATAAAAACTGTACTGATTCTATGCTCGGGGCCTCTTAGTGTCACCAGTTACCGAGTGCACGGAGGACCAAGCTCGAATTTGCAAATAAACCACTCTTGTCACTTACATTGATCTTGGTTTCTGGTGGTCTTTGGAGGAGGTATAACAGGTGGAGGCTCGTCCGGGATAAACTCATAAACCCACCCAGATACCTGATCAGAGAGTAGCAAAGAATGGCTGGTAAGTTAAGGCATTGCCACTTTGTAACTGTCTGGGGTCTTTATGTCCAGCAGGATTGGTATTGGAGTTGACAAGAAGTCCTGTCGGATAGTGCTATAAGGCAGCCAACTGGACTGGTGGGAGAGGTCCCCCGTTTCCCGCGGAAGATAAACTATCCACTAGTGTGGACACTTGGGCCTGTTTGTTGCCAGAAACTTTCTTTCTGATAGTTTATAAGGTAGACTGTCCACTAGTGAGGACATTTGGCATTTATCCTGTCTGTAATTCTTCACTTTCTGTCTGACAGTCTACCATGGGCATGATGTTAAATGTGTGTCTTGTCCTAATGTCTGTGTGTTTGTAATATGAGTATTATGAAACATTTCCTCACTCAGGTTCATCCGGAGGTGGATGTCAAGAGACTCTGTTTCTCTCTGTTTGAGGCTGTTTGTCTTCGCTCTGTTTCTTCATCCAATAATAACTACTTTCTCTTTCAGACCCCCTTATTTTTCCACCTCGAAGGTTGAAATCTGGCCTAGAAAAATTGGCCACTTGAAGCAAAGCTGGAGTCAGGTAATCTATCGGATGCCACTGCTAGAATATCGCAAAGTGTCTCTGTCTACCCCTTTGGGATCTTAGACAAACCAGCTAGTCCACACTTTACACATTGGGACATTGTTAGCTCTGTCCTTAACATTCTTTCAATTACTTGTTAGGAAGGTAAGGGGAGTGTGAGGTGCATTCTGGTTCTGACCCATTTCAATGTATATCAATCCACACATAAGACCAGAGGAAAGGAGAAAATTAATTACAATTGTCACAAAATGAAATAGCCGATACTTTCAGCAATTTGGGATATGACCACAACTCAAAATGTCCCAAGGAGTAATAAAGCCCCATGGAAAACTTTCGAACAAAACTTCTTGGGTGCAAGGGGTCACAGCAGTTAAACGATACTCATGGACCACCCAAAGAACAGTGGATCTGGTGACGGGACGAGTGTCTCACTCATTTTTATTTATCCCAGAGAGCCTTTATCCCTTATTAGGAAGAGACTTGTTGACTAAGGTCGGGGCACAGATTCACTTCTATCCAGAAGGCTCCCAGGTGACAGATGCCAAAGGGAGACCAATACAAGGGCTGACTCTGAGCCTGGAAGACGAGTACCGGTTGCAGCAATCACCTCAGGCTCCTCAACAAGAAATCACCTACTGGCTGGAAAGGTATCCATAAGCCTGGGCAGAGATTGGAGGAGTGGGACTAGCGAAGAATAGACCTATTTATTGAGGTAAAACCAGGAGCTGACCCAGTCATAGTCTGGCAGTACCCTATATCTATGGAGGCACGGGTGGTAATAACCCCCCACATTAGGTGTCTGCTAGAACTGGATATACTGCGCCCTGTCAGTTGGCATGGAACACTCCCCTGCTATCAGTCTGTAAGCCCCACTCCAATGAATATAAGCCAGTGGAGGACTTAAGGGAGGTAAACAAATGGGTAGTGGACGTTCACACGACTGTACCCAACCCCTACACACTCCTGAGCCCCCTTCCTCCCGAAAGGCAGTGGTACACAGTATTAGATTTAAAAAATGCCTTTTTCAGCCTACCCTTGGCAGCTAAAAGCTAAGATCTCTTCTCCTTTGAGTGGACAGATGTAGAAAGAGATATTAATGGACAGCTGAACTGGAAAAGACTTCCTCAAGGATTTAAAGACTCACCAACACTCTTTGACGAAGCCCTGCATGAGGACTTAGGTGAGGCTAGGGGAAGCCACCCTAGCTTGACTTTGTTGCAATATGTGGATGTCTTATTAATTGCTGCTAAAACTGAAAGAGAATGCATCCGAGGAATGGAGGATTTACTCCAGACTTTGGGAAGCCTTGGTTTCTTGAGTGTTGGCCAAGAAAGTTCAAATCTGCAAATCAGAGGTAACTTATCTGGACTATTTATTGAAAGGGGAGCAGCAGTGGCTTACAAAAGGAAGAAAAGAAATTGTCCTTAAAATTCCAATACCCCAGTCTCAGCACCATGTAAGGGAGCTTTAGGGCTCAGCAGGCTTTTGTTTTCGGTGGATTCCTGGGTTTGCGGAGTTGGCTAAACCCCTTTATGAGGCTACCAAAGAAAAGCAGCTGTTTTTATGGATGGAGTAGGTTGAACAAGCCTTTGAACAGATAAAAACTGCCTTATTGACAGCCTCAGCATTAGGACTCCCTGATACAACTGAACACTTTAATTTGTATGTGGATGAACATAATGGGATTATGAAAGGAGTCCTAAGCCAATATCTAGGCCCATGGAGAAGACCAGTAGCCTACTTATCAAAGAAATTAGACCGGTGGCAGCAGGATGGCCACCATGCCTGAGAATGAAAGTGGCTACTGCTCTAATGGTAAAAGATGCAAATTAACTATGGGGCAGGAATTGTATGTGACCACGCCCATGCTATTGAGAGTGTGTTAAAGCAGCCACCAGATCGATGGCTCAGCAATGCCTGACTAATCCATTACCAAGGACTGCTACTCAGTCCTCTCAGAATTAATTTCCTGGTTCCCTCAGCTGTCAACCAAGCGATTTTTCTACCAGATCCAGACCTAGACATGTCACTACATGATTGCTCGGAGATCCTGGCGCAAGTCCGTATTATCCAAGAGGACTTAAGAGATCAGTGTTACCAGATGCTGAACTCGTGTGGTTTATAGATGGGAGCAGCTTTGTTCATCAAGGACACAGGTACACGGGAGCAGCAGTAATGACTGAGACTGATGTGGCTTGGGCCGAACCTCTGCCCATAGGCACGTCAGCCTAGAGAGCCGAATTAATAGCCCTGATCCCAAGTACTAACGCTAGGAAAGAATAAAAGACTAACTCTGTATAGTGATAGTGAGTATTCATTTGCAATGGCTCATATACACAGAGCTATCTACAAAGAAAGAGGATTAATGACAGCATAGGGAAAGTCCATCAAAAATTAAGATGAAATTTTGGCCTTAATCGCTGCTCTTTGGTTGCCTAAGAAGTTGAACATTGTTCATTTACCTGGACATCAAAAACTTAAAGATGCTGTGGATAAAGGCAATAACCTGGCCGACAGAACTGCCAGGGAAATGACAACACAAAAAGACTCTGTAATGATGATAAACCTGCCAGACCCCGGTGCAAGAACTCTCCTGGACAATCCTACATATACCACAGAAGATTTAAAATGGATCGATCAACTAACAATGGCACAATGCCTGAATGGTTGATGGAGAGACTCTAAGAGCAACATTGTATTGCTTGAACAGTTATGGAGTAAAATACTACTGAAAATGCATTGAGCACCCACATGAGTGGGAGGAAGATGCAAGACCTGGTGAGAAATACTGGTCTTAGGGTCAAGAATAGACATGCTAAAATAGAACAGATTGTCAGGGACTGTAAAGCATGTCAGCTGACTAATGCAGGGAAAATTCAGGCAGGACCAGGCAGTCGGATAAGAGGAGAGAGACCAGGAACCTACTGGCAGGTGGACTTCACAGAAATCAAACCTGGCAAGTATGGATATAAATATCTATTAGCTTTCCCTTTTCAGGATGGGTAAAAACCTTTCCTACAAAGCATGAAACAGCACAAGTGGTGGCTAAGAAATTGCTGGAAGAAATCTTACTCAGGTTTGACTTCCCTAGCATGATAGGATCAGATAATGGACCAGCCTTTGTGTTGAAGGTAAGTCAGGGAATTGCTAATGCTCTTGGGGCAGATTGGAAACTGCATTACGCTTATAGACCCCCAAAGCTCAGGACAGGTAGAAAGGATGAATAGAACTGTAAAGTAGACCCTGACCAAATTGACTATGTTGACTGGTGGTGAGTGGGTAACTCTCCTTCCCTTTGCCTTATACAGAGTACGAAACTCCCCTTTGAAAATTGGTCTTTCCCCCTATGAAATTGTATTCGAAATGCCCCCTCCCATAATTTCTAATTTTCAGAGCAGTTTCTTAGGGAAGATGATGACTCTGAACTTTTGTTCTCTCTCAGGGTCCTGTAGAGGACTCACCTTTATGTCTGGCCTAGACTGAATGTGCTGTACGAGTCCGGCCCTCCAACGATCCCACATCACTTCTGCCCCGGGACTGGGTCCTGGTGAAAAGACACCGACAGGAAAACCTGGAACCGCGGTGGAAAGGACCTTTGTGGTCATCTTGACGAATCCAACTGTCCTCAAAGTTGACGGCATCGCTACCTGGATCCACCATTTGCATGCAAAGCCTGCAGATCCCATAAGCGATATTGGAGAGAACTCAGAGTGATAAGTCTCAATTTCCAAAGACAATCCTTAAAGCTCAAATTGAGCCGTAAAAAGACTAAGTCATGAAATGATTGTTGACGTATACCCTACTTGGAAATTGTATTGACATAATAGTGGATGCCTGCAATCCTAATCGCCCATATAATTGGGCTTGGATTATTAGTAATCAGGTAATGGAAAAACGTTTCCCTCTGGCTGTGAAAGAGGGACCCTCCCTATGGTTTCGATACAGGCTTATATTTAATTTGTGCCAGCTCGCTGAGGGAGTATGGTAAGGACCTAGGCTTGTTGAGTGTAGATGGAGACACTGGTATGTTTGCCCAGGGGAAGGAAGGACTAGTAATTGTGGAGGACCAGAGGATTTTTACTGTAAGAGCTGGGGCTGCAAAACAAGTACCTCAGGAAAATGGAAAAGAAAAGGAGGAGACCTTGTTACTTTTACTAAATCAAGGGCCAGTGGGCATCCAGTTTAATGGGATGCCTGTGCACCAACAAATTAGGGTTTCCCAGGATTCTGATGCCTGAGAGAAAGTTCAGTTCACAGACAAGGGAAAACAAGTCCTAGGTTGGGAACTAGGAAAGACTTGGGGATTAAGATTTTACCGATGTTGAAAGACTCACAATGGCACACTTAGAATTCTACAGACAATTGCCACAGCTAGCTATTTCCTTTCAGTAATGGGACCAAACACTGTTTTAAGACCGGCTTCTGCCACAAAAGCCAAAGTAAGTGAAAAGAAAAAGCCCTAGGCTGTAGTGACCCCATCTCCTCTGAAAAGAGGAGACCCCCTCAGGGAGAACATCCCTTGCTGGAGGATTCTCTATGGCAGCTGTTGGTTCAAACTTATAATCTAATAAATCAGACCTGCCCTGATATTACCTGTTAAGATATGAGACCCCCATGTTATGAGGGTATTGCAGGGCTACAGAATGTAACTAAAACAAGTAAATCATGCAGATGGGAATAAAAAGAGGCAAAACTTACCCTAAAGGCAGTTATAGGACAACGGTTATGTGTAGGACGAATACTAACTAATTTTACTCACTTATGTAATCAGACCCAAGAATGGACTCCCGGGGAAGCTTATCGATTACCTCTCCAAGATGTTTGGTAGACATGTTCAACTGACCTAACCCCTTTTGTGCATTGGAGGTTTTAAATAGGACCCACAGCTTTTGTGTCACGGTGCAACTCTTCCCACGATTACTTTACAATTCTCTGGAAGACAAGATGATAAAAATGTCCACAGCAAGCTACTGGCCGCGAAGAGCTAAAATAGAAATAATAACAGCCGTGACTATCGTGGCCCTGGTGGGCTTAGCTGGAGTAGGGACTCGAGTAGCATCCCTGGTTACTTAGAGAACACCCTACTCTAACTTTTGTGCTTCTATAGATGAGGATATCAAAAACCTGGAACTTTCTACAGCCTACCTTCAAAAATCTCATGATTTCTTACCTGAGGTGGTGTTACAAAACAGGCAAGGGCTGGGCTTAATTTTCTTACAGCAAGAAGGTCTATGTGCTGCCCTGGGGAAGAATGTTGCTTCTATGCAAATCACTCTGGAGTTGTAAAAGAATAAGGGAACAGCAAGTAGGATGGTTTGAATCATGGTTTAACTATTCCCCTTGGATTACTACATTAATATCCACTCTGTTGGGTCCCATTATCATTATAGTGCTTGTGTTCACTATAGGGCCTTGTGTTGTAAATCCATTAGTGATGTGTGTTAAGAAATGAGTCAATACCGTACAACTGATGGTCTTGAGAACACCATATCAATTAATCCCTGATAAAAGACATAACGCAGGCCCGTAAGGACAATGATTAGCCTTTCAGGTGCATAATAGAAACGGGGGAATGAAGAGTCTAAGACTTAAAGAGGCACAATAAATAACTAAGTAACTCCATTACAGACTAGCAACCATCTTGTGAGGTACGGATTGTAAAAAGAACCATGAATTTGACCCAGGAATGATATAGAAAAGAAAATAATTGCCAGGCAACTGAAACATAAATAATCCTTGGGCAAGCTACAGGAATTTTCTCTGGATACATCAACCAAACACTGGGTGGCTATATGAGACAAGGTGACCCAGTCGCCAAGTGGTATCCGTCAATAACAAGTCAGTATTAATAATAACCAATCATGTATGTGTAGCTTAATTTGCTTAAAATATTAGCCAATCATGTAATATCTCATGTAACACTCCCTTAAGGTTGTGTATTCAATACCATGAAAACTGTACTGAGTCTATGCTCAGGGCTTCTTAGTGTCACAGGTTACCGAGTGCATGGAGGACCAAGCTTGAACTTGCAAATAAACGACTTCTTTTTCACTTACATTGATCTTGGTCTCTGGTGATTTTTGAAGGGTCTCCATTCCAGGTATAACAATGTCCTGCTGCTACTGTAGTGAAACCCACAAACAACTGCACAGCGGTGTTAGCTGCTTTAGATTTTGAAATTTTCTTCCAGTGGCCCTAGTGATTTGAGCCCAGATTTATGGGATAGTCACATAATACACAATTGCAAAGCACCAGAATATACAAAGTCAAAATGCAAAATGATGTTCAATTTTTTTCTTTGTTGTTTCACTTTTTTCTTTCTTTCTTTTTCTTTCTTTTTTAATTGTGAAAATACATTACAGAGGGTTACCATTACATGTCCCATGTAATCAGTGCATTTCTTAACAAGCATTGTTGCCTCCTCCTTTGTTTCCCCTTCGTATCCTTTCCCATGCCCACCCCAGCCCCCCTCCGCCAAAGTTGTAAAGTTTGTTTTTAAACAAAATGGCTTGTACATTTCTTTATTCCAATGGGTCCACCTTTATCACTATTTAAACAATAAGTTTTTTTTTTCCTCCCCCTCCACAAAGTATACCAACATCAAATACAGTGAAAACAGAGGTTATACCATGGGGAAGAAACATACAAAGCAACAAAGAAATCATCTTATAAATATGTTAGAAACAATAGCAAGAAAGAAAAAAATAACATTTGAATCCTTATTTTGGGGTCCATTTTGCCTAACATAACTTATCTGACCGTTTCTGCTTGTCTCAGACAAATACTAGTTATTGCAAATAAGTGAAAGCATGGGACCTATGTTTCTTTGGGCCTGGCTTAATTCAGCATTGGAAGAAAACAATAGAGAAATTTTTTTTCTTATTCATTCTCTTTTAAGGAGCTAGATCCTGCTTATTTCTCATTATTGTTGATATGACTTAAATAAATTTACCAGATTTTTCAAATAAAATAGATACAAAATGACATATTTAGTAACAAAATAAAGCTAAACATTTGAGTGATATTTTTATTTAGTTCTGTTCTCAGTTATGCTGAAATAACATTGAGATGAGACAAGCATATGTGTAAATTGACACTTATCAATCACACAGAACTCTGGAATCTTTGGGCTTTGATTTCTATATCAACATCACCTAGAAAACAAAATTATCACTTGCTTCATGTCTTAAGTAACATACTTAATACAAGTTTTATTAATTTTACCAATATATTTCATAATCTATGGAATCGATGCATTACATAAGAATTTGATTTCTTATTTCCACTGAATTAATATTACGTTTATTTTATTTTTTCACACATAAAATAATGACATTCTTCAGGATAAAACATGCCTGTTTTTCATTTTTATTGCCAAAATTGAACTATAAGGCACTTTGTAAATTTAACTTTAAATCTGAACTAAAGCAAGATATTCCAGCACTTATCCAATTATTCCTATTGAAAGGTTAAAGTTTGAGGCAGTGACCACCACGTGTTGCCTCCTGAGCCTCAGTACTCCCAAGAAGACTTGGAGTGGATAAAGAAAATTCCCATGGCCTATAAACCCCCAGACAGAGAAGGAAACAAAGACTGGTGGAAAACTGGGGCAGGAACCCAAAGAATGCAGGACTTGCTCCGACACTCAGATGTAAAAATTAGGCAAGGAAATCAACTCATTGAGGACATTGTTAAAAATTTTAAAACCTGTCAGCTCACCAATGTCCCCAATAAACCAGTTACAAAAGTAGCTAGCCTCCATGGAGATAGGCCAGGTGTGCATTGGGAAGTAGACTTCACAGAAATTAAAACTGGACATTTTGGATATAAATATTTGCTAGTTTTTGTAGATACTTTTTCAGGATGGGTTGAAGCCTACCCAACAAAGCATGAGACCGTGAACGTCGTGACTAAGAAGATCCTGGAAGAAATCCTACCCAGTTATGGCTTCCCATCCACCATCTGGTCGGACAATTTACCGGCCTTCGTCTCAAAAGTAAGTCAGGGAATAGCCGCGGTACTGGGAACAGATTGGAAATTACACTGTGCTTAGAGACCCTAGAGTTCAGGGCAGGTAGAAAGAATGAATCTGACTGTAAAAGAGACCTTAACTAAATTGGCCTTGGAGAGTGGCGCAGACTGGGTATCGCTCCTTCTTTTTGCCTTGTTTAGAATGAGAAATTCACCCTATCAGCTTGACTTTACTCCTTTTGAAATAATGTATGGACACCCTCCACCCATTATCCCTAGCCTTCAGACTGAATTGCTTGCTGATTTGGATGATACTGAATTTCTGTGTAAGCTTGACTATTTACAGCTGGTGCATAAGAGTATGGGGCCCCAGCTTAGAGCATTATATGATTCTGCTTCTATTCATACCCCACATTTGTTTAAACCAGGGGACTGGGTGTTTGTTCGAAGGCACAACTTGCGATCTCTGGAACCATGGTGGAAGGGACCTTACATGGTGCTACTGGCTACACCTACTGCCCTTAAGGTGGATGGCATTGCTGCTTGGATCCACTGTTCCCACACCAGACCAGCTGACCCCTTTGTCTTGGACGACCATGGGGAAACATGGGAAGTCTCCAAGCATCCTACCCAACCACTCCTGAAGAAAAGAAAAATGGACTGATTTTTATTGATATACTCGTTCAAAATCAAGAGCTGTTGGAGTTTAGTTTTGAGCCAGAGCCACAAGATTGTGGCTCAGGATCATAAGTCAAGGGGGGGAATGAAAGGTTAAAGATTGAGGCAGTGACCACCACGTATTGCTTAGCAAAGCAACACGTGGTGGTAATCAAAACACCTGGTTGATTGTGTGCTTATATAAGACCTGCAAATCCTTAGCTCGGGGCTCTCCTCCTCGGCTCCACTGTGTTGGAGTGTAGGAAGAGGCCCAAGCTGCAGCCCGTTTAAATAAAACAGCTGTGGAGTCTGACTCTCGGTGGTCTTCTTGTGGGGGGTCCTGCGACTTTGGCATTACACTATAGACTTGAATATAACTTATTTTTGAATGGTAGGAAATTCATATTATACCTACTCTCTATAAAATATTTAAGAAATAAATGATCATGATAATAATAATTTTTCCTTCAAATAGAAAGAAAGAACCTCACTATAGATGACAAAAACTTGAATGTAGATGCCATAAAGTTTATGAAAAATTCAAGTCATTATGAGTTAGATGAAATAGTCATTTTTGAAGGTCACAAAATGAAATCTCTTGAAGCTTTCTTATCTGTCAAATAAAAAGTATTTGCACTCAAATATTTCATTCATCTCTCCAGCAATGGTATAACCAAACCAGCTCCATGCCAAATAGCTTCTCTGATTAATTCAAGTCAATATTTAGGAACAGAAGTTATTGAAATGTGTAGAAATATCTACCCACCACTCTAGAAATTAAATCTGAAGTCACAAAGGATTGGGATTAATAATTAGCTTTCATTATGTTGCCTTAAAGAAGTGAACTCTTTTAAGTGGGCAGAGTTGTAGAGATTTGGTCACTGAGAACTTGTGATCAAAGAGGATGTTAAGATCAAGTCCTTTCCTCCTCTTCCTTCTTTTCCTTCTCTGTTTCCTTCTCCTTTCCCTTCTCCTTTTCCGTCTCGCTCTCTCTCTTCCCCTCCTCCTCTTTTTCCCTCTCCCACTCCTATTCCTCCTCTTCTTTACTTCCTGGCTTCTATGAATACACACATTCCATCACATGTTCCTGACATAGGGTACTGTATCACCACCAACCAAAAGCAAGGAGGATAAGAAACATAAACTGAAATGTATAAAATCAGAAGCCAAGATTAATCTTTCCCCAATTTAAGTTAATTTTATAACGTATGTTGTCATATTGATAGGAGACTGACACAGCATGCTCTCACTTATTATAAGGGATAAGATTTACTGGAAAAAAATCTGACCAACATCACCCTAATAAATTATTGTTTAAATTAATATTAGATTAAGAAAAATCTACTTTAAAGTGTCAGATATACTTCAAAAAGAGGCAAAAAATAACCTCTATGGTTTACTATGAAAAGACAATAGAATTCAAACTATTCCTCAAGGAAATTGACCTATATTTGGCAGTATTTTCAATTTCATAAATGATGTAAGAAGACTGAAGAACACATTTCAACTCAATCTGTGTGATATAAAATTTACTCTGTATTCTATCTATGTCTGGTTCCCAAAGTGATTTGTATTTTATTCTAATCATATTTTTAATTAACTTTAAGTAATTGTATGGGAGTTGCTGTTTGACAAAGCAGTTTATGAATAGTGTTTAGTGTGTTTTTTTTTTCTTTTTTGTCTTCTGAGGTTTGAACTCTGGGTCTGGGAGCTGTCCCTGAGCTCCTTTGCATGAACATTAGAACTCTATCACTTGAGGCATAGCAGCACTATCAGATTTTTCTGAGATTTAATTGGAGATAGGAATCTCACAGACTTTCTTGCCTGGGATGGCTTCAAACCTCAATCCTCAGCCTCCTGATTATTGAGGATTACAGGTGAGCAGCTACTGCCTGGCTTATACATTGAAGCTTTTTTTTTTTTTTTTTGGTAGTCCTGGGGCTTGAACTCAGGGCTTTGGCAATGCCCAAGAGCTTCTTTTCCTCACTCTAGCGAGCTTCTTTTCCTCACTCTAGCACTCTACACCTTGTGTCATATTGCAAATTCCAGCTTTTTAAAAATTATGTAGTACTGAGGAATCAAACCCAAGGCTTCACATATGCAAGGCAAGCATTATACCACTAAGCCACATTCCATGGCCAATACAATGCACCTTGATGATCATTATCCCTCATCCTTCTCAATCCTATCTCATCCCTCAATTTACATAATTTTGTAGAATATTCACTTACTTGCAATATCATATATCGTCACTCAGAGAATATATCAATGATTATACTTTATTGCTAGTTTTATTCATCAACATACTAAAGTTATGCATTACAGATTTCTGGGATTTTAAATTCTAAATTTGCACACACTACTATTCAGATTCACACACTGCTATTATAAAAATTTTTCCTCAGGTTTATGCAAATGCACTCTGTAATTCTTTAATAAAGTACAATGATTCTTAAAATGTTAAAGAGTTGGAGTAAGAACATCAGCTTCAGTTCTAGAACATTTTATCATCACTACCCTCTCAAAATACTCCAATATTTATTAGTAGTCACTTCCTGTCATCATTTCAACCTCGCTCCTCTTGAGCAGCTATTATTTCATATTCTACTTCTACAGATGTGCCAATTTTAAAATGCTCACATTATTATAATATGTAGTCTATCCATTTCTTCCATGTAATATTACTGTTTCCAAAGGAAGCCCATGTAAATTTTTCTCATGGATGGAGTATATTGTTTTGTATGCATGTGAATAATTATATAATATCCTCAATGGACATTTCAATATTTTATCATATGTTATTGTAAAAGGTTTTGCTATGTATATTCCTGTACATGTGTCTCATTGGATATATGTTGAAATATATTTTGTATATAAAATTATGCTTCAAAATGCTGGATCAAACTGGGCGTCAGTGGCTCATGCTTGTAATCCTAGCTACTCAGGAGGCTGAGATCTGAGGATTAAGGTTCAAAGCCAGCCCAGGCAGCAAAGTCCGTGAGATTCTTATCTCCAATAAACCACTAGAAAACCGATGTGGCGCTGTCGCTCAAGTGGTAGAGTGCTCGCCTTGAGCTGAAGAGTGCAGTGCCCAAGCCCAGAGTTCAAGCCCCACGACTGACAAAAAGAAAACAAAAAATACGCTGGATCATAGAAGCAACTCTATGTGTAATATCTTAAAGATTGCCAGTATGTTTAACAAACTGAATGTATCATTTTAAGTGACAAGCACCAATGTATAAGAATTCCAATTTCTACATAGTAGTTGTGCAGTGCAATCTCATTGTTGTTTCTATTTCCACTAATCTTTATATGTATGCAATGTCTAGGTATGTTACAATACTTCCATATGTTCCTTGGTTGTTGTTATATTAATATAGAGATATGTATTTCAATTTTTTGATAATTTATTCACGATGGTTAATTTTTTTCATTGGTATTAATATGCTCTTAATATATTTCTGATTCAAGTGTTTTAAGTAAATGAATATGAATACACACTATGTATACATGTGCATATATCCATACTTATATGTGTATACATACAAATGCCTATATATGTATACATATATGAATATACATATGTGTATATACATATATACAGACATATATGTATATTATTATTTTCATTTCTCTGTAAGTTATCATTTTACTTTATTTGTCAAACATGTCCTTTATTGATTTTACTTTATTTTATGGTTAAGATGTACAGAGGGGTTACAGTTACATGAGTAAGGCAATGAGTACATTAGTTGTTGATCATTGTTACCCTTTCCCTTCCTTGTGTTGTCCCACTATCCCTTCCCTCCCCCAGCTCTCACATTCCTATCAACCCACCCCTTACTGCATGAAGTGGTAAAGTTCATTTCCAATATACGGTCTTGTGAGTATATTTGTTGCAATGTGTCATCCTGTGTCTTTGTTTCACCATTTTGTAATTCTCCTTCCCCTCCCCAGATTAGACATGTATATACAAGATGCAGGGTATCAAAACTGAGTACAGTGACAACAGGGGATATGCCATAGGGGAAATAACATACAAAGGAAACAACAACAAAAATGAATAAAATGGCATTGTACATTTACAACAGTAACAATAAAGACAGAACACTCAAACATGTCCTTTATTGCCGAGGTAATTATTACAGTTAATGTTCTTATCATTTTTGGAACTTTGCAAAATGTTTGGTAGCATTCAGTGTGGACTGATATGTTCAATTTTTGTTAAATCTATCATCTCATAAGGTACCTGACAGCTCTTTTCTAAAGCAAAAAAGGCAGTCTTCTACAGCTTGGTTCCAAACCATTTGTATTTTTTCCTTGTACTAAGAATACTGACTGAAGCCTGGTGCTGGGGGCTCACACCTATAATCCAAGGTACTCAGTAGGCTGAGATCTGATGATTGTGGTTCAAAGCCAGCCTGGGCAGGAAAAATCCATGAGACTGGTATCGCCAATAAACCACCAGAAAACTGGAAGTGGTGCTATGGCTCCATCCTTGAGCTGAAGAGCTGAGGGACAGCACCCAGGCACAGAGTTCAATGCCCACGACCACCACCACCAATAACAACCACAAAAAGAATACTGACTCAAAAAGCAATAGTATTAAGCAGTCTTAAAGTTAGGCTCAAGTCTGACATTTTGGTATTATCTTAGATGCCAGTAGCCTTCTCATCTAATGAGCCATGTGTCCTCACGATGATAACCAAATTTCTTATTTTATTTACACAGTTACTATAAGTATGTATTTTCTCATCTATCTTTCTTTCATTTCACCACAGAATCTGTATATATCCTTTATGTCATACTTGAATACAAATGCCTTTGGAAGATATTTATTAATTGATGTATATTAATTGTACGAAGAAATCTTATTGAAATACTTTACACACTCTCATATTGATCAAGGGCCTGATTAACCTGTTTTTTTTCTCCATTCCCATTGCCCTTTATTTTTCAACTGTTTACTATGAATTCCTTTCTGCTAACTTCACACATCTTCAAAATTATTAAAGTACTGTTCACCTACCGTCATTGAAAATTATACAATGCTGAATATAAAAGCAAAAATCTAAATAAATGGGGACATATAATTTTTGTGGATTGGAGGATACAATTGAGCCAAGATATAAATTGTCTCCTCCTCTATTTATTGGTCATTCATGGGTTTTGAAATCTGGTCCTGGGCACTGACCCAATGCTTGTCAGCTCAAATGAGTGCTCTACCCATTGAGAAACTCTGGCACTGCTGGTTTTCTGGTGGTTAATTGGACATAAGAGTCTTACAGACATTCCCTTTCCAGCTGGTTTGAACCACAATCCTCAGGTCACAGCCTCCTATGCAGCTAGGATTACAAGCATGATCCAACATCCGTCCAGCTTCACAGTTTTATTTATGTTTATGACAACTTCTAAAAACACCTGACCAGCACTCTGACTCATTCACAAAGGAAAATAAACTGTTAGTATAAAATTGTTATATTTGTAGAGGAAAATTGTACAGCTCAATGTGTCTGTACAGCACCAGATTAGCTCCACATAAATATTACCAAGGAATATTTAATAAGGGGTAAAACCAAACATTTGTGGAATGACATTCTTTTTAATAAGTGGTGATAGGTTAGACAATATTGGGGAGAATTAAAAAGTAAACATTGACTTAAACATAACAACTTATTCAAATATTAACATCAAGCAGTATTAAAACGTGGCAAATAAAACAAAACGAGTGATGTAAATGTAAAACAAAGAGCTCTTGATAATTTTGGAGATGAAGCTTTCTTAAATTTGGCATTAAAATTATAGGCAAGAGAAACAGTATAGTAGAACTCAATGAAAGGGTAAAATAATTTGGTCTGTGAAAGCTCATATACAAGTAGTGAATAGAAGTTGGAAGTAGGTGGCTCATGTATCTCATCCTAGCTACTTGGGAGCCTGTGATTTAAGTTTTGCTGTTTGAAGCCAGCCCTCCACAAAATAAAGTCCTTGAGAATATTATCTCTGATTAATCAGCAAAAAGCCAAAAGTGAGGCATGACTGAAATGGTAAATTTTTAACAAATTGCAAGAAATTTCAGGGACCCTGAGTTCAAGCCCCAGGACCATACGTACATGTGGAAAAGTAATAGTAGTAATACTGATAGTGACGATGATGATGGTGATGATTATAATGATGATGAGGTGTACCTATAGTCAAGGATAAAATATGTATAAATCTTATACGTGAAGAATGCCTCAAATCTAGATTCTACATAGAACTCTCAAAACTTAATGTAAAAAAGAACATCAATTAGAAACCAGCAAAGTATATCTTGTGAAAATAAGCATAAGAAAAACATCATCAGTCGCCAAACAAATGGACATTAAAACCAAAATGAAATCATAAAACATGTATAAGAATTACTTCACATAATACTATAATGACCATACTAAATGTTATCAAGAAGCAGAGAAAATGGATGCTGGCAGAAATGTCAAATGGGAAATCCACTTCTGAAAACATTTGACAGGTTCTTAGCATATGAAATAAGCAAATACCCACTGTATAGCACAGGAATTGATCTTTCCAGGCTTTGTCTCATAGAAATAAAATGTAACATTCGCCCAAACGCCAAAACACAGAGGATTATAGCAGCATTATTTCCTCTAGTCAAAGAAAAGGAAATCAATTCAGGCTTTCTTCAAGTGAATGGGAAACGAATTGTGCTACATTCTCTAATAACAGAACCAAAAGGCAACTCGAGTAAATGCAATAAAAAAAATTAAGGCATACAATAACTGGGAATAATCTACCATAGATTTGATGGCAATCATGTTTATTTATTGCATGATCTAAAAGTCGGAGAAAAAAATGTGTTGGTTGCCAGGATAAAACAGGTTTCGGATGGAAAAAAGAGAAGTGCTGGGTTTAATTATAAAAGGGAAACATGAGACAATTATTTTTGGTAAATAAACGTATCTGTAAATACTGGATATTAATATAGATTTGATATAATTATGTTGGACTTAATATGTGCACAAAATCATTAAATTAACTGGTCTGCATAAGGTACTTGAGACATATTAATGTCCTATTTGTGATGTCATACTAGAAATGTTTAAATAAATTGGAAAAAGTATTCAAGGGATTTATCTATGTTCTTATAAGATCATAAATATCCATACTAACCTCGATAGAATTTAATATCTAGAAAACAGAAGTCAATATTGAAGGTTTACATTGAAAAATAATGTGGGTCCAAGCTTGAGATGAAATATACCTTGCTAATTAGAAAGCTGAGATTTAGAAGACTGATATGAGGGCCAGTTCTGAAAAACACAAATTCGTGAGGAACTACAAAATCAAAGAAAGCTAGATATAATGAAATTTCCTGATATCTCACGTTTGTGGAAGCCATAAGTAAGCGATCATTACTCAAGGGTGGCTTGGCCTGAAAATAATCTAAGGTGGTTAGAGCCTTAGCAACGAAAATAAGTCTGTAGCATTCTTCCCTTTTATAATTAAACTCACTACTTCTATTTGTCCCAACTTGTTAAAACAGGAGTGGTTATAAACAAAAGCACTGGTCTGAAGCCTCAATATAAGGACCTCAGTCTATATGGGCCAAAGAGTCTCTAACATGAGGTTTTATTTAAATTAACAAGCATTATTTTAGATTTTGCATAGTGGGATGGTGCATAGTCACAGGCAAGGTCTGCTAAGTCAGGTAATCCAATCCACTCTTTCACATGTTACCCAATAGCCAGGTTTCAATAAAAATGACTACAAGGAGATTGTACAAATGAGACTGCCAATTTTCCCTTTCATGAATCAAAATTCTGTCAAATGATTTCTGTCTTCCAGATGTTTACATATTTCTCATGATCTTTTCTACTATTTTGTCTTCATTATTGATGTTCATATTACGTTTTGTTGTTGTCTTGTGTGTATATGCCATTTTTAGGTCTGGAACTCAATGTTTTATGGTCTTCCTTGAATTTTTTGCTCATAGTTTTTTTTTTGCTCAATTTTTTTGCTCTAATTTTTTGCTCTACATCTTGAGCCACATTCTCACCTTCTGCTTCTTGCTGGATAATTGGAGATAAGTTTTCTCACATTTTTGTCTGTTTGGACTGACATTGAACTAAAGTATTCAGGTCTTAGCCTCCTGAGTTTCTAGGATTCTGCACATGAATGGCTAACACCAATCTTTGTTTACTGTTATTTTAATTATGTGATAGAGGAAAATGGAAGTATATTTGTGGTAAGGGTGCAATTTTCAAATACAAGTTTGAATCAACTTGACATAATGTAATTGTTATCAATTTTAACAGTTAAATCAATGAATATTACACATTCCCAAAGAAATATAATTGAAAACAAAACGCAGAATTGTTTACTTAAAACAAGAAATAGAACCATGAATTTCTTTAGCTTTACAATTAATGTTTTATATAACTTTAATTAGCAGACTTCCATGACTCAAAGTTAATATATTAATATAATTAATATATAATAAATAATATATATTAATATATATATTATAACTAAAAGTTAATATATTAATTTTATACTACAAGAATAAAAGTGATCATAGTTAAGAATATATATTTCATCACAGCGAGAAGATAAGTTTTTGAGCATTCTCACTAAAAAGAAATGTTATATGCAGATATTAATGGATATAGTTGCTCATGCTTGTAACCCTAGCTACTAAGGAGGTTGAGAGCTGAGAATCATGGCTCAAGGGCAGCCTAGGCAGGAAAGTCTGTGAGTATATTATCTCCAATGAGACAAATGAAAACTGGAGTGGCTCAAGTGGTAGAGCACTAATCTTGAGCTGAAGAACTGAGGGATAGTGTCCAGGTCCAGATTTCAAGCCCCCAAACTGACAACAATTAAAAATAAACCGTTAAAAATAAACAGTACTTTGAAATAAATGTTAAAATATATATTCTAAAAAGTTTTAAATCCTCACTACATATACTAGTTTATATAAATAGGTAGAAGTGTTTTCGTGTTTTAGTTGTTATTGAATGAATTGTGTAAATCACACATTTCTTATTCAAATCATATTTGTAGGTTTATACACTTATATGCCATAAGTATAACTAATAGATATGTGATAGGCAGTGCTGTTTTAGGAATCTCTCTTGGCATTCTAACATTAACACTTCTCCCCTGAAATCGATATGCCCTCCAATCTTGTCAGAAGTTTCAACTCATTGCAGCAGAAAAGTATAAGCCATAATCATTGTTTGTAAAAACTGTAACATTTTACATTTATTTCACTTAGTTTAAGAACCAAAACATTTAAGTCATCTGAAATAGGCCAGTAATAGCAAAATGTCTTCTGAGTTTCTTAGTCTCTTAAGAGATGAAAATATTTAATTATACATCTAATTTTTTCTGCGTAACATCCTATATCTTAGGAAGATCTTTTTGTGTAAACTGATTTTATTTAATGTTTATTAAGTATTAAAAGAATACTATTGCTTACAGTAATGCAATAATTTCAGTACCCTGATTGATTTACTTAATAGTTTGTTAAGGATGAAAACAATAACATTAATTACATGGAGGCATAATAAATACCCAAGAATTGGTAGGAATGTAGTCTATATAACTGAATATCGGATATACATCTCTGGCACTCTATAAATATATATATATATATATTTATATATATATAAATATATATATTTATAAATATATATATATATATTTATAAATATATATATATTTATTTATTTATTAGCATACTACCATCTGTGTGTCAATCTATTCTTATTTTGTCAACCACTGGGGCTCGATCTCAGGTCCTAGGAACTGCCTGTCAGCTCAATTTTCCCCAGAATGGCATGCTGACACTCAACCATTCATGAATTGGGCCTCGGAGGCTGTGAGTTCAGATGCCAGGAATTCTAAAAAATGAATCATGGAGTAAGAAGCTGATGGTGACACGTTTTCCTTTTATGTGAAACTCCTGGGTGTCAGGTATGAAGTGGAATACATATGCAGACCTATATCCTATGTAATCAATGTTCTATGTGTCATAATAGTCAATAAAATGAGTAGTCAATACATGAATAAAAAAATAAAATGAATAATTACACTGAACGCACTATGAAGTCAACATATGTGTGTAAACATAAATCACATATTTAAAATGTACACAAATAGGATGCTTTCTAGTGGTGGGGATTGATTTCATGCCTAAGGAACAGACTTGAATTTCTTGACTTCAAGGAGGCAAGCTTCCCCTTCCCACACAGTCCAACAGTGTTACCCAGACCATGAGTTCACATCCCATTCCTGGCAGAAAAAAATGCCACCTTTATACTATGTGACGTCCAATTTTTAGGTATTTCATTATGCCTCCATTTAATGAATGTAATTTTTAAATGCTTCATAAAGTATTCATTAAAATCGATCAGTGTACCATAATGTAATTGTGTAAAATTTTATCCTAGAATCATTCAAAAACTGCCCATTCAATCATGACATACATCACATTCCATTGGTAATCATATGGATAGGAATGAGTTTCTTAGGATATTTTGCCATTTGGAGGTGGCAGGACCAAGTTTCAAACTGTGGGCTCCAGCTCCTACCAATTAAACCCGAGGATAGGGAACTCACCGATCTGTCCGAGAATATCAGCAAGACCGATGATTAGGCAGGCACCAGTGGCTCTCAGCAGTCCTCCTTCATACTTACAAGGCTGTGACAGGAGGATCATGGTGAAAGTTAGCCTAGGCATGAAAGTTGTTGAGACCCCTGTCCAATTGTGCCAACAAAACCAGAAAAAGAGCTGTGTGGCTCCAGTGGTAGAGGGGTAGCCTTGAGCAAAAGCAGCTCACGGACTGTGCCTATATCCTGAGTTGAAGGTCTAAGAGTGGCAACAAACAGACATACAGAACAATCTGTGCAGCCATCCCGCTAAAGCATGTCTCCCTCTTGTCTCCAACTGGATTGGACAAGGCACTGCTGTCATCTTGACTCCACCCATTCTGCCTGGATCACAGGATAAAGACCCCCATTCTTTCATGGTTCTTTCTGTTCAATGGGATACAAGAATGGTGGCCACACTCACATTACATTCTGCCCTGTAGCACTGGGATTCCCTCTGTTGGTTGACACCACTACCAGGAGTTGAGGAAGGTAGAGGTGACTGAGTGGTGAGCAAGAGACTTGAGGCCTTGGAGAAGAGGCCTTGCTCAGCCCCAGCACATGCCCGCCCGTGCCTCAGCCCTCTACTACCCTTCCCCGTGGTGCAGCATTTCAAACCTTGTGCTGCCTGCTCAGACCTGTGGTGTCTCTTGTAGTCCTCAGGCAATTGTGCAATAGTGCACCACTGGCTGGCTTGCGGCTCTGATCTGGTCCTGGCCACCCTGTACTCTGTTCCGGACCTGAGTGTCCACCATGCCTCTGCCATCGCTGCTTGCCAGAGCAGCTGCCAACAACTTCTTCCTGCAGCACATGTGAGTGGCTGCCATGCAGGCCCTCCCTGCCACCCCATATTCCCCTTGTCCCCCCTCCTCACCCAGACCCACACCTCCCCGGTGCCCTGCATTCTGGCCAAATGCATCCCAAGGTGGAGATGGGTGTTGACCCGAGGAAAAGGGGAGATGCAGGATTATGTGAGGACTGGGCGCCACGGAGCCCCTGACTTGGAGCAGTGGGAGCCACAGAGCTGCACATCTGCACTCTTCCTCTCCCTGCTTGGAACTTGGTGGCTTTAGTCAGAGGGGAACAACACATCCACACCTGCCTTCTGGTGTCTTTTCGTGGGGGTGGGGGTGTTGGATGCAGATGATAGAACCCCCTTGCTGTGTGAGCCCTTGTCTTCTGTGCTTGGTCACCCTTTTCAACTGAAGAGGGTCCCAGAAAAGCCCAGTAGGGAGGTAAGGGTGCAGGGGGTCAGAACAGAAGGTGAATATCTGGGAGGAACACCCCCCCACACACACACAAACATACACCCGGCCTATCTCCCCCCCCCCCAGGTGTCAACAGTTCTCATAGGCTGATCACATTTTCCAGCTCTGCCAGCTTCTGCTGGTGCTCCCGGTCCATCTGGTCTCCAACAAACTCAGGAGAGGCACTGCTCTGAATCTATATGTGTGTGTGTGTGTGTGTGAGAGAGAGAGAGAGAGAGAGAGAGAGAGAGAGAGCGAGAGAGCGAGAGAGACAGACAGACAGACAGAGAGATGGAGAGACAGAGAGACAAAGAGACAGGGAGAGACCGAGATAGACAATGAAAGAGACAGAGAGACAGAGAGACAGAGATAGACAGGCAGACAGAGAGACAGAGAGAGACATAGAGAGAGAGAGACAGAGAGATCATCTTTCTCCTTGTACGGCCTGACTGTACTGAAGTGAGTAATAAGTTGGCAAATTACAGGTGCTGCATGGATGAGTGTTGTCACTGGTCTGAACGTGTGTGTGTGTGTGTGTGTGTGTGTGTGTGTGTGTGTGTGTGTGGGTGTGTGTGGGTGCGTGCACGTGCATGTGTAGAAGTGGGTTGTAACAAGGAGGCTGGATGTTTTGGTAACTTCTATCTGCTATCTTTGAGGGGGGGTGCATGGGCTTCACCGCTGAAGTCTGGGGGCCTGGAAGGGTGAGACGCTTGAAGGGGAATCAGCACATTTAAAGTACAAGAATAAGGGATCTCTTTTACCTGGAGCTGTGTACTCTCGGGTCTGGTAGTTGGCAGTGGGGTGCTTGGGAAGACCTGGGAGTGGCCCGCAATCGGTGGCTTCCCAGGAGTACAGAGAGCATGGCCAACACTTAGTAAGGATATGAGCCCTGCTAGTATGGAGCACAGCAACATATGTCAGACTCCGGGTCTTGTCATCATGATGTCTGATGGTCAAGGCCAACCCTGTTTTGAATCTTAAGCTGTGACATTCAGATCACAGCCTCCTGAGTAGCTAGGATTATAGGCATGAGTTTCGGGTAGTGGGCCTCTGGTTCTTAGGTATGTTAGGGATTGACCTCAATGCGTTAGGCTTGCCAGTCAGGTCTTCTACCATGCAAGACAAGCTTTTCTGTCTTGGGTATTTCTGAGATGGAGACTTAATATATGGTAAGGCTGGGCTGGATCGCGGTCCTCCTATCTGTGACATGTGTGCGCCACCAGGCCCTGTCCTCTGTAGTTGGGATGGTAGACATGTGGTGCTACACTCGGTCATTGGTTTAGATAGATTGTCCCAAATTCAGTCCATGGTAGCCGATTCTTAGCCACAGGTTAAGCTCTAGGTTGGGCCCTCACCATTGGACTTCAATCTCCTCATGGGACAGTTGTGAGGAAACAAGGGATTAATACAGAGAGATCTCTGGAGCACGGCCAGGCACAGAAGGAGCAGCCCTCAGATACTGTTCTCAGCAGTTCTGTGAGTATATGACAGAAAGATACCAGGAAAGAGCTCAAAAGGTGTGTGTTAATGGTATCCCTATGAGGAAATGGATCCTTCACTTTGTTCAGTTTTGCAGATGTGGAAACTGAGGCACAGAGAAGCTGGGTGACCTACATGACTCCCACATGACAGGAAGCTCAGCCTGACTTGCCAAGTCAGGCTCCCTAGGACAATGGGTGCTATTCAGTAATTTCTTGTGGTAGGAAATCTACTTCTTTTCAGTCGTGCGGCTTGAACTCAGGGCCTGGCTGTCCCCGAGCTCCTCAGCTCAAGGCTAGCACTCTACCACTTGAGTCACAAGGCCACTACCGATTTTCTTGTGGTTCTTTGGAGATAAGAGTCTCACAGTCGTTCCTGCCCGGGTTGGCTATGAAACATGATCCTCATATCTCAGCCTCCTGTGTACTTAGGGTTATAGGCCTGAACCATTAGCACCTGCCTTAAGTGTATTTCTGAACTTCTTTCTCTTTCTCTCTCTCAGGAACTGATTGAATGGGTGCTGGAGGAGGTGGTCCAGTGTCCCCATGTGGCTGGAACCAAGGTGGTCCTCTCATTCTGGAGGTGGGCTGTGGGTCAGGAGCTGTCTCGCTCAGTCTGTTGTATGAGCTCCATGAGGTAAGCCCCTCTATGCCTAGCTAGACCATGATGGTTATTCATTGTCCATTTAGCCTTACTTGACACAGTATTGTGTTCAATGTCCTTTTCTAGCAAAAATTTCTGGCCAAATTTTGATACATAGTTACAGAATGAAAATGTAATGCCATCTTAAGAAAGTCATTTAAGGCTGTGGGATTGTGGCTTCATGGTATGGTGATTGCTTAGCATGCCTGAAAACCTGGGTTCAATTCCTCAGTACCAAATAAACAGAAAAAGAAACACTGGAAATGGTGCTGTGCATCAAGTGGTAGAGGGTTAGCCTTGAGAAAAAAAAATCTGAGGAATAATTCCCTATCCCTGAGTTTAAGCCCCAGGACTGGCAAAACAACAACAACAACAACAAAAATTTACCTAGTAAATGCAAAATAAAGAACCTATACTTGGAACATATAATTACTCCTTCCATACTGATACCTGACAAAGTCCCTAATTCATGTACTTTACCTATATTAGGATACTGTGTTGAAAAAAAGTTTTCTTCATAAGGTCATGGCAATTAATGCCAAGAATGTGCTTAGATGTCAGGTGAAGATTAACTTTGGAAATTCAAAGATTCAAGGCTTTTGAGTGGTCACTGCTAATCACAAGGAGAAGGGTAGTCTATGTGAGATTTGGAAAACTTTTTGGCCAGTCATGGCACCAAAAAGGCAGAGGCTAATTAATAGTTGTGACAGAAGAGGAGGAATAACTCCAGATGGAAGGAATAAATGATAGTAACTATGGTATAGCAGAAACCATTGTAGGGAATCATTTTTGGTTATTGAAGAACTAATTATCAACTACACTTATTCCTCATTGCCTGTAGCATTCTAAATCTCTTAGGCTAGTTCTTAATCTCTGTGTGATAAATGTATCTCCCTCTATGCTGTTCTTTCATACCTTATATCCTTTGCTGTCTAAAAACATCTTTCCGTATTTCTGTATGAACCTTTCCTGAAACTGAATACACCTACACAGATGGAAGAGGATGCTAATGTAAGGGTTCCATAGCTCATGAGTCATTAATGTAACAGCATGGAAAAGTAGGACATATTTATTGCTACCTCAATTAATCTGAAAAGCGGCAATGTCACATAATTTGGTTCAGATTTCTATTCTTTGTATTTTGTCTTTTGTCTATTGTCATTAACTGCACTAAACACAAATATGAGCCGGGTGCTGGTGACTCATGCTTGTAATCCTAGCTATTCAGGAGGTTGAGACCAGAGGATTGTGGTTAAAACCAGCTTAGTCAGGAACATCCATGAAATCCTTATCTTCATTAAACCACCAGAAACCCAGAAGTGATGCTGTAGCTAAAGTGGTAGAGCGCTCAACTTGAGTTGAATATCTGAGGGACAGTGCCCAGGATCAGAGTGCAAGCCCCACAACTAACAAAAAAGTGCAAATATGACTTTAAGTTTCCCCAAAAGGAATGATGAAGTAAATAGTAATCTTCCCAAGCAGAGAGAGTAATTCCAAAATGATTCAGTGCACCTACTTTTGCTGAGTTACTTAAGTTATGTCTTCTTTGCTGAACATATTCTCTTCTTTTAAAAATTGTCAAATATTAACTTAATAATAATCTTCATCTAATATTTCTTAGTTTGAAAGAGAAGTCCATACATTTGATGTCACTTAGCTTTCTTACTATCTTAGTTCAAAGTCAACTCAGGAGGCAGAGTCTGTCAAACTCTTAACTGTAATTAAACACCGAAAAAGCTAGAAGTGGAGTTCTGGCTCAAGCAGTAGAGTACTAGCTTTGGAGTCAGGTGGGCAGGAAAAATAACTGTAGAGGGACAGGGTGCACCCTCTGAGTTCAAACCCCAGAACCAGCACAAACTAAACAAACAAGCAAACAAAACAAACCCCAATATTTCTTTGGGACCCTCTTTGAAGGAGTACTGGTCTGCGGAGAGGCTCCTTTTGCTGCCCATACTCACTGGATCCTGCTTTTTTGAAATCCTTCTTGCTATTGAAAACTCAGGACCAGAATAGAGAAATTGATAACTGAATCCTGCCACAAGAGAATCATCTCAGGAGTGAAACATCCATCCATAAGACACTTTAAACCTCCATATCTTTGTTTCTTTGCAGTATAACACTTTTTTTTTGGGGGGGGTGTTCCGGTCATGGAGCCTGAACTCTGGGCTTGGGCGCTGTCCAGTTATAAACAGTGTTGGATTACATACAATAAGAATGACAAGAGAGTTTCAATATCAATAAATAAAATCACATAAGCAGGTACAGACAGTAAAAATTACTAACGTTATTCCTGCAATTTTTCTAATGTGTACTCACTTTTCTTGGTGGTATTTTTTCTAATAAATAAAATCGTTTATTTCCACATTTTGATGGACTAAGCTATGGTTTTCACCTAAGTGTGATTAGTTCAAATAACATTCTCATATAGATAGTATTCAAACCAATGTTTCCAAAGATATATTAAGAGTATGTTCTTCAGTACAGCTGTAAACACATGACCCAATTTACATAATACCACTTACATATCTGTAGTTACCATAAAAGGACACAGGCCGTAGAGCCAGTCGTTAAAATTTATTTTTATTTCTGTGTGAAACTATTTGTGAATGTATACCAACAAATTGAATTTGACTCTTTGTTTATAAGCTAAGGTGGAAAACATAAGGACTCTTCACTTATCATTTTTCTTGCTCCAGAAGTCAACAAATATATTCTTCAATATTTCTGGTAGATTACCTCCATTTACAGATGAGAAATGTAAGGCCAACAGTCAATATAGTGAGTAAATAATGATACTGGATTTTGTATATGAGCTCTTCACTCTGTGTGCTTACAAGGAGAGTAACTTGGTGATGGAGAGGACCAATATGAAAAGACTATGTGGAAAAATCATACTTTGTAAACGGTTGTTTTAGGACTAGAGGATCAGTGATGAGTATTTGAAACAGGCTGGTGTCAGGCGCATAAAAGAGAGTACATAGAAATTGTGTTAGTGACAGAAACAGAAAATCTTGATCATTCATCTTATCTAATGGCAGGGAGTAGAAGGGTAAGAAGAAATCTAAAGTGCATCCACATCTCTGGCTAGCATTTGTGTTAGTTATATTCTTGGTGATAAGGACTACAAGTGGAAATGATGGATTTAGAGGAAAAAACTCTCAGAAAATTCTAAAGTTTATGTTACACAGATGCAAAGATAGGTCTGTTTAGATATCATCAAAATATCCACGACCATAAATATGAAAAAATAATAAAATCAGGGGTGTTATTAAAGGGAAGAGGAAAAGGAAAATTCTGAAAAATGTGCGAGCAATGTGAGCAACAGTGTGGACAAGATTAGAAGAAAGAGATAAATAAGGAAACAAAAAAGTAATAAACAGAGATTTCAGAAGTAAAGGAAGGAAAGAATTTGCAGGAAGGTATTGAATGAAATATGCTATTTGGATTTGAAAAGTAAACGACATAGACAAGTTCAAAAAGAACAGTGTTTTGGTGAAAGTCATATTGATAAAATTTTGAGATATGAATGTGAAGTCATGAAATTCTGGATCCATGAATTCAATAGATCCTGTTGATTTTAAATGCAGGGAACAAAGGCTTATATCCTGACCTTAGAAGAATTATACAGATGTAACTCTCATTAACTACTTAGAGGTATTCTGTGAATATTTTTTGAAGACTTTTTTAGCCAGGAGTTTATAGATTGAACTACAGCACAAACAAGCCTAATTTGTGCTACAGTTCCAAGGAGTGACCCAAGTATCCACACTAGTTTGGGATTTTATTGAAATGTCTTTAGATATGGTTGGATATCTTATCAGCCTAATCATTATAAATGTAGGACAATAGCACCAAGTATTAGGTTGAACATACAGCTTTACTGATGTGACTGAAGACTCCTCGAATTGATTCTTCTTTAGAATAAAAAAATGCCTCAATAGCCATTGACAAATCATAACTGCCATATACTCTATTTAAATCTAATTTTTGTTAGGAATATCTCCATGCTGTAATAACCCTGTCAATCAACCTGCCACAAATTCTTATATGTAGGAAGTGCTCTTATAACCTTCAAGTTTTATTGAATGGAAGAGTTCAGACATTACCCTCACCACTAGGATTAAATGCCTAAAAAGATTAGATATTTTGTGTTAATGCCATTCTTTTATTTTTTCATACACATTGGCAAGTGGGGAACGATTCTGATGTAACAATAATACAATTTTGACTTGTACTAACACAACATCTAGAATCTAGTGTTAATTCAGATACTTACTAATTAGCTCCATAATTTGTGGATATTTATATTTCTCCTGGTAAAACTAATGAGCTCCAAGAAAATGCCCCTAAGGAGCCTTTCAATTACAATATCACTGTTTGTCTCATAATGCTTTAAATTCTACATCCTCGAATGTGGGCATAGGTTTATACTGTGGAACTTTTCTCCTCAGAGAGTGAGTACTACCCTATTGTTTAACATGGACAAAGTACCTTGATAAATAAACTGGGCGTGTGCAAACAAGAACTGGTAGTTGAACAATGTTTTAGCAGTTTGTAAAGATGAAATGGAAATAGAGCAACCATGATCTCAAAAGGAATGTGCAAAGAAGACAAAGGCACAAAGTAGAATGTGCCAAGGGGATGCTGAAGTATAATTTCAAATTATGTGCTCAGGTGTGAGGATGTGTTCAAAGTACTGCTTCTGAGAATGTAGTTTAATATCTTGGGGAAAACTGTTTTAAACTAGTCTGGCATAATGGTACAAGTAGAAGCCCCTAACTCTGACTGTAATCAGCCACAACATATTCAAATTAGGGACTATTTTCCAAGTGCAACGTGAGAAAAAGAGGGCTCATCACAGTTAGTGTTCAGGTTGAAGTAATGGAAATGATATAATTTTTCTTATAAATCTTCATTTATTTTTGGAGCATTAAAGTAGGGAAAAGCCAAGTAAATATATTGCATGTTCCTAAATTAAGCTGGATGTATCATATTGTTCTCTCTTTTGGCTTGGAAGTTGTAGATTATATCTTTTTATACTCTAACTTGGGACACTGCTCTGCTCTCAGTTATTTCTTCTCTTCCCCTTCTTTTGCCCATCCGCTTACATAATTTTTATTCAAAGAGACATACTTGAGCTTGCATTTCTAAATTCTTCAAAATTATCTGAATTTCTTCATACTTCTGGCAGCATCCTAAATCTTTCTTAAGAGAATATTTTGTCACTACCATTTTTATCCTATAGGATATCTTCCTGCCTAATTCAGTGCAAAATATACATTAGACTCATCCAGATATCTCAACACTTTACCAACATAAAATACTATCTTACTTAGAAATTATGATTTTAGTATATCTGGGGAGGTGGCATCTGTCGTTTTTGAATGACCCGATGTGATACTTACATGAAATCATGTTTTAAACCAATATGCCACTCAGAAGATGAACGAATCGATAAAATCAATGAAATCGATATTACACACACACACACACACACACACATACACACACACACACACACACACAAGGTGGAATTTTATGCTTCCAATTCATAAGGAAATGGAAAGGTTTGAAAAAATTCTACTAAGTAAAATAAGCAAGACACAAAGAAACAGATTCCATGGTTTTCCCTCATGTGTAATAAGTAGGGAATGTCTAGGATGGTCCTAGCAGATGAGCAGAATGGCTCAAGAGCTATGTATATATGACCATATAAGTGGATGCTGAGCAAAATGAACTCCTAGACATTGAAATAGAAGTTTTCCTTTGTGGTTGTTGTTTTTAATGTACTATGTGATTTCTTTTTTCTTTTGTGTTTTCCCCTGTGGATTATCCCCTGCTGCATATGATTTCAGTATCCTGTGTATTGTATACATACTTAATTTAGCAAGGAAAGAGGAACAACGAAATGGCGACACAAAGGATAAAGGGCAAACCAATGCAATAGCAATACTCACAAGACAACATGTTGGAAATTTCCACTACAACTTGTGAGGGGTATTGTGAATGAAATGTGTGAGAAAAATGAGGGAGGGGGTAAAAAGTTCGATATGTTATGTATTCACTACATTACAATTACTGAAACCCCTTCTATATATTAAACTGACAATAAAATTAAATTTAAAAATAAGCTACATAAAATATAATTTCACTGTATTGGTATAGTAAATATTATTCTATGTGTATTACCTTTAAAAATGAACAATATTTGGCTTCTAATTTGAATTAATTGCCCCTTTCTTTATCAGAGGGTCATCAACTGGAATGTTATCAAACTATACAAAATTTTCAGAATATACTTGCCATTATTTTGAAAAAAATTTATTTTAGTATTGTCTCATACTAAATAGAAAATAGTTCAATTCTCTGGAAATTCTTAACTTTTAAAACTGAATTTTTGTTAAGAGGAGAGAATATATGTGTTCTTCAAAATTCGTATGACTGCTAACTATTCATTTTCAATTCTGAACATGCCATAGCAGAGACATTTAAAACAGTGCCAGTATGCATTTTATTCAATTCTGCAATAGATGCAGTTTCTAATGGGGTGTTACATAGTTAAAGGTCAATAGAAAAACTAGCCACATTCTGGTAGAAGATAAAACTATGAAGAATCTATAATAATTACTCTAGAATAAACATTTGTTCATCAGAGTAAGCTATTATTTCTATGACAATCAATCCCAACATTTTATGCATTGAAGTCATTCTAGCCCAATATTTTCCAACTTGTAAGGTGCACCTTAAAATTCCCTAAATTCACAGCATGACTAGCTTAACACTATTGTGAAAAAATTCTACACTTCTACTAATGTAATGCCCTTTCTATTGTTATAAGAACACTGCACTAAACTTTGCTGTATCATTTTCCCCCAAGTGGTATTCTTGAGATCAGAAAATTTGCAAATATTTTTTATACTTACCTTTTATCTATAATAGATATTCAGGAGGCTAAGATCTGAATATTATAGTTCAAAGCACACCCAGGCAGGAAGGTTTCTTAGATTCTTTTCTCCAATAAACTGCTCAGGAAAAGACAGACACAAGTGGCACTGAAGTTCAAGCGGTAGATCAGTAATTTTGACCAAAAACAGGCTCAGTGTCAGTGCCCAGCCCCAGAGGTCAAGCCCTAGGACAAACAAAACAACAAAAACAAAATGAAAAAAAACCCTGAAACCCAGCATATTTCTCATTGTATACAGAGGTACGTAATCGAGGAAATTACTACGAATTTTACAACTTTGGTGTGGGTGGGGCGAGAAGGAGGACTGCTTGGGGAGGTGTGAGGAGGCTGAGAAGGGATGTGAAGGGTAAACAAAGGAGGAGGCTGCAATGCTTGATAAGAAATGTACTCATGATCTTGCCCATGTAATTGTAACCCCTCTGTACAGTATTTTCACAATAAAAAAAGAAATTTCTTCCTGTGTTATGTATAGGTAGAAGAAAAAAGATGTCTCACAATAACTCTCTTCATGCCATGTTACACCAAAATCTCAAAATATTGCTCTTTTTCTAAATTTATAAATTACTATCACCCATTTGTTGGCAACTCTTTCTAGATTATTCACATTATCACATTATACATGAACTGTTGGAATTATCTATTAACTAAGTCCTAATTATAACTCTCTTGAAAGAATATTCTAGACAAATAGAATGCCAGAATTATTTGTGAATTTGTAAATTAAAACTTCTACTTAAAAAGAATTTTGTAATATTCTGTAGAATATGAAATTACAAACAAAATATTTATTTTGAATCTAAATTCTCATTTAGCCAGGTCTACAATGTGCTACATTAGATATCTTTTCTATTTCTCCAGGCTTAAGCTTTTGTAATCCTTCATCATTTCTTTGGAATCCAACAGAATGATGCTTACTTTTTCAAATTTTTGGTTCGGAGTCATGAGCTATTTGCATCTAGTAATATTCTGTTATGAAGAGAGCATGTAAAACATGACTGAGGATGATATATGAGTTGCATTTAAATAGGAAATGACTTCTCAAAACATAATGACAAAATTATCCCAAACTTCCAACTGTGAATTGGTTTCTTGTCCTTTGGTTTGTTTTATTGAGCAAAATTATAGTACCTAGCCCAAGGAAAGTATCACTATGCAATCCACTCTCTAATCTCCTGTCCTAATCTGAGTGCTAGAATTGCAAGTTTGTATCACATTGCCGTGCCATAGGTTGTTGGTTCATTTAATCTAGAAACATACTAGTAATTGTGAACTTCTCCAGTGTTTTTTTCCTCTAGACTGACTGCTCAAACTTTTGATGTACAATTTTCAAAGATGTCCTAACATTTGACATAGGATATGAACATTTTCAGATGCACCTGCAGGGGTCTCTGATTCATTCCTCGATGGATCCCATCCCTTTAGTAATGATTACTTGATTCTCTTACTATCTCTGGTCCCTACCTATATAACATTCTCAAGCTTTTGGGGGGAAAGTTCACTTGAGGACTTTCTAATATTAAAAATTATTACTTGATTTTATTCTTACTCAGGACATATTTTCTATTATTTTCTAACTTTTCTACACATTCTGAGAGTTGTTTCATATTTGTGTTTGCTCATATAAGTGCTTCTGTGTGTATGTGAATGTTTGTATGCATGTATGCAAAAATCTCAAGTTCTTATTCAGCAATCTTGCTCATAACTAGTATTATATCACTTGAGCCATTCTTCCAATGCAGCTTTTGGCTGGTAAATTATAGGTATTGTTCCAAAGACTATTCTGCCCAGGCTGGATGCAAATTGAATTTCCCAGACTCTTTTACATTCTTAGTTTTTATTTTTTCAATGAGTATCAAGTTTTAAACTAGAAATACTTTTGTTAATGTAAAGTCTAAGCTGTAGCCCAGATTTTTAACTCAAGAATTCATACAAAGATAGATGAACATACACATTACATACCCTGAGTGTACATTCCTAGAAATGTGATGGCTCATGCCTATAATCCTCTCAAGACGCTGAGATCTGAGAATTGCAGTTCAAATGCAGCACAAGTAGGAAAGTTTACTGAGGCACTTATCTCCAATTAACCACCAGAAAAAGGAATTGACACTGTGGCTCAAGTGGTAGAGCTCTAGCCGTGAATTGAAGAGTGGAGGGACATCACCCAGGCCCAGAATTTAAGACCCGTACACATCATAGAAATAAAGAAAAAGAAATGTAATCTTATCCACCAGTTCATTGCTAGTATAATTCCTGCTCTCTCAACATAGCCTTTTCTTCCAGTTAAGTCCATGCTCTTATATCTGACTTCTTTGGAACCAGAATAATTCTTCCCTTCTACTTTTTACAAATTTGTATGATTAGCTACAGTGCTTACATGGATGACAACCTATTGCCATGGATATAGGGTTTCCTATGCATTCTCCATCATAGCTGAGACCCAGGACTTTCACAGGACAGGTGAATCGATGGGCTTCTCACATCAGGATTCATCTTTTGGCAGTGTTTTGATTTGAACTCAGAGCCTTGCAGTCCCAATTGCGGAAAGGGTCTAGGTAAGGACACCAGGCTATGAGTAAGGAAGGAGATAGGCCATTCCCAGGACCTGACATTGAGACCCAATAAGGGGCAGATATTCATAAATTCATAATTTAAATGTTTACATACATGTGTGGACAGCATCTTGCATTCAGTGCACTTCTTCTCCTTATTTTGTCTCTAATTCATGGGCGTATTGTGTATTTTACTGAGTATGTTGACAGCTATAACTGTGCTTACCTGGAAGACAACCTGTTCCCAAGGTTATAGGTTTGTCTATGCATTCCCATCCTAGTTGAGACCCGTGACTTTCACAGGAGAGGAGAGGAAAACATGTGCAATGACTGGCTTCTGACGACAGAATGACTCTTTTTTTTTTGAGGGGGGGTCTGGTCATGGGGCCTGAACTCTGGGCCTCGGCGCTGTCCCTCAGCTCTTCAGCTCAAGGCTAGCGCTCTACCACATGAGCCACAGTGCCACTTCTGGCTTTTTTTCTTTTTGCTTATGTGGTGCTGAGGAATCGAATCCAGGGCCTCATGCATGCAAGGCAAGCGCTCTACCACTGAGCCACCTTCCCAGCTTAGCTGTCAGGTGGTTCCCAGGTGCTGAGATTGAGCCCCAGGTTTGGCCAAAACAGCAATACATGGATAAGCAGAGGGTGGTATACAAATAAATGTATATTGTTAAGGAATTCAAGAGCCATCTATCTATGATTAAATGACATTTACTACGTTCCTACCAAATCTTAGGTATTTATTATATTGATTATTGAAATAATATTCTTTCATGCTTAATAGACTATTAATGAAGATCAATCAGCATCCTAGGATTATTGCATCCAATTTTAGACTAGACAAATGCATGAACTATTCTTTCAATCGGTATTCTTATGCATAGGAACGAGTCTCTTGTGATCTCTTGCCATTGGTTGGTGTCAGGACCAGGATTCGAACCCAGGGCCTATGTTGACTTGTTGGCTTATGGCTTCCCTGATAGCCTGCCAGCCATCAGCACTGGCAGGCCAGGTCCACTTTGCAACTGTGTCATTCAGACCCACGATGGTCACTGTGCAAAGAAAAAATTGTAAAACCCCAAGCCCTCTACAGCTCCCCACTTTTTGTGCTGTTCCACTTTTTTTTCTTCCTGCAAGCCCTCTGGGCCTAGGCCCGGGATTGGCTATGGGTCCCGAGACTGCACCCCAGCCTTGGGAGATCAAAGCTGAGGCAGAGTTGCCACGACCTGAGTTCAAGCCCCGTGGTTGCTTTAATTAATTAACTACATGTTTAAAAAGAAGATTCCCTGATTTGGAATTTCTGCCAGTTTTCTTTCGTAGCCTGGGATTTAAACTCAGGGTCTTGATAAATCCGTAGCAATGTGAGGGAAGGTACACAGTTGCCACTACTTGAGTTCAAACCCCATGCCAAACCAAAAATAAATAATTAAGTCACTGCTCGGCAGGGAAATGTAGTTGTGGAGGTAGGAAATAAGGGGTGGTAGGGGGAAAACAAAGGAGGAGGCAACAATGCTCCATAGGAAATGTACTCATTACTTTGCTAATGCAACTGTGAGCCCTCTGTACAACATTTTTACAATAAAAAACTTACAAAAATAATGGAGTGCTCAAGAAGCACTTTGGGGGTAAGGGAAGGAGGTCTGAATAGCTGTACAAAATTCTACACTGATATTTTTTAACGATCAGTATGGAACTGAATAAACATAACTGCTTCCATTACAAATATTAAGTCACTGTCTCAGTACTGGGACCAGTATTTCTGCCATTGATGGGATTTGTGTTCACCATCCTGGTAACTCTTTTACACCATTTGTGAAGGTGAAACTCACTGTCTTTGAGGAAAAGAAATTCAAGCTAGTGTTTCCAGGGCCTGAATTAAGGCCCTGCAATGGAAAAAATATTTGTATACATGTGTAATATATGATATATAGGTACATATATATGTTTATTTCATATTATGATTGATTTTGTATTAATTTTATTTTTATTTTATTCATTTTGTTTATTGTATTTAGTACTATTATACACATACTATTTATTATGTTTTGTACATCTAATATAAAATTATACAAAATAATTTAGGACACTGACTCTTTTATATTAATACTTATTAAGTGTTGAAACATGATACATAATTAAATGGAGGCATTTGTCATAGCCATCCCATATTTGGAGTCTATCCCCAGTATGAGCTTTATCATATTTATCTTTGGACAACTTCCTATAGGGATTTCGTTAGATGATTTATACTCAGAAGACTTTTTTTGAGAATAGGCAAGTGCAGGAATAAAATTGTAAGGTTGGGGCTGGGAATGTGGCTTAGTGGTAGAGAGCTTGCTCAGCATGCATGAAACCAGAGTTTGAATCCTCATTGCCACATACTCAGAAAAATCCAGAAGCTGTGGAATGGCTCAAGTGGTACAGTAGTAGGCTTGAGAAAAAAGAGCTCAGAGACAGTACCCAGCCCTAAGTTCAAGCCCCAGGTCTGGGGAAAGCAATAGGCCAGATTCCGGTGGCTCTCACCTGGAACGCTATCTTCTCAGGGGGCTGAGATCTGAAGACCACAGTTTGAAGCCAGCCTAGGGAAATAAAGCCTGTTAGACTCTTAACTCCAATGAACCACCAAAAGATTCTGGTTCTCTGGTGGTTTATTGAAGATAAGAGTCTCACAGACTTTCCTGCTCAGCCAGCATAAATGACGATCTCCTGAGGAGGCTTCAAGTGGCTTTCCTCAGGGATTCACTGAAGAGCCACTCCACACAAACCCTAAGTATAAATCTCGAGAGGTACTAGGGAAAAAAGGAAACATGAAAATTCTACGAGTGTGTTCTAGATATTAAGGTTGGAGACTCAAAACACTCATAATTATTAGATCATTTTATAGGGAAAAGGAGTAATGCCTACAGTATGAGGATTGCTCCAGCTTTCAGTCCTCTCATCCTGAGACAGTAAATTCACAGCAGCTCAATGCTAAGTGACAGAACTGGAATGTCCTGTGGTTATTTGCTCCCAAATCCTGTGACACTCATTTCTCAATTTTGGACTCAAACCAGATGGTAAGACCAGATGTTAAGATTAAGAGAGAAAATAAACATTGGGTACTTTACTTATACATTCGAACCATTGGAATGACCCTGTTAAGAAGTCAGATTGTCAAGAGTAAAAAATGAAGAAGAAAAGAAAGAAGGTACCAGTGGCTGCTGACTGTAATCCCAGCTCCTCGGGAGGCTAAGATGTAGAGAATCTTAGTTTGAATCCAGCCAATGTAGGAAAGTCCATGGCAAAGGTTTTTCTAAGAGATCACAGAAAAAAACAGAAGTGAGGCTGTCAACCTTAATGCACTACCCTTGAGCAAAAGGAGCTCAGGTACAACGCCTAAGCTCATAGTTCAACATCAGGACCTGGCCCCTCAAAAAGAGCCTGTACTTCCATGTCTTTGTCTATGTATGGATATATTCCTGTAGGTGAAGCTCCCGAGTAGCTATGATGAATGGCACCAACCTAGGAAATTTGTATTCAATATAATGAGTTCATAACACAGAGACTTCCTTCAAGACAGTGCATGTTCTGGGGCTCACCTCACTGTTTCCAGTGTAGCCTGAGGGATTCTCTGCATCTCAGGACTGCTGCAAAAAGTCTCTCTCATTGTGTGGACAAGCATACAAAAGTCCTCACTCCTGTACAACTAGGTAACAAACAACTCCAACCGGGCCAGTTAGTGAGGATGAGTGTAGGTGGACTCTGAAGGTCAGGGAAAAAGTCCTCTTTGTACCCCAAGCTATCTCTCTCCCCAGTGCTCTGTTTTAACAGGAAGCCTTCATTTGTGCCACCTTCCATGGCTGGCCAAGTTCTGTGCACTTATTCTGCCTTTGTGAGACTATATTCTGGTGTTCAGATACAGTGCTCAGTATAATTCAGGAGTCCTTCAGGCAGAGAACTAGGGCACTGAACATAATGAAATGTTTCATTGCTGGCAAGGATGGGCCTATGAAGCCTCTCCTAGTTTTCTGGAAGCTTTGGAAATCCAAGTTCATGTCTGATATCACAAAGCTTCCTGTCATCTAGGGCTGGTGAAGATCAACAAGTTTTGAAACCTTTGACCTCTCCTAGTTGAGCCCTGGGTGGCTAGGTTTTGGGGTTGAACACAGGGCCTGGGTGCTGACCATGAGCTCAGTGCAGAAGCCCGGTGCTTTACCATTTTGTGTAACAACATCACTTCTGGTCTGTGAATGTGTGTGTGTGTGTGTGTGTGTGTGTGTGTGTGTGCGTGTGTGCTGGTGTGTGTGTACTCATGCTCACACATACATGAGTCCTGGAGGTTGGACTCAGGGCCTGAGCACTGTACTTAGTTTCTCTTGTAGAAGGATATCCCTCTCCCAGTTGAGCCACAGAGCCACGTCAGACATTTTCTAGTGATGTGGTCCTAAGAAATCAAGGCCAGGGTTTCATATATGCAAAGCACTCTACCCCTAAGGCACATTCCCAGCCCTCTACTTCAGTTTTGTTAGTTTATTTCTGTCTTTTTTTTATTGTTGTTGTTGTTGTCAGTTGTAAGAGTTGAAGTCTGGGCCTGGGTGTTGTCTCTAAGCTTTTCAGCTCAAGTCTTGTGCTCTACCACTTGAGCAACAGCGCCACTTCAGGTTTTCTGGTGGTCCATTGGAGCTAAGTGTCTCAAGGACTTTCCTGCCCACGCTAGCTTTGAACGATGATCGTCAGATCTCATCCTCCTGAGTAGCTAGGATGACAGGCATGAGCAACAAGCAAGCAGCTTCCACTTCAGGTGATTAGTGGTGAATGGGAGATAATAGTCTCATGGGACCTTTCGTGTCTGGGATAGTTTAGAACCCAGATCCTCAGATCTCAGCTTCCTGAGAAGGCAGGATGATAGACTTCAGCTACCAACCCCTTGGCCACGACCTTTGCTGCAAGGGGGTCCATGGCTCCACGTTGTGGAATGCTAGCCATGAGCCCAATAGGTAAGGGTCATCGCCTAAACCCCACGTTCAAGGTTCATGATCGAGAAAAAACAGAACGAAACAATTGTCTGCAGGAGATAACTCATAGTCTTCAGTAATACATAATTTCGTCCCTGCCATGGGGACCTATCTGAGCCCTAATATTCTTGTCTGCATAATCATTGCAGTTGTGGAGCTCTTATAAGGACAAGATGTAAAAATGCACCCGGGGAAGGACACAACAAATGGTACTCTTTGCACACAGCATCTTATGAAAGACTCAGCACCCAGCACCCAATGTTGGACTCAGCACACTGCATCCTCTGAAGGACTCATCACATAGCACCCTGTGCAGGACTCAGAACGGAGCACCTTATGAAGGACTCAGCAAAGAGCTCTATTCCACAAGCTGTCATTAGAGTTAGAGTGCTTTCATCAGTATCACCATTTTTTGAGGAACATTTCACAAACCACACAATTTCATATCTAATGGTTTAGTGGGGTGTTTTTATTTGGGGAGGGAGGTTACCCCTGGGGGTTGAGCTCAAAGCATGGGGATAATGTTCTAATAACATTTGCTCAAGGCTAGAGCTCTACCACTTGGACTCACATTTTGCAGTGTCTCGCAGACTTCCTGTCAGGACTGGGTTTTAAAGCCTCCAAGCAGCTAGGATGATAGGCATATGCCACAAAGACATGGGTAACCCGTGGAGCTGGGTTACAGAGGTTTACATGTGGATAAGTCATGTTAGGTGGCAGCTGTCAGCACCAGACTCCTAGCTTGCTCGGTTATGAGGTATTTTTAGTTCTCTCCTTCTATAATTGCAGTTAGAACATCCTACTGTTTTTTTTGCATCAGTCCTGGGGCTTGAGTAAGAGCTTAGACACTCTCCCTAAGCGTTTGTGCTCAAAGCTAGCACTCAATTGATTCAAAGGCAATAGAACTCCTGGGTTTTCTGTTTATGTGGCACTGAGGAATCGAACCCAGGGCTTCATGCTTACTAGGTGAACACTCAACCACTGAGCTCCAGGAGTGAACGAGGTATAAATAGAGATTGTTGTATATAAATAGTATATACACAAAAAGATTTCTGCATATTATTACATTATAGATATTACTACCAATTATTAAGCATTAAATTATATCTCCATTTAATGATGTGTCCCAGTTAACAAATAATAAAGCATTAATTAATAATTACTCAATATCCTATTATTTTATCATATATGTACATATTTCCATACATATTTCATATTTCATAGACTGAGGCTGATATATTATTAAATTCTGCATCATGTGCTGCTACCAATTATTAGTTATTTAATTATATCTCCATGTAATATTTGTTTTGGTAATGCTTAATAAAATATTAATTAAACTTAATGCACATCCTATTCCTATTGTGTCTAATTTTTATTCTAGAATAATTCACTACTAATTCAATCTCTTTATCATTTATTGTATTGACAATTCTTCCACCTATGATATTTTTTACCTTCATTACATCCTATTACATAGTATATAGATTTGCACCCAAATTATACATCCTACCTGACACTGAGCACTTTCACAGAAAGGAAAACTTATGAGTCATGCTCGAGTTCTCCCTCCACGATTATATTTTTGGCAGTGCTGGGATCTAAACTCAGGGCCTAGAAGGCTCAGTTTATGAATGAGTGAATGCCATCACAGCAGCCTCTAGCCAATTCAGCTGCCAGGCAGTGCCCAAGCCCTGAGATGGAGCCCCATATGTTGACTGCAAATTGCGCTTAGTGTAGTTACTCATTTTATTTTTTGTTTTATTCATTAACCATTTATTTTATTGACTGCTATAATACATGGAATTTTTACTATATTTATTACATAGATTATACATTTGTCTATGTATGAAACTTCACACCTGACACCCAGGACTTTCACAGAAAAGGAAACCATGTGTCACCATGGAATTCTTACTGCACGATTCAATTTTTGTAAGTGGTGGCATCGGAACTCACAGCCTACAAGGCCCAATTCATGAATGGGTGAGTGTCAGTATGCCAGCCTGGGGCATATGGAGCTGACAAGCAGTTCCCTGCACCTGAGATCCAGCCCAAGGGATAGACAAAATAACAGATTGACATGTAGATGATAGTACACAAATACATATAGATCATTATAGAGTGCCAGAGATTTCTATATATTATTCAGTTATATTGGCTACATTCCTACCAATTATTTTGTATTTATTATGTGTCCATGTAATTAATATGGTTGTTTTCATTCTTAATGAATTATTAATTAAATCAACCATTGCCCCGAAACTATTGTGTCCCGGTAATTAATAGTATTCTTTCAATGTGTCAAAAATATTCATTAAATCCGTTGGCCTCCTAAAATCACTCTCCTCTTTTATCATTAGTATCATTCAAGAACAACTAAGTCAACCTTGACATTCATAACCTTCCATCGGTATTCCTATGAATATGAACTAGAATATTAGGATCTCCCTCTATTGGTAGGGGTCAGGACCCAGCTTCAAACACAGGGCCTATGTTGTTGTGTTGGCCTATGGCTTCCCTGGAAGCCCACCAGCCTTCAGCAATATCAGGTTACCAACATTTTTCAGCCGTGTCATTCAAACCCAGGATGGTCACCTTGAAAAGAAAACAAATGTAAAACCAGAAGCCATCAGCAAGTTGCCGGGTTTTTTTTTCTGTGTCATTTTATTTATTTTTTCCTGTCACCCTTTGAGGCCCAGAAACCCAGGTACGGCTGTGGGTCCAGTAGTTGCAACCCAGCCTACAGTGATCAAAGCTGAGGCAGATTGCCACGCCCTGACTTCAAGCCCTGTGCTTGACAAAGTAAAAATACCTCCCTACCTACCTACATATACATATATATATATATACATATATAAATACATACATACATACATTAAAAATATTTAAAAAATTATGAGGCTCCTTGGCTTGGAATTCATGCCTTTTTTCTGCCAGGCCTGGGATTTGAACTCAGGGTTGGGATAAATCTGCAGCACTGTGGGGGAAGGGAAAGCTCACAGTGCTGGAAAACAAAAAAGACAGGCCAGTTCCCAGGAGCTGAATTCAAGCCCTAGCACTCGACAAAATAATATTCGTATACATTTTAAATACATGATTTCTATTTATACGCACATGTTTAATGCATACATTTTATTTTGTGTTTTATTTAATTATCATATATTTTAGAGAGTATGATTACATGTATAAATTTTTTTTTATATCCTATCACATAAGACATAGATTTGCCTATGTATTATACATCATTCCTGAAACCCAGGACTTTCACTTACAAGGAAAACAAGCGGGACAATTGGCTTCTTCCACCAGGATTAAGTTTTTGGCAGTTTTGTGATTTGAACTCTGGGCCTAGAAGGCCCACTTCATGAATGGGTTAATGTTAGTACACCAGTCTGATGCCAGTTGAGTTGTCGGGAAAATTTGAGGACCTGAGATCAAGCCCTAGGATTGGCCAATATATAAACAGATAGAAGTGTAGATTGCAGTGCGTGTATATGTGTATTTACATATGTATATGCATCTATAAATAAATTTATATATTGTTCCTATAGATAGGAATGAGTAGGTGGCAGTCCCAGGTTCGAACTCAGGGCCTAGGTTTCTGGGTTGGGCTCAAGCTTCACTGACAGCCCACCATCCTTCTGCTCTGCAAGGTCACATACAATTTTCAAGCCGAGTCATTGAGGCCCAGGATGGTAACAGTACAAAGGTAACAAAGGTAAAACTGTTGTGTAAAACTTCCTGGTTTAGTTTTTCCTCCTCTGTCTTGGTTGTTTTATTTTTTTGTTTGTTTGTTTTTTGGCCAGAGCTGGGAGTTGAACTCAGGGCCTAGGAACCCCGGATCATCTGTGGGTGTAAAACCTGCACCCCAGACTACGGTAATCAAGGCTGAGGCAGAGTTGTGACGACCTGAGTTCAAGCCCTGTGCCTGCCCCCCAAAAATGTGAAAGTCCTGGCTAGGAATTTGGGCCATTTTATCAGCCATACCTGGGATTTGAACTCAGGGACTGAATAACTCCATTGTGCTCTGGGTGAAGTGGAAGCTAACCTCCTGGAAGAAAAAAAAAATTCAGGATCAATTCCCAGGGTGTGAATTCCAGCCCCAGAAATGGAAAAAATAATATTCATATACATGTATAATATATATCATATATATGTATTTGTATATATATTACACTTTTTACCTAGGACACAATATTTCCACAGAAAGGAAAACAGGTCAACATTGGCTTCTTACTCTACCTATTGCCTTCAGCATTGCTGAGATTTGAACTCAGGGACTGGAATGCCCAATTCATCAAGGGGTCAGTGTAAGCATAGCAGCCTCAAACAAATTCACCGCCAGGCAGTTCCCAGGACCTTAATTCTAGCCCCAGGAGTGGCCAATATATAAATAGATAGGTGTGTAAATTGCTACAAATGCATATACATCTCTCTATATATGTATATTCCACTGAATAAATAAATATTTACTTGCACTCTAAATGTTCTTAGAGTTCCTGAGCTATAGAAGAAGGAAAGAAACATCATTAACCCACCCTGGGTTCAAATGAAGTTCTCAGAATCCAAGCCCTAGCCCTGTTAGCAGGATGAACTCCAGTGTAACACTGAATTTGAAGGACAGAAAACAGTTGCAAAAGCCAGGCTAGGTAAGGAGACCAAGGCCTGCATGATTAGGAGGCAGAATGTACACACTCAACAGGGACGTGAGTTGCAAAACCACTTCATTCTTTCCAGGCACAGCCAGCAATGAAGGGAAACCTGAAATATTTGTTAGAGTTACACCAGGGTCATGCTTTTCTCAGCCTCTTCAAACAATGACTAATAAAGCTTCCTTCCTCAGGTGAAGGGAGCCTCAGGCTATCATTAGGTTACCAATAGAGAGCCAATTTAGTGGGGGAGAGGCGAGGATCAGAGTAGAAAATCCCTGATCTCTGATATTAGGGAGTAGTTTTTTGACTCCATCTGGCAGATATGAAGGCCCTTCTTCTACCTTTGCCAGTCCATTCTCCTTCCTTCATTCTCCACATCATTAATGCAAATCCCCAGTTCAAGGAGAGGCATGGTTATTTCTCTTCTGTCTCCAAGCAGCTGAATTAGAGCCTGGCTCTGCCCTATTGTCTCTGGGGCCTTTGGCTACCTGAAAAGTGGGGAAAAGACAGTTTTCCTCCTCTGTGGTTGTGTGAAGGCAATGCTGGTGGCCTGACACATTGCAGAAGGCCTCATTACTGGGAATTGTTCCCTTCTTTCCTGCTGATGTCCAAGACCAGATACATCTACCATTTTTCTGTCTGTCTATCTATCTATCTATCTATCTACCTATCTATCTATCTATCTATCTATCTATCTATCTATCTATCTATCTATCTATCTATCTATCTATCTATCTATCTATCTATCTATCTATCTATCTATCTATCTATCTATCTATCTATCTATCTATCTATCTATCTAATCTATCTAATCTATCATTTATCTATCTATCTATCTATCTATCTATCTATCTATCTATCTATCTATCTATCTATCTATCTATCTATCTATCTATCTATCTATCTATCTATCTATCTATCTATCTATCTATCTATCTATCTATCTATCTCTCTATCTATCTATCTATCTATCTATCTATCTAATCTATCTATGTATCTATGTAACTATGTATCTATCTACTTATCTATCTATCTATCTATCTATCTAATCTATCTATCTATCTATCTGCCTATCTATCTATCTATCTGCCTACCTACCTACCTACCTACCCACCTACCTACCAACCTACCTACCTACCACCCTAGCTATCTTTTTGATAATTCTTGGGCTGAAGTCAAGGCTGAGCACTGTCTCTAACACTCTACTACTTGAGCCACAGGACCAATTCTGGCTTTTATCTGTGTATGTGCTACTGAGGAATCCAACCCAGGACTTCTTGCATGCTAGGCAAACACTCTCTCACTAATCCACATTCCCTGCCCCCTCATCTTTTTTCTTAAAGTTAGTTTTACATAAGTATGCTAGCATTTTACATCGCCAGGTGTATTTTTGGAACACAGGTTATTCCTATGAACCCCGATCTATTCTTCCCCTGCCTGATTTGTGACAGTTCCTGCATTGGCCTCATAATAAAATGTAAATAAAGGCTGCTGAGAGCTTTAGTGTGCATCATATAAGGACACAGGCCTGGAATCTGAGAAGAGAAAAACGATGGGGCTGAAATGAACAGAATGATGCAGTATGCGCAATGAGCATATCTGAAAAATAAATCAGTAAATAAAAGCAGAAGCATTGCATAGAGCCTGTTTGCACTCAGGGAGGTAATATACACTTGTAAGTAGGGCATTAATACATAAACTTGGACTTTGCTTTTTGAAATTTTTTTGGTAGCCATCCCATGGCTTAAACTCAGTGTGTGATACCTTCCTCAGCTGTTTTGCTCAAGGCTGAGGCTATACCACTGCCACAACTCCACTGCCAGCCATCAGGTAGTTCACTGAACATGAGCGCCTCCCAGGCTTTCCTGCCTGGTCTGGCCTGTATCTCTTATTTGGCCTTCTCTTTCAAAGCTGAAGCTCTACCCTCTAGGCCACTGCTCCACTTCTGGTTTTCTGGTAGTTTATTGGAGACAAGAGTCCCACAGACTTTCCTGCTAGGGCTGGCTTTCAATCATGATCTCCTGAGGAGGCTTCAAGTGGTTTTCCTCAGGGATTCACCTAGGAGCCACTCCACACAAATCTTTCATCTAAATCTCGAGAGGTATTAGAGAAAAATGGAAACAGGAAGATGCTTCTAGTGTGTTCTAGATACTTAAGGTTGGAGACACAAAACACATAATTATTAGATCACTTGCTAGGCAAAAGGAGCAATGCAGACAGTATGAGCATCGTTCTAGCTTTCGGTCCTCATACCCTGAGACAGTAAATTAACTGCATCTCAATGCTAAGTGACAGAACTGGCATGTCTTGTGGACATGCTCATAAATCTTGTGACACTCAATTCTCACTTTTGGTTTCAAACCTATGACCAGAGGGGATGATGAGTAGAGAAAATCCTTCTCAGAGAATGTAGCTATAAAGAACAATGGGTAGTTGATTTATAAGTCTAAACCATTGGAATGACCCTATTAAGAAGTCAGATTGTCCAGATTACAAAACGAAGGAGAAAAGAAAGAAGGTGCCAGTGTCTGCTGACTGTAATCCGTGCTCCTCAGGAGGCTAAGATGTAGAGAATCTGAGTTTGAATCCAGCCAGCATGGGAAAGTCCATGGCACAATTATTTCATAGAGATCACAGAAAAACTTAGAAGTGGGGTTGTGACTCCAACTTAATGCACTACCCTTGAGCAAAAGGAGCTCAGGTACAAGGCCTAGGCTCATAGTTCAAACCTTGGACCTGCCCCCTCAAAAAGAACCTGCACCTCCATGTCTTTGTGTATGTATAGATACATTCCTATAAGTGAAGCTCCCGTGTAGCTATGATAAATGGCACCAAGATAGGAAATTTGTATTCAATACAATGAGTTCATAACACAGAGATTGCTTTTATGACATTACATATTCCAGGGCTCCCCTCACTGCTCCTATTGTAGCCTGAGGGTTTCTCTGCATCCCAGGCCAGCTGGAAGAAGTCTTTTTCATTGTCTGGACAGGCACACAGAAGGCCTCACTCCTGTAGAGCTGTGTATCAAACAACTCCATCTGGGCCAATTAGTGAGGAGGAGTGTGGGCGGGCTCTGAAGGTCAGGAGAAAAAGTCCTCTTTGTACAACAAGCTATCTCTCTTCCCAGTGCTCTTTTTTGACAGGAAGCCTTCATTTGTACCAACTCCCATGGCAGGCAAAATTCTGTGCACTCATCTTGCCTTTGTGAGACTATATTCCAGGGCTCAGATACAGTGCTCAGTATAATTCAGGAGTCCTTCTGGCAGACAACGAGGGCACTGAACCTAATGAAATATTCCATTGAGGGCAATGATTGGCCGATGATGCCTTTTCTAGTTTTCTGGAAGCTTTGGAAATCCAAGCACATGTTGGATATCACAAAGCTTCCAGTCATCTAGGGCTGGTAAAGCTCATCAGATTTTGAAACCTTTGACCTCTCCTAGTTGGGCCCTGGGTGACTAGGTTTTAGGGTTGAACACAGGGCCTGGGTGCTGGCAATGAGCTCAGAACAGAAGTCTAGTGCTTTACCATTTTGTGTCACAGCTTCACTTCTGCTTTCTCTCTCTCTCTCTCTCTCTCTCTCTCTCTCTCTCTCTCTCTCTCTCTCTCTCTCTCTGTATGCATATTATAGTCCTGGAGCTTGAACTCAGGACATGAGCACTGTACCTCGTTTCTCTTCTACAAGGATTGCCCTTTCCTACTTGAACCACAGAGGCACTTCAGGCTTTTCCCTAGTGATGTGGTCCTGAGAAATCAAGGCCAGGGTTTCATATATGCAAAGCACTATACCCCTAAGGCACATTCCCAGCCCTCTACTTCAGTTTGTTAGTGTGTATCTATTTTTTTTTTATTATTGCCGGTTGTAGGAGTAGAAAGCTGGGCCTCGGGCTGTCTCTGAGCTCTTCAGCTCAAATCTTGTTGTTCTACCACTTGAGCCACTTCTGGTTTTCTTGCGGTTAATTGGAGCTAAGTGTCTCAAGGACTTTCTTTCCCAGGCTAGCTTTGAGCCATGATCCTCAGATCTCAGCCTCCTGAGTAGCTAGGATGACATGCATGAGCCACCTGTGCCTGGCTCCACATAACCCTCTTTACAGGGTTCAGCACACAGCATCTTGTGAAAGACTCAGCACCCAGCACCCAATGCAGGACTCAACACACTGAAGCCGGTGAAGGACTCAGCACATTACATCCTGTGCAGGATTCAGCACACAGCACCCCGTGAGGGACTCAGAACCCCAGGAAGGACTCATCACATAGCTGTATCCCACAAGCTGTCATTAGTATTAGGGTGCTTTCATCAGTATCACGATTCTTTCAGAAACACATCACAAACTGCACAAATTTCACATCTAATAATTTAGAGGGGTGTTTTTTTGGGGGGGAGTCACCCAAAGGGATTGCACTAAAATGTTGGGGGTACTATCCTAAGATCTTTTGCTCAAGGCTAGAGCTCTACCATTTTGAGCCACAGCTCAGAGTTTCACAGACATCCTGCCAGGGCTGGGTTTTAAACCCACCAGTGTCAGGTCTCAGCCCTCAAGTATCTTGGATGACAGGGGTGAGCAAGCCAGCAGCATCTGGTTCCATGGCGCTTGGTTGCAGTGGTATACATCTGGGTATTCAGATTAGATTGCATCTGTCAGCACCAGACACCCAGCTTGCTCTGTGATGAGGTATTTGAAGTCCTATTCTTATATAGTTGCAGTCACAACATTCAATCTTTTTTGGTGCCCGTCCTGGGTCTTGAGTAAGGCTCTACACACAGTCCCTAAGATTTTATCCTCAAAGCTAGTGCTCTACTGCTTGAGCAACAGCACAACTTCCGGATTTTTATGTGCATGTGGTAGTGAGGAATCAAATCCAGGGCTTTGTATGTGCTAGCCATCACTATATAGCACTGAGCCACAGGAGTGACATTTATAAACAGATAAATATGTAGATTGGCATATATATGTGTCTACATATATATGTAGATGTATAAATATATGTATATGTATAAAACAAAAGAAAGATGACTGTATATTATGAAATTACATAAATTATATTACTGCCAATTATTGAAAAATTATTCCTTCGACTTTTAAGTATCATGGTTGAATACATAATAAAGTATTAATTGAAAATTAGTCAATGTAGTATATGTATATAGTCAATGTGTATAATTTTATACCATATTCATACACTAACTACTAACTTAATTGTTACTTTTATAACATTTATATGGATGTATATTGGAATGCGTTTCTTAGAATCTCCCACCAATCATTGTGGCAGTCCCAGGATTTGACCTCCAGGCTTAAGTTGAGGTTTCAGCTATGGCTACCATAATAGCCAGTCAAACATCAGCATGTAAGGTGATGTACACTTTCTGGGCCTTGTCAATTAGACCCAGGATGGTCACAATGCAAAGCGAAAAAATGTAAAACCACCTTCTGGATCTTCTCCTTTTTATCTTTCTCCTTTTTATTTTTATTTTTTGCTAATCCCGAGATTTGAACTTGGGTCCTAGGATCCCAAGCTCAGCTGTGGCAGAGATGCCAAGACCTGAGTTCAAGCCCCATGTTTGGCCAAAAAACATAATAAAGCCCTGGCTTGGAATTTTTTTGGATTTTTTTGGAATTTTTCTGGCTGGCATGGGATTTGAACTCAGGGTCTGGGTAATTCTGTGGCATTGTGGGTGAAGGGGAAGCTCTCGGTCCTTGAAGACAAGAAATTCAGACCAGTTCCCAGGGCCTGAATTGAAGCCCCAGCACTGGAAAAAATGATATTCATATATGATCACTGTTTACATACATGGGTTTAGTAAGTATGACATTTATTACCCTTATTTATTTATTATTATTACACATATAACATTTCATTTATTACATCCTATCACACAGGATATATTTGCATATGGATTATACACCATACTGAGACCCAGGAATTTTTTTCAAGAAAAAAAATGTGTCGAAAGTGGTTTCTTACTCCATGAATAAAATTTGGCGATGCTGGGATTTCAACTCACAGCCTACAATGGCCAATCCATAAATGGGGTCAAAGTCTTAGCACACCAACCTCTGGCAAACTGAGCTGCCAGGAAGTTCTAAGGACGTGTGATCAAGCCACAGTAGTGCCCTATATATATATATATATTGATAGATGTGTAGAAAGCTATATATATATATATACACATACATATATATATATATCCACACACACACACACACACACATATATATATATATATACATATATACAGAGAGAGAGAATGTGAGGATATCATTAAATTATATAAATACACTTACCAATTATTAGTTATTAAATTATGTCTCCATTTAATGAAGTATCATGACTGAATTCTTATAAAAATTTTAATAAAAATTAGTCAATATCCTTCCATTAGGGGAATCATACGATGGTGCTAGAATGGAAGCTATAAATCCAATAATTTTTGTGTGGCATTCTAAAATAGAATCATGAATTAACTGCAAAATTAATTATTATTTTGATAGCATTCCATTAGCATTCACATAAATAGGAACTAGTCTGTCAGGATCTCTCTCCATTTGTGGGTGGTAGTCCTGGCATTCGAACTCCAACGCTAGGTAGTTTACCTCCAATGAAAACCATTGGAATAATACTGTGAAGATTTCAGATTGTCACGTTGAAAAAAAGAACAACAAGAAGAAAAGAAAGCCAGGTGTCAGTGGTTCCTGCCTGTAATACTAGCTCCTCAGGAGGCTGAGATGTATAGAATGCCAATTTAAATTCAGCTTATTTCTAAGAGATCCCAGGAAAATATCCCCATGTGTTGGAGCTGTGGCTCAAGGGCAGAGGACTACCCTTGAGCAAGTGGAGATCAGGGATAGGGCCTAGGCTCATATTTCAACCTCAGACCTGCCAAAGAAAAAAAAGAAGGCAATAACTCCATGTCTCTGAGTATGGATGGATGATCTATGGATGTCACAAAGGATTTACAATATAATCAATGTGACATCACATTGTCATTATGACATCAGCTCATTGTGACATCACAAATATGTAATGACATCATACCAGAATGATATCACATTGTCATTGTGACATCATATATACATTATGAATGCCTATTATTTGATTTCATTATATTTTATATGTGGCATGTGGGATCATATCAAAAACATTTTGACTTCATAATAATTGTGACATCATAATTTCTTTGTGATGTAACATTGCCATTGTGATATCTCTAAACATCTGTAACAACTCAAACATGACCTCTCCTCATGTTTTGTGACATGTTGCCACTGTGTTATGTTAGGCTCATTGAGAGCTCAATCTCTTTTTGACATATTATTTCAGGTGTGATATGAAATATTAGCACTATGCTGTGACATCATGAAAATTGTGACATCACACTACTAGATTTAATTACCATTGTGTCACATTGTCACATCACAAATCTGCTCTGACTTCATCACATTTGTGCCAACAAATGCTTTGGAATCGTCACAAGTCCATTCTAAATTTATATACTCATTGTGAGTTAATGAAAATTGAGGTCTGGACTGCCATTTTCACATCACCAATCTACTGCGACATCACAAAACTATTTTGAACTCATCTCTATTATGGCATCACCAACTAATTGTGATATAACAACACTATTATGACATTATAATTTGACATCATATTGCAATTGTGATATTACATACTTTCACAAACCTATTATGATCTCATTACATCTTAGAAAATTCATGGCCTTTGGGATATCAAGCCCCTTCTGTGAATTGTATCATAGTGAATTTCTAGCAATTGAAATATGAAATAAGATGTCACATTACAACTAGTTTGGACATCATTAACTCATTTTTATATCAATAATCATATCATTTTTATATCATTAACACTTTGACAACCGAAACCTGTTAGCAACTTTAGCACTTTTAACAAAAAACATGGCCTTTGCATCATTATACTTCATTTGTGTATGTTGAGACTTCACTCTCATATCCTCATCATAAATTAATGGCAATTAAATTCTGACATGCCATTGTGACATCATAAACCCTTCGTGACATCATTACCAGTGTGAAATCCGACTGTTGTTATGACACCATCAGCTCATTGTGACATCACCAGGCTACAGTAACATCATAGCATTATGACATCACATTGCCATTTTGCTGTCATAGACACATTGTAAATGTATATCCTGTGATTTCATTCTTTTTCAAATGTGGCATTATTAGTTGATATCAGAAACACATTGTTACCTCATAACCATTGTAACATTACAAACTCTGTGTCACGTCATAACCAGTGTGACATCACGATGTTGTTATAACACCTTTAGCTTATGACATTATAGCACTTGCCATTATGTCATTGTGACATCATAGTCACATTATGAATGCCTAATCATTGTATTTGAAATGTGGCATGTGGGTTGATATCAGAAACTCATTGTGATGTCATAAACATTGTCACATCAAAATCCCTTTGTGACATCAATTTGTCAATGTGACATCACAATGGCAATGTAATGCTACTAAGACATCGTGATATCACAATGGTCATGAACTCACAAATGGTTTCTGATATCAACCGACATGCCACATTAAAAATAGAATGAAAAACTTAATAGGCAAGCACAACGTGTGTATGACATCAGAATGACAATGTGATGTTACAATGCTATGATGTCATTGTAGTTTTACATGTCAAAATGAGCTGATGGTGTCATAATGGCAACATGATGTCACAATTATGATGAAGTCAGAAAGGATTTGTTATGTTTCAATGGTATGTCTGTCAGTTGTCATTAGTTCCCCATAAGGATATGGATACAAAAAAGGTTCTGTGAGGTCACAGAGGCCATGTATGTTTTAAAGGTGGTAAGAGGTCTTAATTGGAATGGCACAATGTGATTCATAATATCAAAATGGAAATGACATGTGCCATTGTGTTTTTGATGTCACCGTGGTGGTGATGAGATCACTACGGTTTTGTGATGTCACAGTTTGTTTGTAATATCAGAATGATATATCTAATTTCAATTACTTAGAATTCAATATGAGGATACCAGGAGATAGAAGAAGCTTCATAGTATGAGGTCATATTATGAGAAAACCCAATGGGACAGTGATTTCACAAACAAAATGTGATGTCTCAACATCTTATTATAAGAATGTTTTGATGTCACAATTGGTGACGCCATACTGATGAGGTGGTCGTAATAGATTGGAGATGTCCCAAGGGGTTCATGATGTCACAATGGCATATGGGATCTCAGTTGTCATTAACTCACCATGAGTATATGAGTTTGGGAAGGGATTCTGATGTCACTAATGTATATGTAGTCAAAAAGGTGAAGAACTAAAAGATCTGAGATGTTACAAAGTGACACAAAGGTTATGATGTCCAGCAGTGTGATATCAATATGTTACACTGGATTTTAGATATCTCATGTCATATCTGAAATATGAGGTCAAACACAGATTTTTCTACTCACAAAAAAGGGCCTAAGATATCACAATAGCATGTCACAAAAGTTATGAGGACAGGAGAGGTATTTGATGGCACAGTGAGTTAGTGATATAACAAAGGCAATGTGCTGTGACAAAGAGATTTTGATGTCACAAAGGTTATGAGTTCACAGTGATTTCTTGATATCAACCCACATGGCACATTTGAAATAGAACAAAATCAAAGAATAGGCATTCACAATGGGTCTATGACATCAAAATGACAAAGGGATGTCAAGACAGCAATGTTTGATAGGATATGAACTCACTAACTTGCTCATATAACTGTAATCCCTCTGTACACTATACTTATAATAAAAGACACAGAATTTTAAAAAGGAGAAAAATGGTATGGTGTCATTTGGGTTTGGTGATGTCACAATGAGATGATGGTGTTATGATGACAATGTGATTTCACAGTCACAATTATTGCAGAAAGTATTTGTGATGATACAATACTATGTGTGATCACAATTTTCATTAGTTCACTATGAGGATATGGCTACACAAAGGTCTGTGATGCCACAGAGGTTATGTGTTTCTTTAAAGGTGATAAGAGCTCACATAGCTTTGTGATGTCACAATGTGATTGTTAAAGCACAACAGCAATGTGATGTCACAATGGGGTTGTGATGTCACAGTGGTGATGAGGTCAAAATGAGTTTGTGTTGTCAATATGAGTTTGTAATATCACCATGACATGTCCAATTTTAATTTCTACTAGTTCACAATGAGGTTAAAATTTCTTTTTTTTTTTAATTTTATTTTATTTTATTTGAGAACATACTGTACAGAGGGGTTACAATTACATGGGCAGGATAATGCATACATTTCTTAACAAGCATTGCAGCCTCCTCCTTTGTTTACCCTTCATCTCCCTTCCCAGCCTCCCTCCTCCCCCCCACCGACATTGTAAAGCTGGTTTTGACATGACATTTTGTACTTCTCATTGTTGCAACAGGTCCACCTGAATCCTTAAACGACTTGTTTGTCCCCGTCTCCTCCACATGTTATACTGACATCAAATATAGTGAAAGCGGGGGTTACACTGTGGGGGAGGGACATACAAAGCAACAAAGAAATAATCTTATAAATGCATTAGAAACACATGCATGAAAGAAACAAAAACATTAAATACATATTTGAGGGTTCGTTTTCCTAACATCACATTCTCTGATTTTTTCCGCTTGACTCATACCTGTACTAGATATTGCAAATAAGGGAAACCATGGGACCTATGTTTCTTTGGGCCTGGCTTACTACACTTAATATAATTTTTTCCAAGCCTTTCCATTTCCTAACAAATGGGGAAATGTAATTCTTTCTGATGGAGGCATAGAATTCCATTGTGTATATATACCACATCTTCTTGATCCATTCATCTACTGAGGGGCATCTGGGTTGGTTCCATTTCTTAGCTATGGTAAATAATGCTGCAATAAACATAGTTGTGCTGGTAGCTTTAGTGTGGCCTTGTTTGTGATCATTTGGGTAAATGTCCAAAAGTGGGATTGCTGGGTCATTGGGGAGCTCTATGTGGAGTCTTTTGAGGAACCTCCATACTGCTTTCCAAAGTGGTTGAACAAGTTTATATTCCCACCAACAATGAAGTAAGGTTCCTTTCTGTCCACATCCCCTCCAGCATCTGTTGTTGTTAGAGTTCTTGATTTTTGCCATTCTAACTGGAGTGAGGTGATATCTCAATGTTGTTTTGATTTGCATTTCTTTTATGGCTAGGGATGTTGAACATTTCTTCATGTGTCTATTGGCCCTCCTTCTTTCTTCTTCAGAGAAGCTTCTCTTTAAGTCTTTCCCCACTTACTTATTGAGCAGTTGTTTCTTTGAGGATTTGTTGTTGGATGCTTTAATTTTTTGAGTTCCAAGTATATTTTAGATATGAGACCCTTGTCCGTTGTATGGCTAGTAAAGATCTTCTCCCAGTCCGTGGGCTTTCTATTGATCTTGCTAGCTATGTCATTTGCTCTGCAGAAGCTCTGCAACCTTATACAATCCCATTTGTTCAACCTTTCTTTGATTTGTTGTGTTTCCTGGTCTCTATTCAGAAAATTTCGGCCTGAGCCAAGGAGACCCAGGGTTTCTCCTATTCCATCCTGTAATGTTTTCAGAGTGTCTGCTTTGAGTTCAAGGTCTTTGATCCATTTGGAGTTGATTCTGGTGCAGGGTGATATATAAGGATCTAGCTTTAGTTTTCTACATGTAGTTAACCAGTTTTGCCAGCACCATTTACTGAAGAGGCTGTCTGTCTTCCATTCTATTGTTTTAGCTCCCTTACCGAAGATTAGATGGCTATAGGTCTGTAGGTTCATTTCCGGGTTTTCAATTCTATTCCATTGGCCCTGAGGTCTGTTCTTATGCCAATACCAAGCTGTTTTGATTACTATGGCTTTATAGTAGAGTTTGAAATTTGGTATTGATATTCCTCCAGCAGTGTTCTTTCCGTTGAGGAGCGTTTTTGCTATTCGGGGTCTTTTATTGTTCCATATGAATTTTTGGATTGCCTCTTTTATTTCCTTGAAGAATGAGGGTGGAATTTGGATAGGTATTGCGTTGAATTTGTAGATAGCCTTGGGAAATATTGCCATTTTCACGATGTTAATCTTTCCAATCCAGGAGCATGGGAGGTTTTGCCATTTTTTAAGTTCTGTGTTGATTTCCTTTTTCAAGATTTTAAAGTTTTCATCATAGAGGTCCTTCACTTCTTTAGTTAAGTTAATTCCTAGGTATTTTATTTTTTGTGGGGCTATTACAAATGGAGTTGCTTTCCTAATTTCAGCCACACTTTTCTCATTGTTGGCATACAGAAAAGCCATTGATTTTGGGGGATTAATTTTATAACCTGCTACTTTGCCAAAGTTTTGAATCAGCTTGAGTAATTTGGGAGTGGAGTCTATGGGATTCTTTAAATACAAGATCATGTCATCTGCAAAGAGGGAGAGTTTTATTTCTTCTTTCCCTATTTGGATCCCCTTTATGTCTGCATCTTGTCTTATTGCTGTAGCTAGGCATTCTAATACTAGATTGAAGAGAAGTGGAGAGAGTGGGCATCCTTGTCTTGTTCCTGAGTTAAGAGGAAATGGCTTTAGTTTTTCACCATTGAGTATAATGTTGGCTGTAGGTTTGTCATATACAGCCTTTATTGTATTGAGGAATGTTCCATGGATTCCTAATTTTTCCAAAACCTTCATCAGGAAGGGATGTTGGATCTTGTCGAATGCTTTTTCTGCGTCTATTGAGATAACCATGTGGTTCTTATTCTTGCTCCTTTTGATGTGATGAATAATATTAATTGATTTGCATATATTGAACCAGCTTTGCATCCCTGAATTGAATCCTGTTTGATCGTGGTGTATGATTTTTTGGATGAATTGTTGAAGTCGGTTGGCCAAAATTTTGTTGAGAAGTTTTACATCAATGTTCATCAAAGAAATGGGTCTATAGTTCTCTTTCTTTGATGAGTCCCTGCCTGGTTTTGGGATGAGGGTTATGATGGCTTCATAGAATGTGTTCGGTAGTGAGCTTTCTCTTTCAATTTAATTGAAGAGTTGGAGGAGAATTGGTGTGAGCTCTGCTTTGAAGGCCTTGTAAAATTCCGCTGTAAAACCATCTGGTCCTGGACTTTTCTTAGCTGGGAGGTCTCTTATCGCTGTTTCTATTTCAATGCTTGATATGGGCCTGTTAAGATAGTTAACTCATCTTGGTTTAGTTTTGGCATGTCAATAATTGCTAGGAAGAGGTCCATTTCTGTCAAGTTCTCAAACTTATTAGCATAAAGTTTTGAGAAGTATTCCCTTATAATGTTCTGAATCTTGGTTGTTTCAGTGCTGATGTTTCCATTCTCATCTCTGAGTTTATTAATTTGGGTGTGTTCTCTTCTTTTTCTGATAAGATTTGCTAAGGGTCTGTCAATTTTGTTAAGTTTTTCGAAGAACCAACTCTTTGTTTTGTTGATTCTTTCTATAGTTTTTTTGGATTCTAATTCATTTAATTCTGATTATTTCTTTCCATCTACTGGATTGGGGTTTATCTTGCTGCTCTTTTTCAAGGAGGTTTAGATGTGTCATTAAATTGTTAGTTTCAGATCTCTCCAATTTGTTGATGTAGGAGCTCAGAGCTATAAACTTGCCTCTGAGTACTGCCTTTGCTGTGTCCCAGAGGAGCTGGTATTTTGTGTGTTCATTTTTGTTGAATAGCATGAACATTTGAATTTCCTTTCTAATCTCTTCCATGACCCACTCATGATTCAGCAGTGTGTTGTTCAGCCTCTATGTGATACCGGACTTTCTTTGGTGGCTTTTGGTGTTGAGTTCTAATTTTATTCCCTTGTGGTCAGAGAGAATGCAAGGTATAACTTCAATGTTTCTGAATTTAGACAAGTTTGCTTTGTGGCCTAAAATGCGGTCTATTTTAGAAAACGTTCCATGTGGTGCTGAGAAAAATGTGTATTCCGATGCTGCTGGGTGAAATGTTCGGTAAATGTCTGTTAAGTCTAGTTGATCTATGCAGCTGTTTAGATCTGCCGTTTCTCTGTTGAGTTTTTGCCGAGTTGATCTATCTAGTGTGGTGAGTGGTGTGTTAAAATCCCCAACAATTAATGTCTTTGGATCTATATGGGATTTGAGGGAAAGTAGTGTTTCTTTGATAAATTTGGGTGCTCCATTGTTTGGCGAATAGATATTTAGAATTGTAATATCCTCCTGAAGGAGAAATCCTTTAATTAGTATGTAGCGACCTTCTTTATCTCTTTTCACGAATTTTAATTTGAAGTCTATTTTATCTGATATTAGGATTGCAACTCCCGCCTGTTTATGCGGTCCGTTTGCTTGGTAGATTTTGTTCCAGCCTTTAACATTGAAAATGTGTTTGTTTTTACAGGCAAGATGTGACTCCTGCAGGCAGCAGATAGAAGGATCTTTTTTTTTAATCCAACTAGACAGTCTATATCGCTTAATTGGAGAGTTCAGTCCGTTAACATTAAGAGATAGGACTGAGAGGTATTTGGGTGTTCCTGCCATGTTATCTACCTTCTTGGGGGCTGCGAAAACTGGGTTCTTCCTATGGTTCTTGGATTCTCAGTTTGGGTGCAGTTTCTTGGCCTTTATTGCGGTCTTGTTGGTTTTCTATGTGTAGGACATCTTTAAGAATCCTTTGTAGGGCTGGTTTGGTGGAGATGTATTGTTTCAAATTTTCTTTGCTATGGAAGGTTTTTATTTGGCCTTCAGTTATGAAGGAGAGTTTAGCTGGGTACAGTATTCTTGGTTGATAGTTGTTTGTTTTTAGGGCATGGCATACATCATTCCAGGCTCTTCTTGCTTTGATTGTCTCTGCTGAGAAATCTGAGGTGATTCTAATTGTTTTCCCTTTATAAGTGATTACCCTTTTCTCTCTGACAGCTTTAAGGATCTTTTCCTTGTTCTGAGTTGATCCTGTGTGGATTATAATGTGGCGGTGGGATGTCCTATTCTGGTCTCGTCTATTTGGGGTTCTAAAGGCTTCTTGTATCTGGACAGGCCTATCTTTTTGCATGTTTGGGAAGTTCTCTGCTAGGATCCTGATAAACAAATTTCCTAGACCATTAACTTCTGTTTCTAGGTGCTCCTCTACACCCATTATCCTTAGATTAGGCCTTCTGATGGTGTCTTCCAGGTGTTGGATAGATCTATCATATTTCTTGGACTTGTCTTGGATGGTTGTATGTTCTTTCTCTATAATATCTAGGCTGTCTTCAATCCCTGAGATTCGATCTTCTGCATGGTCTAACCTGCTGTCAAGACTCTCTACTTTGTTTTTTATCTCTTTTCCTTCTAGTTGGTCGGCTTTGATGGCTTCAAGTTCTTTGTTGAAGCTCTGTTTTAGTTCTTGTATGAATTTCTTTACTCCCTTAATTTGGTGTTCAATGTTTGTCCTCAAATCACTTAGTTGATTGGTTATGGTTTCTTTGGGCTCCCATTCCTTCTGTTGGGTTCCATTCAGCATTCCCTTTGTGGTCTCCCTGACTTCCTTCAGCTCTTTGTTAATGGATTCCATGAATGCCTTTAGTGATCTTTGTGTGTTCTCTACCTGGTCTCTCAATTCCTGTATTACTCTTTGATTAGCTTCGTCCCGTTCGTGGTATTCCTGCAGATCTCTTTGAGTGTTCTCAGCCTGCTCACGCCATTCCTCCCTTTCTCTGAGTATTCTCAAGTTGTTCACGCAAATCCTGTATCAGTTTTTGAGTAGCTTCCTCACGCTTATGATATTCCTGTATAAACTTCTGGGATGCCTCCTCTCTCTCCCTATCACGCTCATACAGAGTCCTTTGTACGTTGTCAAACTTTTCATTTATCATGTTTGCCAGCAGTGTTTGTAGAGCTGTTTGGGAACTCTCCTCTGGATTATTCATTATCTGTTCTAACCCCTGATTATCAAGATTGGGAATTGAGATACCCGAATTTGCCATTTTTCTTGTGTTTTTCCGGCTTACTCTGCCCATTTGAGATGAAGATAGCACCAGTTTTGTGCTAGAACACTATCTTAAGGCAACCATCAACCAAAGTTTGCATTTGTACAGTCAATAGTCTACAGATACAATCTAGTTCAACAGATACATCTATTCGACATCAAACAACTATATGTTAAAGGACTTCGAACCGCAGAGAAGAATTTGGAAAACCAGAAATTATTAGGGTTAGGGAGAGATGTGGGTAAAAAATAGGAACAGATTGGTGTGGGGAGGCACAGGGAGAGTTAACTATGTCCTAATCACAATGCAGGAAATAGGTTGGGTAGGATGCACGTAGAGAAAGAGAGAAAAAGAAGAAAGGGAAAGGGGAATGAAAAGAGACCAGAAAAAAAATAGAAATGTAAAAATTAATGTTATTTTAGAGATTAAAAGACCATCTATTTATAAAGGAATATGAATATGTTGAGATTAAGGGAGGGAAATAGAGGAGATGTGAAAAACTTTAAAAAAATGCTTAAAATATTATATAGGTATAAAGAGGTAGTACTGCTATTACTGAATTTAAGTCTCAGAGGTTTTGAATTGAGTAATAAGTTTGTGGATTAAGTGTGTACACAATGGGGGATAGGGTCTACTGGTTAACTACGGGTTTTTCTGAGGATGTGCAGGACAAGAGTTAAGTCACATAAAGAAGAACAAAGAGGAAAAGTTGGAAAGGATAGGGAAGTGAGAAGAAAAGCTCAGAAGTTCAGTAGAGCTAGACAAAAAACAAAAAGATAATTAAGAATGAAAGAAAAAGAGAAAGAAGACAAGAAAAGAAAGGAAAACACACATTCACGTATTCCTAAAATAAAAATTATAAGAGGAGAAAAAAGAAAAAACTTAATGGAAAACAATTATTTTTTTAGAAGAGGCAAAAATTAAAGATTAATAAAAGTTTTAGAAAAGCAAAAAAATTTTTTATATATATAAGGTAACAAAAAACGAAAACAAAACAAAACAAAAAAAGAAAAAAAGAAAAGAAGAAGAAGAAAAAAAAAAGTTCTTTGATTTTTTTTTTTTGGGAGGGGTGAGAAGAGTCCTGTATCTCCCTTTTGTCTGTAACCAGAGTCTGGTTGGAGTCTCTGGTCAGCTTGAGGTCCTGTGGCTTGATTGGTTTCTTAAGTCAGTTTGTTGGAACAGGCAGAGAAATGCTCTGCTTTACCCAAGATTTTGAGATCCCCCTCCCAGGTTAGTTTACTGGGAGGGTGATCTGCTTTGAGAATCACAAAAGAGGGGGATGCAGTGATGAGGCTAGGTTCTGGGTAGAGTTGAGGCCTTTCAACAAACAGTAGCTTTTCCCTGGGGCTATTTTGTGAAAAAAAACTCACAGCACCCAGCCTGGAGCCATTCTCAGGGTTTCTGTTTTTCAATTGATTGTGGTGGCTGCTAGAGGGAGGGGCAGCCTCTGGCTCTGGTTACCCGGTGAGGAGAGCCACTCCAATGGCTGGCGCCTGAGCTGGGTGACTTTTCCCTGGATGGAACTGAGTCTGTGAGGTCACTTCGCCGTTAAGTTTTTGTGACCTGCTAAATGACTAGTTTTATTCCAGGGCCTGAGCTGGAGCTAGCCACTCCTCCGAGCTTTGTCGGTATCCAAGATGGAGATCACCGGTGCTTGGGGGGGGGGGGGGAAGGGGTGGCCTTCCCTCCACTGCTCCCTGAGAAGGAGTGAGGAAGTCGGGCTTCTACTCACGCCGAGTCTTGGATCCCGGGTCGTCTCTGGTCTGCAAATTGCAGGATGAAGTTGTCAGCTCCTTGTCGGTTCTTGCTGGTGTTGAGTAGAATCCGCTCGTCCGCTGCGTCTGGCTCCTTTGTCCCGGACTGTGTCTCAGGTGTGCCCCCTCGGCGGTGGTCGCTGCCGCGACCCTGCCGCTGCCGCAGCAGCTGCTGGCAGGCGCTCAGATGTGTCTGCTTGGCTTCCCCTCTCTTGACTAACTCTCTGTCCTGTGATGGCACACTTGGTGTGATTCTCTGGCTTGGGACTGTTCACTGGAACTCTGAAACTGTTTTCTATGCAAGAGCTTGTTCAGATTCCAGCTTCTCCTCCGCCATCTTCCCGGAACTCAGAGGTTACAATTTCAAAGAAAGAATCTTAAGCTCCAAAGACCATGAGTTTTTAGTCATAACTTGTATGATATGCAAACATTAGGATATTTTAGTCCTTCAGTATGCTTAGAATCTGTTTTCAAACTCATAATAATTCAGGTATGACATATGATATCTATCATAAATTGACTTACATAATGACCATTGTGACATCATATTGATAGACATCAAGACCAAGACCATGGTGTCACATTGTGAACTCACAAATCTGTTAGGACTTCATCACATTTGTGCCAACACATGACATTGGAGACAACACAGTCCCTTTGTGAACTCATATCTTTATTGTGAATTAATGACATTTGAGATCCAGCATACCATTGTGATATTTCCAACCAGTTGTGACACAAACAAGACCACACTAAAGCTACCAGCACGACTATGCTTATTGCATCATTATTTACCATATCTAAGATACGGAACCAACCCAGATGCCCCTCAGTAGATGAATTGATCAGGAAAATGTGGAATTCTATGCCTTCATCAGAAAGAATGACATTGACATTGTCCCATTTGTTAGGACATAGAAAGGCTTGGAAAAAGTTATATTAAGTGAAGTAAGCCAGGCCCAAAGAAACATAGGTCCCATGGTTTCCTTATTTGCAATAATGAGTATATGTCTGAGTCAAGCAGAAAAGGTCAGATAAGTTGATGTTACTGGAATGAACCCTAAGATAAGTATTCAAATTTTTTTTTCCTTTCATTAAATTTTTTCTATCATATTTATAAGATGATTTCTATGTAGCTTTGTATGTCCCTCCCCCACAGTATAACCCATACTTTCACTGTATTTGATGTGGGTATAGTTTGTGGAGGGGAAGGGAAAAAAATAACAAATCCTTTAACTAGGGATAAAGGAGGACCCATTGCAACAATGAGATGTACAAGTCATTTTGTGGAAAAAGAAACTTAAAAACTTTGGTGGGGGGTTGGAGGAGGATTGGGTGGGGAGAGGGGAGGAGAATGGGAAGAGTTGGGAAGGGGAAACAACCAGGAGGCAATAATGCTTGATAAGAAATGTACTCGTTATCTTGCCCATGTAATTGTAACTTCTCTGTACGGTATTCTCACAATAAAAAAAAAAAAAAAAAAACAAACAAGACATTACAAACCCCCTCCCAAAAAAATTGTGACAGAACAAACTTATAGTAGAAACACATTGTGATCTAATAGCCATTGTGGTAGCACAATCCCTTTGTGACCCCACATTTCCATAGTGATATCACTAACCCACTGTGAAATTCCAATCCTCTCATACCAATCCAGGTATGAAATGTGATACCCAAATCCAGTGTGACATTTAGATCATAGTGACATCACACTGAAAGATGTTAAGAGCATTTTGTCACATTCTGACATCACACACCTGTTAGGACTTCATCACTTTTGTGACAAAGCATGCCTTTGAAGATACCAGAGTCCCTTTATGAGCTCATATACATATTGTGAGTTAATGACAATTGAGATCACATGTGTCATTTTGATATCACCAACCCATTTTGACATCACACACCTCTTGTAAACATCACTTGTGTGGCATCACCAATTGTGATATCAAAACCTTATTAAGTTATCATATTGCAACATCACATTGCCATTATTATATCCCTGTTCCATAGTGTTTTCTAAAACCTAGTATGTCTTCATAGCATTTTAGAAAATTCATGGCCTTTTATACTTCAGTCTTCTTCTGTGAACTCATATCCTCATTGTATAATAGTAGAAACTGAAATTGGACATGGGATTATAAGATGTGTCTTCACAAAACTATTTGATTTCATTACCAATTTGACATCCAAACCCATTGAGAACTTTCATTGCCATTTGACATCACTATCACATTTTGACATCCCAAACCTATTAGGACCTCTTAGCACCTTTGAAGAAAACATGGCCTTTGTGACATCACAGTCCCCTTGTGTAACTATACCCTCATTATGAACTTCCAATTGGTATCAGACATGCCATTGTAATATCACGAACCCTTTGTGGCATCACCAGTGTGACATAACATTTTCATTATGACAGTGTCAACTACTTTTGACATCACAAAAGTACAATGACAAGATAGCATTATGAGATCACATTGTCATTGTGATGTTACAGATAGATGTGAATGCCTTTTTTTAATTGTTTTTTTTTCTGGTTGTGAGGTTTGAACTCTGTGCTTGGTTGCTGTCATTGCTCTTCTGCTCTAGGTGAACACTCTATCACTTGAGCCACAGCACCACTTCTGGTTTTCTAGTCGTTTTTATTGGAGATGAGTCTCATGAACTTTCCTGCCTGAGCTGGCTTTGAACTATGATCCTCAGATCTCAGCCTCCTGAGTAGCTAGGATTACAGGTGTGAGCCACCAGTGCAAGGCTATTTCATTCTATTTCAAATTTGACATGTGTGTTGATATCAGAAACATAATGTGACCTCATAACCATTGTAACATCATAAATCAGCATTGACATCAAATTGTCATTATGACACCATCAGCTCATTGTGACATCACCAAACGACAATGGCATCATAGCAGTATAAATCACAGTGACATTATTACATCAGAGACATAACAGCAGAAAGGACTATTGTATGAATTCATTCTATTTCAGAAACCCATTTTGATAATATAACCATTGTGATATCACAATACATTGTGACATCATATTGCCATTGTGATGTCATTATCCTGCTGTGCCATAACAAACCAGTCCTGTCCTTATAAGTTTTGTGCCATGCTGCCCTCATTATATATTAGGCCCTTTGTGAGCTCATAATCTGCTTTCAATCTCATATTTCTGGTATGACATATGATATCAGAAATCCCCTGTGACATCATATTGCCAGATTTCATGAATATTGTGTCACATGGTGACATCACAAAACAGTTAGAACAGCATCACATTTGTGACAACACATGCCTTTGGAGACATTACAGTCCCTTTTTGAACTCATATTCATTGCCAATTAATGACAATTGAGATCTGCCATGCCACTCTGACATCATAAACCCATTGTGACATCACAAATTTATTGTGCTCATCATGAGAATGGCATCAACAACTAATTGTGGTATCAAATCATTATTTGGACATTATATTGTGGTATTGCCGTTGTGACATCATTGTTCCATTGTGTTTTTACAAACCTATTATGGCGACATCACATCTTAGAAAATTCATGGCCTTTGAGATTTTAAGCTTTTTCTGTGAACTCATGTACTTATGACCCCTAAGGCAATGAGACAAGCCATTGAGTCACAATTATTATAATAAAACAATTTACAATAGAAAGGTGACTGTAATTACCTTATCCTGGACTGGATACCCAGGTCCAAGAGCATCCTTTACCAACAAACCTCAGAACTTCAATGGGCAGCCCCACCCTTTTTAATTGGTCTGCAAACCACCAACCAAAAAATTATGATCTCCAAAGCTCCAAACCTCAATGGGCAAGGCTTTTTACTTTTCCATTCCTCCCTCCTTCACTACAGAGCTGTCCTTCCTTCCTGGTCTTTGCCTTTATCCCTTCTACCACTTCCTTCTCTCTTCAGGCCTCTCCACTCTCCACAGGCCTGCCCTACTCTGCCCCAGTGACCACTTGCCAACCTTCTGCTCTCCATCAACTTCTTCTCTTCTCAGGTTTTTCCCTTTATTCCAGCCAGGTAGCACCTATTTTTATTTCCCCTTCCAATGCTCCGAAAATGCAAGCTATATATAGGTTTACCTCTCTTCACTCCAACGGGTCTTCTGCGCAACAGTTTTCAACCATCACTTCCCAAACTGCCCAATGCACAATCACTTCTTGACAGCTCACCATGTGAGGCTTGACACTTCGCCTTTGGCGGCATTCCCCACACTCTCCCGTGGGCCAGGCCAAGAACTAACAATGATTATCAGTTCTCACAGATAATTCTGGCCCCACTGGTAATTACAGTATCCTCATAGTGAATTAGAAGAAATTGAAATTGTGTATGTCATTGTTATATTACGAACTTGATAAGACATCACTAACCCATTGTGACCCTATCACCGTGGTGACATCACAAACTCATTGGGATATCATATTGCCATTGTGCCACCATGATCACATTGTGACATCCCAAACCTATTATGACCTCAGAAACTTTGAAAGAAAGCATGGCCTTTGCGAAATCACAGGACTTTTCGTATCCATACCCTTATTTTGAGCTAATGACAATTGAGATGAGACATGCCATTTTAACATCTCAAAACTTTATGACATCATCACCAGTGTAATATCACATTGTCATTATGACATCAGCCCATCATGACATCATAAAACAATGATATCATAGCATTATGATATCACATGGTCATTGTGATGCCACAGACACATTGGAATGCCTATTCTGTAATTTCATTCTATTTCAAATGTGGCAGGTGGGTTGATATCAGAAATACATTGTGACCACATAACCATTATGACATCACAATACCTTGATGACACCATATTGCAATTATGATATCACTAACCCACTGTGACATCACAAACTGTCCTATTATCATACATTTTTGACATGCTTCCAGTGTGATCTCTTAGGCCTCTCTGAGTTCATAAACTGTTCAACTCATAATACTTCAGGTATGACATGTGATATCAGAGATCTACTGTGACATCATGACCATTGTGACATCACACTGCAAGATATCATGACCACTGAGTCACATTGTGACATCACAAAGCTGTTAAGACTTATGACATTTGTGCCAACATATGCCTTTGGATACATCATTAACCCTTCTGAACTTATATATTCATTGTCAGTTAGAGATCTGGCATGAGATTTTGACATCACCATCTCATTGGGAAATCACAAACCTATGTGACCTCATCACCTGTATTTTGTGATCACCAACTATTTGTGATTTCAAAACAATACTATCCCATGTAATGGTAACATCACATTACCAATCGGATTTTCACCATTGCATTTTCACCAACCAATTATTTCCTCATAATATTTTACAAAATTCATGGCCTTTCTGACTTCTAGCTCCTTATGTGAACTAGTATCTTCATTGTGATCTAGTAGAATGAAATTGGACAAGTAATGGTGATATTACAAATTCATTGTGACACCATTATCCAAGTGTGACCTTATCACCACTGTGACATCAAAAACCCATTGTGACATCACATTGCCACAGTGATATCTCGGTCACCTTGTGACATCCCAAATCTGTTTGACCACTTAGCACTTTTGAAAAAGCACATGGTACCTGTGACATCACAGTCCCTTTGGGTAACCATATCCTCATTGTGAACAAAGGACAACTGACATCAGACATGCCATTGTAACATTACAAACACTTTGTCACATCATCTCCAGAGTGAGATCACATTGTTGTTATGATACCATCAAATCATTGTGACATCCCAAAATGACAATGACGTCATAGCATTATGACATCACATTTTCATTGTTAGGTCATAGAGACAATGTGATTGCCTATTCTGTGGTTTCATTATATCTCTAATGTGACATATAGGTTGATTTCAGAAACCCATTGTGACCACATCACCATTGTGACATTACAATCCCTTTGTGACCTCATATTGACATTGTGATATTATTAATACAATGTAACATCACAAGCCTCTCTTGTCCTCATAAATTTTGTAACAAGTGTCTACCTTGACCTGGGCTGGATGTCCACATCTAAATGCAGCTTCAACCATGAACCCTCAGACCTCCAAAGAGCAGCCCAGTCATTTGTTATCTGGTCTGCAAACAAGCAACCCCAAAAATAATGATCTCCAAGGCTCCACACTTCAAAGGACAAGGTTTTTTTCTTTCTCTTCATCCTCCTTCTCTACAGACCTGTCCTACCTTTCAGGTCTTGTCATTTTTTTCTTCCACCATTCCCTTCTTTTCTTCAGGCTGCTCTACTCTTGACAGGCCTGCCCTGCCCTGTCCCGGTGGCCAGTTGCCGTCCTTCACATCTTGGTCTCCCTCAATTTCCTCTCCTCCCAGGTTTTTACTCTCCTGCAGTCACTTCACTTCTTTCCTTCCAGGCCTTTCCCCCTTTTCTTTCCCCTTCTGTTTCTCTGAACATGCAACCTATGTATAGGCTGTACCCTTCCCCCACTGCAGTATGTTTCTTGCATAACAGTTTTCAATCATCTCTTCCCAAATGTCCATGCCCAATCACTTCATGGCAGCTCACCATGTGGGGCTTGACAACCTATCTCCTTCAGCAGCATGTGCTGCCCCTTCAGCTGCATTCATCCTCCTGTCCGGTGGTCCAGACCAGGAGGCCATGATATCTGTTCCCATGGATGAGAGGGGCACTGCTGGTTATTAAGTGTATCATGGTGAACAAGGAGAAATTGAAATTGGACAAATTTGTGATATTACAAACTCATGACATAACTAACCCATTGTGACCTCACCAACACTGTGACATCACAAACCCATTGTGACATCACATTGCTGTTTTTGACACCAGGATCACATTGTGACATCCCAAAACTATTACGACCTCTTATAACCTTTGAAAAAAATACATAGTCTTGTGACATCACAGTTCCTTTGTGTACCCAAATCCCCACCGTGAAATATTGACAATTGAAAATCAAACATGACATTTTAACATCAAAAAGTTTGTGAGATCATCACAATTGTGATATCACATTGTAGTTTTGAAACCATTTGCTCATTCTGAAATCACAAAACTAAAATAATATGATAGATTTATAACTTCACATTGTCATTGTGACATCATAGACACATTATGAATGCCTTTTCTGTGATTTAATTGTATTTCAAATGTGGCCTGTAGGTTGATATCATAAACAAATCATGAACTCATAACCATTGTGACATCACAATCCCTTTGTACATCACATTGTCATTGTGATATCACTAACCCACCATGACATCAGAAACCTATACTGTCATCATAAATTTTGTGACATGCTGTGATTCTTTTAAGCCTTTTTGTCCTCATGACCTGTTGTCAACCTCATTAGATTTCACATATGACATTTGCTATCATTCTCAGTGACATCATAAACATGGTGACATCACACTCCCAGATGTCATATCCATTGTGCCAAATTCTGACATCACAAACCTTTTAAGATTTCAATATATTTGTGACAACACATACTTTTGGAAAAACTACAGTCCTTTTTGAACCCAGATACTCATTGTAAGTTAAAGACAGTTGAGAAACACTATGCCATTGTGACATGCCCCACACATTGTGACATCACCATTCTTTTGTGACCTCATCACCAATGTGGCATCATCAACTAATTGTGACACCAAAATAATATTTTGACATGATGCAGTGAGTTGACATTGCCATGGTGACATCAATGTCCCATTGTGTATTCACAAACCAAATACGGCCTCTTAACATTTTTAAAAATTCATGTCCATTAAGACTTCAAGCTCCTTCTGTGAACTTGTATCACATTGTGAAATAGCAATTGAAATTGGACATGTGTTTAAGATATTACAAAATCATCTTGACATCTAAAACCTATTGTGAACTCATCACAACTGTGTATCATGAAGCTATCATGGCCCCTAAGTACCTTTGAATACACACATGACATTTGTGACATTACAGTCCCTTTGTGTACCCATATCCTCATTGTGAACACATGACAATTGTATTAATATATGCCATTGTAACATCACAAACCTTTGTTACCCCATCATCAGAGTGACAAGATATATTCATTCTGACACCACTATCTCCTTGCAACATCACCAATTTACAATGACCTCATAGCATTATGACATTATATTGTCATTGTGATGTCATGATACATTGTAAATGTCTATTCTATTTCATTCTATTTCAAATGATGTGGCCTCTGGGTTGATATCAGAAAACCATTGTGATCTCATAAATATATGGCATCACAATCACTTTGGGATATCACAGTTCCATGGTGGTATCACTAACACACTGACATCAAAAACTTGCCCTGTCCTCATGTCTTGTGATGTGCTGCAATTTTAATGTCTTAGGCCCTTTATGAGTTCATAATCTATTTTCAAACTTATAATATTTCAGTTATGATATGTGATATCAGAAATCCACTGTGACATCATGATCATTGTGACATCATACTGACAGACATCATAAATACTGTGTCACACTGTGACATCACAATCCTCCTAGGATTTCATCACATTTGTGACAACACATGCCTTTGGAGATAGCACAGTCCGTTTTGGAACTCATATTCTCTGTGATTTCATGATAAATGAGATCCTTTATGCCATTTGGATATCACCAAACAACTGTGACATCATAGACCTACTATGACCCTTTACCTGTAGGTCATCATCAATTAATTGTGACATCAAAACCTTTTGTGATGCCACAATGTGGCAAGATGATCATTACATCTGTCAGTGTGAAGTCACAATGGTCATGATGTCACAGTGGATTTCTGGTATTCAATATCATACATGAAATATGAGGTTAAAAACAAATTATGAGGGCAAAAAGTGACCCATCCAGCAGGTCCAGTTATTTTGTTAGGCTCAAGGCGGCACCTCCTAAAAACCAATGGGGGTGAGAGAGAAACGAGACCACGCGCATAAAGAAATACAAAGTCAGGCTGAGTCGCGTCAAGGTCTGCTTTATTGAGCTTGGGGTAGGGTTTTTATACCCATAGGGACAGGGAAGGGAAAGAATGAAAAAATTTTGCAGAAGCAAGGGTGAGAAGTCCCGGGGTCAGGGATGATTCATGCTTTTCCTTTGGCCATTGTGCTAGTCTTTCTAAGAAATATTTATGGTTAGCCAGGCGCCGTTTGCTTAGGGCTGGAGATAAGAGAAATATTTATGGTTAGCCAAATGTTGTTTGCTTAGGGCTGGAGGAATCTTATCTTTCCATACACTTTTTTGGCTCCCAACAAAAAAAAGTCTGATATCACAATGTCAGCATGTCACAAATGTTATGAGGAGAGGAGAAGTTTGTGATGTCACATTGTGCTATTGATAACACAATGGCACTTTGATGGCACAAAGTGGTTATGATGTCAAAATGGTTATTTAGGCACAAAAATGCGTTTCTGATAGCAACTCTCATGCCACATATGAAATACAATGAAATCACAGAATTGGCATTCACAATGTGTCTATGATGTCAAAATGAGAATTGTTGTCATAATACGATTATGTCATTGAGTTTGGTTATGTCACAATGAGATGATGTGCTTATAATGAAAATGTGATGTCACGCTTTTGAGGATGTCACAAACACTTTTTGATGTTATAATGGCATGTCTGCTTTCAATTGTCATTAGTTAACAACAAGGATATGGGTACACAAAGGGACTGATGTTGAAAAGGGCATGTGATTTTTCAAAGGAGCTAAGAGTTCATAACATATTTGAGATGTCACAATGACAATGTTGTCACCATGGGTTTGTGATGTCGTGGTGGTATGATGTCAAAATGTGTTTGTAATGTCACAACGAGTTTGTAATATCACAATCAAATTTACAATTTCAATTGCTACTAGTTCACAAGGAGGATACTGTAAGAATCAGCAGGGCTCCGATAATCTACAGGCTTGGATAATTAGTGTGGCCCTAACTCCTGGCCAGCTGGAGAGGATAAAGTATGCCACCAAAGAAGTGGGGCATTCTGTGGGAGGGGCTGGGGCATTAATCATCACGTGCTGAGCTGTGAAGAAGTGATTTGGCTGTGGGCAGTTTGGGATTTGAGAGTTGAAAACTGTTAGGCAGTTGGAGTGGAGAAGGGGTACAGACTTTATATAGGCTGCTGGTTCAGAGCAATAGAAGGAGAGAGAAAAAGGGAAAAGTCCTGTAAGGAAGGAAGTGGTGTGATAACAGAAGGAGAAAGACCTAGGAGGAGAAGAAGTTGAGGGAGGGCAGGAGGTAAAGGATGGCAACTGATGACCCAGTCAAAGCAGTTCATGCCTGTGGAGAGTGAAGAGACCTGAAGAGAAGAAGGAACTGGTAGAAGGCAAAAAAGAAAGACCTCGAAGGAAGTATAGTTCTGTAGTGGAGAGACAAAAGGAAGGGTAAAAAAGGCTTGCCTTTTGATGTTTGGAGTTTTGGATTTCATAATTTTCGGGGTTGGTGGTTAGGAGAACATTTATGATATTAAATGTGTCTGTATGGATTCTCTTGAACTATAGAGGTCTTAATTTTTGGAGACCCCCCTATGGAGATAATCCATTTGGATGGCATCAGGCCTTGGCCTCAGGGAAAAATCCCCATAGGTGAGAGTGTCAGACCTCAATGTTGAGAGTCTACCTCTAGTGTTTGTCTCCGGAGGAGAATCATGGACAAAAGTCATTTAGGGACAATCTTGCCAACCTGTTTTGGGGATCCCCTCTGGAGGTCATCTGTTGCTTCCTTGGGAATCCATCTGGAGCCTCTTTGAGCGGTCATGTAGGCCTTCCTTGGGAAGCCATCTGGATCCTCATCAAGAGTACATCTGCAACTTCCTTGAGAAGCCATCTGAGACCTACCCTGGAGGTCATCTGGAGCCTTCTACCGGGGCCATCTTGGACTTTCTCCAGAGGTCATTTGGGGCTTCCTCAGGAGGTCATCTGAGACCTCTATAAAAGTAGTGATTGGGAAACCACGGACCTAAGTTTCTTTGGGCTTGGCTTACTTCACTTAATATGATTTTTTCCAAGTCTTTCTATTTCCTAACAAATGGGGCAAAATCATTCTTTTTGATGGAGACATAGAATTCCATTGTGTATATATACCACATTTTCTTGATCCATTCATCTACTGAAGGGCATCTGGTTTGGGGCTTCCTTAAGAGGCAATCTAGGACCACCTCCTGAGGTCATCTGGAGCTTCTTTTGGAGGTCATCTCAGGTTACCTTGATAAGAAATCTATGACTGTCTTCGGACATCATCTGGGACTTCCTTGAGAAGCCATATAGGACCTTCTCTTGAGGACATCTGTGGCTTTCTCAAGAGGGTTATCTAGAACCTCCTCTGGAGTTCATATATGGCCTCCTTGAGTTACCATCTGGGAGCTACTCATGAGGTTATCTCAGCCTCATTGAGAGGACCTCTGGGACCTCCTTTGGAGGTCATCTGACACTTCCCTGGGAAGCCATTTGGAACATCCATGAGAGGTCATCTAGGGCTTCCTAAGGAGTACATATGTGACATCCTCCAGAGGTCATCTGCGACCTCCTCAAGAGGCAATCTAGAATGTCCTCTCTGTCATCTCGGACCTCCTATAGAGGTCAACATTGAGAGGTTTGGGGCATGTGGGTTAAGTGTCTGTGGCTATTGTACTGTGTGTGCATGCTGATAGTTCTATCTGTTTCCTGTATGCACCTCTGTTTACTCCTTTTCTCAGGATGGGAGAATAAGGTCTAAATTTGTCATATCCAAAAAATATTCTCGCCCAGGGTTACAGAACCCCTCAGAGGAAAATGCACTGATGTACTCTTTCTCCTATTCTTTGCCATCAGCACCTCTATTGTTGCATCCTCCCATGCCAAAATTGGTTACTTGTACCATCCTGAGGTGGTACAGTGTGGTATGTTACCCTTATTACCCTTGTGACAGGAACATGGAGGAGATGGTTGGCGGGCCCCTTTTTAATATATGGTCCCTTTACAACGAGTGACCTGTATTACTGGAAACAGCAAACTCAAATAACCAGGGTCATTACCTCATTACAGACAGTAATTTTCACACACAAGTACAACTGGGATGAGTGTCAACAAATTTTACAGATGCTTTTCACTTAGTAGAAGAGGGAGTGAATCCTGCTCAGTAACTTGAATGTGGTCCCTGGACCAGACAGTAGCTCCACTATTGAACCAGACCATTTGGATCAAGTCTTTCCCCAGGCTTATCCAAGCTGAGACTAACAGCAATCGAGGTATGAAAGTGCTTTCCAATTATTGCCAGGTTTGGTTAGCAGGGATACCGCAGAGGCTAGAAAGCCAGAAATGTGTGTGAGATGGGAGAGTTCCCCAGTGAGTACCCTAATGCTTTTCTGAAACTTCTCCCAGACCCCTATAGGACTTATAGGTCTATAGATCTTGAAGCCCTGGAGAATCAAAGAGCCCTAAATATGGCCTTTGTTAGTCAGCCCCATATCTTAGAAGAAAGCTTCAAAAGTTATAAGGTTTTGAGGGAAAGGTGTATTTCGAGTTGGAAGTGGTTGCCCAGTGGTTGTTTGATAATGGAGGTACCCTGAAAAAAAAGAGTAAGAAAGGGGTTTGAGTTTTGGTAGGAGCCCCAGAATAGGGATCAAGAAACCCTTGGCAAAGATAGTACAATTCATTTGCAAATGGCAGTAGGGAATATCTAGGACTAGATCAGTGTGCTTATTGCAAGCAAAATGGACATTGGAAAAAGGAATGCCCAAGGGGGAGAAAGATTGAAAATAACAGGTTATGTAACCCCATTAACACCTGGAAAATGTGTTTGTATCTCTGGAGAAACATGCAAAGGAGCTTGAGGCTCTGAATTCCAACTGTGTTCAATTTAAAAAGAGCCCTATAAACTTAAGAAGAAATGTGGCAAAGAAAAAATTCACACACTTCTATCTCAAAACACAAGTTATAAAATACTGAATCTCCAATATGTGCCAAACAAAACCCACTAAGAGCTTAAAAGCAAATAGAAGAGTACACTGGAGAAACCATAGAATTATTGACGTGAAGAAAAGTTTTGACGATATAAATTACAAACTTGTGAGAGTCAAAAATGAGAAGAAAATCCTCAAAAGGAAACTAGAAAACAGTCAGAATCAAATGAAATTCAAGTACATTAGCCTGGGTGAGCATGAGGCAAGTTAGTGGACCACAGGTCAGAGGCCAACAGAAGCACAAGACGGCAATGCTACCATCCTTGCTAACCACAAGTGTAGCCAAGAAGAGATCCTAATCCTTCATTAAGAAATAGTGGACATAATAAAAGAGCTGGAACTGATATAAGAATGTATTAGGCTGAAGTACATGTTGATTATAAGCTTTGAAGAGTGTCAGTAGATATTCAAAACAACAGAGAAGGAAGATAAGAGTAGTTATAGAGAAAGACGAGGAAGTGCTATGTCATAGAAGATGAGGTCAAGAAAAGTGAACAGGAAATATCAGGCTCAAGAAAGAGATTGTTACTCTTCAGTAAGAGTTAAAGGACCACATGGTCTGATACAGAATGCCTGGGAGAGGAAGAAAAACAGAAGATCTAAACAAAAAGTTGAAAGATCTGTCTCAAAAATACACTGAAGTGGAAAACTAGAAAAAGAAACTACTAGAGTAAAAGGCCAAAAAGACTGCTGAGATCTTCACCATAAATGTAATGCAGAAACATCATGTCCCAATGGAACAGATGGAGGTGGGAAAAATTACCTCTTAATAGCACCTTTTTTGAACTTAAGTGAGGAGCTGAAGATCAAGCAAAGGGGTTGTGAGAAGGAACAGCAGTTGGCCAGTCAAAGGAACTCTCCTGTGACCCTGCCAAAACACTTGAAAGTTAAGGAGCACATTGAGAAGGTGAGTCGGATCATGAAAGCAAGTTTGAGAGAAAAGGAGGAGAATAAAATGGAAGAAGTCTCCAAGGTTCAGAGTACTATACAGGAGTTAAAGAAACTAGAGACCTTAAGATACTGAGAAAGATCTGAGCTGATTAGGTAGCTTGGGAGACCACTCTAAAACCAGCGGGGTCTCTAGAGCTACTAGTTGTTAACATTAAAGGAAGAAGCAAAAACAGTGGTAATAAGTGTACAAATTTTGAAACTAAACTTGAGAAAAATGCATACAGGCTTAAGCTTTCTGTCAGTTTACATGTAGATATTTGCAACCTGATAAATTGCCCGAGGCCACTGCCTAAGACTGTTCTGAAAACCAGTGGTGCCTCAGCCTGACAATCCTTTGTAATGTGTGTAGGTAATTTCCAACAGGTAAAAGCTGGAACATATGGAAAGAATTCATATGAGAGGAACCTCAGATGGTGAATTTGGGCAAGTGGACTTCACAGAGGTAAAGCCTGGAAAGTATGGGTATTGGTATCTATTATAATAGTGGACACTTTCAGGCTGAGCTGAGGCATGTAATAATTTCTTGATTTGACTTACCCTTAGCTGTGGGGTCCAAAGTTGGCCCTGCATTCATGGCCCAAGTTCTCAATTATTAACTAATGCCCTAGGAATAAATTGGAAGTTACAATCTATATATAGACCTCAGAGTTCAAGTCACTAGAAAGAATGAATATGACCTTAAAGGAAACTTTAACTAAATTAAATACAGAGACTGGCCATGGCTACGTAAGTCTCCTTCACTTTGTTCTTCTTCGAGCAAGATGTAGCCCTTATGTTAAAGAATTTAATCCCTTTGAAATACTTTAGGGTAGACCACCCCCTTTGTTCTCTAATCTTGTGAAGGCTATATTAACAGAAATGTCTAACTACAAACTGCTGGCTTTACAACATATTCTTTTATGTACCTATCCTTTGGTAACCAAGGCCCACTTGCCGCCTAAGAAAAATTCCACCTGAAAAGGAGGGGCCAAGATGGCAATGGAACAGCAGGGAAACACCACAGCTCTCTCTAACCAAATAGTGTTTGGCTTTCAATGTTCTGTTCCACCAAGTGACACCCCCCCCAAAAAAAAAGCAATTGCTCAGAGAGATATAGGAAGTGAAAAAAGAAAAGGGAAAAACCTACACAGACAGCAAAGTGGGAAGACCCTTCCCCCCCCTTGTTGGTGATGGGGCTCTGTGCTGAGCAGCTTAAGTTGTGGGGATTCGTGCCAGGCTGCTTAAGTATACCAGCTCTGGACCCTCTGAAGACCACACACTGGCAAGCATCCCAAGGCTCCCAGAAGACTCCCAAGGTACGATGCCAACCCAGAGAATACAAACAGAAATCTCAAATGCAGAGCCGGCAGGAAGACTTCCCTCATTGGCCCTGGCACGGCGCCTCTGCCTGGTTGGTGCAAGCAGCCCAATCCAGACAGGAACAGCAGCAGCTGTCAGCAGTGGTGAATGACCCTAGACTCACACTGTGGTACCTCTGTCCTGCTGGTGTAAACAGCCTAGCCTAACCTGGAGCAGCAGCAGCAGCTGGCAGTGGCGGCAAACCACCAAGACTCCGGGCACAATGTCTCTTGGCACTAGCCCACTGGAACAGCCCAGACCAGCCCAGGGCGACAGCAGTGGCTGGGGCGGGGACAGCTGCAGTGAACAACTCCAGACCCATGGTGGTTTGTGCCTCTCCATACTGACCCGCATAAGCGACCCAGCCAAGCCAGAGGCAGCAGCAGGGTCTAACACCTGACTCGTGGTGGAGTGCCTGGCTTGCATATGTGGCCCAGCTGATCCTGGGGCAGTGGCAGCAGCTCAGGCAATGGCATCAGATGTGGCAACAACAGCGGCATCGACAGCGGCAGTGAACAACTACGGACGTGTAGAGGGGTGCGGTGTCTCTCCATACTGGCTTGCATAAGCAGCCCAGCCCAGCCCATGCTGGCAAAGGTGGTGAACAGCCCCAGACATGAGGCAGGATATGGTGCTGAACTACCCCAGAAAATCCTCATGAACATTCCTGCCTGGGATAGCTTTAAAACTGAATACAGAGATGTGAGCCTCCTGAGTAGTTAGAATTACAGGCATTCACACCAGCAGGGTCTTATTCTTGCAAACTCCCTTACTTTTTCTCAAATAGATCATTTGTTAGTTCATACAAGGAATTTAAGCAAATACAAGAGGATCGACATAATACCCTGTATTCTATCTGACCATAATGGAATCAACTAGTTCTCAATAACAAGGCATAAAGAAGAAAAAACTTAAACATATGGAAATTAAGCAACACTCTGTTGAACAATACATGTGTTACAGAAGAAATTAAAGAAAAAATTAAAAAGTTCCTACAATTCAATGAAAATGGAAATACACCACGAAGAAACCTATGGGACCCAGCGAAAGAAGTCCTGAGGGGCAAATTTATTGCTCTCAGAACGCATATCAAGATCAATAGAAAGATTACGGATTGGGAGAAGATCTTCACTAGCCATACAACAGACAAGGGTCTCATATCTAAAATATACTTGGAACGCAAAAAATTAAATCCCCCAATAACAAATCCTCAAAGAAACAACTGCCCAATAAATAAGTGGGCTAAAGACTTAAACAGAAACTTCCCTGAAGAGGAAAGATGGATGGTCAATAGACACATGAAGAAATGCTCAACTTCCCTAGCCATAAAAGAAATGCAAATCAAACAACATTGAGATGCCACCTCACCCCAGTTAGAATGGCTAAAATCAAGAACTCTAATAACAACAGATGCTGGAGGGGATGTGGAAAGAAGGGAACCTTACTTCATTGTTGGTGGGAATGTAAACTTGTTTAACCAGTTTGGAAAGTAGTATGGAGGTTCCTGAAAATACTCCACATAGAGCTCCCCTATGACCCAGCAATCCCACTTCTGGGTGTTTACCCAAATATTTACAAACAAGACCACACTAAAGCTACCAGCACGACTATGTTTATTGCAGCATTATTTACTATAGCTAAGATATGGAACCAACCCAGTTGCCCCTCAGCAGATGAATGGATCAAGAAAATGTGGTAAATATACACAATGGAATTCTATGCTTCCATCAGAAAGAATGACATTGCTCCATTTGTTAGGAAATGGAAAGACTTGGAAAAAATTATATTAAGTGATGTAAGCCAGGCCCAAAGAAACATAGGTCCCATGGTTTCCCTTTTTTGCAATATCTAGTATATATCTGAGTCAAGAAGAAAAGGTCAGATAAGGTGATGTTAGGGAAATGAACCCTAAGATATGTATTCAAATGTTATTTTCTTTCATGCGATAGTTTCTAACACATTTATAAGAATATTTCTTTGTTGCTTTGTATGTCCCTCCCCCACAGTATAACCCCTGCTTTCACTGTATTTGATGTCGGTATAATTTGTGGAGGGGAAGGGGAAAAACAAATAATTTAAATGGAGATACAGGTGGGCCCAGTGCAACAATGAGATGTACAAGCCATTATGTCGAAAACTAACTTTACACGTTTGGTGTGGGGGAGGGGGACCGGGGAGGATTGGGTGGGGGGGCAGGGGGAGGATGATAAGGGATGTGAAAGGGAAACAAAGGAGGAGGCTACAATTCTTGATAAGAAATGTACTCATCATCTTGCCCATGTAATTGTAACCCCTCTGTACAGTATTTTCACAATAAAAATAAATTAAAAAATTAAAAAAAGAAAGCATAGACCAAGTAAACAATGTTATGATGCAATTAAACTGCTAGAGAAACAAGAAAAAATTGAACCTAAAGTTGCTAGACAGAAAAAGATAACTGAAATAAGAGCTGAAATTAATGAGATACAAAGAAAATTATAAATGAAATTAATAAAACAAAAAGCTGTTTTAAAAAAAATATCTCAATAAAGCTGACAGACCACTGGCAAGAGTAATGAACAAAAGAGAGGAGACCCAAATCAATAATATCAGAGATACCACAGGAAAAATTACAACAAACGTCCAAGACATCTAATCATAAAGAAATAATTATAGACTGTACTCACAAAGGAAGGAAAGCCTAGCAGAGATGGATGAATTTCTACTGAAATACAAATTGCTATCTCCTCTCTTTCCATTTCAGACACGCTTTTCCACCATGTATGGTTGGGGCAGCAGTCCGGTAAATAAACTTCTTTTCCTGCCTGAATAGCTTGTGGTGTTCTCTTCATACCTAATGAATTCTACCTATTTAATATACCTTACATATGATGCCGTGACTCAGATGGGGTTTTTGAGTTGGAAATGTTAGAATTTCCCAACCACCCCTCTTCTGCCAACCAAACTGCTTTGAACACCACGTGAGACTTTTCACCAATATCATTGCTGGCCTTCATATCCACGTCCACACCAGTTCTCTACTCTGCTGAGTGCAACTACTCTCTATGGCTCTCTGCTGCTCAATCTCTGTTCAGATGTGGTGTCATGCCAGAGACCTCCTATGGCCTTTAGCCAAATGGCTGGTAACCTCCGATGCTGAGGATGCTTGGTTTGGGTGCTTGGCCATGTCTCTCTATAGGGCTCTGGGGGAAGTAGGAATGCTGCTTTTGCCTGGTCAGCTTTCCTTCACTCTCCAGACTGACTCTCCTACACATTCAATGGGGTGCTGCGAGTCATGCTCGAGCTGTGAAACCCCTCTGAAATGCCTCCTGCGCTCCCTGGATAGACAGAGCACCTACTATTTTTATGCTGTTCTCAGATTCTGACAATTTTTGCCTCTGCAATGGTACATGGTCAGAAGTCTGTTTACTTTCAGGCTCTCTCTGCTCTCTGCTATTCATGTTCAACTTTCTATATCTCTCCCTTTCTTTTCTAAAACAATTTGGATTGTGCCCTGAAGAATGTGACATGGCCTGGGTTCCGGGTAGCCCCTCTAAGTTCCCTCTCAAAGGCTTGTTGTCAAACATTTTAGGTTTTGAGTTTTGCCTTTTTTGTTTTGTGTTGTGTAGTTTAGTACTAAGTACGTGATTCTAAAATATTAGGCATATCTGTGCTAAGATTCTCACATTTAATGAGTTTTGTCATTGCAGAATATTTGCTCAATTCTTGATAAGGACCAGGTAAGCTCTACTTATTCTATTGATCTCCTTGTTGCTTTAATTGGAAATAACAAAGGGCTTTTGTGGCAAAGATTACAGTTCAAAGCCAGCCTGAGCTGAAAAATCCCTCAGACTCCATCTCCCAACTAACCTGCAAAGAGCCAGGCTGGAAGCATGGCTTGAGCCTCTTATCTCTAACCAGAAAACACTGCAAGTGGTACTATAACTCAAAGTGGTAGAGTGCTAGCCTTGAACAGAAGTGCTCCGGGACAGTGGCCAGGCCTTGAGTTCAAACCTCCTTGAATACCAACTGGGACAAATCATCTCAGCAATGAGCACGTAGACTCAGCCAGTCTGGGGAACAAGGGAACATGGAGAAGAGTAAGGAGATACTATCACATTATCCATTTTGTGCTTGTCCTTTCAAAATTAACCAGAGCCAGAAGGTCAATAGAAGTAAGAAGACTGCCCATCAAATATCCATACCTGTCTACCTTTCAACTGGACAAGAATCTATATTCTTGCCTTTGTCACTTGACTAGGGACATTTATACCAACATTTTCAGCCTGAAGTCCTTCCTCTTGCCATTAATTTGCTCTCTAGTATTTTTTCAGTTTATGAATGCCTCATGAGACTTCTGCAGACTTCATCCAAGAGACTTGCCTCCTCCAGATTGCATCTAAGGACTCAATGCCCAAGTGAGAGCTGTTGCCTGCTGCCTTCTCCCAGAGGGGACCACATCTCAGCTTTTTACCCCTACTGTCAATGGCCCTTGCATACACGAGGTAGCCTGAGAGAATCTTCAACCTTTTTCTTAATTATTAAAAGGCTGAAATGTAAAGTCTGAACAGGGGCACCTCCCTCCCTCTTGGCTAAGTTTCCGCCCAGTATCTGTTACATAGGTAACTGCCAGACCTGGAAGCCATCACCTTCCTTTCCTGCTAGGTAACATGCTCTGCCACCTCTGGTCATATGCTTCCCATCTGACCTTAGGAGGGTCATGGATCCTGAGGTCACATCCAAATCCAGTGTGGCCACACCGGGGGAATCAGCACCATTAAATTATAAGACCAAGGGATCTTTGTGCCCTGGAACTGTCTACTCGCTCGGGCCTGGTTGGTGGCATAGGGAGCTTGGGAGGACCTGGGGGTGGGGCCGCAAGGGGTGGGTCCCCAAGGGGGCAGAGAGCATGGCCAGCACTTAGTAAGTGTACAAGCCCTGTTAGTATGGAGCATATTGGTATGGGTCAGAATCTGGGTCTTCTCATCATGACGTCTGATGGGCAAGGCCAACCCTATTTTAAATCTTGCCCTCTGATCTTCAGATCTCAGCCCCCTGAGTAGATTGGATTATAGGCTTGAGCCTCTGGCACTGAGCCTCTAATTCTTTTTGGTATATTAGGGTTTGAACTCAAAGCCTTAGGCTTGCCAATCAGGTCTTGTACCATCGGAGCCAACACTTTCTCTCTTGGGAATTTCTGAGATAGAGACTCAATATAAGATCAGATGGAGCTGGATCGAGGTCCTCCTGTGATAGGCATGCACCACCACCTGGTCCTCTGTAGCTGGGATCCTAGACCTGTAGCACCATGCTCAGTCATCAGTTTAGATGGATTTCCCAAAGTCTTAGTCCAAGGCAGCCGATTCTTGACCACAGTTAAAGCTCTGGGTTGGGCCTGGAACCATCGGACCTGAGCCTCCTCACAGGACAGTTGTGAGGAAATAAGGGATCAATGCAGGGGGATTTCTGGGCCAGGACCAGGCATAGAGGGAGTGGTCATCAGATAAAGTTCTTGGCAATTCTGTGAGCATATGACAGGAAGATACCTGGAAAGGGTTCAGATGGGGCCTGTTATTTATCATGCCACAGGTATGGGATTATGAAACAAAACATGACTCTCTTTCATCCTTACCCTATCCCCATGAGGAGGGGATCCTTCACTGTTCAGTTTGCAGCTGGGGAAAATGAGGCACAGAGAAGGTGGGTGAACTACTCATGACCCCCAGCTGACAGGAAACTCAGCCTGTCTTCTCAGCTATACTCCCTAGGACAATGGGTGCTATTCAGTCCACTATATTGTGGTGGGAAATCAACTTATTTTCAGTCATGGGGCTTGAAATCTGGGCCTTGGCACTGTCCCCGAGCTCCTCAGATCAAGGCTAGCACTCTACCACTTGATCCACAGCACCACTTCCGGTTTTCTGGTGGTTTTTTGGAGATAAGAGTCTCATAGACATTCCTGCCTGGGCTGGCTATGAAACATGATCCTCATATCTCAGCCTCCTGTGTAGTTACCATTATAGGCCTGTGCCACTGGTACCCAGGCTTTAGTGTAACTCTCATTTTCTCTCTCTCTCTCTCAGGAACTTGTTGAATATGTGCTGGAGGAGGTGGCCCAGTATCCCCATGTGTCTAGGACCCAAGGTGGCCCTCTTATTCCGGAGGTAGGCTGTGAGTCTGAAGCTTTCTTGCTCAGCCTGTTGAACTCGCTCCCTCAGGTAAGCCCCCTTGTGCCCAGGCTAGACCATGATGATTATTCATTGTCAGTCCGTCTGGTGAATACTTTCTCACTACCCTCTGCTAAGAAAGGAAAGTGAATGAGGAGGTGTTGTATTGTCCAACCGCACAGCCTGACCCCGGGCCTCTGGTCCTCACCCCCACCTATCTGACCAGACCCTGATTATAAGAAAATGAATTCGCTCTTTCTACTTTGCTTTGTTGGGGTGTGTCGTTTCAGGGAGAGCAGGTGGTGTGCAGAGGAAAGACCCCAGACCTAACACCTCCTGGGGGACATTTGTTCTTGTGACAGAGCCAAGTCATTGCTGTGGACAAGGTGGAAGCTGCCATCAGACTGACCAAGAACAATGCTCAAAGTAGGGAGGCTGTTGAAGTATCAAAACCACCCATGTCTGCTTCCCACTCACAGCAAGGGGGCGTGCACTGCGGGTGCCACGGCACTGGTTCTAGAGGATTGTAAATGGATGGTGGCAGACAGGTGCCAGTAGCTCTAGCCCATCATCCTGGCTATTGGAGAGGTTGAGGTCTCATGGTTGTGACTCAGAGCCAGCCCAGGCAGGAGAGTCTGTGAGATTCTTATCTCCCATAAACCACTCCCCCAATCACAAAAAGTGCCAGATGTGTTCTGTGGCTAAAGTGGTAGAGCCTCAACCTTGAGGAAAAGAAGTTCAGGGTTGACACCGATGCCCTGAATCCAAGCCTTGGGACTCACAAAAGTAAAATAAATGAATAGTGGGCACCTATTATCTTACTACCAAAAAGGATGGATTCATTCTTCTCTCTGGTACTTGTAGCCAAAGGTAAGGGGCTTCCCTTGATGTTTCCCTAAACCTCTCCTTCTCTCTATTACCTCTCTTGGCTTCAGTTGCAGGATAGAATTCTGATCATCCCAATTGATGTGACCTTACATACTCTCCACTACACGCCTTCCTTGGGGTGATGATCCTGGATGTACTCACCACTGGGATAATGAAGCACTGGAGAGATGGGGATAGGTATCCCTGAAACTCATACTCTCACACACACACAATCCTGTGAGCCAACTCAGACTAGCCTTTTCCAAAGACATTTTATCTCCTTGGATTAACTGACCTAGGAGAGGAACTTTATCTCCTGTAAGTGACAATTTTAGCTAGGGCTTGCTAGTTGACACAAGATAAACAGAAACTCAAAGGGAAGGCTCTGATGCCTGTCACTTCTGGTTCAGGTTCACTCGTGACATCCTGGCTACTCGGGAGGCAAAGTTCTGAGGATCAAAGATAGATTGAAGCCATCAATAAGCTGGAAAGCCAGTGAGATTTTATTCTCCATAGAACCATCAAAACATTAGAGGTGGAGCTGTGGCTCCACCAGCCTTGAGCATGAAAACCCAGAGAGACAGCTCCCACATCCTCAGTTCAAGCCCACACGAAGAAATGACCCAATTTGTTGCCCCCAAACTGCCTGGGCCTCATGTGCCCTCTCATGGAGTGTGATATATCACCGGTCCCTAGGTCCTTCCAGACAATTCCAGATGCCCACAATACAGAGGCACACACTTTAGATTCCAGGGCCAGGGAACTGGGGGATGAGAGAATGGTATGGCCAGTACTTCAATGTTCTGGGGCATTAGCCTTGACCTGGGTATGTCCCCTTTGTGTAAGTTTACTTCTTTGTGGCTGGCCACACACCAGCCACTTGTGCTGTGAAAGTGGCTGGAGCAGAAGTGAGATCTAGGATGACCAAAATCTGTATTTATGGCCTGATTACTGTGGGGTTGTCTTTAAAAAAATCTTAGAGCTGGAATTAAGAGCTTCCACTGTCCCTGAGATTCCTTTGCTCAAATCTAACACTTGAACCATAGCTTATTTTTCATCTTTTTTAGTAGTTTAGTAGACAGAAGTGTCTCACATACTTTCCTGCCTGTGCTGGCTTCAAGTTGCCATCCTAAGATCTCAGCCTCTTGAGTAGCTAGGATTGCTGGTATGAGCCACTGGCATCTGCTAAAGATGTGTGTGTGTGTGTGTGTGTGTGTGTGTGTGTGTGTGTGTGTGTGTGTGTGTGTGTATGTGTGTACTAGGGCTTGAACTCAGAGACTAGGTGGTATCCTTTAGCTTGTTTGCACATGGTTGGTGCTGTAACACTTGAAATACAGTAGCTCTGCTTCCCATCTTTTTGGTGATTCATTGAAGATAAGAGTCTGCCCAGGCTAGCTTTGAATCTTCATTGATCCTCAGGTCTCAACTTTGAGTAGCTAGGATTATAGGCATGAGCTACTGGCATCCAGCTGCAAGGATGTCTTTTCATTCTCTCATCTGTTCTAACAGCTGTCTACTTGCCCTTGCCTAGATCTATGACCTCCACATAAGCTCCCACCAGGCCCTGATTTTGTGGAGAACATAAAGCTCAAACGTGATCCCATTTCTTTATCCTCAGGAAAGGAGGTTATATTTCATCTGAAGCCTGGGGTTGGAGGGGTAGATGGATGCTCGGCTGGGAGAGAGGTAGTCTGTGTTAGCCAAGAAGGAAAGTGTGACCAGATGCTAATAGTTCATGCTCTCATATTCCTAGCTCCTCAGTAAGCTGAGATCTGAGGATTGCCATTCAGAATCAGCCCAGCTAGAAAAGTCTGTGAGATTCTCTTCTGCAAATAACCACAAGAAGGCTGGAAGAAAAACTGTGGCTCAAGTGGTAGAGTACTAGACTGAATGAAAAAAAGTGAGGGACAGAGACCAGGCCCTGAGTTCAAGCCCTAGTACTAAGATCCGTAAGCCCACATGCGCGCGTGCGCGCACACACACACACACACACACACACACACACACACACACACACACACACACACTGGATGGTGGTAATGATGAGCTGAGCCGAACTAGAACGGGGGGCAGTCCTGAGGCATAGTCACAGTAAACTCTCAAGGCAGATCAAGTGGCCCGGCTAATCTGACCTTTTACCACAGTGGACTAGGAGCTCCTGAAAGCTTTTCTTTATTTTTTTTCTGTGCCAGTATTTGATCCTGAACTCAGTGTCTGGACTCTGGTCTCTTAACTTCTTATCTCAAGGTTAGCACTCAACCACTTGAGCCACAGCTCCATTTCTGGCTTTTGGTAGTTCATCAATAACTTTCCTCCTCTAACCTGGCTTTACCCATGATCTCTATCTCGGTCTCCTGAGGAGGTAGGATTATAGGCAGGAGACCCTGGCTCCTGGGTTTCTTTTCTTCTTGTTGTTCTTTTTTGTATTCATAACAATCTGAAATCTTCACGGTGTCATTCCAATGGTTTGAATTCAAAGTAAACTACCCAGTCCTGGAGTTCGAATGCCAGGACAGACACCCACAAATGGAAGGAGATTCTGACAAACTCATTCCTATTTATGTGAATGCTAATGGAATGTTATAAAAGTAATAATTAAATTTGCAGTTAATCCATGATTTTATTTTAGAATGCCAAAGAATAATTATTGGATTTATGTCTTCCAATCTAGCACCATGGTATGATTCCCCTAATGGAAGGATATTGACTAATTTTTAATTAATGATTTTATAAGTATTCAACCTTGATAATTCATTAAATGAAGGTATAATTTAATAACTAGTAAAATTGGTAATATATGTATATAATGTATTAGCCTCACATTCCCTTTCTCTCCATATTCACATATATATACATCTATCTATCTATCTATCTATCTATCTATCTATCTATCTATCTATCTATCTATCTATCTATCTATCTATCTATCTATCTATCTATATGGGGCACTCCTGTGGCTTGATCACAGGTCCTCAGAACTTCCTGGCAGCTCACTATGCTGGAGGCTGATGTTCTAAGACTGTGACCCCATTTGTGGATTGGCCATTGTAGGCTATTAGTTGAAATCCCAGCGTCGCCAAAAATTTATTCGTGGAGTAAGAAGCCAGTTTTGACACATGATTTTTCATTCTCTGTGAAAGGCCTGGGTCTCAGTATGATGCATAATCCATATGCAAATATATCCTATGTGATATGATGTAATAAAAGCAATGTTGTGTTTGTAATAATACTAAATAAATAAGGGTAATAAACATCATATGCAGTAAACCTATGTATGTAAATAGATATCATATATTAATATTGCTTTTTCCATCGTTGTGGTTTCAATTCAGGCCCTGGGAACTGGTTTAAATTTCTTGTCTTCAAGGACAGTGAGCCTTTCCCCTTCACCCACATTACCATAGAGTTATCCAGACCCTGAGTTCAAATACAAGGCCTGCCAGAACAATGGTGCAAGTTCCAAACCATGGCCTTATTCTTATTATTAGCCAAGAACAAGGCTTGCTCATTTCTTGGCATCTCTGCCACAGCCGAGCCTTGGATCCTAGGATCCGAGTTCAAATCTTGGGGCTGGCAAAAAAAATAAAAATGAAAAGCATAAAACTGACAAGTTCAAGAAGATGGTTTTTACTTTTTTTTCCTTTTTATTGTGACCATCCTGGGTCTAAATGACAAAGCCCAGAAAGTGTACATGACTCTGCATTGCTGATGTTTGGTGGGCTACTAAGGAAGCCATAGCTGAAACTGGCAACTTAGATCTTGGGATTGTCACTAATGAATGGTGGAGATTCTAAGAAACCCTTTCCCATATACAGCCATATAAATGGAATGTTATAAAAGTAACAATTAAAATAGTAATTAGTGTATGATTATGTTATAAAATTATACATAACAATTATACTACATTGACGAATTTTCAATTAATAATTTATTATGTATTCAATCATGATACTTAAAAAAGGAAGGAATAATTTAATTGCCAATAATCGGTAGAAATATCATATATGAAATTTCATAGTATACAGACGTGTGTCTCTTGTGTTATGCATCTACCCCTATCCATCCATCTATCTATCCATCTATCTATCTATCTATCTATCTATCTATCTATCTATCTATCTATCTATCTATCTATCTATCTATCTGTCTGTCTGTCTGTCTGTCTGTCTGTCTGTCTGTCTGTCTGTCTGTCTGTCTGTGTGTCTGTGTGTCTGTCTGTCTGTCTATCTATCTACAAATCTACACATTTTTCTGTTTATACACTTGTCACTACTGGGGCTCAGTGGTAGAGTGCTCGCCTAGTATGAACAAGCCCTGTGTTAGATTCCTCACTACCGTGTGCACAGAAAAATCCAGAAGTCTTGCTGTTGCTCAAGCGACTGAGCACTAGCGTTGAGCATAAAAACTTAGGGACTGTGTATAGACTCCTACTCAAGACCCAGGAATGGCACCAAATAAAGATAGAATTTTTTACTGCAACTATATAATGATAGCAAAGCAAATACCTCATCACAGAGCAAGCCGGGAGTCTGTTGCTGACAGCTGCCATGTAACCTGACATAGCCAGAGGTAAATGGCTCCACAGAACCAGATACCATTGGTTTGCTAATCCCTGTCATCCAAGATACGTGGGGACTGAGATCTGACCCTGATGGGTTTAAAATCCAGTCCTGGCAGGAAGTCAGCAAAACTCTGATCTGTGGCTCAAAGTGGTAGAGCTCTAGCCTTGAGCAAAAGATCTTAGGACAGTACCCCCTAGCTTTCAATGGAATCCCTGTGGCTGACTCCACCTCCTCCAAAAACACCCCACTCCTCAAAATCATTAGATGCGAACTTTGTATGGTTTGTGATGTTATTCTGAAAGAATGGTTATACTGATGAAAGCACTATAATTTTAATAACCGTGTGTGGGATACAGCTATTTGATGAGTCCTTTATGATGTTCTGTTTGCTGAGTCTTTACAGGGTGCATTTTTTCATCTGGTTCTTATAAGAGTTCCACAAGTAAGATGATTGTGCAGATGAGAAACTTTAGGCTCAGATATATCCCCATATCAAGGCCAAAATTATGTTTGTACCTAACTCTAGTGAGTTGTCTCCTACAGACAATTGTTTGGGTTTATTTTTCTTGGTCATGAACTTTGCACTCAGGGCCTAGCCACTGACCCTTCCCTGTTGGGCTCATGGCTGGCTCCCTACCACGTGGAGCCAAGAAACCCTTTTAAACAGAGTGTTACAGTCCAGGTATCTGTAGCTTAGGTCTGTCATCCTGTCTACTCAGGAAGCTGAGACCTGACGATCTGGGTTCCAAACTATCCCATACACAAAAGGTCCTAAGAGACTACTGTCTCCTATTCACCACTTAAAAACATGAAGTGGAAGCTGGGCGCCAGTGACTTGCACCTGTCATCCTCGCTACTCAGGAGCCTGAGATCTGATGATCACAGCCCAAAGCCAGGCTGGACAGGAAATTCCTTGAAAGGCTTCTGTCCAGTGAACTACCAAAAACCTGCAGGGGTGCTGTAGCTCAACTTATAGAGCACTTTGCTTTAGCTGAAGAGCTCAAGGACAGAACCCAGGCCTAGACCTCAATTCCTCCAACTTCCAAGAGAAGAAAGAAATAAACCTGAAGTTGAGGGCTGGCAATGTGTCTTAGGGGTAGAGTGCTTTGCATGTATGAATCCCTGGGTTTGATTCCTTAGTACCACATCACTAGAAAAAAGTCTGAAGTGGCTGTGTAGCTTAAGTGGTAGAGTGCTATCCTTGTACCGGAGAAACTCAGGTACAGTGTTCAGGTCTTGAGTTCAAGCTTCAGGACAAGTGTATGCACACACACACACACACACACACACACACACACACACACACACACACATACCAGAAGTGAAGCTGTGAAACCAACTGTTAAATCACTGAACTCCTGTACTGAGCTCATGGTCAGCACCCAGGCCCTGTGTTCAACCCTGAAACCTAACCACCAAGGGTCTAACTAGGAGAGGTCAAAGGTTTCAAAACCTGATGAGCTTCACCAGCCCTAAATGACAGGAAGCATTGTGATATTAAACATGTGCTTAGATTTAGCAAGCTTCCAGAAACCTAGGAATACACCATTGCAAATAATAAATCATTTTATTAGGTTCACCTCCCTTGTTGTCTGCCAGAAGGACCCTTGAATTAATTGTAGCAGGTTATTTCAACACTAGAACATAGTCTAACAAAAAGACAGGATGAGTGCATGGAACTTGGCCTGCCATGGGAGGTGGCACAAATGAAGGCTTCCTGTCAAAACAACACTAGGGAGAAGAGATAGCTTGGGGTACAAAGAGGCCTTTTTCTCCTGGCCTTCAGAGCCTGCCCACACTCCACCTCACTAATTGGCCTCGATGGAGTTGCTTGTTACACAACTGTACAAGAGTGAGGCCTTTTGTCTGCCTGTTCCAACGATGAGGCAAACTTCCTTCAGCAGTCCCTGGTGCCGAGAAAACCTCAGGCTACAATGGAACAGTGAGGGGAGCCGCGGAACATGCACTGTCTTGAAAGCACTGTCTCTGCTATGAAATCATTCTATTCAAAGCAAATTTCCTTGCTGGGTGCCTTTCATCTTAGGGACTCTGGACTTTCACCAATAAAAATAGATCCAACATACATGGGGAGACATGGAGTCACTTGATTTTTTTGTTATTTGTTTTTAGGCAGGTCCGGGGGTTGTTTTATGAGCCTAGGCATTGTGCCTGAGCTCTTTTTGCTCAAGGGTAGAGCTCTGCCCTTGAGACACAGCTCCACTCATGGCGATTTTTTATTCCTTTGATCACTTCGAATAAGAGTGCTGTGGACTTCATGTCCCGGCTGAATTCAAACTGGCATTCTCCACCTCACATACTCCTGAAGAGCTAGGATCACAGGCAGGAGTAAATGACACCTGGCTTTCTTTCCTTCTTGTTCTTTTTTTCATTGTGACAAACTGAAATCTTCACAGTGTCATTTTAATGGTTTGCATTTCGAAGTAAACTACCCAGGCCTGGAGTTTGATTGCCAGGACTGCCACCTACAAATGGAGGGAGATCTTGAGAAAATCTTTCCTATTCATGTGAATGCTTAATGGAATGTTATAAAAGTAACAATTAAATTTGCAATTAGTTCATGATTCTCTTATAGAATGCCACACGAAAAATATTTTATTATGTCTTCCATTCTAGCTCCTTTGTATGATTCTCCTAATTAAAGAATACTGACTACTTTTACATTAATGCTATTTCATTAAATGGAGGCATAATTTAATAATAATTCATAAATATATAATTTAATATCCTCACATTTTCTCTCTCATATATATTGCAAACTACACATCTATCTATCTATCTATCTCTCACTTTCTCTCTGTCTGTCTATCTATCTGTATCCACATCTTTATCTATATCTATATCTATCAGCCATTACTATGGCTTATTCCACAGAACTGGCTGGCAGCTCAGTTTGCCAAAGACTTTTGTAGTACAACTGACTCTTTCATGAATTGAGCATTGTGGGCTGTGAATTCAAATCTCAGCATTGCCAGAAGTTATATGTGGAGTCAGAAGCCAATTTTGACACATGTTTTTCCTTCTCTGTGAAAGTCCTGGATCTCAGTATGATCTATAATCCTTATGCAAATACATCCATGTGATAAGATGTAATAAATGAAATAAATATTATATATGTAATAATAATAAATAAAATAAAAAATAAGGGTAATAAATGTCATATGGAATAAACCCATGTATATAAATAGATCTCATATATGATTATTTTTTTTCAGTGTGGGGGCTTGAATTCGGTGCCTGGAAACTGGGCTGAAATTCTTGTCTTCAACAACGGTGAGCTTACTCTCCCCAACAGTGCCACAGAGTTACCCAGACCTTGAGTTCAAATCCCAGGCCTGCCAGAAAAATGGTGCAAATTCCAAGCCAGAGTCTTGATTTTTTTGGCCAGGACTGGGGCTTGAACTCAACTCGTGACTACTCTGCCTCAGCTTCGATCATCCTAGGCTGGGGTGCAGCCTCTGGACCCACAGCCCATCCTGAGATCCTAGGACGAGTGTTCAAATCTTGGGACTGGCAAAAAAGAAGTGTTGGGAAGGAAGCTCAGTAACAGAGTGCTTGCCTTGCATCCATAAGGCCCTGGGTTCGATTCTTCAGCACCACATAAGCAGAAAAAAGTGAGAAGTAGCGCTATGGCTTAAGTGGTAGAGTGATAGCCTTGAGGTGAAGAGTTGAGGTACAACACCAGAGCCAGTGTTCTGGCCCCAAATCCAAAAAAGAAAAAAAAGAAAAAAACACGAGGGGAAAAAAGGAGAAGTACAAAACTGGGAAGTTCCAGAAGGTGGTAGTACATTGTTTTATCCTTTGCATTGCAACCATCCTGGGTCTAAATGACAGGGCCCAGAAAATGTACATGACCTTGCACTGCTGAAGTTTGGTGGGCTGTCAGGGAAGCCATGGCCCAAACCAGCAACCTAGGCCTGGGGTGCAAATCCCAGGACTGCCACCTATGAATGGAGAGAGATCCTAAGAAACACATTCCAATATACATCCATATGAATGGAATGTTGTAAAGTAATAATTACATTAGTAGTTAGTATATGATTATATTATAAAATTATACACAATAATTATAGTACATTGACTAATTTTCAATTAATACTTTGTTATGTCTTTAACCATAATATTTAAATGAATGAAGGAATAACTTATCAATAATTGGTAGTAATATAGTATATATAATTAGATAATATACAGAAATCTCTGTTTTGTTTTATACATACATATATATATATATATGTATATATATATATATACTTATGTATATATGTGTTACAATCTACATATCTATTTCTACATTTGTCATTACTTGGCTCAGTAGTAGAGGGTTTGCCTCATAAGTATGAAGCCCTGGGTTCAATTCTACACTATCACATGCACAGAAAAATCTGGAAGTCTCATGCTACTTGATTTAAAACAAATACACATTAAAACGGTTAAAATCAAATGGCAATTTATTCTTTTTTTTCTTTTTTTTTATTGTGAAAATACTGTACAGAGGGGTTACAATTACATGGGCAAGATAGTGAGTACATTTATTATCAAGCATTGTAGCCTGCTTCTTTGTTTACCCTTCCCATCACTTCCCATCCTCCCCCCCAACACCCAATCCTCCCCCCACAAGTTGTAAAGTTCGTTTTTGATATGACAACTTGTACTTCTCATTGTTGCAACAGGTCGACCTGTATCCTTATTTAAATGTCTTGTTTTTCCATTTCCCCTACACAAATTATAACGGCATCAAATACAGTGAAAGCAGGGGTTATACTATTGGAGAGGGACATACAAAGCAACAAAGAAACAATCTTATAATTGCGTTAGAAACAAATGCATGAAAGAAAAAAACATATAAGATACATATCTTAGGGTTCATTTTCCTAACATCACCTTATCTGAACTTTTCTGCTTGACTCATACATATACTAGATATTGCAAATAAGAGAAATCATGGGACCTATGTTTCTTTGGGCTTGGCTTACTTCACTTAATATAATTTTTTCGAAGTCTTTCCATTTCCTAACAAATGGGGCAATGTGATTCTTTCTGATGGAGGCATACAATTCCATTATGTATATATACCACATTATCTTGATCCATTCTTCTACTGAAGGGCATCTGGGTTGGTTCCATAAGGTTATAGTAAATAATGCTGCAATAAACATAGTTGTGCTGGTAGCTTTAGTGTGGTCTTGTTTGTAAACATTTGGGTAAATGCCCAAAAGTGGGATTGCTGGGTCATAAGGGAGCTCTATGTGGAGTCTTTTGAGGAACTTCCATACTACTGTCCAAAGTGGTTGAACAAGTTTACGCTCCCATCAACATCCCCTCCAGCATCTGTTGTTGTTAGAGTTCTTGATTCTTGCCATTCTAACTGGGGTGAGGTGGTATCTCAATGTTGTTTTGATTTGCATTTCTTTTATGTTTAGGGAGGTTGAGCATTTCTTCATGTGTCTATTGGCCATCCGTCTTCCTTCTTCAGAGAAGTTTCTCTTTAAGTCATTAGCCCACTTATTTATTGGGCAGTTGTCTATTCGAGGATTTGTTGTTGGGGGATTTAATTTTTTGAGTTCCAAGTATATGAGACCCTTGTCCTTTGTATGGCTAGTGAAGATCTCCTCCGAATCCGGAGGCTTTCTGTTGATCTTGCTAGCAATGTCCTTTGTCATGCAGAAGCTCTGCAACTTCATGCAATCCCATTTGTCCAACCTTTCTTTGATTTGTTGTGTTTCCGGGTCTCTATTAAGAAAATTTCGGTCTGAGCCAAGGAGACCTAGGTTTCTCCTATTCCATCCTGTAAGGTTTTCAGAGTGTCTGCTTTGACTCCAAGGACTTTGATCCATTTGGAGTAGATTCTGGTGCAGGATGTTATATAAGCATCTAGCTTTAGTTTTCTACAAGTAGTTAACCAATTTTGCCAGCACCATTTACTGAAGAGGCTGTCTTTCTTCCATGCTATTTTTTTTAGCTCCCTTACCAAAGATTAGATGGCTAGTCTGTAGGTTCATTTCTGGGTTTTCAATTCTATTCCATAGGTCCTGAGGTCTCTTCTTGTGCCAGTACCAAGCTGTTTTGATAACTATGGCCATATAGTAGAGTTTGAAAATTGGTATTGACATTCCCCCAGCAGTGTTCTTTCCGTTGAGGAGCGTTTTTGCTATTCGGGGTCTTTTATTGTTCCATATGAATTTTTAGATTGCTTCTTCTCTTTCCTTGAAAAATGAGGTTGGAATTTTGATAGGTATCACATTAAATTTGTAGATAGCCTTGTGAAGTATTTCCATTTTCACGATGTTAATCTTTCCAATCCAGGAGCATGGGAATTTTTGCCATTTTCTAAGTTGTGATTCGATTTCCTTTTTCAATTTTTTAAGTTTTCATCTTAGAGGTCCTTCACTTCTTAAGTTAATTCCTAGGTATTTTATTTTTTGTGGGGATATTACAAATGGAGTTGCTTTCCTAATTTTAGCCCCACTTTTCTCATTGTTGGCATACAAAAAAGCCAATGATTTTTGAGTGTTAATTTTATACCCTACTACTTTGCCAAAATTTTGAATCAGCTTGAGTAATTTGGGAGTGGAGTTTATGGGATTCTTTCAATAAAAGATCATGTCATCTGCAAAGAGGGAGAGTTTTATTTCTTCTTTCCCTATTTGGATCCCCTTTATGTCTGCACCTTGTCTTATTGCTGTAGCTAGGAATTCTAATACTAGGTTGAAGAGAAGTGGAGAGTGCGGACATCCTTGTCTTGTTCCTGAGTAAAGAGGAAATGGCGTTAGTTTTTCACCATTGAGTATAAAACTTGCTGTAGGTTTGTCATATACAGCTTTATTGTATTGAGGAATGTTCCATGGATTCCTAATTTTTCCAAAACTTTCATCATAAAGGGGTGTTGGATCTTGTTGAATGCTTTTTCTGCATCTATTGAGATAACCATGTGGTTCTTATCATTGCTCCTGGTGATGTGATGAATAATATTGATTGATTTGCCTATTTTGAACCAGCTTTGCATCCCTGATATGAATCCTGTTTGATCATGCTTTATGATTTTTTGGATGAATTGTTGAAGTTGATTGGGTAAAATTCTGTTGAAAAGTTTTGCATGAATGTTCATCAAAGAAATGGGTCTATAGTTCTCTTTCTTTGATGAATCCCTGCCTGGTTTTGGGATCAGGGTTATGATGGCTTCATAGAATGTGTTCCGTAGAGGACTTTCTATTTCAATTTCATTGAAGATTTGGAGGAATATTGGTGTGAGCTCTACTTTGAAGGCCTTGTAGAATTCCGCTGTAAAACCATCTGGTCCTGGACTTTTCTTAGCTGGGAGGTCTCTTATTGCTGTTTCTATTTCAATGCTTTATGTGGGCCTGTTAAGATGGTTTAACTCATATTGGTTTAGTTTTGACATATCAATATTTGCTAGGAAAAGGTCCATTTCTGCCACGTTCTCAAACTTATTAGCATAAAGTTTTGAGAAGTTATTCCTTTAAAGTGTTCTGAATCTTGATTGTTTCCGTGGTGATGTTTCCATTCTCATCTCCGAGTTTATTTATTTGGGTGTGTTCTCTTTTTTTCTGATAAGATTTGCTAAGGGTCTGTCAATTTTGTTAATTTTTTCGAAGAACCAACTCTTTGTTTTGTTGATCCTTACTATAGTTTATTTGGATTCTAATTCATTTAATTCTGATTTAATTTTAATTATTTCTTTCTGTCTACTGGATTGGGGTTTATCTTGCTGCTCTTTGTCAAGGAGGCTCAGAAGTCTCATGAAATTTTTGGTTTCAGATCTCTCTAATTTGTTGATGTAGGAATTCAGAGCTATAAACATGCCTCTGAGGACTTCCTGTCCTGTGTCCCAGAGGCGCTGGTAATTTTTGTTCTTGTTTTTGTTGAATAGCATAAACACTTGAATTTCCTTTCTGATCTTTTCCATGATCCACTCGTGATTCAGCAGTGTGTTGTTCAGCCTCCATGTGTTACCGGACTATCTTTGGTGGCTTTTGTTGTTGAGTTTTAATTTTATTCCCTTGTGGTCCGAGAGAATGCAAGGTATAACTTCAATGTTTCTGAATTTGGACAAGTTTGCTTTGTGGCCTAAAATGTGGTCTATTTTAGAAAATGTTCCATATGCTGCTGTGAAAAACGTGTATTCTGATGCTGCTGGGTGAAATATTCATTAGATGTCTGTTAAATCTAGTTGATCTATGCAGTTGTTTAGATCTGCAGTTTCTCTGTTGAGTTTTCGCCGAGTTGATCTATCTAGTGGGGAGAATGGTGGGTTAAAATCCCCAACTATTGATGTCTTTGGATCTATGTGGGATTTGAAGGAATGTAGTGTTTCTTCGAAAATTTGGGTGCTCCGTTGTTTGGCGAATAGATATTAAGAATTGTAGTATACTTCTGAAGGGGAGATCTCTTAGTATGTAGCGACCTTCTTTTTCTCTTCTCACAAATTTTAATTTGAAGTCTATTTTATCTGATATTAGGATTGCAACTCCCGCCTGTTTATGGTGGCCATTTGCTTGGTAGATTTTGTTCCAGCTTTTAACATTGAAAATGTGTTTGTTTTTATGGGAGAGATGTGATTCCTGAAGGCACCAGATAGAAGGACATTGTTTTTTAATCCAACTAGACAGTCTATGTCACTTAATTTGACAGTTGAGTCTGTTAATGTTAAGAGATAGGACTGAGAGGTATTTGGGAGTTCCTGCAATGATATCAATCTTCTTGGGGGCTATGAAAACTGGCTTCTTCCTATGGTTCTTGGATTCTCAGTTTGGGTGCAGTTTCTTGACCTTTATTGTGGTCTTGTTGGTTTTCTATGTGTAGAACATCATTAAGAATCTTGTGTAGGGCTGGTTTGGTGGAGATGTATTGTTTCAATTTTTCGTTGCTATGGAAGGTTTTTATTTGGCCTTCAGTTATGAAGGAGAGTTTAGCTGGATACAGTATTCTTGGTTGATAGTTGTTTGTTTTTAGGGCATGGCATATACCATTCAAGGCTCTTCTTGCTTTGATTGTCACTTCTGAGAAGTCTGAGGTGATTCTAATTGGTTTCCCTTTATAGGTGATTAATCTTTTCTCCTTGACAGCTTTAAGGATCTTTTCCTTGGTCTGAGTTGATCCTGTGTGGTTATAATGTGACGGTGAGATGTCATATTCTGGTCTGGTCTATTTGGAGCTCTAAAAGCTTCTTGTATTTGAATAGGCCTATCTTTTTGCATGTTTGGGAAGTTCTCTGCTAGGATCCTGTTAAACAAATTTCCTAGACCATTAACTTCTGTTTCTAGGGGCTCCTCTACACCCATTATCCTTAGATTAGGCCTTCTGATGGTGTTTTCCAAGTGTTGGATAGATCTCTCATATTTCTTGGATTTCTCTTGGATGGTTGTATGTTCTTTCTGTACAATGTCTAGGCTGTCTTCAATCCCCAAGATTCGATCTTCTGCATGGTCTAACCTGCTGTCGAGACTTTCTACTTTGTTTTTTATTTCTTTTCCTTCTATTTGGTCAGCTTTGATGGCTTCAAATCTTTGTTGAAGCTTTTTTTTAGATCTTGTATGAACTTCTTTACTTACTTAATTTGGTGTTCACTGTTTATTCTCAAATCATTTAGTTGATTGGTTATGGTTTCCTTGGACTCCCATTCCTTGTGTTGGGTTCCATTCAGCATTCCGTTTGTGGTCTCCCTGACTTCCTTCAGCTCTTTGTTAATGGATTCCATGAATGCCTTTAGTGATCTTTGTGTGTTCTCTACCTGGTCTCTCAATTCCTGTATTACTCTTTGATTAGCTTCCTCCCGTTCTTGAGATTCTTATAGTTCTCTTTGAGTGTTCTTAACCTGCTGTGTTAAGTGTGTACACAATGGGGGATAAGGTCTAATAATCGACTACGGGTTTATCTGAGGATGTGCAGAAAAGCAATTAAGTCACATAAAGAATGAAAGAGAAGAACAGGTGAAAAGGATAAGAAAGAAAGAAAAAAAGATCAGAAGTTCAGTAGAGCTAAACAAAAATCAAGACAAAACATAAAAAAAACAAAAAAAGAGGAATAAAAATGCACACACACTTATACCCCTAAAATAAAATTCTAAGAGGAAAAAAAATTACTAGAAAACAATTTTTTTCAAAAAAGGTAAAAATTAAATTTAAAAAAAAGCATTTTTAGAAAAAAATTTTTTATAAAAGATACAACAACAACAAAAAATCTTTGATTTTTTGGAGATGGGTGGGAAAAATCCTGTGTCTCCCTTGTTTCCGTAACCAGCCTCTTGTTGGAGTCTCTGGTCTGCTTGTGTTCCTGGGGCTTGGTTGGTTACTTAATCAGTTTCTTTGAACAGGCAGAAAAATGCTCTGCCATCCTCGTCCCAGGTGAGTTCAATGGGTGGAAGATGGCTTTTCCCTCGAGTTTGGAGATGCTGTGATGATGCTAGGTTCTTGGTAGAATTGAGGCATTTCAGCAAACATTAGCTTTTCCTGGGGGCTGGTTTGTGAGAAACTCATAGAGTCCAGCCTGGAGCCATTCTCAGGGTTTCTGTTTACTGAATTTCAGTTGATTGTGGATTCTGCTAAAGGGAGGGGCAGCCTCTGGCTCTGATTACCAGGTGAAGAAAGCCACTCCTGGTGCTGGCACCTGAGCTAGGTGACTTTTCCCTGGGAGGAGTTGAGTCTGGCAGGTGAGGTAAGGCTCTTGTGACCTGCTAGATGACCCTAGATTTATTCCAGGGCCTGAGTTGGAGGGAGCAGCTCCTCCGAGCTTTGTCAGTATCCAAGATGGAGATCTCCGGTACTGGGGGTGGGGAGGGGTGGCCTTCCCTCCTCTGCTCCCTGCGAAGGAGTGAGGACATCAGGCTTCTACTCACGCCAAGCCTTGGTTCCTGGGTCGTTTCTGGTCTGCGAACTGCAGGATAAAGATGTCTGCTCCTTGTCAGTTCCTGTTGGTGTTGAGTGGAATCCACTCGCCCACCAAGTCTGACTCCTTCATCCCGGACTCTCTGTGATTCAGGTATCACGCCTGCTGTCGCTTCCGCCACTGCTGCCGCGGCTGTGTTGGCTGCTGGCAAGTGCCCAGGGCTGTCTCCTTGTCTGTATTTTCTCTCTCTGTCCTCACTCTCTGTCCTGTGAAGGCACACTTGTTGTGATTCTATGGCTTAGGACTGTTCCCTGGAACTCTAAAACTGCTTTCTATGCCAGAGCTTGTTTAGCCTACAGCTTCTCTTCCGCAATCTTCCTGGAACTTCCTGGCAGTTTATTCTTAATGCAAGAATTACAATCACAATTCACCAAACAACAGAGCACCCAAATTTATGCAAGAAACACTATTTTCCCTCAAATCACAATAGCTCCAAAGACTTGAATTGTTGGGGACGTTAACACACCACTTTCCCCACAAGACAGATAAACTCAGAAAAACTCAACAGAGAAAACACAGATCTGAACAACTGCATAGATCAACTAGATTTAACAGACATCTATTGGATATTCCAACTAGCAGCATCAGAATATACGTTTTTCTCAGCAGCACAAGGAATACTTTCCAAAATAGAACACATTTTAGGCCACAAAGCAAACTTGTCCAAATTCAGAAACATTGAAGTTATACCTTGCATTCTCTCGGACCACAAGGGAATAAAATTAGAACTCAACACCGAAAGCCACCAGAGATAGTCCACTAACACATGAAGGCTGAACAACACACTGCTGAATCACGAGTGGGTCATAGAAAAGAACAGAAAGGAAATTCATATATTCATGATATTCAACAAAAATGAACACGCAAATTACCAACTTCTCTGGGACACAGCAAAGGCAATACTCAGGGGCAAGTTTATAGCTCTGAATTCCTACATGAACAAATTGGAGAGATTTGAAACCAACAATTTCATGAGACATCTGAGCCTCCTTGAAAAAGAGGAGCAAGATAAACCCCAATCCAGTAGACAGAAAGAAATAATTAAAATTAAAGCAGAATTAAATGAATTAGAATCCACAAAATATAGAAAGAATCAACAAATCAAAGAGTTGCTTGTTCAAAAAAATTAGTAAAATTGGCAGGCCCTTAGCAAACCTTATAAGAAAAAGAAGAGAACTCACCCAAATAAATAAACGCAGAGATGAGAATGGAAACATCACCACAGAAAAAAACAAGATACAGAACATTATAAGGGAATACTTCTCAAAACTTAATGCTAATAATTTTGAAAACTTAGCATAAATGGAACATTTCCTAGCAAATACTGACATGCCAAAAATAAACCAAGATGAGTTAAACCATTTTAACAGGCCCATATCAAGCATTGACATGGAAACAGCAATAAGAGACTTCCCATCTAAGAAAAGCCCAGGACCAGATGGTTTTACAGGGGAATTTTACAAGGCCTTCAAAACAGAGCCCAGAGCCCACACCAATACTTCTCCAACTCTTCAATAAATTGAAAGAGAAAGTTCACTACTGAAATCATTCTATGAAGCTATGATAGCCCTCATCCCAAAACTAGGCAGGGACTCATCAAAGAAAGAGAACTATAGACCCATTTATTTGATGATCATTGATGCAAAACCTCTCAACAAAATTTTGACCAATCGACTTCAACAATTCATCCAAAAAAGTCATACACCACGATGAAATAGGTTTCATTTCAGGGATGCAAAGCAGGTTCAGTATACACAAATCAATTAATTCATCACATCAACAAGAGCAAGGATAAGAAACATATGGTTATCTCAATAGATGCAGAAGAAGCATTTAACAAAATCCAACATCCATTCATGATGAAGGTTTTGGAAAAATTAGGAATCCATGAAACATTCCTCAATACAATAAAGGCTGTATTTCACAAACCTACAGCCACCATTATACTTAATGGTGAAAAACTAAAGCCATTTCCTTTTAACTCAGGAAGGAGACAAGAATGTCCCTTCTCCACTTCTCTTCAATCTAGTATTAGAATGCCTAGCTACAACAATACGACAAGATGAAAACATAAAGGGGATCCAAATAGGGAAAGAAGTAAAACTCTCCCTCTTTGCAGATGACATGATATTGTATGTAAAAAATGCCAAAGTCTGTACTCCAAAATTACTCAAGCTGATTCAAAACATTTTCAAAGTAGCTGGGTATAAAATTAACCCTCAAAAATCCATGGCTTTTCTGTTTGCCAACAATGAGAAAAGTGTGGCTGAAATTAGGAAAGCAATTCCATTCGTAATAGACCCACAAAAAATAAAATACCTAGGAATTAACTTAACCAAAGAAGTGAAGGACCTCAATGATGAAAACTTTAAAAGTTTGAAAAAGGAAATCAAAACAGAACTTAGAAGTGCAAAAACTCCCATGCTCCTGGATTGAAAAGATCAAAATGGCAATACTTCCCAAGGCTATCTACAAATTCAATGCGAAACCTATCAATATTCCAACCTCATTCTTCAAAGAAATAGAAGAGGCAATCCAAAAAGTCATATGGAACAATAAAAGACCCCAAATAGATAAAACTATCCTCAACAGAAAGAACAGTGCTGGAGGAATATCAATACCAAATTTCAAACTCTACTATAAAGCCATAGTAATCAAAACAGCTTGTTACTGGCACAAGAACAGACCTCAGGACCAATGAAATAAAATTGAAACTCAGAAATGAACCTACAGTCCTATAGCCCTCTAATCTTCAATATGGGAGCTAAAAAAAAATAGAATGGAAGAAAGACAGCCTCTTCAGTTAATGGTGTTGGCTTGGTTAACTACTTGTAGAAAACTAAAGCTAGCTCGTTATATATTACCCTGCACCAAAATCAACTCCAATGGAGCGAAGACCTCGGAGTCAAAGCAGACACTCTGAAAACATTACAGGATCGAATAAGAAAAACCCTTTTTCTCCTTCGCTCAGGCTGAAATTTTCTTAATATAGACCCAGAAACACAACAAATTAAAGAAAGGTTGTACAATTGGGATTGCATGAAATTGCAGAGCTTCTGTATGACAAAGGACATCGCTAGCAATATCAATAGAAAGCCCATGGATTGGGGGAAGAACTTCACTAGCCATACAACGGACAGGGGTCTCATATTTAAAACATACCTGGAACTGAAAACATTAAATCCCCCAACCACAAATCTTCAAAGAAACAACTGACCAATAAATAAGTGGGCTAAAGACTTAAACAGAAACTTCTCTGAAGAGGAATGGAAGATGGCCAATACATACTTTAAGAAATGCTCAACCTCCCTAGCCATAAAAGAAATGCAAATCAAAACAACATTGAGATATCACCTCGTCCCAGGTAGAATGGCTATAATCAAGAACTCTAATAACAACACATGCTGGAGGAGATGTGAACAGAAGGGAACCCTACTGCATTGTTGGTGGGAGTGTAAACTTGTTCAACCTCTTTGGAAAGGAGTATGGAGGTTCCTCAAAAGACTCCAAATAGAGTTCCCCTATGACCCAGCAATCCCACTTTTGGGCATTTACACAAATATTCACAAACAAGATCACACTAAAGGTACCAGCAGGATATGTTTGTTGCAGAATTATTTACCATAGTTAAGATATGGAACCAAACCTGATGCCCCTCAGGAGATTAACGGATCAAGAAAATGTGGTATATATATATATATATATATATATATATATATATATATATATACACAATGGAATTCTATGCGTCCATCATAAAGAATGGCATTGCCCCATTTGTGAGGAAATGGAAAGACTTGGAAAAAATTATATTAAGTGAAATAAACCAGGCCCAAAGAAACATAGGTCCCATGGTTTTCCTTTTTTCCAATAAATAGTATATGTCTGAATCAAGCAGAATAGCTCAGATATATTGATGTTAGGGAAATGTACCCTAAGATATGTACTCAAATGCTGTTTTCTTTCATGCGATTTTTTCTAACACATTTATAAGATGATATCTTTGTTGCTTTGTATGTCCCTCCCCCATGGTATAACCCCTACTTTCACTGTATTTGATGTTGTTATAATTTGTGGAGGGTAAGGGCAAAAACAAATCGTTTAAATAGGGATACAGGTGGACCCATTGCAACAATGAGATGTACAAGTCGTTATGTCGAAAACGAACTTTCCAACTTTGGTGTGGGGTGATTGTAGGCTTGGGTAGAGGGATGGGGGAGGATGGGATAGAAAGGGGAAACAAAGGAGCAGGCTACAATGCTTGATAAGAAATGTACTCATTATCTTGCTCATGTAATTGTAACCCTCTTGTACAATATTTTCACAATAAAAACAAATAATAATCTAGAAAAAAAAAAGAAAAGAAGCTAGGCTTAACACCTTTATAACTTTTAAAAACATCCTAATTGTAGAACATCATTGAAAGCAAGTTCTATTATACAAATAAACGTTTTAACCCTCCTTTGAAGGCCTTTTTAATTGTAATTTTAACACATACAAGGGGCAGTTTTAGCAATAATAATCAGATCATCACATCACTCATTTTAACCATCATGTTTTCAGTGTCTATCTGCAGGGAAAAAAGACCGAACAAAGATGGGCCACTCAGCCCCTCCTATGGAATGGGCACACTCTTTAAGGTTAGATGAACTGTGTTTATGCCAGCTTGCCCTCCTTTACCATGTGTGGACTCCTCCCAGGGCCAGTCCCACCATCTATGAAGCCCCACCCAGGGTCGGTCCCACCATGCATGACCCGCTTAACTGCACTTCTGCCTGCTCATCCTCACCCCTACATATAGATCTTAGGTGGTCTTCTAAGTTTTCCCGTTTTTGGTGGGAAGGTTTGAATAAAATACTGCTTTAGATAGACAGAACGGGTCATGTTTTGTAACAGTGCTAAATTGACCTTTACATTTAAATTTTTAATATTTATCCTGAAATTTTAGCCAAGGGAACTAAATCCCAAACTGCCAAAACATTTTAAAATATTAAATTTTAAAATAACAGATTTTCTAATTTCTACATTAAAGAATCCTTAAAAGCCATTTAAAACAATGTGAAAGATTTTTTAATTTTTAGTAATGTCTAAATCCCTTAACCTTTTACATTTTAAACTTAAACTCACCCAATTTTTACAGCATGTTGACAATTTTTATCTTGAACATGTTTACAAACACATAGAAAACACACACATCTTAAAGCGTGCAAAAATCAAAATCAGTTGTACATAGATTTTTTTTTAAGTTTTTTAACAAAAATTTAATACAGTATTTTTTTTAACTAAGTACCTTTGTTAAGCTTCATTTTCCCAGGCTTGCTTGTTTAGCAAGGCAATTCACCAACGGATCTTTTGAATACCTTCTGTTGCAGAAGGGCTGGTTGACGGGGTCACCTGAAACTAAACTGGCCTGAATTTTATCCAATATTAGACAAGAACACTTTACAAATTGTTACATTGTCAGGACTCGCTGAAAAGTCCAAACCAGGTACTTAGCCTTCCATACCCTCCCCTCAGGCAGCCTCCACAAGGAGAAAATGCATCCCAAGGCCTGAAAGGTACCAGACTAGTCCAGTAACCTTTCACACCTCACAGTGAGGGGAGCATAACAGGTCTGTGGCTGAGCCCAGCCAGAGGCTGGAACTTCTATTTCCCCAGAGTTGTTCAAATAAATAACAAAAATATAAATAAACACAAAAACCAAGAATCCACACTTAAAACAGGTACCAATTCTAAAACAGAACTAGACAACAAAGGCTGAGTTGGGGACTAATGGACCCTCAGTTCAACCCTACCAGAACTGCTCCATTCTCACTCAGCAAGCTGAAATCAGAGTCTGCTGAGTGAGCAGGCCACCCTCACCCAGAATTTCCCCACCTCAAAAATAGAACAGAAACGACACCAAAGTAAACAATACAGACAAGTGGCCACAAAGACAAAATCAGATCTCCTTGAATTTGGCAACATCTCACCACCAGAGGATTTCTTTCTTTTTTTTTTTTTTTTTTTTTTTTTTTAGATAACTGCAAATGTTGACCCAGGGGCCTTCCAAGGTGGAGGAGAATTCCCAATCATCTTGGGGCAAGGGAAAAATGACCCTGGAAGCTATCCCCTCAGAATGACAGTCTCCCCCCCATACTCAGAACCTCTGGGCCAAGTCCCGAGGCTAAGATCTTGCTGGTGGCACTTGGTGGTCAGTGGCAGATTCATCTGGCTTAGAGTTTTCCCTGCAGGCCCCTTTCAAAGTTATTGCTAGATCCTGCAGGTTCTCCCTTCCCCCACTGCCTCCTCTTCTAGAGAATAAGTCAACCCTTGATGTCATCCTAAAATTCCAAAAGTATTAAAATGGGAGAGCACCTGAGGTGAAAGGAGCCTCTGGCCCCCACTTTTGTGGGGGCTCCAGGATGCTCACTGATCTGAAAATGAAATAAAATGAATCAGGAAAGGAAAGAAAGAGAGGCGCTGAATTAAAATGACAATGGCAACTACAAATGAGACAAAGAGAGCATGCATGTTGATCTCAAGCTCGAATCCACCCCTAAACCACGGTGGTGGAGGCCAGATGAGTTCCTGTACCAAAGGATGGCAGAGGCCGGTGAGTCAATACCCAGGAGGTGGATAATCTACCCTTAACCCAGAGTGGCAGAGGCCGGACAAGTCATGGTCCAAAAGATGACAGAGTCCAGAGAGACCCCACTGGGCAGGGCTTCCCCAAGGGCACAGGAAATGTCTTCCACCGGCCTGCTGGTTACCTTGTAGCACATCCGCCAACATTTCTTGCCAGCTCCAAAACCCTACTTGCAAGTCAAACATAAAACACTCAACATAAAGCAGCTGCACCCCCTCTTACCGGCTAGCTGGACGACTCGCTGATCAGGTATTTGGGTGGCTTATGGGGGGCTATCCCAGAGGAGCATCCACATAAAGTGCCCAGTTTTTGGACGCCCCCTCTCAGAACACCAGAGACCATGATCAATGCAAACAGCAAAGAGTCGTTTATTGCAAGCTGGAGTTTGGTCCTCTGTGCACTAGGTAACCGGTGATGGTAAGAGGCCCCAAGCATAAAATTGGCACAGCTTTTATATTATCAAACAAACAAGTTTAGGGGGTTTCCACACAAGCAAGTTCACAAGTTCAGGGGGTTTAAGTCCACCCTGATCGCACTTCCCTTTTTCAGCTGGAACACCTGGGCAACTGTTCTGTTTTTTAAGGGTGGGTAGGGTTGGTGGCAACCTGCGGTTTTTCTGAGAACTATTTTTCTCTTTGGCAGCACAGCTCTCTTTGGGGGTTACTTTGAGGGCAGCACAGCTCAGGGGGCTTGATCTTAAAATGGAATTACTTTAGTTCTTCAGTTAGGTCCTGAGTTCAAGCACCAGGAATGGTGTATGCACACACACACACACACACACACACACACACACACACACACACACACACACACACACCCCACATGGAGGCACCTTTGCCAAAAATGTATCATTCCATTATGTTCAGCTCCCCAATTGTCTGCCAGAAGGACTCTTGAATTAATTGTAGCAGTTTGTTTCAACACTGAAACATAGTCTTACAAAGACAGCATGAGTGCAGGGAACTTGGCCTGCCACAAAAGGTGGGACAAATAAAGGCTTTCTGTCAAAACAGACCACTGGGGAGAGAGATAGCTTGGGGTACAAACAAGCTTTTTTCTCCTGACTTTCAGAACCTGCGCACGTTCATCCTCATTAATTGGCCTGGATGAATTGTTTGTTATGCAGCTTTACAGGAGTGAAGCTTTTTGTCTGCCTGTTCCAACAACAAAGTCGACTTCCTCTGGCAGCCTGGGGTATGGAGACTCAGCAGGCTACACTGGGAACAATGAGGGAGCCCCGGAACATGGATTGTCTTGAAAGCACTCTCTGTGCTATGAAATCATTCTATTCAAAGCAAATTTCCTAGCTGGGTGCCTTTCTTCATAGCAACTCTGGATCTTCACTGATACAAATATATGCATACATACACAGACACATGGAGTTGCTGGCTCTTTTTTTTTTGTGGCAGGTACTGAGGCTTGAACTGTGAGCTTAGACATTTTCCCTGAGCTCCCTTTGCTCAAGGAAACATTTTAGTGTGTATTAAACCATGATTACCCTAGGCTGGGGTACAGCTTGTCCACCCACAGATGATCCAGGGATCCTAGGACCAGAATTAAACTCCCAGCACTGGCAAAAATACATTAAACCAACAAAAATGGAGGAGGAAAAAACAGAAAATGTTACACAACAGTTTTTACCTTTGTTTCCTTAGCACTGTGACCCTCCTGAGCCTCAATGACTTGGCTTGAAAATTGTATGTGACCTTGCATGGATGATGGCTGGGGGGCTGTCAGTGAAGCTTGAGGCAAACCCAGACACCTAGGCCCTGAGATCAATCGTAGGACTGCCACCTACACACAGCTGAATATCCTAGGAAACTCGTGCCTATCTATAGGAACACTAATAGAATATTTGACATATACTAATTGAATTACTAACTAGCTAGTCATTCTAATGTAAGATTGTATGCAATAAATATAGGTCATTGATTAATTAGTACTTTATTAATTCTTCTACCATGATAATTGGAAGCATAATTTTATACCAAATAATTGGTAGTAATAGAATATATAAAAATAAGTTGCAGACATCACTCTTTATATTGGGTTATACACTAGAATCTACATAAATGTCTATCTGTGTCTCTCTGTATATATTTATAGATGCATATACATATGTAAATACATACACACATGCACACACACACACACACAAACAAACACACACACACTGCAATCTAAACATCTACCTGTTTATATATTGGTCATTCCTGTGGCTTGATCTCAGGTCCTCAAATTGGCCTGCCAACTTCATTTGCATCAGACTAGTGTGCTAACATGTAACCATTCATGAAGTGGGCCTGCTAGGCCCTGAGTTCAAGTCAGAGAATTGCCAAAAACTTAATCCTGTTGGACAAGCCAATTGTTCCACTTGTTTTCCGTATCTGTGAAAGTCCTGGGTCTCAGGAATGATGTAGAATACATAGGAAAACCTATGTCTTATGTAATAGGATGCAAAATGTCATATGTGTAATCATACTCACTCTCAAATACATAAGAAATAAAACACAAAATAAAATGAATACACTAACTGCAATATGCAATAAACACGTGTATGTAAATATAAATCATGTATTTCAAATATATACGAATATTATATATATATTATTTTTTCAAGTGCTAGGATTTGAATTCAGGCCCTGGGAACATGCCTGACTTTCTTGTCTTCCAGCACGGTGATCTTCCCATCCCCCACAGTGCTACAGATTTACTCACACCCTGAGTTCAAATCCCAGGCCTGACAAAAACAATGGCCTGAATTCCAAGCCAAGGAGCCACATAATATTTTAAATATTTTTAATGTATATATGTATGTATGTATGTATGTATGTATGTATGTATTTATGTATGTATTTTTATTTTTCAAGCACAGGGCTTGATCTCAGGTAGTGGCAATTCTGTCTCAGCATTGATCACTCTAGGCTGGGGTGCAACCACTGGACTCACAGACAAACCTGGGTTCCTGGGCCTCAAATGCTGAGATGAAAACAATAATAAATAATGCGACACAGAAAAATAAAAACTGGCAACTTCCTAGTTTTACATTTGTTTTCTTTGCAAAGTGACCATCCTGGGTCTGAATGACACAGCTGCAAAATGTTGGTAACCTGGCATTTCTGAAGGCTGGTGGGCTACCAGGTAAGCCTTAGGCCAACACGGCAACATAGGCCATGTGTTTGAAGCACAGTCCTGACCCCTACCAATGGAGAGAGATCCTAAGAGTCTTGTTCCTATTCATAGGAATAGCGATGGAAGATTATGAATGGCAAAGTTGAATTAGTTGTTTCTGAATACTACTATACAATTAGATGGAGGGATTTTAGGAGACCAATGGATTTTAATGAATATTTTTGATACATTCAAAGAATACTATTAATTACATGGATGCAATAGTTTTGGGACAGTGGTTGATTTTTTAATAGTTCATTAAGGATGAAAGCAAGAATATTAATTACATGGACACATAATAAATACCCAAGAATTGGTAGGAATGCAGTGCATATACCTGAATAATGTATAGACATCACTGGCACTCTATAAAGATCTATATTTATTTGTGTACTGCCATCTGCATGTCAATCTGTTCTTATTTTGTCAACCCCTGGGCTCGATCTCAGGTGGTAGAAATACTTGTCAGCTCAATATGTCCCAAGCTGGTGTGCTGACACTCACCCATTCATGAATTGGGACTTATAGGCTGTGAGTTCTAATGCCAGCACTCACAAAAATTGAATCGTGGAGTAAGAATCCCACGGTGACACATGTTTTCTGATTCTTTGAAAGTCCTGAGTGTAAGGTATGAAGTTTCATACACAGGCAAATCTATATCTTATGTAATATATGTAGTAAATATTTCATGTTTAATAATAGTCAATAAAATAAATGGTAAATAAATTAATAAAACAAAAAATAAAATGAATAACTACACTAAGTGAAATATGTGTTCAACATATGGGGCTCGATATCAGGGCCTGGGAACAGCCTGGCAGCTGAATAGGCTAGAGGCTTCTGTGCTGACAGTCAGCCATTCATGAATTGAGCCTTCTAGGCCCTGAATTTAGATCCCAGTACTGCCAAAAATGTAATCGAGGAGGAAGAAGCCGAGCGTGACACATGTTTTCTTTTTCTTTGAAAGTGCTCAGTGACAGGATGTATAATTCAGATGCAAATATATATGCTATGTAATAGGATGTCATAAATGTAAAAAATGTCATTGGTGGAAGAATTGTCACTACAATAAATGAAAAACATATTGAATTAGTAGTGAATCATTCTAGGATAAAATTAGACACACTAGTTATAGGAGGTGGATTAAGTTTAATATTTTATTAAGCATTAATAGAATAAAAATTGCATGGAAACATAAATGCCTAATAATTGGTAGTAACACATGATGTATAATTTAATTATATAGACATCTGTCGCATTCTATAAAATATGTAATTTATATACAGATGTATGTACATATAATTTTAATTAATGCTTTTTTAATTGTTGAGACACATGATTAAATGGAGACATAACTTAATACCTAAAAATTGGTAGTAATATTATCTATAAATTAATAATGTACAGACATCTTTTGTGTATATAAAATCATATACAGCAACCTCTATCTATTTATAACTCTTTCACTCCTGGGGCTCTTTGGTTGAGTGCTTGACTAGTAAGCACGAAGCCCTGGGTTCGAGCCCTCAGTGCCACATAAAAAGAAAACCTAGAAGTTCAACTGTCTTTCAATCAACTGAGTGCTAGCCTTGAGCACAAACGCTTAGGGACAGTGTCAAAGCCCTTACTCAAGTCGCCGGACTGTCAAAAAAAAAAGGTAGAATATACTCACTGCAACTATAGAAGGACAGGACATCAAATACCTCATCACAGAGAAAGCTAGGAGTCTGGTGCTGACAGCTGTCACCTAACCTGACTTAGCCAGATGTAAACTGCTGTATCCCAGCTCCATGGGTTACCCCCATCATCCTGGCTTACCCTGGCTTACCCCCGACATCTTGGCTGCTTGAGGGCTTTAAATCCTGGCAGGAAGTCTGCTAGAATCTTTGAAATATGGCTTGAAATGGTAGAGCACTAGCCTTGAGCAAATGTTAGTAGAAAAGTATCCCCATGTTTTGAGCTCAAGCCCCATAAGTAACCTCCCCCAAAATAAAAACACCCCACTAAACTATTAGTTATGAAATGTTCCTCAAAGAATGTGAAACCACCTTAATTCTAATGATAGCTTGTGGAACAGAGCTTTGTGCTGAGTCTTTCATAGGGTGATCTGTGCTGAGTCCTGCACAAGATGGAGTATGCTGAGTCCTTCATTGGGTGCTGGGAGCTGAGACTTTCACAGGATGCTGTGTGCTGAGTCATGCAAGAGTGCCATGTGTCTTTCACAGGGTGCATTCTTTCAACTTGTTCTTGTAAGAGCTCCACAACTGAGATGATTATGCAGACAAGAATATTGAGGCTCAGATAGGTCCCCAATGCAGGGACTAAATTATGTATTACTGAAGACTAGTGAGTTGTGTCCTGGAGACAATTGTTTTGTTTTGTATTTTCTCAGTCATGAACCTTGAACTAGGGGCCTAGGCACTGACCCTTACCTCTTGGGCTCATGGCTAACACTCCACCATGTGGAGCCAAGGAGCCCGTTGCACCAGAAGCCATGGTCTAGGGTTCTATAGCTGAGGTCTGTCATCCTGCCTTCTCAGGATGCTGAGGTCTGAGGACCTGGGTTCCAAACTATCCCAGGCAAAAAGGTCCTATGAGACTATCTTCAATTCACCACTAAGAAACCTGAAGTGGAAGCTGTGTGCTTGACGCTCATGTTTGTCATCCTAGCTACTTAGGAGGATGAGATCTGAGGATCATGGTTCAAAGCTAGCCTGGGCAGGAAAGTCCTTGAGACACTTTGCTCCAATGGACCACCAGAAAAGCTGAAATGGAGCTTTGGCTCAAGTAGTAGAGCACAAGACTTGAGCTGAAGAGCTCAAGGACAGCACCCATGCCTAGACATCAACTCCTACAATAAAAAATGACAGAAAGAAACAAACACACCTGAAATAGAGGGCTGGGAATGTGCCTTAGGGGTAGAGTGCTTTGCGTATATGAAACCCTGGGTTTGATTTCTCAGGACCACATCAATAAAAGAAAGCCTGAAGTGGTTCTGTGGCTCAAGTAGGAGAGTGCTCTCCTTGTACAAGAGAATCTAGGTACAGTGTTCAGGTCCTGAGTTCAACTTCCAAGAATGGTATATGGGCCCACACGCAGGCGCACACACGCATGTGCACACACACACACACAGAGAGACTAGAAGTGATGCTGTTACACAAAATGGTAAGGTATCGGGCTTCTTCACTGAGATCATGGTCAGCAAGTTAGCTCCGTGTTCCCAAAAGATAGCCACCCTGGGCCCAACTAGGAGAGGGCAAAAGTTACAAAACCTGATGAGATTCAGCAGCCCTAGAAGACAGGAAGCTTTGTGATGTCAGATATGTGGTTGGATTTCCCAAGCTTGTGAAAAACTAGGAGAGGCATCATAGGCCCAACATCGCCCTGAATGAAACATTTCATAAGCTTCAGTGCCCTAGTTGTCTGCCAGAAGGACTTTTGAATTATATTGAGAACTGTATCTGAACACTGGTATATAGTCTCACAAAGGCAGGATAAGTGCACAGAACTTGGCCTGTCATGGGAGATGGCACAAATGAAAGCTTCCTGTCAAAACAGAGCACTGGGGAGAGAGATAGTTGCGAGTACATAGTGACCTTTCTCTCCTGACCTTTGGAGCCCGCCTGCACTCCTCCTCACTATCTGACCCGGATGGAGTTGTTTGTTACACAGCAGTACAGGAATGAGGCCTTTTTTCTGCCTGTCCAGGAAATGAGAGAGATTTCGTCCACAAGGCCTGGGATACAGAGAAATCCACAGGTTATACTGGGACCAGTGAAAGGAGCCCTGGAACATGCAGTGTCATGAAAGCAGTCTCTGTTATGAAATCATTTTATTGAATACAAATTTCCTAGCTTGGTGCCATTCATCATAGCTACTCTGGAGCTTCACCTATAGGAATACATCCATACATACACAAAGATATGGAGGTACAGGCTCTTTGATGGGACAGTTCCTGGGGTTGAACTATGAGTCTAGGCATTGTCCCTGAGCTCCTTTTGCTCAAGGATAGTGCATTAACCTTGAATCACAGCCCCACTTTGATTTTTTCTGTGATCTCTTAGAAATAACAGTGTCATGTACTTTCCTATGCTGGCTGGATTCAAACTAAGATTCTCTACATCTCAGCCTCCTAAGGAGCTGGGATTACAGTCAGCAGCCACTGGTACCTTCTTTCTTCTTCATTTTTTAATCTGGACAATCTGACTTCTTAAGAGGGTCATTCCAATGTCTTGAATTTATAAGTTAACTACCCAATGATCTTTATGGCTGTTTTCACTGAGAAGGATTTTCTTGCCTCATCTTCCCCTCTGGTCACAGGTTTGAAGCCAAAAGTGAGAAACGAGTGTCACAGGAATTGGGAGAAAATATCCACAGGACATGCCAGTTCTGTCACTTAGCATTGAGCTGCAGTGAATTTAGTGTCTCAGGATGAGAGGACTGAAAGCTGCAATGATTCTCATAATGTCTGCATTGTTCCTTTTGCACATAAAATGATCTAATAATTATGTGTTGTGTGTCTCCAACCTTAAGTATTTAGAACACACTAGAAGCATTTTCATGTATCTCTTTTCCTCTAGTGCCTCTCGAGATTTACAATGAGGTTTTGTGTGGAGCACTCCTCTGTGTATCCTTGAGAAAAGCTGCTTGAATCCTCTTCGGGAAATCGCCATTCAAAGTCAGCCTGAGCAGGAAATCTGTGAGACTCTTATCTCCAATAAACCACCAGAAAACTGGAAGTGGAGCAGTGGTCCAGAGGAAAGAGCTACAGCTTTGAGAGAGAAAGCCAAGCAGGAAACACAGGCTAGAACAGGCAGGAAAACCTGGGAGGTGCTTATGTCCAATTAATGACCAGATGGCTGGAAGTGGAGCTGTGGTGGCGGTAACACCTCAGCCTTGGGAAAAACAGCCAAGGAACACATCGGGCCCTGAGTTTAAGCCCTGGGATGACCACAAAAAAATTTTCAAAAAGAGAAGGCCAAGTTTTTTTTTATCAACGCCCTACCTACTTATGTGTGTATATTACCTTCCTGAGTGCAAACAGACTGTATGCATTGCTTCTTCTTTTATTTACTTGTTCATTTTTTCAAATATGCTCCTAGTGCATACTGCACCACTTTCTTCATTTCAGACCCATGGCTTTTCTCTTCCAGGTTTCCAGTCCTGTGTCATTATATGATGAACATTGCAGCTCTCAGCAGCCTTTATTTACATTAATTATTAGGCCAATGCAGGACCAGTCACAAATCAGGCAGGGGAAAAGAAGATCAGGTTTTGTAGAAGTAACCAGTATTCAGAAAATTAAACTAGGGGACTTAAAATGGTAGCATACTTATGTAAAAACTACCATTAAGGAAAAGATGAAGGGGCTGGGAATGTGGATTAGTGAGAAAGTGCTTGCCTAGCATGCACGAAGCCCTGGGTACGATTCCTCGGTATCACATACAAAGAAAAAGCCAGAATTAGTGCTGTGGCTTAAGTAGTAGAGTTCTACAGACAGTGCCCAGACCTTGAGTTCAATCCAAAAACTGGCAAAGAGATACCTAAGTAGGTAGGTAGGTAGATTAGATAGATAGATAGATAGATAGATAGATAGATAGATAGATAGATAGATAGATAGATAGATAGATAGATAGATAGATAGATAGATAGATAGATAGATAGATAGATAGATAGATAGATAGATAGATTAGATAGATAGATAGATAGAAAGTTGATAGATAAATCTGGTCTTGGATGTCAGGAGGAAGGAAGGGAACACTTCCCATTCATGAGGCCTTCTGCAGTGTGCTAGGTCACCAGCATCACCTTCACACAACGACAGAGCAGGAAGACTGTCTCTTTCCCACTTCTAAGGTAGCCAAAGGCCCCAGAGCCACGAGGGCAGAGCTAGGTTCTAACTCAGGGGCTTGGAGACAGAAGAGAAACAGCCCTGCCTCTAGTTGGTCTGGGGATTTGCATTAATTAAGTGGAGAATGAAGGAAGGAGAATGGACTGGCAGAGGTAGAAGGGCTTCAAATCTGACAAATGGAGAGTCAAAAACCCACTCCCTAAGACCAGAGAGCAGGGTTTTTCTACTCAGTTCCTCCCCTCTCCCTCACTAAACTGGCTCTCTATTGGTAACCTAAAGATAGCCTGAGGCTCCCTTCACCTGAAGGAGGAAGGTTAATTAGTCATTATTTGAAGAGGCTGATAAAAGCCTGACCCTGGTGTAACTCTAACAAATATTTCAGGTTTCCCTTCATTGCTGGTTGTTCCTGGAATGAATGAAGTGGTTTGGCAGCTCACTTCCCTGTTGAGTGTGTACATTCTGCCTCTTAATCCTGCAGGGCTAGGTCTCGGCACATAGCCTGGCTTTTGCAACTGTTTTCTTTCCTTCAAATACAGTGTTACACTGGATTTCATCCTGCTAACAGGGCTAGGGCTTGGATTCTGAGAACTTCATTTGAACCCCGGATGGGTCGTTGATGTTTCTTGCCTTCTTCTATAGCTCAGGAACTCTAAGAACATTTAGAGTGCCAGTAAATTCTCATCACCAAGGGAAACACAAGATGCTCTTGTACATCTGACCTTTCAGAAGTGGAAGTCAGAGTGTCAAAGACTTCCCTGCCCTGATTGGCTTCACCCTGTGTTCCTGAGACCTTAGCCTCCAGAGCTAGGTTGATGGGCGTGAGCTACTGGAGCTCTGGTAGGTTCAGAACTGTAATGACATTGACAATAGAAGTCAAATGCTTATTGCAAAGTGTTTGGGGAGCATATTATGCCTTTCAACAATGGACTGTTCAGAACCCTGTAGGACACAAGGTTACAATGCTAGAGTCTGAGAGGCTGGGTATATGGATCTGCTACACTTGAACCTGGAGCTCTAACTGCAATTCTGGTGTACATCAGTGTTCATTTTCCAGAGAATGTTCTCCTCATTAATAAATAGGACAAGTACTTTGATTAACCCTCACTTTTTTTTCCAGGTGTATGTCTCGAACTCAAGCCTGGGCACTGTCCCTGATCCCTTCAGCTCAAGACTAACACTCTACCACTTTAGCCACAGCGCCACATAGGGTCTTTTTGTGGTTCACTGGAGATAAGAGTCTAACAGGCTTTCCTTGCCTAGGTTGTCTTTGAACTCTGGTCTTCCGCTCTCAGTCTACTGAGAACCTAGGGTTCCAGCTGTGAGCCACTGTCATCTGGCCTATTGTTTTTGACACTTCTGGGGCTTTATCTTAGGGCCTGGGTACTGTCCCTGAGCTTCTTTTTCTCAAGTCTAGCCACTTGAGCCATTCCACAGCTTCTGGCTTTTTCTGATTATGTGGCAATGAGGATTCAAACCCTGTCATTCATGCATGTTGAGCAAGCTCTTTACCACTAAGCCACATTTCTACCCCACCCTTCCAATTTTATCCCTCACCTGCCTATCCTCAAGAAAAGGTTTCTGAATATAAACGTTCTAAAGATATCCCAATGGGAAGATGTCCAAAGATAAGACAAAGCTCATACTTGGGGCAGACTATAAACATGTGAAGACTGTGACAAATGCTTCCATTTAATTATGTACTGTGTTTCAACACTTAAAATATTAATGAAAAATGAGTCAATATCCTAAATTATTGTGTTTAATTTTAAAATATATGTGCAAAATGTAAAAAAATTATGTGTATAATAATACTAAATACAATAATCAATAAATGAATCAAAGAAAAATAAAATACAAAATCAATAATAAAAATCATAATGTGAAATTAACATATATATGTAAGCATATATATTACATATGTATAGAAATATTTTTTCTCTTGCAGGACCTTCATTCAGGACATGGGGATTCTAGCCTGAATTTCTTTTCCTCAAGGACAGTGAGCTCTGCCTGCAACCATGCTGCAAAAGAGTTACCTGGATGGTGAGCTCAAATCCTAGCAATGGCAGAAATACTGGCCCCAGTTCCAAGACAGTGACTTAGTTTTTATTAATGGAAGCAGTTATGTTTTTTCAGTTCCATACTGAGCATTTTAAAAAAGCAGTGTAGAATTTTGTACAGCTATTCAGACGTATTTCCCTGAGTGCTTCTCTGAGAATTACATTGTTTCTCTTCTTTTGTTTTGTTTTTTTTTATTTTAAAAATGTTGTACAGATTGGTTACAGTTACAGGAGCAAGTTAATGAGTACATTTTCTATTGAGCATTGTTGACTCCTCCTTTGTTTTGCCCTTACTATCCTTTCCCTCCCATCTCCACAACTACCTCCCCCTGCCGAGGTCAGTGACTTAGTTTTCCATTTTTTGTTGGCACAGGCTTTGAACTCATGTAGTGGCAACTCTTCCCTCACATTGCTAAAGATTTACCAAGATCCTAATTTTAAATCCCAGGCTAGGAAAGAAAACTTGCAGAAATTCCAAACCAGGGAGTTTTATTTTTTTAAATTTAGTTAAATGATTAATTAATTAATTAATCAATTAATTAATTTTTGGCCAAACATAGGGCTTGACGTCATGTCATGGAAACTCTGCCTCAGCTTGGATCTCCCTAGGCTGGTGTGCAGTCTCCAGACACTTAGCCGATCCTGATATCCTAGGCCTAGAGGGATTTTAGGAAGAAAAAAAAGCTGGAAAGCACAAAAAGTGGTGAGGTGCAGAGTGCTGGGGTTTTAAAATTTTTTTCTTTGCATGTTGACCATCCTAGGTCTGAGTGATATGGCTGCAGTAGACTTGACCTGTCATTGCTGAGGGCTGGTGGGATATCAGTGAAACCATAGGCCAACCTGTCAACATGGCCCTGGATTCAAATCCCAGTCCTGACACCAACGGCAGGAGATCACAAGAGACTCATTCCTATTCATAGGAATACTGATTAAAAGTGCAGTTCATGCACCAGTCTAGTCAAAAATTGGATGCAATAATAGTAGAATGCTGATTGATCTTAATTAATACTTTATTAATCATGAAAAGAATAATATTCCTTCAATGGAGGTATAATAAAGATCTAAGATTTAGTAGGAAAGTTGTAGGTGTCATTTAATCATAGATAGACAGCCCTGGCACTCTTTACCAATATATATTTATTTATATACCACCATCTGCTTATCCATGTATCACTGTTTTGGCCAAACCTGGGGGTCGATCTGGGAACCACCTGACAGCCTCATTGGCTAGAGGCTGCCATGCTCAAACTCACTCATTCTTGAATTGAGCCTGCTAGGCACTGAATTCAGATCCTAGCACTGTCAGGCTTGATGAAGAACACATCTAAAATCTAGATGATTTGTGATAGGATGTAAACAATGTAATAAATGGTATATGTATCATCAGAGTCAATAAAATAAATGGTGAATAAATGAATAAAACAAGAAATAAAATAAATAACCACAGCAAACACAATATGGACTGAACATCTGTACGGAATTACAAATCCTAACTTTAAAATGTATGTAAGATGAAGTTTTCCGGGTCTGAGGCTTGAATTCAGCCCCCCCACTACAAAGAGGGAATGGCGGGAGACCCTGAGATACTTGTTTCTGAACCTAGGAGGAGTCATGGAAAGCGATCGATCTCATCCCTGAATGAGTACTTCCTGCATGATGGGAGTAGGAAATGATAAGCAAGACTCATGGAGTATTGATTATTTGTAAAGAAGAGTTGATGAAGCATGATAATTATCATCACAGTCATGAAAAGGAGGCATCCAGAAAGATCCAAGAAATGGTAGTCACACAGAATGAATTCCATTACAGGTCACCATCTCTCCTACTCTACACAAATATGTACTTATTTGCGTACTACCTTCAGCTTATGAATGGATGACTATTATGCAACCCAGTTTCCCCCCGCCAGGGGGACCTCAATCTCAGGTCCTGGGAATGGCCTAGGTCTTTCGTGGCTCACAGGCTGTTGTGCTCATGTGGACCCATTCGCCAATTGGGCCTGCTAGGTCCGGAGTTCAGATCCTATCCCTGCCAAAAGATTCATCTAGATGTCCAAAGCCAATCTTTGCACCTGTTTTTCTTTTCTGTGCAAGTCTTGGGTCTCAACTAGGATTGAGAATAAATGGGCCACCCTGTGGCAATGGGAATAAGTTGTTATACATGTCAGTCCAGGTATACTTGTCATCATATACTCAAGAAAATACACAATATATCCATGAATAGCATACAAAATAAAGAGAATAACTACACTCAATGCACGATGAAGTCCACACACGGATGTGAATATACATCCATTGTTTCAATGATGCATTGAGGACTATTGAGGCCTCCCTGGGGCTCGATCTCAGTTCCAGGGAATGACCCAGCTCCTTAGTGGGTCACAGTCTGGTGTGATCACGTGAACCCATTGGGCAGTTGGGCCTCCTAGGCTCTGAGTTCGATTCCCAGCACTGCCAAAATTTCATCCTGATGTGAAAGGCCAGTTGTTGCATCTGTTTTTCTAGGCTGTGAAAGTTCTGTGTCTCAGCTAGGATGGAGAATGTATAGGCAAGTCTATACTCATGGGAATAGTTTGTCATCCAGTTCACCAGAGTTATGTCTGTCATCCTATACTCAAGAAAATACATAATACATCAATGAATAAGACACAAAATAAAGAGAATGACTACACCAAACACAAGATGCCACCCACCAATGTTTAGAAATATAGATCCTCTGTTTAATTATGAATTTATGGGTGTATTGGCACCCACCAGGGCTGGAACTCAGGTCCTGGGAATGGCCTAGCTCCTTAGTGGCTCACAGGCTGGTGTTGTCAACATGTCCCTTTCACTCATTGGGCCTGCTGGCCCTTGAGTTCAAATCCCAGCACTGCCAAAATATTCAACCTGATGTGAGAATCCAATTGATCCACCTTTTTTCCTGTCCTGAGAAAGTCCTGGTTCTCAGCGCAGATGGAGAATGCTATATAGGCACCTCTATAGCCATGGAAATAGGTTTTCATCCATGTCAGCACAGTTATATCTGTCACCATACTCAATAAAATACACAATATATCCATGAATAAGACACAAATTAAAAAGAATAACTACAATGAACTCAAGATGCATACCACTCCTGTAGGTAAAGAGAGATCTTATGTTTAGAAAAGGTGGGCTTATTATTTTGTCCAGTGCTGGGCCTTCAAATCAGGCCCTGGACCAGGCCTGACATTCTAGTCTTCAAGGATGGTGAGCTTCAATTCTCCCACAGTGAAACAGAGCTACCCAGACCTGAGTTCAAATCCCCGCACTGACAAAAGATTCATTCTGATGTCAGAAGCCAGTTGTTACACACGTTTTCCTCTCCTGTGAAAGAAGAGGATGGCGAATGCATAGGCAACCCTACAACCATGGCAACAGGTTGTCGTCCATGTCAGCACAGTTATACCTGTCACCATAGTTAGTAAAATAAACAATACCTCCATGAATTAGAGACAAAATAAGGAGAAGTGCACCAAACACAAGATGCTGTCCACACATGTATGTTAATATTGATCCTATGTTTAAATTATGAATGTATGAAATTATGAACTTATAGTGGACCACCCTGGAAATCAATATCAGATCCTGGGAATAACCTAGCTCTTTGGTTGCTCACAGGTTGGTGTGTTCACCTTGATTTATTGGCCAATTGGTCCTTCTAGGCCCTGAGTTCAGATCCTAGCAATATTAACAAGTGGATCGTCAAGTAAGAAGCCGAGGGTGAAACCTGTTTTCCTTTTCTCTGAGAATTCTAGGTGTCAAGCATGATGGATTACATTTCTACAAACCTAGTGCTCTGTGATAGGATGTCATCAATGTAATAAACGAAATGGGTTTCATATAGTAAAATCAATGGTAAATAAATGAATAAAACAAAAAATACAAGGAACAACCACACCAAACATGTATGGACTGAACATCTATAGGTAAGTATAAATCCTATCTTTACAATGTATATAAATAGTATGTTTTCCAGGGATGGGGCTTGAATTCAGGACTAGTGAACAGGCTTGATTTTCTTATCCTCAAGTACGGTGATCTTCCCCTTCATCCACATTGCTGCAGATTTACCCAGATCCTTAGTTCAAATCCAACACCTGGCAGAATAAATAGCGGGAATTGCAAGCCAGGGAGCTAATTTTATAAAACTTTTTCTCAGCACTAGGCTTGAACTCAGGTCGTGGTAACTCTGCCTCAGCTTCGATCACCCTAGGCTGGGGTGCAGCCACGGGACTCACAGCTGATCCTGGGATCCTCGACCCCCAGGCCTTTCAGGGAAAACAATGTACAGAAAAACTGTGGCCTTTTTAGGTTTTCTTCCTTTGCACGTGACCCTCCTGAGTCTGAATTACACTGTTGCAAAAAGTGCTTCACCTTGCATTGCTGAAGGCTGGCAGACTATTGGGGAAGCCATAGGCTCACATGGCAATATAGGCCCTGACCAACCAATGGCAGGAGATACTAAGAAATAGGTTTCCAACCATAGGAATAACAATGGAATGTTGTCAATGTCACAGAATGAGTTGTTCGTGAATAGTGCTCCATAAAATTAGGCAGCATGATTTCAGGAAACTGATTGATTTTATTTAATATTTATGAAGCATTAAAAGATTATTGTTACTTACAGGAACACAAAGATTTCACGACACTGATTTTCTTTTAAGAAAGAAAACATTTACATTACTTACATGGACACATAATAAATACCCAAGAATTGGTAGGAATGTAGTCTATATAACTAAATAATGTATAGACATCTCTGACACTCTATAAAGATATATATTTATTAGCTTACTGCCATCTGCATGTCAATCTGTTCTTATTTTGTTAACTCCTGGGCTCAATCTCAGGTCCTGGGAACAGTCTGTCCCCTCAATTTGCCCCAGGAGGACATGCTGACACATAATTTCATTATGTGTCCATTTTATGAATGTGATTGTTTAAATGCTTAATAAAGTATTAACTTAAATTGATTAGTGTCCTATAATATAATTGTGTATAATTTTATCATAGAATCATTCAAGAAATACCCATTCAATCATGACATACATAATATTCCATTGGGTATCATATAGATAGAAACAAGTTTCTTAGGATCTCCTGCCATTTGGAGGTGGAAGGATCAGGATTCAAACTGTGAGCTCCAGCTCCCACCACATCAACCCGAGAATAGGGTACTCACCAGTCTGTCCAAGAACATCAAAAAGACCAATGATTAGGCAGGCACCAGTGGCTCTCAGCAGTCCTCCTTGATACTTACAAGGCTGTGAAAGGAGGATCATGGTCAAAGTCACCCAAGCCAAGAAAGTCCTTGAGACCCCTTTCCAACTTCATTGCCAACATATCAAGTGTGGAGGGCCAGCCTTGAGCAAAAGCAGCTCACAGACTCTGTCCAGATCTTTAGTTCAAGCTCCAGGATTGGCAACAAACAGACATACACAACAAACTGTGCAGCCATCCAGCTAAAGCAGGTTACCCTCTTGTCCCCAACTGCATTGGACAGAGTTCCCTGGGAAAAAGGCTAGGGTAGCCACTGTCATCTTGTTCTGCCCATACTGCCTCCATCACAGGATTCCAGCCACACCCCCATTCTTTCATGTTCCTTTCTGGCCAATGGGATACAAGAATGGTGGCCACGCCCACATTCCATGCTGCTGGGTAGCACCAGGATTCCCTCTGTTTGTTTACAACACTACCAGAAGTTGAGGAAGGTAGAGGTGGTTGAGTGATCAGCAAGAGACGGGAGTATAGTAGGAAATTGATGCTCCCACCAGTGCCCCAGCTCCCTCCCCCCTTCTTGCGGTGCTGGGTTTCAAACCTCAGGCAATGGCGCACTACCAGCAGGGATAAGGCCCCACCCAGGTCCCTGACTCTGGTCCTCTGCTCTGGGCCCATGTGTCCACAATGCCACCTCCATCGCTGCTCTTCCCACCTGGAACGGCTGCCAACATCTTCTCCAAGCAGCAGAGTTGAGTGGCTGCCCCAACACCACCCCTGCCCCTGGTCAGACACTCCACTGGGGGCACCATGACCCCCTGCTTGTTTCCTCTCCCTGGCTCTGAGGAGCCAACTTTCTGTCTTGGGCATTTCTGAGAAAGAGACCCAATAGAGACTCAGGCTGTGCTGGATCAGGGTCCTCCTATCTGTGACAGGTATGCTCCACCAAGCATGGTCCTCTGTAGTTGGGATGGTAGACGTGTAGCGCCATGCTCAGTTATTGGTTTAGATAGATTATCCCAAACTTTTAGTCCATGCCAGCAGATTCTTGACCACAGGTGAAGTTCTGGATAGTGCAGAAACCATCGGACCTCAGTCTCCTCACAGGACAGTGAGGAAACAAGGGATTTATACAGAGGGATCTGTGGAGCATGGCTAGGCACAGAGGGAGCATCCTTCAGATAAGGTTCTCGGCAATTCTGTGAGCATATGACAGGAAGATACCCGGAAAGGGCTCAGGTGGGATCTGTTATTAATTGTGCAACAGGTGTGGGATTATGAAACAAAACATGGCTCTCATCATTACCCTATCCCCATGAAGAAGGGGATCCTTCACTCTGTTAAGTTTTGCAGCTGAGGAAACAGATGCACGGAGAAGCTGGGTGACCTACTTATGACCTCAAGGTCACAGGAAGCTCAGCCTGACTTCTCTACCATGCTCCCTGGGACAATGGGTGCTATTCAGTCCACTTCATGTGGTGGGAATCCACTTCTTGTCAGTTGTGGGTCTTGAACTCTAGGTCTGGACACTGTTCCTGAGCTCTTCAGCTCAAGGCTAGTGCTCTACCACTTGAGCACACTTCCGGTTTTCTGGTGGTTGTATGAAGATAAGAGTCTCACAGACGTTCCTGCCCAGACTGGCTATGAACCCTGATCCTCATATCTCAGCCTGTTGTGTAGCTAGGATTAGAGTTCTGAGCCACCAGCACCCAACTTAAGCACAATGCTGATTTTCTTTCTTCATCTCTCTCATAGTAACTGGCTGAATGTTTTCTGGATGAGGTGGCCCAGTGTCCCTATGTGGCTAGAACCCAAGGTAGCCTTCTCATTCAGGAGGTGGGCTGTGGGTCAGGAGCAGTCTAGCTCAGACTGTTGAAAGAGTTCCATGACGTAAGCCCCTCTGTGCCCTGTCTACACCATGACGGTTATTCATTTTCCATCCAACCTTCCTGGACTTATTGTATTGTATTGTTTCTTACATCATTTTCTATTACCTGGCCAAAATTATGATAAAGTTATGGAATGAAAATGTAATGCCATCTTAAGAAAGTCACTTAGGGCTCTGTGAATGTGGCTTAATGGCACGGTGATTGCCTAGCATGCATGAAACCCTGGGTTCAATACCCCAGTACCACATAAACAAAAAAAAAAAAAACACGGGAGGTGGTGCTGTGCCTCAAGTGGTAGAATGCTAGCCTTGAGCAAAAAAAGAAAGACAGAAAGACAGAAAGAGAGAAGGAAAGAAGGAAAGTAAGAAAGATAGAAAGAAAGAAAGAAAGAAAGAAAGAAAGAAAGAAAGAAAGAAAGAAAGAAAGAAAGAAAGAAAGAAAGAAAGAAAGAAAGAAAGAAAGAAAGAAAGAAAGAAAGAAAGAAAGAAAGAAAGAAAGGAAGAAAGAAAGTGAGAAAGGAAGAAAGGAAGGAAGAAAGGATGGAAGGAAGGAAGGAAGGAAGGAAGGAAGGGAGGGAGGGAGGAAGGAAGGAAGGGAGAGAAGAAGGGAGGGAGGGAGGGAGGAAGGGAGGAAGGGAGGAAGGGAGGAAGGGAGAAAGGAAGGAAGGAAGGAAGAAAGAAAGAAAGCCCTGGTTTTCCCTTATTCGCAATAACTAGTGTATGTCTGAGTCAAGCAGAAAAGATCAGATAAGTTGCTGTTAGGGAAATGAACCCTACGATATGTATTTAAATGGTTTTTCTTTCATGTGATTGTTTCTAACACATTAATAAAATTATTTCTTTGTTGTTTTGTATGTCCCTCACCCAAAGTATAATCCTTGCTTTCACTCTACTTGATAATGGTATAATTTGTGGAGGGGAAGGGAAAAAAAATCATCATTTAAATAGGGATACAGGTGGACCCATTGCAACAATGAGATATGCAAGTCGTTATGTCTAAAACAAACTTTACAACTTTGGTGGGGGTTGGGAAGGAGGATTGGGTCTGGGGGCAGGTGGAGGATGGGAGAGGGTGGGAAGGGGAACCAAAGGAGGAGGATACAATGCTTGATAAGAAATGTACTCATCTTGCCCATGTAATTGTAACCCTTCTGTACAGAAGGTTCACAATATAAAAAGAAAGAAATCAGTAAATGCAAAATAAAGAATCCATACTTTGAATATATAATTGCTCCTTACATACTGACACCTGACAATAGTCTCTAATTCATGTATTTTACTTATAATAATGTGTTAAAAAAAGTTTTGGTTATTAGGTCACAGCAATTAATGCCAGGAATGTGCTTAGATGTCAGGTGAAGATTAATTCTGGAAATTCAAAGATTCCAGGATTTTGTGTGGTCACTGCTAATCACAAAGAGAAGGGTAATCTAAGTGACATTTAGAAACCTTTTTGGTCAGTGACCGCAACAAAAAGGCAGAGGCTAATTAATAGTTGTGACACAAGAGAAAAAATAACTCCAGAGGGAAGGAATGAATGATAGTAACTAAGGTATACCAGAAATTGTTCTACAAAAAAATTTTGGTTATTGAAGAACTAGTTTTCAACTAGGCTTATTCCTCATTGCCTTTAGCATTGTAAATCTCTTAGGCTAGTTCTTAATCTCTGTGTGATAAATATATCTCTCTCTATGCTGTTCTTTCTTACTCGATATGCTTTGCTTTCTAAAAATCTGTCTTTCTATATTTCTCTATGAACATTTCCTGATACTAAATACACCTATACAGATGGTAGAGGATGCTAATATAGGGGTCCCATAGCTAATGAGGCATTAATGTAACAGAATGGAAAAGGAGGACATATTTATTGCTACCTCAAATTTTCTGAAAAACTGCAATGGCATCATTGGGTTCAAATTTCCATTGTTTGTCTACATAGTGTCATTCAGTGCACATAAATGCAAATATGAGCCAGGTGCTGGTGGTTCACCCCTGTTATACTAGCTACTCAGGATGTTGAGACCAGAGTATTGTGGTTGAAAGCCAGCCTGGTCAGGAAAGCACATGAGACCCTTATCTTCAATTAAACACCAGAAACCCGGAAGTGGTGCTGTAGCAAAAATAGTAGAGCACTCAACTTGACCTGAAGAGCTGAGGGACAGCGCCCAGGATCAGAGTTCAAGCCCCACGACTAACAAATAAAGTGAAATATGACTTTGTTTCCCCCAAAGGAACGACAAGATTAATAATCTTCCCAAGCAGAAAAATAAATTCCAAAATGATTCAATAAACCTACTTTTTCTAAGTTATTTACTTTATGGCTTCTTTGCTGGCCATATTCTCTACTTTTAAAAATTGTCAAATATTAGCTTTACAAACTTCATCAAATATTAGATGTTTCAAAAGAGAAGTCTATTCAGTTGATGTCACTTAGTTTTCTTACTATCTTAGTTCAAAGTTAACCCAGGCAGGATAGTCTGTCACACTCATTTCTAATGAGCCACCAAAAAAGAACAAGTAGAGTTTTGGCTCAAGCAGTTGAGTACTAGCTTTGGGGGCAGATGGACAGGAAAGAAAACTGTTCAGGGACAGGGTCCAGCATCTGGGTTCAAACTCCAGAACCAGCACAAACTAAACAAACAAGCAAACAAAAAAAACCCAGATATTTCTTTGGGACCCTCCTTAAAGGAGTACTCATTTGACAAGAGGCTCCTTTTGGTGATCATACTCACTGGATCCTGCTTTTTTGGAATCCTTATTGCTCTGGAGAACTCAGGACCAGACTAAACAAATTGATAATTGACTCCTACAAATAGAGATTCATCTCAGGGGTGAAATATCCATCCATAAGGCACTTTAAAACCTCGATGTCTTTGTTTCTTTGCAGTAGAACACTTTTAAAACAACGTTGTTTCCTTTTGTTCTATGATGGCTTTCAAATGGCACATTATTTCTTTTTGTAATACTCTCAACTATAACTTTACAGAAAAGTTTTATATGAGTAAAGAACATACTCAAAAAAGTCCAGGACAGAGTTTCCTTCAAGCCTGGGGATTCTTTTCTTGTAAAAGGAAAGTAGAAAGGAAAGCACAAGTTAACTTGAACTTTGTCATTCCTCAATGTTCCGTTCCTCTCCTGGGATCAGTTTCCATATCCAGTTACCATTACTTCAAGTAATAATCGATGGCGCTGCTTGAGGTATAATGAATGTTTTCTGGCTTCACTGAAATAACACAAGGACACCTTTGGAACTGAGGTAACATGTGTTTCAGAGAAAACAGTAAAGAGAAAATAAGAAATTTATATTGCTTATAAGTATATTATCCATGAGTATATTGAGTTCAAACTTTGTAAGGTCTCTGTAAATTAAAGTGAATTTTAAATGGGAAGAAGGTTCTCAGATCATTCTTTTTGTGAGTGTATGTATAACACATTATTTCCCAGGTGTATATGAGTTTGCATTAAGGGAAACTATAGCAATAAGAGGAGAAAGAGAAGTTCTGTGTTAAAATATATGGGTTCAATACACTATAGAAGACTCTACAAATAAGACAACATTGAAACAATAAAGCCAAGTCCAGTATGCAGATTTATGGGAGTGATATAGAGAAAGCATTACTCCTAGGTGGAACACGAAGTATGAGGCCACTCCCTTCCTAAATCACGCTTGCTAATCACACAACTCTGTAGAAAGTAGAATGGAAGTATAATTTCGGTTCCAATGCAAGTCAGATATAAGAGCATGGACTTAACTGGAAAAAAAAATCCATCTTGAGAGAACAGGGCTTATACTAGTAATGAACTGCTGGCTAAGATGATATTTCTTTTTCTTTGCTTATATATTTATTGTTGTTGGTGGTGGTCTTTGCACTTGAAATCTGGGCCTGGGCACTGTTCCTCTGCTATTCAGCTCAAGGCTAATGCTCTACCATTTGATCCACAGTGCCACTTCCAGTTTTCTTGTAGTTAATTGCAGAAAAGTGTCTCCGAAACTTTCCTACCCGGGCTGGCTTTGAACCCCAATCCTCAGATCTCACCACCACTCAGCTTACTATCACATTTCTAACAGTGTACATTCAGGATATGTAATGGGTATATTCATCTATCTTTATATGAATTCTTGAGTTAAAAAACTGGGCTAGAGCATAGACTTACACTCACAAAAATGATTATAGCTTAAAAGTTGATACTCCTAGAGAAATAAAACCTAAGAATGTAAAGGAGTCTGGGAAGTTCCATTTGCATCCAGCTAGGGAAGAACAGTCTTTGCAACAGTACCTATAATTGAGGAGCCAAAAGCTGGATTGGAAGAATGGCTCAGGTGATGGAATACCAGTCATGAGCAAGATTGATGAATAAGAGCTTGAGGCTTTTTCATACAAACATGCACATACACACTGAGGCACTTATATGTGCACACACAAATACACAAATGAAACGACTCTCATAAGATGTAGGAAAGTTAGAAAACAATAGAAAACATGTCCTGAGTAAGACTAGAATCATGTGATAATTTTTAATAAAAGAAAGGCCTCAAATTACTTTTTTCAAAAATGTTTGAGAATATTACATAGGTAGGGACCAGAGATAGTAAGAGAATCAAGTAATCATTATTAAAGTTATTGGATCCATTGATGAATGAATCAGAGGCCCCGCAGGTGCATGTGAAAATGTTCATATCCTGTGTCAAATGTTAGAAAATGTTTGAAAATAGTACAGGAACAGTCTGCGCAGTGTAGGGGGTAATATCACTGGAGAAATTCAGAATTGCTAATCTGTAACTAGATTAAATAAAACAAGAAACTATGGCAGGGCAATGTGATATAAGCCTAGAATTCTAGCACTCAGACTAAAACAGATTAGAGAGTAGAATTACATAGTGATACCTTCCCTGGACCAGGTAGTATAATTTTGTCTTAATAAAACAAACCAAACAAGAAAGGAATACACAGTTGGAAGGTTGGGCTAATTTTGTCATTTTTGAGAAGTCAAGTTACCTATTGAAATGCAACTCATATATAATCCTCACTTGTGTTTTAAATTCTCTCTCCATTACAGAACATTCTTAGATGCAAAATGACTCATGAATACCTCCCAAAATTTGAGAAAGTAAGTAATCATCATTCTGTTGGATTCCAAAGAAATAATGAAAGATTACAAAAGCTTAAGCCTGAGAAATAGCAAAGTTTGTCTAATGTAGGACTTTGTAAATGTTGCTAAATTAGAATTGAGATTTAAAATAAATATTTTGGTTTTGTTTGTAATTTCATATTCTATTGGATACTACAAAATTCTTTTCTTTTTTGTCAGTCGTGTGGCCTGAACTCTGGGGCTGCACACTGTCCTTCAGCTATTCAGCTCAAGGCTAGTGCTCTACCACTTGAGCCACAACACCACTTGCGGGTTTTTTCGCTTATGTGGTGCCAAGGAATCGAACCCAGGGCCTCATGCATGTAAGGCAAGCAGTCTACCACTAAGCCACATTCCCAGCCCCAAAATTATTTTGAAGTAGAGGGTTTAATTGACAAATTCACAAATGATTCTTGCAGTCTACTTGCTTAGAATATTCTTTCAAGAGAGATAAAATTAGAAATTAGTTAATAGATAATTCCAACAATTCATGTATAAAATGATAATGTGAATAATGTAGACAGAGTTGCCAAGAAATGGATGATATTAATTTATAAATTTAGAAAAAGCAATTTTTTGAGGCTTTGGTATAACATAGTATGAGGAGAATAATTGTGTGACATCTTCTTTCTTCTACCTATGTAACACAGGAAGCAATTTCCTTAATTATGTGCCTCTGTATACAATGAGAAAAAATGCTAGGTTTGGGGTTTGTTTTCATTTTTTTTGTATTATTGGTTTGTCCTAGTGCTTGAACTCTGATCCTGAACACTGTCTCTGAGCCTGTTTATGCTCAAGGCTTGTGACCTACCACTTCAATCTCAGTGCCACTTCTGTCTGGCTTTTGCTGAGAAGTTTATTGGAGATAAGCATCTAAGGAACCTTCCTGCCTGGGTGGGCTTTGAACTGTAACATTGCACTCTTAGCATCCTGAATATCTTTGATAGTTAAAAAAGTATAAATATGAATAATATTTGCAAATGTTCTGATCTCAAGAATACCAGTGGGGGAAAATGATGCAACCCAGTTTATTGTGGTGTTCTTTCCAGAACATAGAAAGCCTCACATTAGCAGAGGTGTAGTATTTTTTCACAATAGAGATAAGCTATTCGTGATGTAAATTGAGGGAACTTTGAGGTGCACCCTATACCTTGGAAACTGTTGGGCTAGGATGACTTTATGGCATAAATCTTCTGATTAATGGTCATAGAAATAATAGCTTACTCTGATCAAGAATTGCTTACTCTTGAAGAATTAATTATTACAGATGCTTCATAGTTTTATCCTTTACCAGAATGTGGCTATTTTTCTGTTTACTTCTCAATCTGTAGCAACCCATTGGAATATGAATCTATTGCAGAATTACATAACATGCAAACAGGTACTGTTTTGAAGCTCTCAGGTAGGAATGTTCAGAATTTGAAAATGAGTAGTTATTAGTCATAGGAATTTTGAAGAACACATATATTCTGCCCTTTTAACAACTTGTTTACTTTTAAAAGTTATGGGTTTCAATAGAATGAAATTGTTTTCTGTTTTAGTATGAGAAAGTTTAAATTTATTCTTTTTTCAAAGTATTGGCAAGTATATTGTGAAAATATTGTCTAGGTAGATAACATTCAAGTTGATGGCCCTTTGATTAAAAAGGGGTAATTAATTCATATTTAATGCCAAATAGTATTGATTTTTAAAAGTTACTAAAAATAATAATATTTACTATACCAATACAGTGAAATTTTATTTCGTGTAGCTTATTTATTTAATTTAATTTTCTTGTCAAAGTTATGTAAAGTGGAGTTACAGAAATTGTAAGGTAGTGAATACATAATGTTTCAAACTTGTTATCCCCTTTCTCATTTTTCTCACAGTTTTCCTTCACCACAATACCCCTCACAAGTTGTAATGTACATTTCCATCATATTGTCTTGTGAGCATTGCTATTGTATTGGTTTGCCCTTTGTCCTGTTTCTCGCCATTTTGTTGTTCCTATTCCCTTCCTTAATTAAGGTAAATGTATACCAATACACAGGGTATCAAAATCAAATACATCAGGGAATAAACCATAGGGAAAAATGCCAAAAGAAAATAGAAATCACATAGTACATTAAAAACAACAACCGCAAATAAAAATCTCTGTTTCCATATCTTGGATTACATTTTGCTTAGCATCAGCATATATGGTCATATATATAGCATAACAAAGCCCCTGGAAAATAATAGTTGCATGGACACGATATTATGAAAACTACATGTTAACAGTTTTTGATGGTAAAGGTTGAATTAGGATTCTGTTAAAGGAATTTCAAAAGAGTTTTAAAGTTATGAGAGGTAAATTTTAATTGTTCAAAATTTTTAACAAGTTAGCCTATTAAAAATTTTTTTAATTGCCTGGGAGAATAGGCTTTCATGCAAAGAAATCCATGGAGACTTAGCTGAGAGGGAGCAATGAGGGTGAAGATGGCTCTTTTTCACACGAAACAAACAAACCTCACAAACCTTGCTGCAAACCTTGCTGTAAATCCTGTAGGTTACCTTGAGAATTGTCTTTACCCAAGAAATAAACTCTTACTGTGTGAAACAAGGTTGTAGTGGAATTTAAATTCAAACTTCTTTAAAAATAGACATCAAAATTATGATTTGACCTTTACTAACCAAACAGTAATTCTCTGAAAAAGATAATTGGGGTCAAACTATTTAGGGAGAAAGTTCCCTCCACAATGAAAGAAGGTATTGGGTTTACACTTTTCTGTTTATAATACAATCTACAATGTCTTTACACATAAAGCACTGAAACACAGAAAAAAATCTGATTGAATACTTCAAACCAATGATTTCACATTTCTAAGTGGCTCAAAAATATAATATCATTATTAACATGAGACAGTGAAGACTTCTCTTATTACATAAGCCAAAAAGTTTTGGTATCAGAAAAAAAGAGCAAATGGAAATAGTAAGAAAACAGTGTTCTTAGAAGCCCTAGCTAAGCGTATTGGCTTCAGCAGTGGAGGGAGGCCAAAACTTTTTAAAATAGATTGTCTTAATATTTTTGCTACCTAAAGTGGTTTTACAGAGCCTATTTGGCTCACTTCAATGCACACTAGATCGAATGAAGATATAAAAATAAATTCCACATCCAAATAAAACAGTTTTAAAAGAGAAACCATGAAGACGTAGCAGTGGGGGAGGCCTTATTGTCCTTCCACTTCACTAGACTTTAAGCCAAGAAGCTGTGATTAATTGGAAATCAGGTAAGAGCTAAGAGGAGGACATAGAAATAGGACATAGAAGTATTGTCCTTTGTAACAGACACTGTCATCCAAGGTATGGGTGATTTAACTCTATTCTTCTCCACACATCTTGTTTGTTTGTTTTTTGGGTTTTTTGTTGGGGGGGGGGTCTGGTCGTGGGGCCTGAACTCTGGGCCTGGGCGCTGCCCCTCAGCTCTTCAGCTCAAGGCTAGCACTCTACCACTTGAGCCACAGCGCCACTTCCGGCTTTTTTTCTTATGTGGTGCTGAGGAATCGAACCCAGGGCCTCGAGCATGCAAGGCAAGTACTCTACCACTGAGCCAACTTCCCAGCCCCTCCATACATCTTGTTAAGCAAATGCAAGACCAACAGAAAAATAATCTATTGAAGTAATTTTGCAAAGAATAACTTCATTGTTCCTGATATGGTATCTAACAAGAGTCTTAAGTGAGAAGATAAAAGTGGAGTATTCTTCGGTTTCCTCTAAGCATCTTGTTAGCAAACTATATCTTTAAGGTTAGAAGTAATTGAACCAAAAAGTGGTGGAGTACTTATTTTTGTGGGCACTTTAGACACAAGAAGACTTTCAAGGTAAAAGAACAAAAAAGTATAGCTAAATATTTGTGATCACAGCTTCTTGGACTGGTTTTGTGGAGACAACGTTTTACATGAGAGTTTGTCCTCATTATCATAGATGTTGGGTTTTCGTGGCAACCAAATACAAGAGGGAAGTTTAATGGACTCGCTTGGACAAGTAAACAGCATAATAGAAAAAATGGCAAATACTATTTAGTGAATTACATTGACCGATTACTTTGCCAGAACAAAGAAGGAAAGATATAATTCAAAATCACTTGACTGAAAAGTATGAAAAAGAGTAGTAAAGAGCGATGAGAGAAAACATAGAGGACTGTTTTCTCTCCAATGGAGTAATGGGTTTTGTTCTTGTTTCTTCCATTCTATATTCACCAGCTATCAAGTGTATCTCAGGACTGGAATATCCAGTTCAGACAAAGAGATCTCCCATTAGAAAATATTTGCTGCAGATGTAGGTGATTTATAACGTTAGACAATCTATTTAAGTCTGTTCAAAATTCTCCCCTACCCCAAACTGCCCTCTTTGAACAGTTGGTTTGCTTTTCCCATACTGCTTTTGATTAACTATTTAAAATTTTGAGAGGTCATATTCATACTCTCTAGAGATTGCCGTTTGGTTGTGATTTTTGTGTGTTTGGTATTTCTTGTGTTTTTAACTGAATTTCAAAAGGTTGTGGTAGTGTGTTACAATTAAATATGTCCTTGTAATTGTCCAGTGCTCCTGGATCAGAGTCACTCCTTCTATCATTCTCAACCAAACTCTTCTCCAAGATTTATTTCAGATTTATCACTTCCTTTATCACATGTGTACATTGAGTATTCTATTTGTACTTGCCATTTTTTCATTTTTCATTCACTCTATGTTTTTACTAATATTCTTCTCTGGTTTCAACTTCTTGATAGTCATTCTTTTAAACTGTCTGTTCATACTTTGACAGGTTTATGTACATTCCATGGCATTTCAATCCTGCACATACTTGAACTGATATCACCTTATATTTCCATAATTAATTCATCTGCAATAACAATTTGCAAGACTGGAGACGTGAAGCACCTAGACATGATTTAAGTCTTATCCATTTGGAAGATTAATCTCTAGTCAACAAGAAAGTTTAAAAATGGCTTAGAATGTTTTCCTAAATAGCAGTTTTTATAAATGGCTTCATACAATGGTTTGTGATTATTTTATTTTACATGGGATAATATTTTCTACTACCTATAACTTTTGGGAATAGAAGAAAACTAAAATTTATTACTGTGGAGGAATATGATAGAAATAGAAGACAGATTTTATGTTTGTCACATTTCTAATGAGTACCCATATTCAAAACTTGAAGTCATCTTTATTAAGGAAAACTTCAATCAACATGATAAGGCAAATATCCGTGATCTTTTAAAATGTACCTTATTATTTGATGAAACTTACTTTATTAGCTAATGTTTAGGCTTGAAATATGGGAGGCTGATCTATGTAACACATTTCTGGAAGGCATCTACTGAACAACACAAATGGAGGGGGCTACTATTTCTATAATTTAAGGAATGGGTGAACCTGTTTGGTATTAGTACTGGATAATAAATCAACTCTATTGTAACTTGTTCCTTCCACTTGAAAAACTTGTAATGTCACTAAGTATCATCTACTCGTCAAATGTTATTTTGGAGAATGTGTCTTTAAAAAGTTTATTTGAGGGGCTGGGAAGGTGGCTCAGTGGTAAAGCACTTGCTTGCATGCATGAGGTCCTGTGTTCAATTCCCCAGCATCACATGACCAAAAAAAAAAAATCTGGAAGTTGTGCTGTGACTCAAGTGGTAGAGTCCTAGCCTTAAGCTGAAGAGCTGAGGGATAGCGCCCAAGCCCAGAGATCAGGCCCCACAACCGGACCCCCTAAAAAATTATTTGAAAAGGAATATATTTTCAGGAGATTAAATATAGGTTACCATTGATTTGAGAATGACAACCTTTTTATACTACATAACCAAGTTTTACTGAAGTACCAGTGTTTTGAAGCACTAAGGATCTTCTCAATTAATGTTTTTCTGAATGATATTTGACTTCTAATTCAAGTTTTCCGAGCGTTGGTAGACAAATTATGGATCTATCCTTCCAGGAACTATTTTTTGCCCTACTTATACTAGACTGAAATCTTTCATTAATCATTAGGAGAGGGGTATTAAAAATATTCTTGTGATATTTGTGATCATGTTCACTCATATGGGCTAGTCATCTGTAAATTGAAAGTGTGAATTACAGTAGTTTCTCTCAGATTTTGTGATCTCATCTTTCATTTTTAAATTGCCTTGCATTTCACAATTGCTTACTGCTAAACCCTGTGTAATTGGGGCACTAAATTATTATAGGAAATGAGAAGTTAAGATGAGTCTTCAATTACTTTCTGTTGGCATGTTGCATGGGTCTAGGTGGGAAGACTTGCCCTTGTTATCTGATGATGCAGATAACTGGGACCTGGGATCCTAGGATGCGTGGGTCCTGTAGAATAATAATACCTTTTGGACATCATATCAGCAAAATTTGGGTATGATCAGAAATATTTAGAAAACCATTCTGGGCCAACGAGTTAAAACAATATACAGAGCAGCAGAGTAAAATCCCTTGCAGATTAGAGGAAAACAACATTGTTTTTTACCATGTGAATTCAGTAGACTAAGAACACTTAGAAGGTATCACAAGTTTATACCGAAGACATTGCATTGATACTTCTTATATTCTAATATATATTCTAAACCTAATTATTTATATTCCAATCTATTTATTGTAATAAATATCAATTTATTTGTCAAATTATCGATTAATTCTAGTAAGTTTCATTGTGTGAAACATAAAATTAGCACATATAAATATAAAATATATAACTATATGTAATATAAAGAAATATTTTTCATTGTTCTGTTGTGGTTAGGGTATCAAAGGCAACTCTGTTTTACAGTATTATTCCATTATCTCTACCCCAGATTTTGGTAGAGTTAGACCTAAAGCTTTACCATTTGTAGATTTACAGCCTAGAGGCAAGAGGAAACACTGTGATTAAAACATTACCAATTTAAGGCCTAATATCAAGGAGAAAAATATGGACTTCTCCTGGAGCTATGGAAATATTTGGTGATAGAAATTCAGTAGTGTAAGTTCCTGCCTTGTTGGATGGTCAGGACATTAGGTAATCATGCATAAGAACGATTTTTTTCCACCTTCTTGGCTTTAGCTACTTTTGAAATGGTAGGTATAATAAACAATTATATTATGATAAAATACTTTCTAGTCAGAACTGTTTATTTCTCTATGATCCCTTGCAACTAAGATTAGTTTTTTTCCAGTAAGATAATCTTTGCTGGCAGGGTAAGATATTCTGTTTGGTCTGTTACTACATGGAAGAAGGGTAAAGGGTCAGTAGACATTTGTGCCAGTAAGACCTCATTTGGGAAATTTTAAGCTGCAAAAGTTTCGAAGTAGCACTTCAGCAAGGCTTACTTTGAATCCATTAGCTCCACAAAGCTAACTCAGTTGATAAATAAGTACTTGAAAAGCCATCTCTTTGAACCTAGCCATAATGGCTTCAACGTATGATCAAATTTAAAATGAAAATGACTTAAAATAGTCATTGGCAAAAAAATGCAAGTTTGAGCAATCTACCAAACAATATGTTTTTCCACTATACACAGAATTTCAGAGAAATAAGATCAATAACATTGTTAGTAACAATAAGGTTTCCTTGCTACAAATAGGCAACCAAGGATATATGCCTGTATAAAGATTGCATCATTAACAACTTAAATTTACAGGATACTACATGCTCCAGCAGCACGTATACGTAAATTACAACAATATAGAGATTAACATGCCACTTGTACAAGGATGATATGAAAATATGCAAATTATTCCATATTTTTCATTCTTCAGTTGCTAGAAATGAAAAACAGTTATTAAAAAGTTGATTACAAAAATACAAGTGTAACAACATATGTGATTCATATAATTAAAAGTTAGTTTGACATCAGTGTATTAAATCTTCAATTTAGAAAGGTCTTTACATAGCATAACCTTTACAAAACTTTTGAAATTAGATAACATTTTAATTTTATCCCAAAGAAATAAAATACTATAAGGACCTAGGAGAAAAAAGAATCTTAAACTGTTTTTATATGGAATGCAATCTGTAAGGACACATTTATTAATGAATTTATATAATATATAATAATGTAGTATTCAAAGCATTATATCTAGGAGAGAATGAAATAGATTATGGACATTTTACAAACAGAATACAGAATATGTTAAAATATACTTTCTTCAGACAAGCACCGGAAATGTCTTTAGGTTCTGTACTACTCATTTCAACAGATACATTAAAATTATTTCTGATTTTAAAAATCACAAGCTCTACAGAAATCATTATAGATGTATGCAAACAACTCTTGAATATATTTTGACATCAAAGTCAGGCAATTCATTTGGAAGAATACCATGGAATCCATGAATTTTTAAATCCATGAATTGCTGTTGCTTTGTATTGTGAAAATATTTTGTACAGAGACAAAGGATGTACTGGCATATTTGAAATTTAAGTAACTTAACCAAATCATTAAGACGTAGGAGAACAATTTGTATAGCCTTTCACAACTTCAAAGAGGTAGTCATACATACTTATCTTTTGGCAGTATCAAATGCAGTTTCTTCCAAGTTGTTCTTCAGACCTGGTTTAATATAATGGTTCAAAAGAAGGAGATCAAACGTATCTTTGCTGTTTCTATTCCCAGCAGCAAGATGCAAGGGGGTCAAGAGGCCTTTCGTTTAGACATTGGTATCTGCATCATGATGAAGTAAGAAAGAAGCCACACTGGTATTATTCCACGTATAAGCACTGTGCAGGTGTGTCCAGCCATTCACAGTTATTGCATGAATATCTGCCTCGAGCCACCAACTCATGGACAATGTGTCAGTGTCAACTGTAGGTTTCCTGATGAAGAGCGGTATACTCATCGTCATCCCTAGTGGCATTTTTGGAAAGGTTTCACCACACTGTAGAAAGCCGATTAATTTCGGCAGCCCAAAGAAGAAATTTGCTTGGATCCTTCTCCATTTTTTTCTTGCAAATGATACCATTCCTCACTTTTTCATCTTCTTCTTTGTCTTCATCAGAATTGCCTAACCAGAGACTGAGTACCGGTCAGAATGAGGTGTCTATGTATTTCCCCAGTAGTTGACGTTGGTTGAACTGTTCAGAAAAATCCAGTGAATTTTCTGCATCTTTTTTTTTCACCATGACTTATTTTCTCTTTTTCCATTTTTACTATTCTAAATTATTCTAACTGGAGAGTAGAGAATTGATAGAAAGCAGAGGAAAGATTTTCCTCCGTATTAAAAGGTACAGAATGAAAATGAGGACCAGTGGTGTCTCCATGTGCAGCTTATTCTAGGAATGAAAACATAGGAAATAATACTTTCTATGTAAATGATTTGGGAAATGGCAGAGCAGAAAGTGAAATGATGCAACCAAAAATATAACAACAAAATAAATTAGGATAATTATGGAACAATCATATGAGAACCATGAATGAGAGAGAGGAAGAGAGAGACAGATGTTCAATGAACTAACTAGCCACAAAATCCATGCCTCTGATCAATTTATAGAGCAAACAATTTTATTTTTAAAAGAGATGGAAATAGAATTTATAGTGTGTCTCTTTATGATGTGCAATGTGGTGGATTGATATACATTGTGCTGATCACTTTTCTGTTAATGTGAGGAACATACCTGCAAAGAACATTTCTGAGGAGGAAACTCTTATATTGACTCATGGTTTAAGAGAACACAGTTTAAGATAAAATGTCTCCATTGTTTTTAATTATATTTTTATTATCTTAAATAATTGTACAAGAGAATTTCCATTCAACAAATCAGTTTTTAAGTACAATGGATCTTTACATAACTTTAAAGAAACATGAGTTGTATGTAAATAGGTGGTTAGCTGATTTTGTTAATTTGTGAACTAATACAGGGAAATAAAGTAATACAAGGTTAAAATGAAAGAACTTCACATTGAAATACTCATTTGTGTGTGTTTGTGTGCATGTGTGTGGACGCTCGTGCGAGTCCCCGCACACACATGTGCATGTGCTCATGCATACATTCATTATTCTTGAGGCTTCATACTGCGCAAGCATTATTCCTCAGCTTCTCTGTCTAAAGGTAATGGTCTACCACTTGAGCCACTTCCACTTCTGTTTTTTTGGAGATAATCGCATGTATTTTCATGATTTGACTGGCTTTGAACAGTGGCCTTCAGATCTCAGCCTCTCGAGTAGCTACCTAAGCTGATTCAGCCTCTGAGTAGCTAGTTAAAATTCTGTCTGTCCTCTATGCTTCACTGCTTTTTTATTTTTTTCCTGAGGTAATCACAAGTCATATATATGTTTAGTTACTTTAGAAAATACTCTTACTGCTTGGCACCATGGGCTCCCACCTCTACTCGTAACTACTGAGGAGGCTTGAGAATAGAACCAGGCCGAAAGTTTAGTGGACCTCCTTCTCAATCTACAGCTGGGTGCATTGGATCATTTCCACCACACTGCACTATCTACAGTCTAAGATTGGAAGGACTGCAGAATCCAGGCCAGGCAAGGTAGGAAGCTAGACAAGTTGGTCTGCAACTCTGATTCCATTGATGATGGGAAGGCTAAAATGACAGATCAGATGCATGTTCTTGTGGAAAGGGAACCCCTATCCTAAAATTAACCACTGATATGACGCCAGCCTAGCATGAGCAATAACTCAAGTCGAAATCCCCACAGTTTCCCACAACCAAAATAAGTATATACATTAACATACAAAAACTTAGTAGAATCTGTTCTTTGCTCTAATATCAGCTTTATCTGATTATCATATGATGTGACAGAATAGCTTCTTTATTAAATTTAAGATATATTTTAAGTTTTGAGTATTAAGCTTAAGATATATTTAAGACCTAGAAAATTCTTTCTCACATATTAAGTGCAAATGTATGGCAAATTGTCTCATTTCTTACATATTTGACTATCCCTATAAATTCAGCTTATGATTATTATGAATAGTAACATATTCTGATTAATTACTTTACTTTGTAACAGATTTTACACTTTTTGCTTCTCTACTGAAGTTTAATTATTAAAGTAGCATCATCAAAATATATTCCTTGGGTACTTAGGGCAATTTTTTACAAAGGTTTTAACCAATGGCTTATAAGAATTCTTATTGGTATATTGTTTGGTTTATTTTTAATTTCAATTTAATTTTATTGTAAAGGTAATGTACAAAGGGGTTAGAGTTACATAAATAAGTACATTTCTTTTTATTTATTTATTTATTTATTTTTAATTTTATTTTATTTTATTTGAGAGCATACTGTACAGAGGGGTTACAATTACATGGGCAGGGTAATGCATACATTTCTTACCAAGCATTGCAGCCTCCTCCTTTGTTTACCCTTCACCTCCCTTCCCAGCTTATGGAAGGAACGTTGTTATCTCTTCCATCGATTTTTTTTGTATGCTCAAAAAAAGAACTACTGATGCTTTTGCTGTTGCGATTGATCAATGAGTGCTTTTGCTTTCTTTGTTCATGCATTTTTATAAGAAAATTTGTATGCAGAGGGTTTACAGTTACTTTAGTCATCTAAAAAGTACATTTCATTTTATTTTCTAAATTTCAAATTTTGAACTTAAATATTTTCTTCTGTTTCTTCAGGGTAATTCTTTTTTCAGAGTTGTAGGACTAGTTAATATAATTTTGCATGATTTTTACACATGTAAATTATTCAGACACATATATTTTGTTTTTAAAATATTTATAAAGTGAATATTTAAAAATTATTTTTTGAATTTTTATACGGTTGGTAAATTTAAAAAATTTATTTCTTATAGATGTAAACATATTTGTCCAGGTAGCAAATACTGTATTTTTAAGAAGCACATACTTTATTAAGAAAAGTTTCATTACCTGGTGATTTTTGGAAATATTTTTACTTAAAAAAAAATGTTTGAGCTGGGCATGGTGATTTGTGGCTGCTATTTTCTAGCTATGGTGGGAAATGTAAATAGGGTTTGTAATTCGGGAGAGACTGAGCAACTATAATATCTTATTATAAAAATATTCAGAGAGAAATGATTAGAGATATAGCCACCCCTAGCGAGATATAGAGCACTTGGTTATAATATTCTAAATCTTGATTTAAAACACCACTAGCATCAATTTTTTGTCAAAATGAAAGGATACATGTGTCAAAATGTTTATTATTTAAAACTTATTTGAAAATGTTCTCATGTCTTCTATTGCTTAATTTTCAGTTTACTTAATCTATGAGAAGCTATTGTGATTATTTTATTTCTACTAAACTTTTAAATAGGACGAGAAATATTATTATTTCATATATTAACCTACATTTTCTATTTGTGATAATTTCCTCTGTTTAATATGATAATATCAATATTCCAAATGTGTGTATGTGGTGTGTGTGTGTGTGTGTTCTTGTGGTTTTTGTGTATGTGCTTTGTAATGCTTAAGAGATCACACCATTGCTTCACATATGCTAGGCCAATGTTTAACCACTGAGCTATACTGTGTAGTTATGATCCAAATAGTGTTTTAAATTTTGACTTTTAAATTTTCATTCCTAGTATGTTTTTTTCAAAATTATATATGACAAAATGTGATCCATCTTCTATCCATGTTAGCAATTTTTATTGTTATTTAGAATATTTCCACTTCCAAACTCTTGTGTTTTTAATTGATAAAGGTTTTACTGCTTCTTTTCTCTCTTCATTCTTTATCCTTTTAGAGTTGACCTATTCTTTCTCTTCCCCAGATGTCAGGCCACATTGAGGCTCCTGCTACCCACAGCCTTCCTTCTAGCACAGTCACCAATAAGGCAGTGCCCCCAGGATCCAACACAGACTTCTGACTTGGGTAAATAAAGAGGCTGTGCTTGAGTCGCCCACATTCAGCAGTCAGCAGTCCGGGCACATGAGCATCTACTAAGGCCACCCCAGTAGCTATGGGGACTCTGACCTCAAGAAAGAGGCAGGCACACCCATGCAGGCTGACTTTGTAGACAGCTCCTCTTCCAGGTGCAGCATGGTGACCTTTGAAGCAGAACATGACTGTGCGCCCATTAGTAGATCACAGCACACAATAAAACAACTTGGTAAGCAATGGTCCTGTGCTCAGAGAGCTGGAAACAGAGGCAGGAAATCAGAAAGAGAGAGAGAGAAAAAACTCAAAGCTAGCTCTTGTTTGTACCGGTTTTGATATCCTTGCTGAGAAATGCATATTTTCACCAAGAAATAAAAAGGAAAACTCCTAACTCTAACTCTGATGGAGTAGCTGAGATCAATCTAGACTTCCTACTATAAACAATCACAAAAGTGGAAGTTATGTGAAAAATATACGTATATAAATGTATATATAATATAAATATGTAGGCATATATATGTATATTCAAATATACAATGTGAATATGTATTGTATGTACAATGTATAATGTATATATGTATAACATACAGGGATAAAAAAAACGAAATACATAGTATTTGAAGGAATAATGACCAAATCCTTCCCAAATTTGATTGAAAGCATTAACCCTTCTATCCAGGAATCTAGCAGCTTAAAGAAGACAATTAACATAATTACACAGGTCCACACTAAGACACATTCTAATTAAACAAAGACAGGAAACCTCCCAAAGCACAGAGACACAACTCATCACACAAGGGATCTTCAATCATATTATGACAAATTTCTAATCAAACACTAGATTAAATATTAGACAGCAAGGGCAACACATTTAAGGTGTTAAAAGGACATATCTAATACCAACCTTTCTAACAAATATATATATACTTCCCCCAAATGTGAGAGAGATGAGCTAAGTACCTAATGATGGCTCAGGCATATAACCTTAACTACTCAGGAAGGTGAATTGTGAGGATTGTGGCTCAAAGAAAGCCTGGGCCTTGTAATCTCAGAAGCAAATTGTAGGAGAGCTGTCCTTGAGTAGGACGGAGGTCTTCTTGTCATGTCATTGCTGGAACAAATATAGGATAAGGTGCCCATCAAGCATGGAGGCTATTGGCCAGTGTCTCCACAGAAGCAATTTATGAGATTCAGGAGTCCTCTACAAGATCAGAGGACTTTGACCACTGTCCTAGTAGTTTCAGGAATGGCATAACAATGACTAGAGCAACCTCAAGCCCACATGGAGTCGTTAGCAACAGTCTTTGAAGCTTATGGGCTAGAGAATCAATGCTGGCAAGCTATGATTGGTCCAATTTTTCTCTGACTTCACTGGCCCAGACTCTGATTGGTCCATTTCTTCTATGATGTCACTGTGATGGGCTGCGATATCTCCCTTTTGAGAGGTCATGCAGTGTATATAGGAAGCCACTGTGCTCCAACCTATGTGAGTTAACACCTCTAGGAGCTCTTGATTGGTGACATGCTGGACTGACTCAAAGCAAAATTCATGATTTTTCTGATATGGTGGGGGGGGGGTGTGAGTTGTCATTTGGTTTTGGTATTTCTTTTTATTTTTTCTGTGTTTCCATTATTTTATTTAGTTAATTTTAGGTCGACTTGCTACCTGCCATCATAGCAGAAGGATGGAAGAATACAAAGAATCATCCTCCATATCCTTGAATGAAGAGATCATCAGTCAATACCAGATGAAAGAGCTCATTGACCATGGTACCAATGGACAAGTGAAGCTGGCTATCCACACCTCACACACATGGAAGTGGCAGTTAAAATACTCCTGAAGGGATGAAAGGTTAAAGTTTGAGGCAGTGACCACTTGTTGCTTGTTTCTGTCTAGCAAAGCAACACGTGGTGGTAATCTGAACACCTGGTTGATTGTGTGCCTTTATAAGACCTGCAAATACTTAGCTCAGGGCTCTCTTCCTAGGCTCCACTGTACCGAAGTGTAGGACGAGGCCCAAGATGCAGCCCGTTTAAATAAAACAGCTGTAGAGTCTGACATTCAGTGGTCTTTTTGCGGGTGGGGGGGGGTTCCTGCAACCATGGCATAACATATTAGTGGGGGCTGGTTCGGGATACCCCCCAAAGACCCCGGAGACCTCAGACTCCAAAGGTAAAACAGTGCTGTCTTGGTTAATTTGCCTTGTCCTCTCGTTTGTCTGTTTTACTTTCATTTTCCCTTGTGAGGATGGCCCCTCCAATTCGTAAAGGGTTGTCAAAGTGGACCCGCTTGCACGACAACACTGGAGGAACTGGGAGATGTCCCAGATCCTCTTGTGGGGAGGGGATAACCCTGCTGTGTGTAGCAGGGGTCCTTGGAACCCCACCATGTGGAGTGGGGGGGTCCTTGGAACCCCGCCGTCTGGGGCGGGGGAACTTTGAACCCTGCCATATGAGGCAGGGGTCCTTGGAACCCTGCTGTGTGGGGCCGGGGGGGGGGGGAGGGGTCCTTGGAACCCCGCCGTGTGAATTGTGGGGCGAGAGTTGGTTTGGTGTTGGGCCGGAACTGACCAAGAGAGCCTTCTAACAGAAGCCCAACTCGCCCACTGTGGGTCTGTTCCTTCTGCTGTGGGGCAAGGGTATGGAACGCCACCATGACAGGAGTCAGTGGACCAATTTGGGAGATCTCCACTTTGTAAGCTTTTTTTTTGTAACTGTCAGGCCTGCATGTGTTTTGTTTGTACTGTTTATTTTTTATGGACTGTATGACTGACAGGACTGGAAACCACAGGCAACACTCCATCTAGCCCCCTAGACTTACAAAAAGAAACTAAGAAAGAGGAAAAGAAAGTGTACCCCTGGTTTTTCAGGGCGATAACTTGGAAGAAGAAATGTTTCCTCCCCCATATTCCCCTTCCCAGGTTCCTTTTGCAGAACCTGAGAATGATCAAGAGGAGGAGGGAGCTATAGAACACTTGGCACCTGCCCTTCAAGTTTCTGAGGGGCCAGTCACTCAATGCCGCAGTGGAATCAACCCCCCATCTAATGCAGCTGTTTTTTTCCCTACGTGCCATAGGTACTGTGGATGTGGATGGTCAACAGCAACACAATAGTGTCCATTTTCTACCAATGCTCTATACAATTGGTGCATCCAAAATGCCCCCTTTTCTGAGAAACCCTAGGATTTAATTCGTTTGCTTGAAACTATTCTCTTTACTCATCAGCCCACTTGGGATGATGGCAGTCAGCTTTTACAAGTTCTTTTTACCACTGAATTGAGAGACCATATCTGAGAAGCGGCCCAGAAACATATCTGTGGCCCCACGGGAGTGCCCATCACGGATCCTGCTCTGATCGCTGCCTATTTTCCTGAGATCCAACCAACATGGGACTACAAGACAGTTGAAGGTAGGGAGCATCTCCTCATCTACCGCCAGGCTCTGTTGGCAGGTCTCAAGGTGGCGGCTTGCCAACCTACTAATATGGCCAAGGTTTACGATATAAGACAGGGAGTAAGTGAAAGTCCAGCAGCATATCTTGAGCGGCTCTTGGAAGCTTTTAGTCAATATACTCAATATGATCTTGAGACACAGGAGTCGGCTCAGATGATTATGTTTGCCTATATAAATCAAGCTGCACCAGACATAAAGTTGCAGGCTCTAGACAGTCTATAATTAGGGATCTAGTAGCCGCGGCAGGAAGGGTTTACAATAAGAGAGACAGAGGAGCAAAGATAGGAAAAGAAGGACAGAGAACGTAAAATGGAGCATGAAAAGAGAAACCGGGCCAAGGAAAAGAGGCCAGATTTGTTGGACTCACCACTACTGCATGCTGAGCATACCTGGTTCACAGATGGCAGAAGTTTCATTCGAGATGGAAAAAGGTATACGGGCCCAGCAGTCACTATTGACACTGTGATAGCGTGGGTAGAAGCACTCCACCAGGGACCATCTGCACAAAGAGCAGAGCTAGTGGCACTAACAAAAGCCCTACAAATGGGAAAAGGGAAGAGACTAAACATTTACACAGACAGTCGGTATGCTTTTGCCACCGTGCATGTCTATGGAGCCATTTACCAAGAGAGGGGGATGCTGACAGCTGAGGGAAAGACTATTAAAAACAAGAAAATTTAAGCCTCATCTGTGCCCAATGGGAAACAGCAAATATTGCCATTATGCACTGCCCAGGCTATCAAAAGGGAACTGATTCAATAACCAGAGGAAATAACTTGGCTGATCAGGCAGCTAAGGAGGCGGCCCTCCAGCCCAGAGTGTAAGTACTGACTCTAGTAGACCCAGGGCCACGAGCTTTGCCTCCTGAGCCTCAGTACTCCCAAGAAGACTTGGAGTGGATAAAGAAAATTCCCATGGCCTATAAACCCCCTGGCAGAGAAGGAAAAAAAGACTAGTGGAAAACTGGTGAGGGAAAACTTACCTTGCCACAAAGATTGGGCAAGGGGATTCTTAAGAGAATCCATCGGGTCTCTCACATGGGAACCTGAAGAATGCAGGACATGCTCTGACACTCAGAAGTAAAAATTAGGCAAGGGAATCAACTCTTGAGGACATTGTGAAAAATTGTAAAGCCTGTCAGCTCACCAATGCCCCCAATCAGCCGGTTACTAAAGGAGCTTGCTTCCATGGAGATAGGCCAGGTGTGTATTGGGAAATAGACTTCACAGAAATTAAAACTGGAAAATTTGGATATAAAATTTTGCTAGTTTTTGTAGAAACCTTTTCAGTATGGGTTGAAGCCTACCCAACAAAGCATGAGACCACAAATGTCGTGGCTAAGAAGATCCTGGAAGAAATTCTACCGAGGTATGGCTTCCCATCCCCCAATAGGTCAGATAATGGACTGGCCTTTGTCTCAAAAGTAAGTCAGCGAATAGCTCCGACATTGGGGATGGATTGGAAATTGCACTGTGCTTATAGACCCCAGAGTTCAGGGCAGGTATGAATCAGACTCTATAAGAGACCTTAACTAAATTGGCCTTGGAGACTGGTGTAGACGGGGTATCGCTCCTTCCTTTTGCTTTGTTTAGAATAAGAAATTCACCCTATCGGCTTGTCTTTAATTGCTTGCTGATTTGGATGATACTGAATTTCTGTGTAAGCTTGACTATTTAAAGCTGGTGCATAAGAGTATGTGGCCCCAGCTTAGAGAATTATATGATTCTGCTTCTATTCCTATCCCACATTTGTTTAAACCAAGGGACTGGGTGTTTGTTCGAAGGCACAACTTGAGATCTCCGGAAACATGATTGAAGGGACCTTACATGGTGCTACTGGCTACACCCACTGCCCTTAAAGTGGACGGCGTTGCTGCTTAGATCCATTGCTCCCATGCCAGACCAGCTGACCCCTTTGCCCTGGATGACCATCAGGAAACATGGGAAGTCTCCAAGCATCCGACCCAACCACTCCGCATACGCAAGAAAAGATAAATGGACTGATTGTTATTGATATACTCGTTCAAGATCAAGAGCTGTTGAAGTTTAGTTTTGGGCCAGAGCCACAAGATTGTGGCTCAGGACCATAAATCAAGCGCCGGGGGGGTGGGTGGGATTGAAAGGCTAAAATTTGAGACAGTGACCACTTGTTGCTTGTGTCTGTCTAGCAAAGCAACATGTGGTGGTAATCCAAACACTTGGTTGATTGTGTGCCTTTATAAGACCTGCAAATCCTTAGCTCGGGGCTCTCCTCCTAGGCTCCGCTGTGTCAGAGTGTAGGATGAGGCCCAAGCTGCAGCCCATTTAAATAAAACAGCTGTAGAGTCTGTCTCTCAGTGGTCTTCTTGGGGGGCGTGGGGGGGAGGTCCTGCAACCATGGCATAACAGCAAGAGTCCTCCAGTCATCAATTAAAGAATGAAGTGGACATTTTTAAGAAGGTATGGCACAAACACACCATCAGGTTGTACCAGGTGATGGAGAAGGAAGAGTATATGTATCTCATCAATGGAACTGGCCAGTAGGGGATACCTTCTGGGGTGGATCTCAAAATCCTGCCGCCTATATGAGGATGAAACCAAGAGGCTCTTCACACAAATTGTAAGTGCTGTTCACTACCCATACCAGAACAGAATCACACACAGATACCTTAATTCCAACAATATCCTGTTGGATACCAAAGGCAATATCAAAGTCAGTGGTTTTATCTGAGCATCTGGTTCACCCTGGGGCAGTTGCTATCAAATATATGTGCTGCTGTGCTATTCCACCCCCCTAAATTTTCCTGGAAGAAAGAAATGATGGCCGGGTGCCAGTGTCTCACTCCTGTGATCCTAGCTATTCAAGTGGCTGAGGTCTGAGGATCATGGTTCAAAGCCAGCCCAGGCTGGCTCTATCCTCTGACCTGACTCATACTGATACCAAAGACTAATTTGGGGTGGAGATGGCAGTGGATAGAGATGGCTAGCAAATAGTTACAACTCTTCTCAGAATAAGCTGCTGAATGTGGATCCAGGAACAGAGCAGTTCCAGACAAAGGGGAGGAGAACCCTAAGAGATATCAAAGATAAATTCACTTGAAAGCCAGAAGGCCCTGTTATTGAGATGGGAGAGATTTGTAGGTGGTGTATTAAAAAAAAGAGTTGTAAGTGGGATCCACGAATTGAGTCAAAACACTGTTTGCCTAGCAAAACCCTCAGTCCAGCCAAGAATACAAGTGCATCAACTGCCATAGAGTTCCTCAGGAGGGATTCCAGCCACTGAGCACCTTGTACTGCAGTGTAAACTGAAAGTTGTAGTTATCAAAGCATGTAATTTTTGTGCATACAAAAACTATTTTAATTACACTTCAACTACACCCTAGTCATTAAAATTTTTGTTTGATTTATTTTATTCTATGTTATTTAAGATGTAGTCTCATTATGTAGCCAAGTGTGATCTTAACTTCATAATTCTACTGCTTAATCTCCCAAGTGTTGTGATTACAGGTGTGTCCTTCTTTGTTGTCCATCATATTTTATCTGCATGTTTCCTTAACTTTAATACTTTATTTTATCCCTTGGCAGTACTGTGGTTTTGATTCAGAGGCTGGTGCTGGGCAACCTAGTGCTCTACCACTTGACCTCTGCACCTGGCCTTACTCTTCATTTTACTTTAGATGAGCTCTTATTGTATTATTTTTTGTATTGTATTGTATGTGCTTGGGTCAGAATCAGACTCTGATTGTAATGTATTTTCCTGCTGAGAAGCTTTTTTGTCCTTTTATATTTTTTGTAAATATAATTTTTCTTCTTAATAAAAAAGAAGGTACACAGAGGTGTTACATATATATAAGTCATTTTAAAATTCAAAACCTTATTTTAGAAGAGTAAAAATGCATATAATCACTAAATTTTATGTCTAGGAAAAATGGCTACTAGATTAAATGTTTTTGGAGGCTAGGTCAGTGGCATTTGGTATTGTTCTCACTTCAGCTCTAGACAATGCTACATAGGTCCAGGCCTGCATGGCCTAAATAAAAGCAAGTAAAAAGTAAAAAAAATGATTTTTTAGGGCACATCTGTGGAAGGTTTGAAATACATTTGAAATACATTTTATTGACCATTTGTACATTTCTGTGATGATGAAAAGTAATATAGCAATTATGGTACAATATGACCCATTCTTCTAACATAACATAGCATTACCACATTACCCAGCAATTCCATTGCTCATTGCATAATCCAAAGAATTGAAAAGAAAAAACTAATAGCTCATATGCCAATAATAACAGCAAAGTTCACATTAGTCAGAAGCTGGAACTACCTGGAGTGTCTATCAGATACACAGTTTTACAAAATATGAGGTAAGTATTAATGGATTATGCCATCCACAAAAATGCTGCATTTAATATATATCTGTCACGGATGGACACAAAAAATAATCTACTATTTATGTGAAACATTTACTAAACCATTTTATAAGAGAAAATGGAAGATTAAAATTTCTGGGGCAGGTCATTGGGGTGATTATTACTCAATGATTGTGTGGATTCCATCAGTATCAACAAGATAGTTCACAAATAGAGGTAATGGTGTGCATATAATTAATGTCACTGAATTTTATATGTGCCTAACAAGCATGAGGCCCTGCGTTCATCCCCAGCACATCCAAAAAATGCTAAATCATCTTTTTGTTACCTACCTTGAGTGGTAGGTGCTTTTCTAATATTTTGATTGTATCCCTCAGAGGATCTCTGGTGGATCTCTGATGTTTAGTCATGCTTTACAGACAATCCATTATTTTAATATTAATTTTAAATTTTAAAGGAAACCTCATATATTAAAATGAGGGCAATGCCTGCAGATCTAATTCAAGAGACTAAAACAGGAAGACCCTTACACAGTCTAGGCTGCATAGAGAGGTCATGTCTAAATTTCCATGGTTACTGCTGAAACTGGAGGGACAATGATTTGTAAGTAATTGCAAGTGATAGATAACTGAGAGATAAGTTTCTGATCACATTATATTTTGGTCATGTCAGCTTGTATTTAATATTTACATGAATTTTTAAATTTTTCCTTTTTCCCTTACTCTCAGCATGTCATTTTGAAACTTTATACTATGTTCTCATTTGCTACATATAAAAAGAAACATAGTTTTCCTTTGTATCATATTAAACATGGTTTTTGATTATTTTCTATATTATACAACTACTATTATTTACTTTTGAAAATGTTAGGGAAATGAACCCGAAGATATATATTCAAATGTTTTTTTTTTCATGCGATTGTTTCTAACACATTCATAAGATTATTTCTTTGTTGCTTTGTATGTCCCTCCCCCACAGTATAACTCCTGCTTTCACTGTATTTGATGTTGGTATAATTTGTGGAGAGGAAGGGGAAAAACAAATCGTTTAAATAGGGATACAGGTGGACCCACTGCAACAATGAGATGTACAAGTCGTTACATCGAAAAATGAACTTTACAACTTTGGTGCGGGGGAACGGGGGTAGCGGGGAGGATTGGGTGGGGGAGTGGGAGAGGATAGGAAGGGATAGGAAGGGGAAACAAAAGAGGAGACTACAATGCTTGATAAGAAATGTACTCGTTATCTTGCCCACGTAATTGTAACCACTCTGTATAGTATGTTCACAATAAAAAATAAAAATTAAAAAAAAGAAAATTTTTATGTTTTTTTTTCTGCATGTAAGGACTAGCCCCTGTCTCAGAGATTTTTCTTAGTTTTGCCAATTGAGCCAGAGATAAACTTCCAGCTTCATTCTTTTGAAAAATCTCATGCAAATCCCAGCACAACTAAGGAGGCTGAAATCTGATCTTGATTTGAAGCCAGTCTGAGCAGCAAAGTCTGAGATTCTTATCTCCAATTAATCACCAAAAAGCTGCGGGTAGTAGAACGGTATCTAGCCTTGTGTAAAACAGGGCAAGTTCAAGCCCTAGTATTGTAATTACATTAACAAGTCTCATGGACTTTCTTGCTTGGGTTGGATTTGAACTACAACCCTTAGATTTCAGCCTCATGGGTAGCTAGGATTTAAAGGCATGAACAATCAACCGCAGATATTTTAATTTTTTTTGGTCATTCATGGGGCTTAAATTCTGGGTTAGGTGCTGTCTCTGTGCTCTTCACCTCAAGGCAAACAGTCTACCACTTGAGCCATAGAACCACTTTCACTTTTCTGGTGCTTTATTAGAGATAAGAGTTTCACAGAATTTCCTGTCTGGGCTGGCTTGGAATTGTGATCCTCAGATCTCAGCCTCCTGAGTAGCTAGGATTACAGGCATGAGCCACTGGTGCCCATCTTATTTTAATATTTTTAACCAGCTTTTTCTTGCCTTCAACCTCAGTACATTTTATTTTGTCCAGTAGACCTGTTCTTTGGGCCACATTTCTGTTCCTTAGTTGTTTTGAATGGGGGTAGGGATTGAACACTCGGAATGGGTGCTGTCTTTGTGGTCTTCAACTTAAGGCAAATGCTCTACCAGTTGACCTACAGAGCCACTTCAGGTTATCTGGTGGTTAATTGGAGTACAACAGACTCATGAACTTTCCTGACCAGGCTGGATTTGAACCATGGTCTTCATATCTCAGCCTCCTGAGATTACAGTGTAGAGGCAGCAGTGCCCTTCTGTTTCTTAGCTTTTTGACTCAAGGACGATGTTTTACAAATTCAACCACAGCTTCACTTCTAGCTTTTTTTGTTTATTTGACATTAGTTTCTAATGTACTTTTCTGGGTAGTCTGGCTTCAAACCGTGATCCTCAGATTTCAGCTTCCTGAGATGCTCCAATTACACACATGAACCACAAACCCATTGGTCATTTTAAAATATTAATATTTTTTCCACTTGTTAAAATTTTCCTTGTTTTTTTTTTTTACTTTTGTATATGTTTTTGTCCTGGGGCTATATTTCAGGGCCCGGATGCAATGCCAGAGCGTTTTCTTCAAGAGTAGTGGCTTTGCACATAAGCCAAAGTATAGCTTGTGGCAATATTCGTTTTGTGTTTGTGCTTGAACTAAAACCCTGGGTGCTGTACTAGAATGTGACTGCCCAGTTTGCATCTTGGGCCACACCTCAACTCCAGGTTTTTTTTTAACTCTTGGTAGTTAATAGGAGATGAGTCTTATGCAAAGCCCAGCATGAATCAGTTGGCTGAAATCTGAGGATCATGGTTTAAAGCCAACCAAGGCAGGAAATCCCATGAGACTCTTAACTCCAGTTAATCACTGAAAAACTGGGAGTGGTAAAGCTCTATCCTTGAACAAAACAGCATAATTTCAAGCCAAACATAGCACACAGATGCATACACAGAGAAAGCCTCATGGACTTTCTTGCATGGGGTAGCTTTGAACAATGATTCTCAGATTTCAGCCTATCTTCATCCTCTCTCCTTTGAAAATTTTATGGGTCCTGTGGCTTGACCTCTGTCTCTGGGGCCTATATCTTAGCTTTTACATTCAAGATTGGTGCTTTACCACCTCAGCCACAGCTCAAGGCTTTGTGCTATGTAGCTGGGGATAAGAATCTCAAGCATGTTCCTTCCTAGACTGACTTGACTCTGCAATTGTCAGTTGTCAGCCTCTTGTGTAAAAAGGATTACACATATAACCATCAACATTTGGGTCACCTTAAAACATTAATATGTGCTTGCTTCCACCCTTTTTTCTTTTTTACTTTTCCTGGGAGTGGAAATTGAAGCTCAGATGTTGTCTCAGGGCATACATGGGACCAACCACAACATTTGGCTTTTGTGGGGAGGTTAATTGGAGAGAAAAGAATCATGTATAGCTAAGCCAGATTCAGGAGGCTGAAAATTGAGGAGAGTCCATGACACTCTTTTCTCCAATGAACCACTAAAATCTGGAGTTGTAGATTATTGAGCAAAATAGTGCAAGTTCAAGCACCAGGACTGCCAAACACACACACACACACACACACACACACACACACACACACACACACACACACACGTCTTATGAACACCTATACTTGAGCTGAGCTTTAAACAGTATCCTCAAATTTTAGCCTAAGTAGCTAGAATTACATATATGAGTCCCCAATGAAACTTCTGTTACTTGGTCTTTCTTGTCTTCTTCCACCCTTCTTTTCATTTATTTCATTCTTTTTGTTTGTGTTGGGCCTGGAGCTCGAACTCATGCAAGTATTGGCCTGACTCAGGAGGCTGAAATTTGGCCATCATGGTTTGAAAGCAGCCTGGACAGGAAAATCCATGAAATTCTTATCTCTAATCAATCAACAAAAACCTATCCCCAGTGTGGCCACCACACACAAAACAGTCTCCTGGAATTTCTTGATTGGGTGTGCCTTTACATAAGATCTTATATTTCAGCCTCCTGCATTTCTAGAATAACAGACATGAACCAAGAGTCCTGGGTTCTCTACTTCCAACCATTTAATTTTCTTATTGTGATGCTGAGGCTGGATCTCTGAGCCAGGGCATGGTTTCAAATGGCATTTCATTCAAGGCTGTTGCTTTACAACTACAACCACAGTTTTATTTCTGGCGTTTTTTGCTGGTTAGTTGCAGACTTATGCACTTCCCTGTCCAGGCTGGCTATGAACAACAACCTTCAGATTTCAGCCTTCTGACTCACTAGGATTACACATATTGACCAAAATTTCATGCATTGCTCATTTTGAAACTTTAACTGGATTTTCTCACAACATTTTTATTCTTTTTCATAATCCTGAGGCTTGAATTCAGGGCTTGAGCACTGTCCCTGAACTTCTGTTACTCAAGGTGAGAACTCTACTACTTGCGCCACAGTGCCACTTTCATTCTTTTTTATTTATGAGGTACTGAGGAAACAAACCCAGGGATTCAAACATGGTAGGCAAGCACTCTGTTACTAAGCCACATTCTCCGCCATTCTTATACCTTTTTATTTGTATTTTTATTTCCTTGTGTATACTGGTCCTGGGTCTAAAAATCAAGTGCTGGCCCAGAAGTTTTTATTCAAGATTAGAACACTAAGACACGAACCACCACATAACTTGTGGCTATTACTTTTTGTTTTGTTTTAAGTAGCTACTTAGATTTGAGTCCATGAATTCTACCAGGGCTGGCTTTCAAATATGATCCTCAGATTTTAATCTCCCAAGTGGCTACCATCAGAGGTGTGTGCCACCTCTGCTTAGCTCATTTTAATCTCTGAAATTGTCTTTTTCTTATCCTACCTTCTCTACATTTATTTATTTTATACTTTGTGTGTGTGTTGGTGTATATCAAGGTCTGGATGCTGTCCCAGAATATATTTCCTCATTTCTGCCATTGGAGCTACAGTTCAAACACCAGGTTTTATTTTTCTTCCTTTTGGTGGTTAATTGGAGATAAGAGTCTCATGTAAAGCCCAGCAAGACATAGGAGGCTGAAATCTGAGGATTGTAGTTGAAGGGTAGGAAAGTCCATGAGACTATTTTCCTCAACTAAATACCAAGACTTTGGAAGTGGTAGTGCTCCTACATGAATTCAAGCACAAGGTTGGCACACACATATAAAAAGCCCCATAGACTTTCCTGTTTGGACTGGCTTTTAACTGGTAACTTCAGATTTCAGCCTCCTGAATAGCTAAAATAATAAGCAAGAACCACCAGTCCTAGGCTTAAATTTCAAATGGTAATTTCTTCTCTTCTTTCAGTTTTGTTTTTGGTCGACTTAGGGCTGAATTGGGAATTGTTTCCCAGGTTTTTCATGGAATTTCAGTACTTTACAACTATATCACACCTTCATATCCAGCTTTTACTGGGTACTTAGAGATAAAAATTTCAGTCACTGCCCTGCCCAGGCTGGCTTTGAGCTATCATCCTCAATTTCAACATTCTTAGTAGCTAGGAATACACACATAAACCAAAAACCATGGCTCATTTTGAAATTATAATTTTCGCTTTCTCCCATATTTTATAATTTGTGGTCTTTTTTCTTTTTTTTGTAAGTGTCTTTTTGAAAGTGAATAACTAGGAATAAACATGAACCAAAACCCATGATCATTTTGAAACTTTATGTTTCTCTTTACCCATCATTTTTATTTTCTGCTTTTTTGTTTCTGGTTTTGTTTTCTGTTTTTGTTTTTGAAATGTGTGTCTAGGATTTCAACTTAGGACTTAGGTGCTGTTCCAAGCTTTCTGTTTAAGACTACCACTCAACCGCATGAACCAAAGCACAGCTTGTACCTTATTTTGGTGCAAATTAGATATATGTGTCTCATAGACTTTCCTGCCTGAGCTGGTCATGAACCGTGATCCTTAGATTTCATCCTCCTGACTAACTCGTATAACATGTGTGAACAACAAATGTTTGATTCATTTCAACTACTCTCACTGACTCTTCCTTTTGTACTTCTGTTCTCCTTTTATTTCTTCTGTGTTTGTCCTGTGGCTTGAACTCAGGGTCTGGGTGCTGTCCCGGAAATATTTTCCCAGTTTTGCCAGGAGAAATACATCTCAATTCCTGTTTTCTTTCTGTTTTGATGATTAACTAGAAATGATTATCATGTAGAGCCAGACCTGATTCATGAGGATGCAATCTGAGGATCAAACTTTGTACCAGCATGGGCAGGAAAGTCCATGATATCTCCAATTATAACCACTAAAAAGCTGAGATTAGTAGAGCATTAAGCAAAACAGTACAAGTTCAAGCAACAGGTCTCACACACAGACACACACACACACACACACACACACACGCACACACACACACACACACACACGTCTTATGAACTTTCCTACATGGTCTGGCCTTTAAATATTATCCTCAGATTTTAGCTTCCTTTGTAACTAGAATTAGAGTTATGAGCCATCAGTGATTGGCTGTTTGTCTCATTGAAGCCTCGGTTATTGGTTCTTCTCTTCTTCTACCCTTCTTTACATTTATTAATTTCATTGTTTTGGTTGTGCTGCTCCTGGAGCAGGAACTCATTCAATTCCTGGACAGTTTCAGGAAGCTGTGGTCTGACCTTCATGGTTCAAAGCCATGTTGAGAAGGAAAGTCTAAGATCCTTACCTCCAATTAACAGCCAGAAACCTGGGAGTAGTACAGTACTAGCCCCAGGATGGCCCACAAACAACTGTCTTCTGGACTATCCTGCTTGGATTGGCCTTTATACTGGATTCCCATATTTCTGCCTCCTGATGTTTTAGAATTACAGGAATGAGTCACCAGCACCAGATTCTCTTCTTATGACTATTTTTGTGATCCTGAGGCTGGATCTCTGCGCCAGGGCACTGTTTCATAGCTTTCTCACTCAAGACTGGTGCTTTACACCTCCAATCACAGCTTCACTTCTGTTTTCTTGTTTGTTTGTTTTGCTGGTGATTTGATGATGAGACACCATAACCCTCAGATTTTTATCTATCTTTGTATCTAGGATTACACACATGAAACAAAAACTCATGCTCATTTTGAAAATTTAGTTGGATTTTCCAACACATATTTTAATTTCGATCTTTTTTATTTCCACATGTATGCTGGGCTTGGGGCTATAATTCAGAGCCTATGTATTGTCCCAGTAATTTTTTTTCTCATCTATCTTTTTTATTTATTTATTTTTCTTTTTACTGTGAAAATGCCATACAAAGGGTTCAAAATTACATGAGCAAGTAATGAGTACATTTCTTATCAAGCATTGTTACCTCCTCCTTTGTTTCCCCTTCCCATCCCTAGCCATCTTCCCACCCCCCCCATCGCCCTGACAACCACCCTCGTGAGCCAAAGTTGTAAATTTGTTTTTCAACATAACATCTTGTACATCTCATTGTTGCAATGGGTCCACCTGTATCTCTATTTTTTTTTTTTTTTTGCCCATCATGGGGCCTGAACTCTGGTCCTGGGCCCTGTCCTTCAGCTCTTCAGCTTGAGGCTAGAGCCCTACCATTTGTGCTACAGTGCCACTTCTGGCTTTTTCTGCTTATGTGTTGCTGAGGAATTGAACCCAGGGCATCATGAATGCAAGGCAAGCACTGGACCACTGAGTCAGCTTCCCAGTTCAGTCCCACTATATTTTTAATGCTAGACCTCTAATATGTGAGCCACAGCTCAATTCGGGGCTTTGTTTTTAAACCATATTTGCCTAATTAGAGTTGACTCCATGGACTCCCCTGTCTTGGCTGGCCTTGAACACTGATCCTCAGATGTGAGACCCTTGAGTAACTACAAGAACAAGTGTAACCTATTTCAGTTTTGCTCATTTTAACCTCTGAAATTGGCTCTCTCTTTTCTTCTTCCACCTTTCTTTTCATTTATTTATTTTATTCTTGTGTATACTGTTCCTGGAGATTGATCTAAAGGTGTCGGTAATGTCCCCAAATCATTGTCACATTTCTGCCATTGGAGCCACACGTCAAGCTCCAGCTGTTTTTTTTTTTTCTTCTTTTGCGGGGTTCATTGGAGATAACAGTCTAATTGAAATTACAGAATGATTCAGGGAGCTGAAATCTGAGGATCAAAGTTTGAAGCCAGCCTGCAAAGGAAATTCCATGATACTCTTTATCTCCAATTAGCTGGTAGTGATTCCACTAATGAGATTGATAAAACTCCAACCTAGAGTAAAGTAGAACAAATTCAACCCCCATGACTAGCACACACAGAAAAATGGCCAATCGAATTTCCTGTTTGGGCTTACCTTTACATATTATTTTCTGACTCTATCCTCCTATGTAGTTAATACAACATGTGTAAGCCACCAATGATTGATTAATTAATTTATTTTTTTAATTTTAATTTTAATTTTTGTGAACATACTGTACAGAGGGGTTACAATTACATGGGCAAGATAGCAAGCATTGCAGCCTCCTCCATTGTTTACACTTCACATCCCTTCCCAGCCTCCCCCAGCCACCCCAACCAATCCACCCTCACTCCCCGCACCGAAGTTGTAAAGTTCATTTTCGACATGACAACTTGTACTTCTCATAGTTGCAGCGGGTCCACCTGTATCCTTACAAGACTTGTTTTTCCCCATCTCCTCCACAAATTATACCGACATCAAATATAGTGAAGGCACGAGTTATACTGTGGGGGAGGGACAAAGCAACAAAGAAATAATCTTATAAATACATTAGAAACAAATGCATGAAAGAAAAAAAACATTTAAATACATATCTAAGCGTTAATTTTCCTAACATCACATTATCTGACCTTTTCTGCTTGACTCATACATATACTAGATATTTCAAATAAGGGAAACCATGGGACTTACGTTTCTTTGGGCTTGGTTTACTTCACTTAATATAATTTTTTCCAAGCCTTTCCATTTCATAACAAATGGAGCAATGTCATTCTTTCTGATGGAGGCATAGAATTCCATTGTGTATACATACCACATTTTCTTGATCCATTCATACACTGAGGGGCATCTGGGCTGGTTCCATATCTTAGCTATGGTAAATAATGCTGGAATAAACATAGTCGTGCTGGTAGCTTTAGTGTGGTCTTGTTTGTAAACATTTGGGTAAATGCCCAAAAGTGGGATTGCTGGGTCATAGGGGAGCCCTATCTGAAGTCTTTTCAGGAACCTCCATACTGCTTTCCAAAGTGTTTGAACAAGTTTACACTCCCACCAACAATGAAGTAAGGTTCTCTTCTGTCCACATCCCCTCCAGCATCTGTTGTTGTTAGAATTCTTGATGATAGCCATTCTAACTGGGGTGAAGTGGTTTCTCAATGTTGTTTTGATTTGCATTTCTTTTATGGCTAGGGAGGTTGAGCATTTCTTCATGTGTCTATTGGCCATCCTTCTTTCTTCTTCAGAGAAGTTTCTATTCAAGTCATTAGCCCACTTATTTATTGGGCAGTTGTTTCTTTTAGGATTTGTTGTTCGGGGATTTAATTTTTTGAGTTCCAAGTATATTTTAGATATGAGACCCTTGTCCGTTGTACGGCTAGTGAAGATCTTCTAATCCGTAAGCTTTCTACTTTTGCTAGCTATGTCCTTTGTCATGCAGAAGTTCTGCAAATTCATGCAATCCCATTTGTCCAACCTTTCTTTGATTTGTTGTGTTTCCGGGTCTCTTTTGAGAAAATTTCGGCATGAGCCAAGGAGATCTAAGGTTTCTTCTATTCCATCCTGTAATGTTTTCAGAGTGTCTGTTTGACTCCGAGGTCTTTGATCCATTTGGAGTTGATTCTGGTGTAGGGTGATATATAAGGATCTAGCTTTAGTTTTCTACAAGTAGTTAACCAATTTTGCCAGCACCATTTACAGACGAGGCTGTCTTTCTTCCATTCTATTATTTTAGCTCCCTTATCGAAGATTAGTTGGCTATAGGTCTGCCGGTTCATTTCTGGGTTTTCAAATCTATTCCATTGGTCCTGAGGTCTGTTCTTATGCCAGTACCAAGCTGTTTTGATTACTATGGCTTTAATAGTAGAGTTTGAAATTTGGTATTGATATTCCTCCAGCAGTGTTCTTTCCGGTGAGGAGCATTTTTGCTATTCGGGGTCTTTTATTGTTCCATATGAATTTTTGGATTGCCTCTTCTATTTCCTTGAAAAATGACGTTGGAATTTTGATAGGTATCACATTGAATTTGTATATAGCCTTGGGAAGTATTGCCATTTTCACGATGTTAATCTTTCCAGTCCAGGAGCATGGGAGGTTTTGCCATTTTCTAAGTTCTGTTTGATTTCCTTTTTCAAGATTTTAAAGTTTTCATCATAGAGGTCCTTCACTTCTTTGGTTAAGTTAATCCCTAAGTATTTTATTTTTTGTGGAGCTATTACAAATGGAGTTGCTTTCCTAATTTCAGCCACACTTTTCTCATTGTTGGCATACAGAAAAGCCATTGATTTTTGAGGGTTAATTTTATACCCTGCTACTTTGCCAAACTTTTGTGATTGATTAATTTAAAACCCTGTCACTGAGTATTTCTTCTCTTCTTCTACACTTCTTTATTTTTTTTTTGTGCTGTTCCTGAAGATTGAACTCGGGGCCTTCGTGTTTGTCTTTATATATCTTTTATATAACTTGTTTCAGTTTTGTTGTTCTAATGTTTCGTTTGTTTATGTTGCTTTATATATCTTATTTTTATATCTCACAAAAGTAACTTTTAGTTTGGTACTGGTGGCTCATGCCTGTAATCCTCCTCAGGAGGCTGACATCGAGGATCACAGTTTGAAGCCAGCACAGGCAGAAAAGTCTGGGAAATTCTTATTACCACTATACTATCAAATATATAAGAAATGGAGCTATGACTCAAGCAGTAAATTGTTGGCCTTGAGCAAGAGAACTCAGAGCTCTGAGTGCAGGTTCAAACCCCTGGACTGGCACAGAAATAAAACTTTCATTACCTTATATTATATTAGGATTACTGGTGTCAGAGTCCAGTCCTAGTTTTAAGGACCAACTTTTGTAGCAGATGCAACTTTTGATATTTTCCCTAGGAAATTTTATGCTTGTTTTATTCCTTGCCTTGTATTTACATTCCACTAATGGCATTCTTATTTTTTTGTTTGGAAGGATATTTCCATAATTCAATGACATAAAAAAGCATGTCTTGTATTTTTCTTTATTTTAAATAGGAAAGGGAAACACTGTCTGAATCTAGCAGAGAGCGAATGATGGTTTGATTGCAGAGCTGTTAAATCTATTCCTGAATGTGGGAGGCTACGATTTGCAGTGCTTTGGTAGATGAGTCTTCATGCAGCTTCACAATAAACTTCTATGATATCACTGTCAACTTTGCCATCACAACAGATAGGTGTCAGCTACTGATCTCACCCTTACGTGGACTTTAGATACACAAAGAAGAAAAAAATAATTAGAAGAATTAACTATTAACCACAAGATCACACCTTGATGAGCTTTCCTGACTGAATTCTGAGATTACATGAGCAGGGCAGTTTCATCTACACAAGGCTACTAAGCACTAAGTACCAGGCAATGTTGTAGGCAACTGGAGAAACAGATGTGAATACAGCTGCAAGTGGCCTGCTCCATGAACCTTTCATGCTGAAGGAGAAAACCAGAAATTACAATGATAATGTCAATATTTCAGAAGGATGATAATGTGGGGAGACAGCTTCACATTGAGGATGGGAGGAAGGCACATATGATCTAACAGCAGGGGACATCATCCATGCAATTATTGCTTTTCCATGCTGGCTCCACTCTCAATCCCAGATCTCATCCTTCTGACTAACAAATTATAGGTATGAGGCACCTGCAGTGAGCTCTTTGATATAAATATCTATAACCACTTTTTGCTAAGTTTCTTGAAAGTTTCTTGAGAAGAAGGTTCAAAATTAAATACATTATGTGTATTAAACATTCTTTTCATTATCTTCTAATTATTTGAATATGAGCTGTCTTCCTCACTTTTGAGAAAATTTTTTTTCATTGTTCAAATCCTGGAGAGGGAAGGAAAACCACAATTTCTTTGCCAAACTTGAAAAAAAAATAGTCATTTCAACTTACGAGTTTTGCCAAATAGTATGTCATGTCCTTGATGGATTTTTCATCTTCAACAAGGTTAGATGAATGAAATTATAAATGGGAGAAAATCAACCACATAGTAACAAGTTTATTACAATGACAGATATAAGCTCTCCACTTTCTACCGGATAAATCATTTGCCACAAGCATTAAAAATCTTGAATAAAGACTTGGAGATTCTTCCTCTTTATATAAAGTTGGATTTTGGGGTTTTTTTGTTTTGTTTTTGGTTGGTCATGGGGCTTGATCTTCCTCTTTATATAAAGTTGGATTTTTGTTTTGTTTTGTTTTTGGTTGGTCATGGGGCTTGATCTTGGGGCCTGGGGGCAGTCCCTCAGCTATTCAGCCCAAGGAAAGCACTGTACCGCTTGAGCCACAGCACTACTTCTATTTTTCTGGTGGTAATATAGAGATGAGACTCACAGAGTTTGCTGCTCAGGCTGACTTTGAAGTGCAATCCTCAGATGTCAGCCTCCTGAGTAGCTAGAAATACAGACATGAGCCACCAGCCCCTGGCCAAAGCTGTATTTTATCAGTTTTGTTGGCTTGAATGATTACCAAGGAAAAAATAGAAACTAAAATTGTTAGCTTGTGCTAAAATTTGCAATAGTTTTACCATGAATAATAGTGAAATATTTAGAATTATATATTTTGAGAGTATATAACTAATTAAATTTTATTGTTTTAAAATAATTAAATATATCTCTTTTTTTATAGACACTGAAGTCTGAGTTCAGAACTTGTACTTGTTGGCAGGCACTCTCCTGTGTGAGCCACATCCTTCTGATCATTTTTAATCAATCATCTATTAAATAATTTGAAGCTCACAAGTAATCTTTTGCTAAGATTAAGTAAAATAAGCCTAAACTCCTGCCTTTTGAGTAACATAAGAAATCCTAATATCTAGATGTATAGACTCAAAAAAATGAAACAACCTAAGAACAATCTTATCAATAAATAAGCAAGTGAATTCACTAGATCATTCCCCAAAACAGATATAGGTGTCTAAGGCATACATGAAAATATTCAACATCTTTAATAATCAAGTAAATGCAAATCAAATCTATGTTGAAGTTTCATGTCTGCCTAAGCACAATGCCTATTAAACCTACATATACACCTGAAGAAATGTAAGTCAGCCTTATGGTAGAGCTATCTGCACACACATATTTTATAGCAGGATTCAAATAATCATATTCCAGAATCGGCCTCCACAGGCAGAAAAGTGTGTAAAACTGTTATCCCCAAATAAGAATTAAATAGATCTGGGAGTAGAGCTGTGGACCAAGTGGCAGAGTACCAGCCTTAATGGAAAAAATCCAATCAAGAGATTAAGGCCCCAGGTTCAAGCCTCAGGACTGGCAACACACACACACACACACACACACACACACACACACACACACACACACACACACACACACACATACACAATGCTGCCTATATTTTTAGCTAAGTTTCTTAATACCCTAAAATTCATGTACCTATGACAGAGCTTAATATAATGGGAAAGTGATATTTATAATGATAAACTCTTACTGAAGAATCTAGGTTTTTTTTCTTGATTTGTTTTGTTTTTGTGCTCATTGGACTTGAACTCACGGCCTAAGTGCTGTCCCTGAGCGTTTTTGTTCAAGGTTGGTGCTCTACCACTTAGTTACAGTGCCACTTTCCAGGTTTGTGGTAGTTCGTTGGAGATAAAGAGTCTCAAGGACTCTGTCCTCCACACACTGATTTCAAACTGCAATTCTCAGATTTCACATTTCTGAATTGGTAGAATTAGAGGCCTGATCCACCAATGCCAGGCTAGAACCTGAGTATTTTCACCACTGCTCATTTGAAGAGTTCAAATCTTTTTACTCCAGAATACTTACCAAGCACAGTTCTCTCTGGATGGCAATCAAGCAAATACAGAGGGGCCCATAGTTCACACCTGTAAATCCTAGCTACTGAAAAGTCTGAGACCTGAGGATCCTGTTCAAAGCCAGTCCAGACAGGAAAATCTGGGAGTATTTTAGTCCCAATTAACCACAAAAATGCCATATGTTGAGCTGTGGCTCCAGTAGTAGAGCTCTACCTTAATCAAATATCTCAGATTCACTTCAGACCCTGAGTTCAAGGCCCAAGACCAGTGCACATGCGCGCACACATGCACAATTTTATAACATAGTTCTCAAACCTAGCAAGGTTCCATCTTAATCCCTTAATGTCATGCTTTGCTATGAGAATTGGAAAAGTCTAACCTCTGGTATGGGCTGCAGTCCATGATGGTAAAACAGCATCTGGAGAGAGTAATTACCTCAGAGCCAATCGGACCGACCCAGACTGGAAGTACAAGTGAGGTGGTGCGAACACATGGTCATTTGAAATAGAAAATTCATGACATTTGTACTGTATCTACTAACAAAATTGTGCAAAGATCAAATAACTTACAACCCAGTTGTTAAAAATATAGCCTGAGATTCAACTGAATTTCAAATTCACTTTTGGTTATTTATCTGCTTTTGCTTAAAGAGGAAGACACTTTATCACTGAGCTTTATTCACTTGTACAAAAATGTGGATTGAGCCATGGACAGATGGCTCATGACTATAATCTTACTCAGAAAGTTGAAATGGAAAGATTATGTTTTAAACCCATCCCGGGCAGAAAAGTACCTATGAGATACTTATGTCCAGTTAATCACTCAAAAACCGGAAGTGGGGAGCTAAGAATTTGGCTCAGTGGTAGAGTGCTTGCTTTACAAGCATGAGGCCCTGAGTTCAATTCCTCAGCACCATATAAGCAGAAAAAACTGGAAGTGGTGCTAAGGCTCAATTGGTAGAGTGCTAGCCATAAGCTGAAGAGCTGAGAGACAGCACCCAGACCCAGATATCAGGCCCCATGAACAACAACAACAAAAAATCAACACAGAAGTGGGGTTGTGGCTCAAGTGGTAGAGTGTTAGAAAATGGATCATGGACTGTACCCAGACCCTGAGTTCAAGTACCACAATGAACAACAAAAAAATGTGATTGGATTGTGGTATTTTCCATCTCCTACGTTTATGATTATTCAATAATCAGAATTTATTGAGCATTTCCTATGGAAAAGAGGTATTTTTCCTCACCAGCAAGTGATTTATGATGCTGCAGAGCATGCAAAGGATACCCTCTACTTCAGTGGAGAATTGAATGTGAATTTTGTGGGGTCCTATTAGAATAGCAGGTCAGGAGCAAAACTGATAAGGATTCAAGCTCTCTGTTAAACCATACTGTAGCCATTTTGATTTTTGTTAAAGGAATAATTGATTTAGACATTGGTGGCTCATGCTTATAATCCTCACAGCTTAGGAGGCTGAGATCTGAGAAGCATGATTTCAGGGCAGCCCAAGCAGGAAAGTCCATGAGACTTGTGTCCAATTAATCAGTGATAAACCCAGAAAAAGAGGTATGGCTTAATAGAGTATTATTTCTAAGAAAAAAGCTCTATTTAAGCTGCCCTATCCTTCCAAGTCCTATTTTGAGACATTACCACCTACAATGCTGCTGGACCATGCCTTCCCTTGTATGTTTGCCTACAGCCTATAAGCTGTTTAGCCCTCAACTTTGGTGGTGGCATGATTCGTGTATGGAATATACTGCCCAGAAAAAAACAACTATGATATAAGCAATGTTTGACAATGTGTTAAATCCAAAGTTGCAATGGTAAGGATGTTTTCTGTTTAACATTTTTCTTTAGTTAATTGCTTTTAAAAGTTTGGGCTGGGAAGGTAGCTCAGTGGTAGAGTGCTTGCCTTGCATGCCTGAGGCCCTGGGATCTATTCCTCAGCACCACATAAGCAAAAAGAAAAAATCCAGAAGTGGTGCTGTGGCTCAAGTGGTAGAGAGCACTAGCCTTGAGCTGAGGAGCTGAGGGACAGCATCCAGGCCCAGAATTCAGGCCCCACGACCGGACCCAAAAAAATAAAATAAAATAAATTATCTGCTTATTTAATTTACTCGAGGAAATCAAAAGTTAACTTTTGGGACTTTTGGTGAAATTTGAAACTAGGCAAGTAAGAGCACCCATTGTCCCCAAATTCATCATTTGAAATTATTAAAACTTTATTCATATGTTTTAATAGTCAGAAATTTGAGCCAAGCATGGGAGCTCACACTTGTAATGCTATCTGCTGTGTCTTGACTAATGCAGAGAGGACCATGATTTGATGCTAGCCCAGGCAAAACATTCACAATATTGGATCGCAATCAATATCTGAAAGCAATGCGTTGTGCTTTTTATTTCATCTACTCAGAAAGGGTAAAAAGAAGGATTGTGGTCCATAATGGCCTGGTCATAAACATAAAACCATACCACAAAAATGTCTCAAGCAGAGCTGGTGCAGGTGACTCATGCCTGTAGACTTAGCTACTCAGGAGGCTGAGATCTGTAGATCACAGTTCAAAGCCATCCCAGGCAGGAAAATCCGTGGGACTCATCTCCAATAAACCATTAGAAAACCAGAAGTGGTGCTGTGGCTCAAGTAGTAAAGCATTCGCCTTGAGCTGAAGAGCTCAGGGACAGCGCTCAGGCACAGAGTTTAGGACACATGACCAACAAAAACAAAAATGACTAATGCAAAAAAAGCAGGTGTATGGCTCAACTGGTAGAGCACCTACCTAAAGTGCATGAGGCCCTGAGTTTAAGTTCTAGGATAAAAACGAGGGAAAGATGTGAACATATGGAAGGAAGAAAAGAACGAAGGGAGGAGTTATTCTGTATATTGTACTTGTCTAGTTGTTTCATTAAGGTGGCTTCTCATTCCTTTTTCTTTTTTTTCTGTCAGTTGTGGGGCTTGAACTCAGGTCCTGGATCTTGCCTCTGAGCTTTTGTGCTCAGAGCTAGTGCTCTACCACTTTGAGTTACATGGTCACTTATGGGTTTCAGTGGTTAAATGAAAATAAGAATATCATATATTTTCCTGACCAAGCTGGTGTTGAACCTTGATCCTTAGATCTCAGCCTTCTGACTAGCTAGACTTACAGGTATGAGCCACTGGCTCTGGGCACTCACTTGTTTTCTTTCTTTCTATTTTTTGTCAGTCATGGGACATGAACTCTGGGTGCTGTCCCTGAGCTCTTCAGCTGAAATGAAGCTCTCCACCAGAGTCCACTTCTGGTTTTCTGATTGCTAATTAGAGATAAGAATCTCATTAGAGAAGTTCCGAGGCAGATGGCAAAGGAGAAGCTGGAGGCTAAACAAGCTCCAGCATAGAAAGCAGTTTTAGTGTTGCTAAACACTGTTTAGTGAACAGTCCTAGGCTACAGAATCACCCCAAGTGTGCCGTCAGGTACAGAGAGCTTGGCCAGAGAGGGAAAATCCACACAAGGAGGCAAAACTGAGCACTTGCAGGTAGCCAAGCCTGCAACGGATGCAGCGGCAGTGACAGTGGCGGTAGTGGCCATACCTATAACAGAGAGAGTTCAGGAAAACAGCACCAGACACAGCGGGTGAGTAGATTCTACTCATCACTAGCAAGAACTGACAAAGAGCAGATATCTTCATCCTGCAGATCACACACCATAGACAACTCAAGAACCAACACTCTTGCATGAGTAGAACCCTGACATCCTCACTCCTTATCTGGGAGCAGAGGAGGGAAAGCCATCCCTCCTCAACCACCAGAGATCTCCATCTTCCATACTGACAAAGGCCCCTGTGAGCAACTAGCTACAACTCAGGCCTTGGATGAAAAGAAAAGAGTCATTTAGCAGGTCACAAGAACCTGACCTAACCTGCCAGGCTCAGCTCCACCCAGGGGAAAATCACCCAGCCCAGACAGAGGAAGATCCACCTCCCAACTTAGGAGAGATTTTCTTCACTGTGTAAACAGAACCAGAGGCTGCCCCTCCCTACAGCAGCCTAGAAAATCAACTAAAATTCAGTAAACACAAACCCTGAGAATGGATCCAGGCTGGGCTCTGTGTCTCTGGATCTAGACCCTCAGGGAAAAGCTAGTTTGCTGAAAAGCCTCAACCCTACCCAGAACCTATCCTCATAACAGCATCTCGAAACTAGAGGAAACAGCCATCTCCCTCTTTTGTGATACTCAAAGATCTCCCTCCCATTGAACTAGCCTGGGAAGAGGATCACAAAATCCTGGGTAAAGCAGAGCATTTTTCTGCCTGTTCAAACAAACTGACTTAAGAATCCAATCAAGCCACAGGAAAACCAAACACCACAAGCAGACCTGAGACTGCACCAAGAGAGTGGTTATGGACACAGTGGAGATAAAGGATCTTCCCATCCCCTCTACAAAAAAGAACTCTTTTTGTACCTTTTTTTAATTTTATTTTTTCATTGCTTTCTATTAATCTTTTTTTTCCTCTCATAATTTTTATTTTATGTGTATGTGTGTGTGTGCTTTTTTTTTATATCTTCTGATCTTTTGGTACTTTTTTATTTTCTGGTTTTTCTCTTTCTTTCTTTTTTGAGTGACTTAATTGATATTCTGCTCATCCCCATATATATACCCGTCGTCAATTATTAGACCTTATACCCCATGGTATATACACTTAATCCAGAAATTTATTACTCAATTCATAAGCTCTTAGGTTAAATACTTTGGTAGCAATATTATATCTTTATACCTATATAATTTCCTGTTTGTCTGTTTGTTTTTTGCTGGTCATGGGGCCTAAACTCTGGGCCTGGGCACTGTCCCTCAGCTCTTCAGCTCAAGACTAGTGCTCTACCACTTTGATCCACAGCGCCACTTCCAGCTTTTTCTGCTTATGTGGTGCTGAGGAATCGAACCCAGGGCCTCATGCATGCAAGGCAAGCACTCTAACACTGAGCCACTTTCCCAGCCCTAATTTTTAATAATTAATTTTAAGCACTTTTATTTTTTAGTTTTTCATGTCTCCTATCCCTCACCTCCTCTCATTCTATCCTTCTCTCAATACCATTTCTTTAAACTTACATAATTTTTAAGTGTTTCACTGTTTAAATTTAAATTTTTATTTCCATTTTTCTTCTTTTCTTTTAAATCACTCTTCTATCATTCTGTCTAATCTATTTCTCTCTCTGAGATAAGAACTTGGTTAAATTCACTCTCCTTTAACCTCTCCATAGCCCTCTAATCAGTGTATTTCTCTGAGGAATTACTGTCAATGTTGCCACAGTGCCTAGTCCAAGGCCTCTCACAAAGGCTCCTAACCCAACCTGTCTGAGCCTCTGTGTGAGTTAATCATCATTGAACAACTGTGTTCCATGGTTTGTGAGACATTCGCTTCTGTGATCATATGCACATGAGGGCCCAAGAAGAGAGTTCCCTGGAAGGAATGTCCTAAAATGCAAAACGTCTACTAGGGTAATGGAAACCCATGGTTAGGCATGCTTAAATTTTTAACCTGTGCACTGAACTAACAGGAACACATTAAGACACACTAAGAAAACCTCATGTAAAGGATCAGAAGGGCTGAGGGGAAGGGAGCCGCATGCTCAGGAATATAAATGGAGCTAAGGGAGCTGCATGCTCAGGAATATAAATGGAGCTTACAAGCCACTGCAGGCTCTGACTTTCTATGTTGAAGTAAAGATTAACAGGCAGCCCAAGTTTCTAAGAACTCATTGTCTAGGCTATATGCAGCTTTCAGAACTTCTTTCCCTCCTCCTGTGTTTTGAGAACAACAGTTAGTATTGTGTTTCTGTCTCCTAGGGGCAATTTTTCTCTTCACACAATGCTTAAAGTAGATAATAGGAAGCTGAAATTAAAGTTAACAAGTATGAAATAACACACAGTGCTTGCCCTGAATTCCTGGACCTAAAAAGTTCCCAATTCTGAGCACAAAGTGATCATGGGTGTATCCTAACAACCTCCACTGAATGGAGAAATTTGAACAATTTTCCCAAGGCAGGTATTGTCTAGTACAGTAGTTACCACCTATAACCCTTGCTATTAGGATGGTTGTGATCTACTAGAACAATGAACTTGAAACTGGGCCAAGACGAGACAACTTATCGTTGCTAGAAACGGGGTCAGACAACTAGGAGAATGTTTCTCTGGCACAGACATGGATATAATTACAACAAAGTACTAAATTGTGGCTCATCAGCAAAGACTGTCAGTTAATACCTCAATAAAGGTAATAACTAAACATAAAAATTAAAAAAAAACTATTTGGGTTTCAGTACTAACATCTTTTTAAAGGTGTGTGTGTGGTGTCTGAGATTTTGTATGGGGCAGCACTGTTTCTTAAAAATCATCCTATTGGCACTATCTTTAGGTTTCCCATTCAAGTCAGGTGGCATTCTAGCTGTACCACTTGAATTACACAATTCTTGACTTCTGTTGGTTAACGAGATAAACATGTAAGGTATATGTCAACCTTGGTTGGTTTCAAATTATGATCTTCAGATCTCACTCTCTGGAGTAGGTAAGGCTATAAGAGTGAGCCACTATGTTCAGCCCAGTATTTGCAGGAAGTTACTTAATCTTTCTGAATCTCAGCTTCTTCTTGTGTGGAAAGTGAACAGAATTATTTTGTGGATCTTAGAATCTGGTGGGAGTTATGACTAGGTATAGGAAGTGTAAGTGTTCGGGATGTGCAGATAGAGCCTGACAATCTCATAAAACTACTGATGTTTATATTGAAATGAATTAAAGGAATTGGAAACGATGGATTTTTCTTTTTTTGTTTATCCATTTCTGGGCAGTGAGGGAGCCACAGAAATTCAAGGAGAACAAGGAAACAAATGCAGCAGTGATACTCTGTAGATATTATGTTGACAATCAACTATACCACTTGTGGGCAGGGAAAGGAGGGAAAAACAGAGAGAGAGAGCAAAGAAGTGATGAGATTTTCGAACATGAAATGAACTCATTATCTAAATTACAAAATGGTGACCCGTATGTCCACTATATTAACAATAAAAATTTTTAAAAGTCCAGGTTGATGATTCTCTCCTCTAGTTTTAGTTAGAGGACCTTGAGAGTCAAGCCCACCTATAGAGTTTTCGAAGGTCAATTGATATGATAATTAATATAGAGCCAAAATCTCTTAACAAATGTTATAAAAAGTATTTCATTCGTAGTACTTCTTTCTGTTTGAATGGAGATTCTATATGTTATTGGCAGAGCTATGTTTTTTACTTTTTGTTTTCAGTATTTGTCAACTGTTGAAATCCTTCTTGAAGCTCTGGGACAGAGGTCTGCTATATCATGGCACCCTGCCCCTAACTAAAATAGTAATCAACCTTTGAAATTAATTTACTTGTGTATGAGTTTGTTTTATTTCTTTATTCATTTATATATTTATTTGTTTATTTATTTATTTTTGTTGCTGGTGGTGAACTCTGGGCCTGGTCGCTGCCCTCAGATCTTCAGCTCAAGGCTAGTGCTCTACCACTCGAGCCACAGTACCACTTCTGGCTTTTTTTGCTTATGTGGTGATGAGGAATCAAACCCAGGGCCTCAGGCATGCAAGGTAATCTGTCTACCACTGATCTACCTTCTCAGAACCTATGAGGGGTATTTTTGTGCACGGGTCTATCAAGGAAATCTATTCAGCAAATGTATTCATTTGCCACTAGACATTAATTATGAATTATCTGATAGTTAAAGGATAAATTGTTATCATTTTTACTAGGAATTGTTTGTATTCCCATGCTAAAAACATGGAGGAGGTAATTTTAAACTTAAACTACAAAAGAAATTTAAGATCTTTGTGCTAACAAATGTGTCCAGTTATTACATTAAACAGAAAATTCAAACTTCATGAATACAGAGCTCAAACTTCTTATACTACTTATTTCAAAATGCAAATTAAAGGGAAAATAAGACAGGGGATAAAATTTATATTGTATGTTAATTTTTAAAGAGGAAAATAAGATCCTAGATGGCAGATTAAAGGCAAAGCAATATCAGAGCCCTATCTGCTCAATAAGAAATAAGAAGCATATTTGAAAAAAAAACTGCAAAGTGCACATCAGGCAAAGGCAAGCAGTCAGAGCCTACCACCAACACAGAAATACCATATATCTCAGAAAAAGTAAACAAGTTCAGACCAGTGCTCATCCTTATCCCTGATTTCAATAATACATATACACCCCCTATACACACACACACACACACACACACACACACACACACACACAATAAATGTATGCAACAGCTCAACCTACTCACATCCACTCAACATTAATCAAAGTGCTTACTGTAATATTTGAAACTTTAAGTTTCAGTCATGTAAATAATTGATAATAGATGCATAAGTAATTATTTTCTGAATAGGGCTCTGCTATGAAAGTGAGAATTCATGATGATTATAACTACTTAAAACATCTCTGAATCTCAAAAAAATTAAACAACACACAATCCGTATTTTGCGACTGCATTTCTACCAGCTATTCTGCAAAGGCTTAATAAGAAGATACTTATGAAATTTTGTGTACGAAAAATTAAATACTAAATTCAATTAATACCTGAGTAAGTGAAGAGAAAGATGATCAGAGAGAGGTCTCTCTGCTCTGCCTCCAGTTCTCAGCCAGCTGTACACTGTGGCATCTTTGCTGCTGCTGGACCTTAGTTGTCTTCTCCAGTGCAGTGGCCACACTGGGGTTGGATTGGGCGTGGTAGGGAGATGAGTTTGGCCACATGGGAGGCCACACTGGGGTTGGGGTTTGGGGCAGTGTGGAGGGGAGAGGAGGCCTTGGCAGAAGCTGGTGAAGCAAGGAAAGAGGCAGGAAGCCGGAGGCTTAGGATGCAGCATGCCCAAAGGCTGCCTGGTTCTGGAGAATGTCTGTGAGTGGGGTTGTTGGGGCAGATCCCATGTCTGGTGGCCTGGTGAGAAGAGGAAGGAGTCTCAAGTACTGCAAAGGAGGACAATGAAAATTAAGATCACAGTGGCTGAACAATTTCAACAACAAAGGTGGGGACATGGAGGTAAACTCTGGGAATGGAGAGGACGGCAGCACTGGGCCAGTGGCGTTCAATCCTTTCTGGACATACCTGTAAGTGTGTGAGGACTGGATCCACCACAGCTTTGGCCTCACTCGACTTGAACAGGCACCTGTAATAGTCACCTCAGCCTCAGCCTGCCCCAGAGAGCCACACTGGCATAGATGCTGAAGACCAGGCAGTGGCTGAGAGGCTATGCGCAACAGGGTGGAGGAAGCATGGCTGGTGGGTGCAGCTCCAGCCCACCCAGGTCCAGGGCCACCGGGGAAGTTCGGACTGTAGATCTAGAACAGGCAGTTTGCCCCAGACCAGTGGGACTTCCAGGGACTTTCGTGGTGGCCAACACGTGCATGATGGGAACTTAATAAGCATGGCCCAGTGGTCTCCACGGAAAGGTGCATTCACTCCTGTGCCTCTCCTGTCTTCTGAACTCTCGCTGTCCTCCTCCTTCCTGCTGAAGTACCAGGCCATAGACCCCCCAAAGGCCAGCAGAGAGCCGTTGCCAATGTAAATGCAGGAGGCTCGTTTATTACAGCTCGAGCTGGACTCACAAATCTTCCCTAATACAGCAGGTCAGAAATTGTCAGTCTCAATCTCTTGTTCAGCAAGGTTTTTTTTATTGTGTATGAAGCAGGTGGAAGAATAATTACAACACTGATTTTGTGATAGGTCGGTGGTTCGTAGTAAATCTAGTCTTAAATTTATTGGTTGGGGAATGATCATTTCCAGTAAGGGCAGGGACTCTCTAGCTTAGCAGTTACAGGATAGGTTAAATCATAAATAGCAAGCATATTATAAGTTGGGGTAGGTGGGACCAATCACAGGAATGCTGAGAGCACTAGTCCTGGATTATTTCCCGACCTAAATTGCTTTCTGATAGAGTTGGGAGATAATCTGTCAGGGCAGTCTGAGATTCCTGGACAGATCAGGGCTGTCTGATTTCTTAGTTATTTTTACTGTTACATTTTCTTAGAACATGAACTGACACTCTTTTTCCAGTAGCAGATAACAGATATTTTCCTTAGATTTTCTGATATCACTGCCAACTTATTTGTCCTCTCACTGACACATCCAACTACAGGAGTCAACTTCTCCACGCCGATGACAGGCCATCTCGGAGATATTCACAGGGCTATGTTTCCTCTCTCCATCTCAGGCCTTTCTACTGAAAGAACATCCTTACTAAAAACTTTTTAGTTGTTTCTAAAAACTTTTTAGTTGTTTCTAGTGAGGAAGAAAAGTAAGGCCTAGTTGCAGCCATGGAACCAAGAATTGAGGGCCATGGCTAGAGCAAAACGCCCTGAGAAAAGATGGATTCATTTTAGTCAAAGACACATGTCTTTATGGGAACTCTCATTCTAACTGATTTTCTTCCTAGTAATATATTCACAGAATATGTAGACTATGTAATGAATGAACAATGACATATGCATAATATTTGCGAATATGGAGGGAATTAAGAAAAAACTGCAATGGCCCGAAGTAACTGGTTCTTTGAAAGAGAGCTGGTAGGTTCTTTGTTTGGCCTCTAAGCTTTTTAGCACAGTATTTTGTATTGCATTCAAACATATGAAGTTCTTAAAATGTAAAATCAGGACAAATAGTTAAAAATAAGGAAATTTTCCTAATAAAGTATCACAAACTGCATCTTTAAATTCAGAGGTACTTAACTTGAAATTTTTCTCACGTTAAATTGCCTTTTGTTCTACCGAAGAGTTGATATTTCAAAATTCCTAAAGAGAATTATTTTCTTTTCTTTTCTTCCTTTTTAAGGAACCATAGTGAGGTCCACCTGTTTCTGCTGTGAGCTCTTTCTTCCACTTACTGCCCAGTTGCTGTCAATACTCATCCCCATACGAGACAAGCAGCTCACATACTGCCTTGATGACATGACAGGTTTGATAGAAGATCTACCTGTGGTACTGAAAGGCCCTCAGATTCTGATTCTCAGCATACCTGCCACAGTTCATATACCTAAAGTTGAAGCAGGCACAGCAAGGAAACCTAAGAGGGTAAGTTTCTGCTCTCTTTGGATCTACTCCTAATACTCAGCCACTCTAGAACCCTAAGTGCACTGTTTTCAAAGCTCAGTTCCAGACTTCTCTTAATCCTTATTTGTCTCAAATAGATTGATTTCCAGATTCTCTAAATTGAGTTAAAGTTTATGTCATAGATTTGGGTGGGGACATGTACTCTGTTTCTAGATTAGCACACATCCTTTGACATTTGGCCCAAGTAATTTTCCTTAGATTGGACTCACTCATGCACCTGTCTCCACTATGTTCCCATAGAAATTCAGAGAACCCTTTGTCTTATAAAGACAATAGAGGGAAATTTGTTTATTCATAATGTCGTTTCATGATAAGACAATGGTTCCCCATGGCACAGAGCTGCAGGACATATCATAGACCCACTGCTTTCTGAACCTCACCACTGCTCCAACTCTGCTTCTACGTGTTTGAGTGTACCCTAATAGACTAAAGTTCTTTCTTGTAGGTTGTTAGGGCACTATGTACTTTGCAAAAACTAGGAAGAAAAATTATACTTAAATATCCTACAATGAAATTGTCATTTCTATCTCCACATGTGTTTCGCAATTACTCAAGGAATATGATTTATTCAACTACTGAGGGTAATTCTTTGACTCATATACAGTATGAGCTTTATAGATGCAGGATCTATGAATGAAGTTAGGCCCTTTGGTTTTTCTTCTGATGTCTTAATTTTGTCTCTTATGGAAATTTTTATTTTGATACAGTACACATATATATATGCATACATACATACATACATACATACATAGCAGAGCTAATGATTGAACTCAGTAACTAAACTTACCTCGTGCAATAAAAGCACTCTACCACTTGAACCACTAGCCCTTTTTGTGTTGTTTATTTTTGAGGTATTTTTTGTCTGTCAAGTGGCATAAGCTCTGTGCCTGAATGTTGTCCTTCAGCTCTTCAACTCAAGGCAAGCTCTCTACCACTTGATCCACAGTGCCACTTTTGATTTTCTGGTGGTTTATTGGAGATAAGAGTTTCACAGCCTTTCTTCCATGGGCTGGATTTGAACCATGATACTCATATCTGAGCTTTCTGAGTACTTACTAACAGGTTTGAGCCACCAGTGTGCAGTTTATTTTTGAGGTATTATTTCCCCTGCTGTCCTGGGTTGCCATACTGCTTGTGCTTGCCTGGGTTGCTGGAGATACTTCACTTTATCCAGCCATTGTACTTCCACTCTAGCTGGGATAACAAATGTGCACCAACGTGCTCAGCCATTGGTAGTAATCGGGGTCTTATAATCTTTTATGCTAGGACTGGTATCAAACTGAGATCTCATCATTTCTATCTCAAAAGTCCAAATTAAAGGTTGAGCTATGGAACCCAGCTATACTCTTTATATTTTATTTCTTTTCCCTCAAATAGTCATAATTTTGAAAGCACCAAGTACAGCAAAAGAAAAATGGAGATATGGGAATCCATTGAGAAAGGTGTGATGATCAGGGTGCAAGTCTTGTGAAGAGAATATCTTCTTAGGAACCATGAAAATGACTGCTGGACTCACTCCAGATGGCCTGGGGTTTATCTTTTGCATCTACACATAGTAGTTTCTCCTTTTTGTGATCTGAGTTTCAGAAAGACAAGCTAAAGGCTTTTGAGTAATAATAGGCAAAATCACATTACTTGATTCCAGTGATGCTCTTTGAGCCTGCATGGATTGTGAACACATAGGATGCCGTCTACACATCTGAGGGGATTTGTCATAGTCCTAACAGAGGCTCCTTAAGCGTGAATGCACTTTGCCTCTAACACACTCTGTTTATATGCACTATACTTTGATCCTAAATCAGAATGTCCTTGTTTATGCAGATTCCACAAACACATACAACTATTTTGTCCATGTCCTAGCAATGTTTCATTGGAGGCACAGGGGGACACATGGAGTTAGAGAAAGGGGGGAAAGGGAGGGCATTTCTTACCATCCAGGAGTACCTATTGTCAGCATCTTTGTCTTCTATGAACAAGCCCTCATAGGGGCTAATGTGCAAACCCAATGGCAGATCAGATTCCTCATTCCATACTCTAAGCCCAGCCTCAGGAATACTGTACTGATGAATTCTCAGCCCAGTGGGTAGATTGAGGACTGAATGGTCATAATGCCCCTTGTCCACCACATTATCTCTTACAAATATAGGTGGCCCATGAACAGTGTAGCTGTTGATGAAGAAGTTCTGACACTGCTCACAATCTGAGGCAAGACCAGCAAAAATTAGTAAAAAATATGTACATTCCCAGATTTAACAATCATGAGAAAGAGCACAGAATGCATATCATTGTCACTTAGTTCTTCGTGAGAAGTTACTAGAGTAAACCAGTAATTGGGGGCCAAATGACCTGATGAATTATTATAAAAGCACATTTGCCTTCTGTTTGAACAAACGCAGAGGGTTACTTACATAGGTAATCATCATCCTGGTGTTTACGGATATCTTCATAAGCATAACTCTTTCTTTCCTGTAGGCTGTATATGCTCATTTTTATCTCTTTTTTCCTACGTCCATGTTGAAAAACAATGGTTTGTTAAGTTTGGGATCAACAATGTTTGTCCCTATTTCTTCGGAAAAGTAAAATTTCTTACTACCAAACTATCATCTATTCTTCTCACATAATCTGGTCCCCCATTAACCTTTGACTCAGAGATGCAAAGACTTTACTTTAACACTAACTACAGGTTTCTAATTCAGTTTTAAGTTTTGGCCATTCCCATTTTCAGGTTTAATTTCTACTTCATTAAATCTCTTATAAAGTGGTCATTGTTGAATTTATTCATTCAGAATATTTGTTGAGGGTATGTTAAGTATTGAGCAAAGACCTGGACATACAGGATTGAAAATGTGTGGTAACAGATTTATTAGACACTTTGCATGTATCTGTTATTTTACCTTTTACTTATCGTTTTCAGACAACATGCAGGCTGTACACATTTTTCTTGCCAGTCCTGGGGCTTGAACTCATGGCCTGGGCACTGTCTCTGTGCTTCTTTTGCTCAAGGCTAGCACTCAACAACTTGAGCCACATTGCCACATCTGGCCTTTCTGTTCATGTGGTTCTAAGGAATAGAACCAAGGGCTTCATTCATACAAGACACATACGCTACAACAAGTCACATTCCCAGTGCAGTCTGTGCATCTTTATCCATGTTCTTCAGATTAACATTCAGAAGTTCAGGGAGATTGTAAAATGTGTCATGACCTAAGTGCCTCCATGTGGATAATAACCCAAGTGTGTAACTTCATTGTCAAATTCTTATGTGCTGCTCATTGGAAACCTAATTACTAGTTCCACAGCTAAGTTCGGCCTATGTTTGAACTTTCCAAAGTCCACCTCACATAGTCAGTTTACCCTCATCAACCTTGCTAGAATTTCTAAAATTAGTAAATTTCCCAAGTTATTTTCTCTTACCCAATTTTTGTTTGCAGTATTGTCCTTGTGTATTTGCTTCTCCAGGAGGGAACACTGGTTTCTGGGCCTCTTTTCATCCACTTGACTTTGAGAAATTTATGATTCCTGAGAACTTCTTCAAACTAGGATCCTTACCTAAGGTTGTCTTGGGCATTCCCTTCAATGAAAGTCACATATAGAATTAGAATCTATTTCTTAAGGCTTTCGTCTCCTATCACTTTTCTCTCAAATCCATATAAGTTAGACTGCGGGAGGGAGAGCACTTGAGAATACAAACCGAAGAGCAAACAAGGTCTGTGAATGAAGGAAATGAAGCTTGGAAGAAGACAAGGCTAATGGAGACATTTAATGAAAGAGAACACGGGGAAAGTGGAGAATTACAAAACTTGGCTGGAAAAAGATATGACAGAGCAGTGAGAATAGGAAGAAATTATTGGCAGAAATCTATATGGACAATTAAGTACATTCAAATTGCAACTAGGTAAAACAGATGACTGTGAAATTAGTTTGATTTTTTTCTATGTAATTTTGCCTGAAAAAATATGTACCATCTAATAATTGTATAAATTGGTATACATGTCTGTTTTTCATGTGATAAGGTAAAAAAAATGTGATACGGTAAAAAAAGAAAATGTTCATCAGGCAGACTATAGTGACTCATGATTGTAATTCTAGCTATTCAGTAGGCTGAGATGTGAGGATTAAGGTTGGAAGCCAGCCCAAGCAGTAGTAAGACTCATATCCACTTAACCACCATAAAAGCCAGGATTGGTATTGTGGTTCATGTTGTTGAGTGCTAGCTTTGCTAGCACACAAGGAAGGATCTGGAACAGTGCTTAGGTCCTGATTGTAAGTCTCCGGCCCAGAACCAAAAAAATTTCACCAAAGAATCTTGTGAATTATTAAAATACAGCATCAATGGGACTAAGCATTTCTTTCTGCTTTTTTTTTCCAGTCCACGGCCTGGGCCCTTTCTCTGAGCATCTTTGGCTTGAGGCTAGCACTTTACCACTTGAGCCAGAGCACCATTTTCAGCTTGCTTTTCCTGTTTATGTGGTACTAAGGAATCAAACTGAGGGCTTCATGCAACTATGCAACCATTAAGCTACATTCCAAGACCCTAATCATTTGTTTTTGAGCTCAGATATAAATGTACTTTCTCTGACATCTCTAGTTGAAATAAATTAGTTGAAATTGAATTTGAAGATGTTAACTTCAGTATTTCTCGAGCCTGTTGCTTTTACTTAAATTTCAAAACTGATTAATTATTTCATATATTGATTATAACTTATTGTTTAGCCTGAAAATATTGAGGGGGGTTCAGTTGAGACCTCAGACATCTGAAGAAAGATCAGTTATTGTCCAACCACTCAAAAGACTCACATGTAAAGGCTACAGCTAAACAAACAACTATGGAAAATTCCAGAATCAGCTAACTAAAGCTCAGAAGAGGGGACCAATCCTCCTCTTCCTCACAGAATTGAGATTTGAAATTAGCCTCAGAAGGATATGTATCTATGTGAAATATTAGGTCACTTTTTTTAGTTGTCACTTCTAAGCCATCAAATTTGAAACTCTTTAGGGCTGGGGGCTGCTTCTTAACAGAAGCGTCTTTTTTCAATAGAAGGAATTTTCTGGGTATCAGTAAACTTTCCTTAAAACTTACAAATAGTGTGGATTTATTGGTGCATCTATCAGTTTGGTATAAGAAAATGAAAAGAGGTTGGAACAGAGATTGGAACAATCATTCAGTGAATGGTGTGAAGGTGTATGGCTAAGATAGCTAAGACTTTATAATGCTGTGTAAGTATTTATGAACTTGTAAGTGCCTTTAGAGAAAATGTATTGGTAGACTTCACCACCACTAGGTGTTATCTCAGACACAATACATTTTTAGGTTTCAGTTTTCTCATCATGTAAGTGATTATAGTTTTCTATTTGCCTCATTACGTTGTGGTAATATTCAAATATATTTGTTCATGGGACATTTAAAATAAAGTCTAAAATATTGTGAAAATAAAGTAAGTGGTAGTGATTATTGTGGATATGAATTGAATCTTAGAATGAATATGATAAGAACAGAAGAGATCAGGAAAAGGAAGCAGATGTTCCTAGGGCTTCTTCTCTTACTTGGAACCATGAAGAAAGTTTACTCATCAATAAAATTTGGGAGACATTTATCTTCTGACGCTTACTCTGTTCAGTTCTGAAGGTCACCCAAGAAGGTTTGACTAAAAGTGATGAGAAATCGGGATTTTGGTTACAAAATATCTCCAAACTGTGGATTCTCATTTTTGAGAGCAAATCTCAGCCAGAGAGAAAAGACTCTATTTTAGGAAAATGTTTTCTGAATTATCATTAAGGCTTGTCCTTATATTTTTTTCTTAAATTTCTTCAATCCTAGACAAAACCCATCTTTGCTTCACTCTGTGTTCATAAGCTATCTGTTATAATTTAATTGGCTTTTGGTGACAAGAAACACTAAGCAAATTAGGAACAAGAGGGAAAGATCATTTATTTAAATAGCATACATCATGGTCAACTTAGTTTCATTTCAGTGATGAAGGATTGTTTAACACACATAAATCTGTAAGCATAATGCAACACGTAAGCAGATCAAGGACAAAAATCACACACTCATTTCTCTGGATGCAGAAAAAGCCTTTGAGAAAAGTAAACATTCTTCTTTTTTCATTTGGTCAGTTGTGGGGCTTGACCTCTGGGCCTGGATGCTATCCCTCAACTCTTCAGCTCAAGGCAAGCATTCAATCATTGAGGCACAGCACTACTTCCAGTTTTCTGGTCGTTTATTGGAGATAAGAGCTTCACGGACTTTCCTGCCTGGGCTGGCTTTGAACTGTGATCCTCAGAGCTCAGCCTACTGAGAAGTCAAGATTACAAGTGTGAGCCACCAATGCCCAGCCAAAGTCAGCATTCTTTTATCATAAAAGCCTTGAAGAAACTAGTGATACTGGGTATATATCTCGATAGGATTATGGGTATATGTGAAAAATTAAATCATTTCTGCTAATAGCAGGAATGACACAAATGTCTATTTTTTCACCTTTTTCCCATATTGAATGCAATCAAGCCACAGAAATAAACAAAGAGAAAGAAATAAATAGGTCAAAACGGAAGAAAACTTTTAAATTATGCTTGTTCACAGATAACATGATCCTGTATTTAAAAGATCCTAAAAATTTATACAGAAAAATACTAGATCTGATAAATGCTATTGGAATTGTGCCAGAATATATGATCAACATGTTAAAATCATTAGCTTGTCTTCGAACAATGAACAGTCTGGAAAAGAAATCAGAAAAATCACAATAGTCTCAAAAAATTAGCTTAAGATTGTGCTTAACTAATGAAGTAAAAGACTTCTATAATGAAAAGTATAAAACCTCAAATAGAACTGAAAGCCAACCTGGGCAAGTAAGTTTGTGAGACTCTTATTTCCAATTAAGCAGCAGAAATAGGAAGTGGTGCTGTGGTTCAATTGGTAGAGTGCTCACCTTGAGTTGAAGAGGTCAGTCAGAGACAACACTCAAGGCAACTGTCAGGACTGACGATGATGATGATGATGATGATGATGATGATGATGATGATGATGATGATGATGGTGATGATGATTAACTTAAAAATGGGCACTATGGATTGCATTTCATTCTTCCAAAATTATAAGTTGAATTCCCAATCTTCAAAATATTATTTGGAGATGGAGCCTTTGGTAGGTAATTAGGGTATGATGACATCATGGAGGTGAGGCCCCAAATGGATTTAACTTTCACAGAAAAAGGAAAGAAAGATCCTTTCCATCTCAACTGTTCCTCCTTTCCCAGTCATGAACATACCAAGATTTCATGTAGATACACAATGAGATATAGGCCATCTACAAACCTAAAACAGATCCTTCGTTAGAACCCAGTCACACAAGCATACTGGTTTGAGCTTTCAAGCTTTCAGAACTATGAGAAATAAATTTTTTCTTTAATTAACTCACTGTATACTATTTTGTTATGGCAGACTAAGTTGAACACACAATGAGAAAAACACTGAAATTCACCGTTTTTACAAAGATACATAAATCTTTGTATGTGGCTAACAAATGTATGAAAATATGCTCAATATTACTAAGCAGTAGGAAAATGTAAGTAAAATGTCAATGACTGCTTAGGATGCCTACCATAAAAATAAATAAAAGGATGCTGAATGCTGGTCACTGGTGGCTCTTGCATGTAATCCTAGCTACTCAGGAGGCTGAGGTCTGATCATGGAGCAAAGCCAGCCTGGCCAGGAAAGTCTGTAAAACTCTTATCTCCAATAAACCACCAAACACCAAAAGTGCCGCTATGGCTAAAGTGGTAGAGCACTAGCTTTCAGCTAAAGAACTGAGGGACAGCACCCAGGCCAAGAGTTCAAACCCCACGACCAACAAAATAATGGAACCTTTGTTCGCTGCTGGTAGAAATATAAAATAGTGCAGTTGCCTTGGGAAACAGTATGAAAAGCACTCTAAAAATTAAAAGCATAACTAGCTTATTATCTAGCAATCCAATTCCTGATATACATAGAGACAAGAAGGAAGGAGGAATGGAAAGAAGTAAGGAAACAAGGAATGTAAATAGATCCTAAATAGATATTGGCACATTCAGGATAACTACAGCATTATTAATACTATTGACAGTTGTAAAGAGGTTGCATAGGAAAACATAGACATTATATATGAGTTCCAAATTACATAACCACATAAAGGAAGAACAGTTAAGTTTCACCTGTCTTTTCCCAGGTTTATCCAATGTGAATAACATAGACAGGGGTAACATTTCCACAGTCTATCATGGATCTTTGGCACAGAGTACATTGCAGATTCCATGTTCAATTCAAATCAAAGACATCAGGCTGCAATTCTGTGATTTCTGTCACCATTCTCTCTATCTGGTCTGTTCTTTCTATGTGAACTCTCCAAATGAAGGCATTTGACCACATAACTCCTCTGTGATATATAAATGCATACCACACTGGAAACCCTTCAAAAGCACAATCTTACTTGCGTCAATTTGACCAACAGATGAATAATACCAAAATCTTGAACAGAGAATCAAGTAGAAATGGACCAATCTCTCCATGACTCTGGTAGCATTTATTCTTCTCTCAACTTCATTAAGAAATTGGTTCTATTTTTGACAGTTTCCATTTTTGTTGAGATTGTTCAATGGCTTTCTCTGCGTGGTTATTTCACTAAATGGACTACCTTCCATGGTCTTTCATGAGATTGCAAATGACTGCAAATAAGTCAACAAATATATGTGTTCCAGGTGTTAGATAGAAAATCAATGCATCAAGAAAACATGGAATATAATATTGTATCAAATTGCTGTATGTACTTATCTACGCAATAGAAAGTGATGAGGATCACTTTTTACTTGAATTTTACCCTACTAAACATCTAGCAGAGTCCTACATCTATCTATGTCTCTCTCATCCCTTGGATTTTTGCAACCATCATCTAACAAGTTTCTCTTTTACCAAGTTTCTAATTTTTTACATTGCTATCAGAATTTTTACCAAAACTATTTTTAATAGTAATTTGATAAGTTATCGGAAGAGAGCGAGATTAAGGGACAGCAGTGGTGATAGAGAGATACTCATCTTCCTAACAACTCCACTTTCATCCTCCAGACGAGTGAGAAAAATCAAGGTCTTCCATCATCCATACTGATGTTTTATTATAACTCACTCAACAGAACATCAGAATAAGTTAAGAGTGAGTCAATTACAAGTGGCTCATCTCCAGTGATTAATTAAGCACTGAAATCATTTTGGTGTTACTCATCCATAACCAAATGCAGAATTCTCTTCTTTTTATTCACCATCCAAAGAAACCCAAAGTGGATCTATGGCTCAAGTGGTAGAGCAATAGCCTTGAGCCAAAATGTTTAAAGGCAGTTCCTAGACTCTGAGTTTAAATTGTAAGATTTATGTCCGCACACAAAGAAAATGTGTTCCCAAATATCTGTACTTCCATGTTCTTTGAATGTTATATGAATGATCTAGAGATAAATGGTGTCCAGACAGATTTTAGGCTCGTGCACATTTTGTAATAAACAAGATCTTCCATTCAAAAACTGAACTGGAAGTAGTGTCATCTGTGTTATGAGGAATGGACCACACATACTGTGGAGACTTTAGGGGAGCAGTGGAGAAATCTTTGCTCTCATGTCCTCGGCTTAACTCAGGACAGTCTTTTCACATCTATTGTTCCCCAAAGCACTTGGTGATCATCTGACTCCAGTCTCAAAGGGCTGGAACTCTTATTTCTGAGAAGAGTTTATAAAATTAACATGAGAAGTCATTGCTTATTATAGAGAAACAAGTCAACAACTTTATGCTTTTAATCACTCTGCATGCCTGAAAGTAATAATGCTCATCACTTGTGTCCAAATCCTTTGAATAATATTCAAGTATATATATCCTACTCAAAACAATGAAAGAATAAGAATTCTTGGTTCAGTGAATGCTTAAGAGTAAAGAAAGATTTCCCATTACACCTAGGTTACCTCTGCAATGAAAGATTTCTCTTTATAAATTACGGAGATCTGTGACAACAATTTTCCCACATTGGGTTTCTTTTCTGTGTTAATGTTTCAATGCTTGCTGAAGGTGGACATCCAGTCGATTGACTTCCTCTAATGCTTACTTTTATGGAGATTCTGTCATGTGTCCAAGTCTTTGATACCTGTTGAGATATACTTTTTGCTGAATGTGTTTCTATATTTGTTGTATTTGCGTTTTTTGTCGTGGATTTTCTCAATTTCACTGAGGACTGACTTCAGATTAAATGTCATTGAATATTTGTTTCATTCATTATGTTTCTTTCTCCTATATGTCAGTTCTCTGATCAAAAATGAGGTATGCTTCCCAGATGAAAGTCTCTACACACTGGTAATGTTCATCAGGTTTCTCTCCTGTGTGTGTTCTATAAATTAAAGTGAACATGTTTTCTCCTGTGTGTTTCTGATGCAAACAGAGGGATGAATTAAAAAAAAACACATTTGTTGCATTCATAGAATTTCTCTCATTTGAATGTTCAGTGAAGAACGCTCAGCTGAGCCTTCTGGGTAAAGGGCTGTAAAGTTGCTGCATTCATGAGACTTCTCTCCTGTATTGGTGCTCTGATGCAAACTGAGTTTTCTTCCAGGTGAAAGACTTTCCACATTTATTACACTCCTAAAATTTCTCACCTGTTTGAATTCCATTATGCTTACTGAAGTCTGGACTCTGGTTGAAGGATATTTCACACCTGTTATATTCACAAAATTTCTCTCCTGTGTGTCTTCTCTGATGATCAGTAAGTTCTGCTTCCGGGTAAAGACTTTCCACACTTAATACATTCAGAAGCTTTCTTTCCTGTGTGTGTGTTTTTGATGGACGTTAAGGTCTGCCTTCTCAGTAAAAGATTTTTCACACAGGACACATTCATAAGGTTTCTCTCCTGTGTGTCTTCTGTTTGTGTTAAGTAAGGTTTGCCTTATGGGTGAAAGATTTTTCACACTGGACACATTCATATGGTTTCTATCCTGTATGTGTTCTCTGACGTTTGTTAAGGTGTACCTTCCAAGTGAAAGAATTTCCACACGTTACAATCATAAGGTTTCTGTCCAGTGTGTCATATCTGATGGACAGTAAGTGGTGCCATCTGAGTGACAGACTTTACATATTTTTCGTATTCATAAAGTTTTTCTCCTGTGTGTTCTCTGATGGAGTGTAATGTGTGCCTTCTCGGTGAGATACATTCATAAGGTTTTTCTTACGTGTGTCTTTTCTGATGATCAGTAAAAGTTGCCTTCCAGGTGAAAACCGTTGCAACCTCGATACATATATAAGATGTCTCTCCTGTGTTTTTTCTCTGATGATTAGTAACAGCTTCTTTCCAGGTGAAGGGTATTACATACTCAAAACATTCATAAAGTGTCTCTACACTGTGGATTCTCTGATGGATGTGAAGGTCTGCCTTTTGGATGAAAGATTTTACATACGTGATATAATCATAAGGTCTTTCTTCTGTGTGTCTTCTCTGATGAACGGTAAGGACTGTCTTCTTGGTAAAGGACTCTCCACACCTGTTAAAATCATAGGATTTCTCCCCTCTGTGTCTTCTCTGATGGATAGTAAGTAGTGCCTTCAGGTGAAAGATTATCCACATTTGTTACATTCATAAGGTTTTTCTCCTGTATATATTATCTGATGAAAAGTGAGGTATGACTTTAGCCAGAAAGACATGCCACATTTGTTGCATTCATAAGTTCTCTCTTTTGTATGAGCTCTCTGATACATGCTGAAAGTTGACTTCTGGGTGGAAACTGTCCGATCCTCATATTCGTAAGGCTTGTCTTCTGTGAGCATTTGAGGTGGGAAAGTGAGGTCTGACTTCCGAGAGATATAATTTTTTTTCATTTTATATACTCATTGGAGTTCTCCTCTGCATATTTGCTCTGGAATTTTATAAGGTGAATTTCCCTACTGATAGGTTTTTCACATTCATTACCTGAAAAGGATTCTCTCTTGTGATTATTATCTGATGAGTAGTGACTGTACTTCTTATGTAGAATGTTTTTCCTTATTCAGGGCATTCGGATGTTTTCCTCTGTCCCTGAAGTATTTCTTGGGCAAAGAGAGGACACTTACCATAGTCTTCCCTATATCTATCATGGTTATAGGAAAGCTGTCCCACATAAGCCCAACTGTGTCTAAAGAATATTGTCTGTGACTGAAAAAAATCTCCTTTTTTACACCACATGCAAAATATTGCTACTCATCTTTTTGATCAAAATGCTCCAAATATCTCAGGGATTGTTCAACTACGGGAGACAGAGCAGGCCTATATGCACCATGCATCTCATCAGGTTCAATATAGAGAAGCATGTTCTGGCACTCAATGAACTCCATAATTTTCATCCCTAAAGACTTTCCATTACTCCCAAAATCAGCTCTGGGTTAGGTTTTGAAGTCATATGAAAAGTTCTTACTAATTTGTGACAGGTACTTCACAAAGATAGTCATGTGGACTTTCCTGGCAGGTCTTAATCATGTACTCCATTTCTTGAACATCTAAAATGAGACATAGAGCCAGGTGCTGGGATCTCATGCTTATAATCTTAGCTACTCAGGAGGCTGAAATATGAGGATCATAGTTCAAAACCAGCCAGGCAGGAAAGTCCTTGAGACTTTGCCAATGTTGGGTTTTGAACTGATAGCCTAGCAGGCCCAATTGTTGAAAGAGTCAAGGTGAGGAAACCAGCATGTGAACAACTGAGGAGCTAGGCCATTCCTAAGACCTGACAATGAGCCCCAGGGATGACTAGGATAGACATAAATTCATACTTGAAATATAGAATCTGTATTGATATATATGTGTGGGCAGCATCTTGCATTCGGTGCATTTCTTCTTAATTTATGTCTAATTCATGATGGTATTGTGAACTTTACTGAGTATGGTGACAGACATAACTGTACTGACATGGATGACGACCTATTCCCATTGTTATAAGGTTGCCTATGCATTCATTCTCCATCCTAGCTGAGACCCAGGACTTCCACATTCGAGGAAATCAGGCGCAATGACTGGTTTCTGACATCAGGATGAATCTTTTGTCAGGCCTGGGATTTGAAGTCAGGTCTGGGTAACCCCGTTGCACTGTGGGGGAAGGGAAAGCTCATCATCCCTGAAGACTAGAATGTCAGGCCTGGTCCAGGGCCTGATTTGAAGTTCCAGCAGTGGAAAAAACAAGAAGCTTACCTTTTTTAAACATAGGATCTCTATTTACATACAGGTGTGGTATGCATTTTGCTTTCAATGTAGTTATTTTTTTAATTTTGAGTCTTATTCATGGATGTATTGTGTATTTTATTGATTATGGTGACAGGTATATCTGTTTTGCCATGGATGACAACCTATTCCCATGGCATTAGAGTTGCCTATATAGCATTCTCCATCCTCGATGAAGCCCAGGACCTTCACAGGACAGGAAATCATGTGGATCCATTGGTTTCTCACATCAGGATGTATCTTTTGGCTGTGCTGAGGTTTGAACTCAGAGCTTAGCAGGCAGAATTGGGGAATGGGTCAAGGTGAGCACACCAGCTTGTGAGCCACTAAGGTGCTAGACCATTCCCAGGACCTGAGCTCGTGCCCCGTTAGGGTCAATATACACATGAAATCATAATTTAAAGACAGGAGCTCTATTTCCATACATGGGTGGGCGGCATCTTGCATTTAGTGTACTCATTCTCTTGATTTCATGTCTTATTCATAGATGCAATATGTATTTTACTGAGTGTGATAACAGTTATAACTATGCTGACATTGCTGGCAACCAATTCCCATGAATACAGAGTTGCCTACATAGCATACTCCATTATAGCTGAGACCCAGGACTTTCACAACATAGGAAAACTGGTGCAACCATTGGCTTCTCAGATCAGGATGAATCTTTTGGTAGTACTGTGATTTGAACTCAAGGCCTAGCAGGCTCAAGTGGTGGATGAGGCATGGTGAGCACACCAGCACATGAGCCACTAAGCATCTAGGTCTTTCCTGGAACCTGAGATCAAGCCCCAGTGGGCGCTATCGTAGTCATAAATTCAGAATTTAAACAGACGATCTCTATTTCCATACATGGGTGGGCGACATCTTGGGTTCAGTGTAGTTATTGTCTTTATCTGGTGTCTTACTCATTGATATATTGTGTATTTTCTTGAGTATAGGATGACAGATATAACTGTGGTGACCTGGATGACAAGCTATTCCCATGAGTATAGAGTTACCTATGCATTTTCCATTCTAGCTGCGACCCAGAACTTGCACAGCACAGAAGAACAGGTGCAACGAATGGTTTCTCACATCAGGGTGAATTTTTGGAAGTTCTGTGATTCGAATTTGAGGCCTAGGAGGCCCAACTGCCCAATGGGTCCACATGAACAAACCAACCTGTGAGCCACTAAGGAGCTGGGCTGTTCCCAGGAGCTGAGAACAAGCACCAGGGAGGCCACAAGAGTCCTCAATCCATCATCGAAACATGGGATGTATATTCACAGCCGTGTGTGGACTGCTTCATGCATTGAGTGTAGTTATCCTCTCTATTTTGTATGCTATTCATGGATGTATTATGTATGTTCTTGAGTGTATATGACAGGTGTAACTGGGCTGACATGGATGACAACCTTTTCCCATGGCCACAGGGTGGCCCATGCATTCTCCATCCTAGCTGAACCCCAAGACTCACACAGGAAAACAGGTCCAACGTCTGGCTTCTGACAGGATGAATATTTTGGCACTGCTAGGATCTGAACTCAGCACCTAGCAGGCCCAATAGGTGAATGGATCCACATAAGCACACCAGCCTGTGAGCCACTAAGGAGCTAGGCCATTCCCAGGACCTGAGATCGAGTCCCAGGGGTAAGGCAGGGGGAGCACAATAGTCATCCATTCATAAGCTGAAGGTAGTAAGCAAATAAGTACTTACCTGTATTGAGTAGGAGAGATGGAGAGCTGTGATTGAATCCAATCTACCCTGCGACTACCGATTCTTGGATCTTCCCCAATGCCTCCATTTAATGACTGTGATGATTATGGTCACACTTCATCAACTCTTCACTAAAAATAATCGATACCCCATGAGTCTTGACTATCATTTCCTACTCGAATTCTTAGGAACTACTCATTCAAGGAAGAGATTGGTCATATTTCATGGCTCTTCATAGGTCCGGAATTGAGTATCTCAGGAACTCCTGCAATTCCCTCAATGTAGGATGGCTGACCAGGATTCGACTTCGGGGCCTCCGTTGCCCGGTCATCCTGTGGCTCCCCCGACAGCCAGCAGGCCTTCAGCCACACCAGGTCACCTTCAATTTGCAGTCCACCCGGTTCGTTCTTACCATGGTCAACATTCAAATGAAAATAAACCTAAAAATGCCAGTTGGAACTTCCCGCCATTTTTTTCTCCACTGGCATTTTATTTTTTCCTACAACCCTGGGGTCCTAGGATCCGAGGATGGGCTGTGGGTCCAGAGGCTGCAGCCTAGGATGATCGGACCCAAGGCAGATTTGCCACAACTTGAGTTCAAGCCCCAGGTCTGGAAAAAATATTAAAAAATTGAAAAATTATGAATGAAGCTCACTAGCTCAGAATTCGCGCCATTTTACTGCCAGAGATGGGATGTGAAATCAGGTCTAGGTAACTCTTTTGCACTGTGGGGGAAGGAGAAGCTCACTATCGTTGAAGACTACAAGGTCAGGCCTGGTCCCAGGGCTGAATTGAAGCCCCAGCTCAGGCAAAAATCATATGCCCACCTATGCTACACATAAGATCTCTATTTACATACATGTGTGGAATGCATCATGTTTTCAGTGTAGTTGTTCTTTTTATTGTGTGTCTTAGTCAAGGATGCATTTTATATTTTATTGCATATGATGACAGATATAACTGTGCTGACTTGGATGGCAACCTATGCCCATTTCTATAGAGCTTCCTACTGCTTTTCCATCCTAGCTGAGACTCAAGACATTCTCGAGACAGGAAAACAGGTGGATCAATGGGCTTCTCACATCAGGATTCGTGTTTTGGCAGTGTTGGGATTTGAACTGAGAGCCTAGCAGGCCGAATTGGCAAAAGAGTCAAGGTGAGGACACCAGCCTGTTAGCAACTAAGGAGCTAAGTCATTCTCAAGACCTGAGGTTGTGCCCCAGTGAGGGCCAGGATAGGCATAAATTCATACTTGAATTTATGTATTGCCATATATGTGTGGATAGCATCTTGAGTTCCGTGCACTCCTCCTTATTTTGTGTCTAATACATGGAGGTATTGTGTATTTTACTGAGTATGGTGACAGATATAACTCTGCTGACATGGATGATGCTCTGTTCCCATTGTTATAAGCTTGCCTATGCATTCATTCTCCATCCTAGCTGAGACCCAGGACTTCCATAGGAGAGGAAAACAGGTGTAAAGACTGGCTTCTAACATCAGGATGAATCTTTTGTCAGACCTGGGATTTGAACTCAGATCTGGGTAACCCTGTTGCACTGTGAGGGAAGGGAAACCTCATCATCCCTGAAGACTAGAATGTCAGGCCTGGTCCAGGGCCTGATTTGAAGTTCAAGCAGTGGACAAAATAACAAGCTTACCTTTTTTAAAAATAGGATCTCTATTTACATACAGGTGTGGTATGCATCTTGCTTTCAATGTAGTAATTTTTTTAAATTTGAGTCTTATTCATGGATGTATTGTGAATTTTATTGAGTATGGTGACAGGTATATCTGTTTTGCCATGGATGACAACCTATTCCCATGGCTATAGAGTTGCCTATATAGCATTCTCCATCCTCGATGAGGCCCAGGACTTTCACAAGACAGGAAAAGAGTTGTAAGGATTAGTTTCTCACATCAGGATGAAACTTTTGGCATTGCTGGGAGTTGAACTCTGGGCCTAGCAGGCCCATATTTCTAATGAGTCCATATGAGCACAACAGCTTTTGAGCTACTAAGGATCTAGGTCCTACCAAGGACCTGAGAGTGAGCTTCGGGGTGGGGTTTGTGCACCATATTTATCCATTCATAAGCTGAAGCTTGTATGCTAATAAATACCTATTTGTATAGAGAATATGTGGCAAGCTGTGTTGGAATCCTATCTACCATGTGACTACCAATTCTTGGATCTTTCCTAATGACTCGATTTCCTGAATGTAATTATTATTGTCACATTTCGTGAAGTCTTAATTAAAAATAATTGTTGTGCCAGAGTTCTTGCCTATCATTTCCTATATGAATTATGCATGAACTTCTCAGCTCTTCCCTAGGCCTGAACTCAAGCACTAGCCCGAAAAATATAACATTTATAGACATTTTAAATGTTATTTATATTTACATCTATATATTCAGTCTGTATCATGTTTGTTGTAGTGATTCATTACATATTATTATTGATTGATTGAATTAATATTTATTTTATGGACTGTGAGTGCACCTATATCATTTATTACATTTATTCCAATCTATTCTGTAGCATGTAGCTTTGCATACATATTATGTACATCATACCTGACACTCAGCAAGTGCACAGAAATGGAAAACAGGTGTCTCACTTGGATTCTTACTCCAAGATGAAATATTTGGCAATGCTGGTACCTGAACTGAGGGCCTAGAAGTCCCAATTCATGAATGGGTGAGTGTCAGCATGGCAGCCTCTAGCCCATTCAGTTGCCAAGTGGATCCCATGACCTAGGATGGAGCCACAGGTTTGGCCAAAATAGCAGTACCTTTCTATCTGGTATATATAACAGATATATATATATATATATATATGTATATATATATATATATATATATATATAACAGATATATATATATATATATACATATATATATATATATTTATCTAGTAACTGGTATACAGATAAATATGTATTTAGATATTTTGAAACTGCCAGTGATGTCTATGTGGAATTAAATGACATATACTACATTCGTACAGATTCTCAGGTGTTTAGTGAGGACTCCATTTAATGAATAGTATTCCTCTAATGCATAATAAACTATGAATTGAAATCAATCTGTGTTCTGTGATTATTGGGTCTAAATTTATACTAGACTGATTGATGAACTACTCATCCAACCATGACATTGATCATATTTCTCTGGCGTTCCTATGGACAAACAATAGTTTCTTAGGCTCTCCAGCCCTTTGTATGTAGCATGACTGGGATTCAAACTCAGGGCCTAGGTGTCCAGGTTGGCCTATGGCTTCGCTGACAGCCTGTCATCCTTCAGCAATGCCCGGTAGCCTACAGGTTGCACCAGTGTTATTTGGACCAGGGATGGTCAACATGCAAGGAAGGAAAACCAAGGAACTGCCATCCGTAAGTGGTTCCTGGATTTTTTTTTATTGGTGCTGTTTTCATTTTGCTTTCCTGTCAGCCCCGAGGCCTAGTATCCCAGGATGGGCTGTGGGTCCAGAGGCTGCACCATCCAAGCCTAGGTTGATGTTAGCTGAGCAGAGTTGCCACGATATGAGTTCAACCCAGTACTGGTCAAAAATAATAATAATAATAAAAATAAATAATTAATTAATTAAAAATAGCCTGGCATCAGCTATGGTTCACGCCTGTAAACTCAGCTACTCAGGACGCTGAGATCTGAACATCACGGTTCAAAGCCAGCCAAGGCAGGAAAGTCTGTGAGACACTTATCTCCAATAAACCACTAGAAAACCAGAAGTGGTGCTGTGGCGCAAGCATTATAGCACTCGTCTTGAGCTGAAGAGCACAAGGACAGCTCCCAAGGCCAGAGTTCAAGTCCCATACATACATATATACATATATACATACATACAATACTAATGAAGCTCCCTGTCTTGGAATTCATGCCCTTTGTTTTCTGCCAGGCCTGGCAATGGAACTCAGAGTCTGGGTAACTCTAATTCACTGGGGGGATGGGGAAACTCACCCTCTTTGAAGACAAGCAATTCAGCCCTGTTCCTTCGGCCTGAATTCAATCCCCAGCCCTGTTAATGTAATATTCATCCACATTTGAAATAATGATTAATATCTACATAATTATGTTTATTGCAATTTGCTGTGAGTGTATTTATTTTATTTTTTGTATTATTCATTCGTTATTTTATTAACTATTATTACACTTATAACATGTATTAAATTGATTACATCTTATGAGAAATATGCAGATTAGCGTATGTATTATATATCTTACTTCAGACCCAGGACATTCATTGAAATTCTATAGTAGGGAGAGTCCGGGAAGATGGTGGAGGAGAAGCTGGAGTCTAAGTAAGCTCTCGCATAGATAGCAGTTTTAGAGTTCCAGTGAACAGTCCTAAGCCAGAGAATTACACCAAGTGTGCCATCACAGGACAGAGTTAGGCCAGAGAAGGAAACCCAGGCAAGAAGACACTTCTGAGTGATTGCCAGCAGCTGCGGCGGCAGCGGCAGCTGTGACGACAGCGGGCGAGTGCATGAGCCATACCTGAGCAACAGAGAATCCGGGACAAAGGAGCCAGATACACCAGGGCAGCAGATTCTACTCAAAACCAGCAAGAACTGACAAGGAGCAGACATCTTCAACCTGCAGTTCACAGACCAGAGACGACCCAGGAACTAAGACTCTGCGTGAGTAGAAGCCTGATGTCCTCACTCCTTCTCAGGGAGCAGAGGAGGGAATGCCACCCGTCCCCCCACCAGCACCGGTGATCTCCATCTTGGATGCTGACAAAGCTCGGAGGAGCTGCTAGATCCAACTCAGGCCTTGGAATAAAATGAGTCATTTAGCAGGTCATAAGAACTTAATGGCGGCGTGACCTGCCAGACTCAGCTCCACCCAGGGAAAAGTCACCCAGCTCGGGCGCCAGCCTTAGGAGTGGGTTTCTTCACTGGGTAATCAGAGCCAGAGGCTGCCCCTCCCTCTAGCAGCCTCGACAATCAATTGAAAATCAGTAAACAGAAACCCTGAGAATGGCCCCAGGCTGGGCTCTGTGAGGTTTTCACAAAATAGTCCCTGAAAAGCTACTGTCTGTTAAAAGGCCTCAACTCTACCCAGAACCTAGCCTCATCACTGCATCTCCCTCTTTTGTGATACTCAAAGCAGATCTGCCTCCCAATAAACTAGTCTGGGAGGAGGATCTCCAAATCCTGGGTAAAGCAGAGCATTTTTCTGCCTGTTCAAACAAACTGACTTAAGAAACCAACCATGCCACAGGACCACAAGCAGACCAGAGACTCCAACAAGAGGCTGGTTACGGACACAAGGGAGATACAGGATTTTTCCCACTCCTCCCAAAAAAATCAAAGAAGTTTTTTTTTCTCTCTCTCTTCTTTTTTTTATTTTTTATTTTATTTTTATTTTTATTTATTTATTTTTATTATTTTAATCTTTAATCTTTGCCGTTTTTGGAAAAAAAATGTTTTCCAGAAACTTTTTTTTTCCTCTTATAATTTTTATTTTAGGGATATGTGAGTGTGAGTTTTTCTTTCTTTTTTGGTCTTCTTTCTCTTTTTTTTCTCTTTTTAATTATCTTTTTGTTTTTTGTTTAGTTCTACTGAACTTCTCATCTTTTTTTCTTCCTTTCTTATATTTTTCACCTTCTCCTCTCTTTCATTCTTCTTTATGTGACTTAATTCTTGTTCTGCACATCCTCAGATAAACCCATAGTTGACTATTAGACCCTATCCCACATTGTGTACACACTTAATCCACAAATTTATTACTCAAGTCAAAACCTCTAAGACTTAAATCCCTTAATAGCAGTACTATCTCTTTACACCTACATAATATTTTAAGCATTTTTATTTTTAAGTTTTTCACATCTCCTTTATATCCGTCCCCTTCTCTCAATAACTTCACGTTCTTATCTAAATAGATTGTTATTGAAACTACATAATTTTATTAATTTTACCTTTCTATTTTTTCTGGTCTCTTTTCTTTTCCAGTTCCCTTACTTCTTTTTTTTCTCTCTCTCTACTTTCATCCTACCCAACCTATTTCCTGCTTTGAGATTAGGACTTAGTTAACTCTCCCTGAGCCTCCCCACATCAATCTATTCCTATTTTATTACCCACATCTCTCCCTAAACCTAATAATTTCTGGTCTTCCAAATTCTTCTTTGCGGTTTGTAGCCCATTAGCCTATAGTTGTTTGATGTTGAATAGATATATCTGTTGAACCAGATTGTATCTGTAGACTATTGACTGTGCAAATTCAGACTTGGGTTGATGCTTGCCTTAAGATAGTGTTCTAGCACAAAACTGGTGCTAATTTCATCTAAAATGCAGAGAGTAAGCTGGAAAAACAAAAGAAAAATGGCAAATCCGGGTATCTCAATTCCCAATCTTGATAATCAGGGGACAGAACAGATAATGAATAATCCAGAGGAGATTTCCCAAATAGCTCTACAAACACTGCTGGCAAACATGATAAATCAAAATATTGTAAGCATACAAAGGACTCTGTATAAGCGTGATAGGGAGAGAGAGGAGGCAACCAAAAGTTTAAACAGGAATATCGTAAGCATGAGGAAGCTACTCAAAAGCCGATACAGGATTTGCATGAGCAGCTTGAGAATACTCAAAGACAAAGGCAGGAATGGCGCGAACAGGCTGAGAACACTCAAGGAGAACTACATGAATCCCACGAACGGGAGGAAGCTTATCAAAGATCACTAAAGGCATTCATGGAATCCATTAACAAAGAGCTGAAAGAAGTCAGGGAGACCACAAAGGGAATGCTGACTGGAACCCAACAGAAGGAATGGGAGTCCAAGGAAACCATAACCAATCAACTAAGTGATCTGAGAACAAACACTGAACATCAAATTAAGGAAGTAAAGAAGTTCATACAAGATCCAAAGCAAAGCTTCAACAAAGAATTTGAAGCCATCAAAGCTGACCGATTAGAAGGAAAAGAGATAAAAAACGAAGTGGAAAGTCTTGACAGCAGGTTAGACCATGCAGAAGATCGAATCTCAGGGATTGAAGACAGCCTAGATATTATAGAGAAAGAACATACAACCATCAAAGACAAGTCCAAGAAATATGATAGATCTGTCCAACACTTGGAAGACACCATCAGAAGGCCTAATCTAAGGATAGAGTGTAGAGGTGCACCTAGAAACTGAAGTTAATGGCCTAAGAAATTTGTTTAACAGGATCCTAGCAGAGAACTTCCCAAACATGCAAAAAGATAGGCCTATTCAGATAAAAGAAGCTTTTAGAACTCCAAAAAGACCAGACCAGAATAGGACATCCCACAGTCACATTATAATCCACACAGGATCAACTCAGACCAAGGAAAAGATCCTTAAAGCTGTCAAGGAGAAAAGATTAATCACCTATAAAGGGAAACCAATTGGAATCACCTCAGATTTCTCAGCAGAGACAATTAAAGCAAGAAGAGCCTGGAATGATGTATGCCATGCCCTAAAAACAAACAACAATCAACCAAGAATACTGTACCCAGCTATACTCTCCTTCATAACTGAAGGCCAAATAAAAACCTTCCATAGCAAAGAAAAATTGAAACAATACATCTCCACCAAACCAGCCCTACAAAAGATTCTTAAAGATGTCCTACACATAGAAAACCAACAAGACCACAATAAAGGCCAAAAAACTGCACCCAAACTGAGAATCCAAGAACCTAGGAAGAACCCAGTTCTCGCAGCCCCCAAGAAGGTGGATAACATGGCAGGAATGCCCAAATATTTCTCAGTCCTATCTCTTAATGTTAACGGACTGAACTCTCCAATTAAGTGACATAGACTGTCCAGTTGGATTAAAAAACAAGAACCTTCTATCTGCTAACTTCAGGAGTCACATCTTGCCCGTAAAATCAAACAAATTTTCAATGTTAAAGGTTGGAACAAAATCTACCAAGCAAATGGTCCCCATAAACAGGCAGGAGTTGCAATCCTAATATCAGATAAAATAGACTACAAATTAAAATTCCTGAGAAGAGATAAAGAAGGTCGCTACATACTAATTAAGGGATCTCTCTTTCAGGAGGATATTACAATTCTAAATATATACTCGCCAAACAATGGAGCACCCAAATTAATCCAAGAAACATTACTTTCCCTCAAATCCCATATAAATCCAAAGACATTAATTGTTGGGGATTTTAACAAACGACTCTCCCCACTAGATAGATCAACTCGGCAAAAACTCAACAGAGAAACCCCAGATCTAAACAGCTGCATAGATCAACTAGATTTAACAAATATCTACCGAATATTTGACCCAGCAGCATCAGAATATACGTTTTTCTCAGCAGCAAAAGGAACATTTTCTAAAATAGACAACATTTTAGGCCACAAAGCAAACTTGTATAAATTCAGAAACATTGAAGTTATACCTTGCATTCTCTGACCACAAGGGAATAAAATTAGAACTCAAAACCAAAAGCCACCAAAGAAAGAAAGCCAGGTATCACATGGAGGCTGAACAACACACTGCTGAATCATGAGTGGGTCATGGAAGAGATTAGAAAGGAAATTCAAATGTTCATGCTATTCAACAAAACTGAACACACAAATTACCAGCTCCTATGGGACACAATGAAAGCAGTACTCAGAGGCAAGTTTATAGCTCCGAGCTCCTACATCAACAAATTAGAGAGATATGCAACCAACAATTTAATGACACATCTAAACATCCTTGAAAATGAGCAGTAAGATAGACCCCAATACAGTGGACAGAAAGAAATAATTAAAATTAAATCAGAATTAAATGAATTAGGATCCTAAAAACTATAGAAAGAATCAACAAAACAAAGAGTTGGCTCTTCGAAAAAATTAACAAAATTGACAGACCCTTAGCAAATTTTATCAGAAAAAGAAGAGAACATACCCAAATAAATAAACTCAGAGATGAGAATGTAAACATCACCACGGAAACAACCAAGATTCAGAACATTTTAAGGGAATACTTGTCAAAACTTTATGCTAATAAGTTTGAGAACTTGACAGAAATGGAACTTTTACGAGCAAATACTGACATGCCAAAACTAAACAAAGATGAGTTAAACCAGCTTAACAGGCCCATATCAAGCATAGAAATAGAAACAGCAATAAGAGTCCTTCCAACTAAGAAAAGTCGAGGACCAGATGGTTTTACAGTGGAATTCTACAAGGCCTTCAAAGCAGAGCTCACATCCATACTCCTCCAACTCTTCAATGAAATTGAAAGAGAAAGTTCACTACCGAGCACATTCTATGAAGCCATCATAACCCTCATCCCCAAACCAGGCAGGGACTCATCAAAAAAGAGAACTATAGACCCATTTCTTTGATGAACATTGTTGCAAAACTTCTCAACAAAATTTTGGCCAACCGACTTCAACAATTCATCCAAAAAATCATAAAGCATGATCAAACAGGATTCATATCAGGGATGCAAAGCTGGTTCAATATACGCAAATCAATTAATAATATTCCTCACATCAACAGGAACAAGAATAAGAACCACATGGTTATCCCAATAGATGCAGAAAAAGCATTCGACAAGATCCAGCACCCCTTTATGATGAAGGTTTTGGAAAAATTAGGAATCCATGGAACATTCCTCAATACAATAAAGGCTGTATATGACAAACCTACAGCCAGCATTATACTTAATGTTGAAAAACTAAAGCCTTTTCCTATTAACTCAGGAACAAGACAAGGATGACCACTCTCTCCACTAATCTGCAATCTAGTTTTAGAATGGCTAGCTCCAGCAATAAGACAAGATGCAAACTTAAAGGGAATCCAAATAGGGAAAGGAGAATTAAAACTCTCCCTCTTTGCAGATGACATGATCTTCTATTTAAAGAATCCCATAGACTCCACTCCAATATTACTCAAGCTGATTCAAAACTTTGGCAAAGTAGCAGGTTATAAAATTAACCCCCCAAAATCAATGGCTTTTGTGTATACCAACAATGAGAAAAGTGTGGCTGAAATTAGGGAAGCAACTTCATTTGTAATAGCCCCACAAAAAATAAAATACCTAGGAATTAACTTAACCAAAGAAGTGAAGGACCTCTATGATGAAAACTTTAAAATCTTGAAAAAGGAAATCAACACAGAACTTCAAAAACGGCAAAACCTCCCATGCTCCTGGATTGGAAAGTGTAACATAATGAAAATGTCAATACTTCCCAAGGCTATCTACAAATTCACTGCGATACCTTTCAAAATTCCAACCTCATTCTTCAAGGAAATATAAGAGGCAATCCAAAAATTCATATGGAACAATAAACTACCCCGAATAGCAAAAACGCTCCTCAACGGAAAGAACACTGCTGGAGGAATAGCAATACCAAATTTCAAACTCTACTATAAAGCCATAGTAATCAAAACAGCTTGGTATTGCTATAAGAACAGAACTCAGGACAAATGGAATAGAATTGAAAACCCAGATATGAACCTACAGACCTATAGCCACCTCATCTTTGATAAGGGAATGAAAACAATAGAATGGAAGAAAGACAGCCTCTTCAGTAAATGGTCCTGGCAAAATTGGTTAACTACTTGTAGAAAACTAAAGGTAGATCCTTATATATCACCCTGCACCATAATCAACTGTAAATGGATCAAAGACCTCGAAATCAAAGCAGACACTCTGAAAATATTACAGGATGGAATAGGAGAAACCTTAGGCCTCCTTGGATTCAGGCCGAAATTTTCTGAAAAGAGACCTGGAAACACAACAAATCAAAGAAAGGTGGGACAAATGGGGTTGCATAAAGTTGCAGAGCTTCTGCATGGCAAAGGACATAACTACCAAGATCAATATAAAGCCCACGGACTGGGAGAAGATCTTTACTAGCCATACAGCGGACAAGGGTCTCATATCTAAAATATACTTGGAAGTCAAAACATTAAATCCCCCAACAACAAATCCTCAAAGAAACAACTGCCCAATAAATAAGTGGGCAAAAGACTTAAAGAGAAACTTGTCTGAAGAAGAAAGAAGAACGGCCAATAGACACATGAAGAAGTGCTCAACATCTCTAGCCATAAAAGAAATGCAAATAAAAACAACATTGAGATACCAGCTTACTCCAGTCAGAATGGCAAAAAACAAGATCTTTAACAACAACAGATGCTGGAGGGGATGTGGACAGAAGAGAACCTTACTTCCTTGTTGGTGGGAATGTAAACTTGTTCAACCACTTTGGAAAGCAGTATGGAGGTTCGTCAAAAGACTTCATATAGAACTCCCCTATGACCCAGCAATCCCACTTTTGGGCATTTACCCTAATGTTTACAAAAAAGATCACACTAAAGCTACCAGCACAACTATGTTTATTGCAGCATTATTTACCATAGCTAAGATATGGAACCAACCCAGATGCCCCTCAGTAGATGAATGGATCAAGAAAATGTGGTATATATACACAATGGAATTCTATGCCTCCATCAGAAAGAATGACATTGCTCCATTTGTTAGGAAATGGAAAAACTTGGAAAAAATTATAATAAGTGAAGTAAGCCAGGCCCAAAGAAACATAGGTCCCATGGTTTCCCTTATTTGCAATATCTAGTATATGTATGAGTCAAGCGGAAAAGGTCAGAGAATGTGATGTTAGGAAAATGAACCCTTAGGTATGTATATTAATGTTTTTTTTCTTTCATGCATGTGTTTTTAACGCATTTATAAAATTATTTCTTTGTTGCTTTGTGTGTGCCTCCCCCACAGTATAACCCCTGCTTTCACTATATTTGATGTCAGTATAACTTTGGAGAAGATGGGGAAAACAAGTCGTTTAAGGATACCGGTGGACTTGTTGCAACAATGAGAAGTACAAGTTGCCATGTCCAAAATGAGATTTACAACGTCAGCGCGGGGGGGGGGGGGAGAAGGATTGGGATTGGAGGTGAGGGGGGAGGCTGGGAAGGGATGAGAATGGTAAACAAAGGAGGAGGCTGCAATGCTTTGTAAGAAATGTACCCATTATCCTGCCCATGTAATTGTAACCCCTCTGTACAGTATGTTCACAAATAAAATTAAATTAAATTTTTTAAAGGAGAAATTCTATAGTACATCATCCCATGCTTAGAAAAACAGAAAGAATACATCAAGCAAATTAATTTATCCCTAGGCACCCCAGTAGTTGATATGAGTATTCCCTGCTACTCAGGAGGTGAGAACTGGAATATGAAGTTTCAAAGTCAATCCAGGCAGCAAAGCCTAAGAGATATCATCTTCAGATAACTGACAAAAACCCAGTCTACAGGTATGGCTGAAGTGGTAGAAAATCAGCTACAAACAAACAAGCCAAGAAAGAGCAAGCTGAGTTCAAGTGCGTGGAGAGGGAGGTAGGGGGATAAAGGGGAAACTAATTCTCCAAAAACAGAGAACAAAACAACAGTACACAAATCCCATCTAATTTATGGTACCAATAAACTGAAAAAATATCAAGCTTGTACATTTGTATAATTTTATATGAGCCCATATGTTCTTAGGTACACTTCAAAGCTATGTTTTTAATAATATGTGTATATATAAATTAATAATGTGTATATATATATATATATATATATATATATATATATATAAACTAAGAAACCAGTCAATGAAATAATACTTCTGAATTAGTGCCTTAATCATGGCATTATAAATTATTTGTACAAAAAGTACGTTCGAGGTTTCTTTCTATAGAATCAATCTTAAAATGTTTATTTATGTACCAGGCGTCAGTGGCTCACACCTATAATCCTAATTACTCAGGAGGCTGAGAGGTGAGGATGGCATTCAAGGCAAGCCCCAGGAGAAAACCGGAACCCGTAGAAAACCGGAAGTGGCTATGTGGCTCAAGCTGTAGAGTGCTCGCAAAGAGCTGAAGAGTGCAGGGATAATGCCCAAGCCCAGAGTTCAAGCCCCAAAACCGACAAAAAAAAAAAAAGGAAAGAAGTTTGTTCATACAAAATTCTAACATTCTGAGCCTTAGGAAACTTTTCTTCCAGGGTCTTATGCTCTTTAGGCAACTATTCCACAACTGAGCTACATCTTAGTACCAATGTTTTTGTTTTTCATTTTAGAATCTAGTTTATTCCCAAAATGCTTACAAGTACCTACTCTCCTCACAGAAGTGAGTGTTTATTCAGAAACTCAACCTTTGGTGGTATGAGGACTCCCCTAGTCTATTTCGTGGTAGGCACTGAGGAAAACTCACAGGACACAATTGCAGACATTTTATAATTATAAAAATAACTCTAAATAGAAATAGCATCAACTGCCTGGCACGGGTGGCTCATGCCTATAATCCTAGCTACTCAGGAGGCTGAGATTTGAGGAAGGCGACTCAAGGCCAGCCAGGGAGGAAAGTCTGTGAGACTCTTATCTCCAATAAACCTCTAGAAAACTGGAAGTGGTGCTGTGGCTCAAGTGCTTGAGCGTTTGCCTTGAGCACAGGGACAGCACCCAAGCCCAGAGATCAAGCCCCACGACAGACAATAAAAAAAATAGAAAAAATAAGAAATATCATCAACTGTCCCAAACTTCTAGGGAGAAATGATATCCTCATTTTCATTCTCACTCTTCATGGCAGATGGTCAAAAACACCAATGTGTTATGCTGAAATGCAAAAGTTTAAACCCCTTTTTTGAAAAACTGTCATGTTATAAAATCAAAATATTTCAAATAAAGTCAAAGTGAACTTTAAAAAAATATCAAAAATGTTAATGAAACTCCTTGGCTTAGAATGTTTGATTTTATTATCTGCAAGGCCTGGGATTTGAATTTAGGGAACTAGGACTGTGGGGGAAGGGGAAGCTCACTATGTTTGAAGACTAGAAATTCAGGCCTGTTCCCTAAGCCTGAATTCATGCTTCAGTCATACTCCTTATATAGATTTTAAAGATAGGATTGAGCTTCCATATACATGTTCAGTCTATATCATGTTTGGTGTGTTTATTCATTGTATTTGTTGTTTTATTCATTTGTTTACCGTTTATTTTGCCAACTGTGAGGACACCTAAACATATATGACATTGTTTACATACTATCAAATTGCATCTAGATTTGTAGACTTGTTCTCCATCATGCCTCACACACAGCACTATCCTAGAAAATGAAAACGTGTCACACTTAGCTTCTTACTCGAGGATGAAATTCTTGGCAGGCTCTGAGATCAACCCTAGAGGTGGCCAAAATAGCCATACATGGATAGGCAGGTGGTAGTATGCCAATAAATGCGTATTAGTAGAGAGTGCCAGAACCATGTATCTAGTATTCAAGGATATATACTATGTTCTTACTAAGTCTTAGGCATTGAGACAGCCTAGATATTATGGAGAAAGGACATACAACCATCCAAGAAAAGTCCAAGAAATATGATAGATTTTTCAACATTTGGAAGACACCATCAGAAGGCCTAATCTGAGGATAATGAGTGTAGAGGAGCAACTACGAACAGAAGTTAATGGTCTAGGAAATTTGTTTAACAGGATCCTAGCAGAGAACTTCCCAAACATGCAAAAAGATAGGCCTATTCAGATACAAGAAGCTTTTAGAACTCTAAATAGACCGGAACCAGAACAGGACAACATAGCATCACATTATAATTTTCACAGGATCAATTCAGACCAAGAAAAGAACCTTAAAATGCCAAGGAGAAAAGATCAATCACCTATAAAGGGAAACAAGTTAGAACCACCTCAGATTTATCAGCAGTGACAATCAAAGCAAGAAGAGCCTGGAATGATGTATGACATGCCGTAAAGACAAACAACAATCAACCAAGAAAACTGTACTCAGCTAAACTCTCCTTCATAAACGAAGGTCAAATAAAAACCTTCCATAGCAAAGAAAAAATGAAACAATATATCTCCACAAAACCAGCCCTACCAAAGATTCTTAAAGATGTCCTACACATAGAAAACCAACAAGACCACAAAAGGCCAAGAAACCGCAGCCAAATGAGAATCCAAGAACCATAGAAAGAACCCAGTTGCCACAGCCCCCAAAAAGGTGGATAAAATGGCAGAAACTCCCAAATATTTCTCAGTTCTATCTCTCAACATTAACGGACTTAACTCTCCAATTAAGAGACAGACTGTCTAGTTGGATTAGAAAGCAAGAACCTTCTATCTGCTGCCTTCAGGGGTCACATCTTGCCCATAAAAACAAACACATTTTCAATGTTAAAGGCTGGAACAAAATATACCAAGCAAACGTCCCCCATAAACAGGCAGGAGTTGCAATCCTAATATCAGATAAAATAGAATTCAATTTAAAATAAGTGAGAAGAGTTAAAGGAGGTTGCTACATATTAATTAATGTATCACTCCTTCAGGAGGATATTACAATTCTAAATATCTATTCACCAAACGGAACACCCAAATTTATCCAAGAAACCCAACTTTCCCTCAAATCCCACATAGATCCAAAGACATTAATTGTTTGGGACTTTAACACACCACTATCTCCACTAGAGAGATCAACTTGGCAAAAACTCAACAAAGAACCTGCATATCTAAACAACTGCATAGATCAACTAGATTTAACAGACATCTTCCAAAGATTTCACAAAGCAGCATCAGAATACACGTTTTTTTCAGCAGCATATGGAGCATTTTCCAAAATAGAACACATTTCAGGCCACAAAGCAAACTTGTCCAAAATCAGAAACATTGAAGTTATACTTTGCATTCTCTCAGACCACAAGGGATTAAAAGTAGGACTCCACACCAAAAGCCACTAAAGAAAGTCCTTTAACACATGGAGACTGAACAACACACAGCTGAATCACGAGTGCATCATGGAAGATATGAGAAATGAAATTCAAATGTTCATGATATTCAACAAAAATGAGCACACAAATTACCAACTCCTCTGGGACACAGCAAAGGTAGTACTCAGAGGCATGTTTATAGCTCTGAGTTCCTACACCAACATATTGGAGAAATCTGAAACCAACAATTTAATGAGACATCTGAGCCTCTTTGAAAAAGAGCAGCAGGATAAACCCCAACCCAATGGACAGAAAGAAATAATTAAAATTAAATCAGAATTAAATGAATTAGAAGTCAAAAAAGCCATATAAAGAATCAACAAAACAAAGAGTTGGTTATTCGAAAAAAATAACAAAATTGACAGGCCCTTAACCAGTCTTATGAGAAAAAGAAAAGAACATACCCAAATAAATGAACTCAGTGATGAGAATGGAAAGATCACCAGAGAAACAACCAAGATTCACAACATTATAAGGAAATACTTCTCAAAATTTTTGCTAATAAGATTGAGAACTTGGCTGAAATGGACCTTTTCCTAGCAAATGCTGACAAGCCAAAACTAAACCAAGATGAGTTAAATCACATTAACAGGCCCATATCAAGCACTGAAATATAAACAGTAATAAAAGATTTCTCATCTAAGAAAAGCCCAGGTCCAGATGGTTTCACAGCGGAATTCAACAAGGTCTTCAAAGCAGAGCTCACATTAATACCCCTCCAACTCTTCAATGAAATTGAAAGAGAAAGTTCACTATGGAACTCATTCTATGAAGCCATCATAACCCTCATCACAAAACCAGGCAGGGTCTTATCAAAGAAAGAGAACCATAGACCCATTTTTTGGATGAACATTCATGAAAAACTTATCAACAAAATTTTGGCCAATCGACTTCAACAATTCATCCAAAAAATCATATACCAAGATCAAACAGGATTTATTTCAGGGTTGCAAAGCTGGTTCAATATACACAAATCAATTAGTATAATTCATCACATCAACAGGAGTAGGGATAAGAACCACATGGTTATATCAATAGATGCAGAAAAAGCATTTGACAAGATCCAACACCCCTTTATGATGAAGGTTCTGGAAAAATTAGGAATCCATGGAACATTCCTCAATACAATAAAGGCTGTATATGACAAACCTACAGCCAGCATTACAGTTAATGGTGAAAAACTAAAGCTATTTCCTCTTAACTCAGGAACGAGACAAGGACGTACACTCTCTCCACTTCTCTTAATCTAGTATTAGAATGCCTAGCTACAAATAAGACTAGATGCAGACATAAAGGGAATCCAAATAGGGAAAGAAGAAGTAAAACTCTCCCCCGTTGCAGATGAAATGATCTTGTGTTTAAAGAATCCCACAGACCCCACTCCCAAATTACTCAAGCTGGTTCAAAACTTTGGCAAAGTAGCAGGGTATAAAATTAACACTCAAAATTCAATGGCTTTTCTGTATGCCAACAATGAAAACAGTGTGGCTGAAATTAGGAAAGCAACTCCATTCTTAATAGCCCCACACAAAATAAAATCCTAGGAATTAACTTAATCAAAGAAGTTAAGGACATCTATGAAGAAAGCTTTGAAAACATGAAATAGGAAATCAAAACAGAACTTAGAAAGTGACAACAACTCCCATGCTCCTGGATTTGAAAGGTTAACATCATGAAAATGACAATACTTCCGAAGGCTATCTCCAAATTCAATGCAATACCAATCAATATTCCAACTTCATTCTTCAAGGAATTAGAAGAGGCAATCCAAAAATACTTATGGTACAGTAAAAGACCCCGAATAGCAAAAACAATCCTCAAAAGAAAGAACAGGGCTGGAGGAATATCAATAACAAATTTTAAACTCTACTACAAAGCCATAGTAATCAAAACGACATTGTACCTGCATAAGAACAGACCTCATGACCAATGGAACAGAATTGAAAACCCAGAAATGAACCTACAGACCTATAACCAACTAATGTTCAATAAAGGAGCTCAAAAATAGAATGGAAGAAAGACAGCCTCTTCAGTAAATGGTGCTGGCAAAATGGGTTAACTCCTTGTAGAAAATGAAAGCTAGATTCTTATATATCATTCTGCACCAGAATCACTCCAAATTGATCAAAGACCTCAGAGTCAAAGCAGACACTCTGAAAACATTACAGGATGGAATAGGAGAAACCCTAGGTCTCCTTGGAGCAGACCGAAATTTTCTTCTTTTTTTTTTTAAATTTTATTTAATTTTATTTGTGAACATACTGTACAGAGGAGTTACAGTTACATGGGCAGGATAATGCGTACATTTCTTACCAAGCACTGCAGCCTCCTCCTTTGTTTATCCTTCACATCCCTTCCCAGCCTCCCCCCTCCCCCCCTAATCCCAATCCTTCTCCTTCCCCACCCCCACCCCGCACCAACGTTGTAAAGCTCGTTTTGGACATGACAACTTGTACTTCTCATTGTTGCAACAAGACCGAAATTTTCTTAATAGAGACCCAGAAACACAACAAATCAAAGAAAGGTTGAATAAATGGGATTGAACAAAATTGAAGAGCTACTGCATGGCCATGCACATAGCTAGCAAGATCAATAGAAAGCCCACAGATTGGGATAAGTTCTTCACTAGCCATACAACCGATAAGGGTCTCATATCTAAAATATATCTGGAACTCAAAAAATTAAATCCCCCAATAACAAGTCTCCAAAGAAACAACTGCCCAATAAATAAGTGGGCTAAATACTTACAGAGAAACTTCTCTGAAGAGGAAAGAAGGATTGCCAATAGACACATGAAGAAATGCTCAACCTCTCTAGCCATAAAAGAAATGCAAATCAAACCATAGAGATACAACCTCACGACAGTTAGAATGGCAATAATCAAGAATTCTAATAACAACAGATGCTTGAGGGGATGCAGAGAGAAGTGAACATTACTACATTGTTGGTAGGAGTGTAAACTTGTTCAGCCCCTTTGGAAGGCAATATGGAGGTTCCTCAAAATACTCCACATAGAGCTCCCCTATTTCCCAGCAATCCCACTTTTGGGCATTTACCCAAATGATCACAAACAAGACCACACTAAAGCTGCCAGCACGACTATGTTTATTATTGCAGCATTATTTACCATAAGTAAGATATGGAACCAACCCTGATGCCTCTCAGTAGATGAATGGATCAAAAAATGTGGTATATATACAAAATGGATCTATGCCTCCATCAAAAATAATGACATTGCTTCATTTGTTAGGAAATGAAAAGGCTTGGAAAAATTATAATAAGTGTACTTTTTAGATTGTTAGTAAAACAAATGATATTAATGTTAATATTAATTTTAATGCAATTTCAGGAAACTCTCCTGTCTCTGACCTCCTAAAACATGTATTTTGGGATTTGTCCCTGCAAATCTGGGATTTAGCATGACTCAAAATAAACCAAGATCTTGCCCATGTATTTGTAACTCCTTTGTGTGGTATTCTCACAATTTAAAAAAATAAGCCAAGAGTATTTGAATTCTACTATTAAGGTTTAATGATAGATCTCTACTGATCTTTCTCTTAAGTGTGTTGGAGAAACCAAAGCTGAAATTAACTTGGACTTTTGTGGTGGATGTAAATGTCTTAACTACCATCTCTGGTAGTTGGTACCATTAAATTTCAATTAGCCATCACAGGCTCAAGCCTGTAATCCTAGCTACTCAGAAGGCTGAGATCTGAGGATCGTTATTCAAAGCCAGCTCGGATAGGAAAATCCATGGGACTCTTACTCCAATTGACTTCCAAAAAGACTAGAGGTAGAGATGTGTCTCAAGTGGTAGAGTGCTAGCCTTGAGGTTCTGAGTTCAAGCCTATATACTGACCATCAATTTACAAATTCAGAGGTTCCACTGTGAGTGCTATATTCTTTTAGAGACTGAAGAATTTTTTTTCACATAGTCTTTCAAACATCAGCATCTCTAATGGAGAATCATTCTAGATCCTTCTTTTCCACTTGAATAATTGTTATTCTCCAGGAGTAGAGTGGCCAAGACGCTTTCAGATCAAGAGCTCGGACATTAAATTGGCTAAAAAGGATCAAATTAAAATGTATTCTTTGGTTGCAAATACCATATTTTTGGTATGTGTTTGCTAGCCCTGGAACTTGAACTGAAGGCCTGGGTGCTGTTCTTGCACTTTTATGTCCAAGACTATTGTTCTACCACTTGAACCACAACTCTACTTCGGGCTTATTGGTGGTCAGATGGAGATAAAAGTCTCACAGACATTCTGTACCTGGGTGGCTTCAAACTAGAATGCTGAGTAGCCAAGATTACAGGTATATGCCACCAGCATCTGGCTCAAATACCACCTATAACGTTAAAAGTCAAGGATATCTGTTAACATCTATCTCTGACAGATGTACAATGTTTTACCCCTCACTGAATGAATGTTCCTTTGAACAGTATTGCATCAAATGGAGTGGACTCAATTTAGGTCTTGAACACCAACAATCTGGTTTGATGGAAGTGGCCTTTTTTTTCTACACCCTATTTGGCCATTGGTGTGGATTGTAAAAAAAAAGAGACAATTCAGTAAAAAAGTTCAAAGAGTCTGAGACAGTTACACAAGTTCTGGACATCACTTCCTCATGGGCTGCTGTTGTGCAGGCCCAATATTTGATCTGAAGAGAAACTTGGAATTACAAAAGTTAAAACCCAAAGTCTAGTAACCTCTAAAAGGTCTGTGTCACTCCTTGATCCTCATACCTGATACTGTGACTTACTGGGAAAGGCAAAGGGCAGATTTCTAGCTATTGCAGACTTCTTCTCCCTTAGTGAACAATGAGTTACCACCTTCAGTCCTGGTTCCAGCACAGACTTGGCTCAGGTCTGTGAACATGAGTGTAGACGTTTGAATCTCCATAGTGTGAATGGAAATTTGGCCTCCTACTTAGATAGCAGTTTTAGGGACTTGCATAGCTGTGGGAAAGTCTCTTTTTAATAGCCTGTTCTTTGTGCACATGTGCTTTAGATGCAGGGATACATAACTAAGTAGTCGCAGTGGTCACCCCAGGGTAGTCCAAGAGAGACAGAGTAGAGGCACAGTGATCAAGCTCATACCACCTGCCATTTTATGCTCCTTTGACATGTTCTTCATGTATTTTAGTAATTAAAGAATAAAAACATTACATATAGATTTTTTAATTGCCTCTTTGTTTCTGACAAAAATTAAAAGTAAAAATGAATTTGAATAGAAAGGCAGTATGGTAAGAGCAGGGAAAAGGAATGGAAAAATGATCATGGGCAGCTCCTGAAGTCCAACCTGGAGGTTTTGCTTACCAACATCAGGGAATAAAATGAAACTATGTAACAAGACAGGCCTGCCTGCTTTTTCTCAGCAACAAGGCAGCCCTGTATGCTTTCCTTAGCAACACAACAGCCCTGTCTGTGTTCCCTCATTTATGCCAGAGACAAAGCGGTCAATAGACCATGACTAAGGAAGGAAATTAAAGCTGTCATTGAAAGATCAAAAAGAAAAAGCCCTGGATATGTCTGGAAACCTATAAAGCATCTGAAGCCTTAAACACTTAGACCTTTCAGAGAGAAAGCCAACATGTGCTCTGAGGTCTGTAGATTCCCTTAATCAGAGAACACAAAGAACTCCCAATGACAGAATTATCCCTGCCAACAATAGAACTTCCTAGTGAGGCTCAGTGAAAAAAAGACACATTAAACTTTAATCATTGCTAGAAACCAGCACACACTCAGAGGGCACCAGGACAATACGGGAGGGAGGCCTCAGCCCTATTGCAAACAATGGATGAAGCTCAGAGGTACACACCTAATTGCATGATGTACTCAGACCTCCTAAAGGTCCAACAGCTTCCAGATGCTGTCTGCAGCCCTTCAAAAAGATCAATCTGTGATGCCCTGCTCTAAAGCCCACCCGGTGTTTAGGGGCCCCCTAAGCTCAACTTCTGCTCCTGAACCTGCCCATGTATTCTGTAAAGAGCCCAGAGAAACCCTTGGCATTTGTTGTACCCCATAAGTCAGGCCACAGTGAGGCTTATGCAGCCCCCACCCTTGCTCCAAGCATAGCCACCAACAAGGGAACACCCCCAGGTTCCACCGCAGACCTCTGATGTGTAATAAAAAGAGGCTGTGCTTGTGCTGGCACAGTCACAAGTCAGCAGTCTAGGCAAAAGGGCGTTTGCTAAGGCCACCCCAAGTAGCTATGTGGCTCTGACATCAAGACAGAGGCAGGCAGGTGCACCCATGCAGGCTGCCTTTGAGAAGCTCCTCTTCCAAGTGCAGGCCTGCATGGTGGGCTTTGAAGCAGAATATGACACTGCAAAATTTCACAGCACACTAGAAGAACTTGACAAGCAATGGCCCTGTGCTCAGAGACCAAACCAAGGCAGGAAATGAGAGAGAGAGAGAGAAAGAGAGAGAGAGAGAGAGAGAGAGAGAGAGAGAGAGAGGCTTTCTGGGTTTAATACCTATTTCAATATCCTTGATGAGTAATGCATATTTTTATCAAGAAATAAAGAGGAAAACTTCAAACTCTAACTCTGATTGAGTAGCTAGGATCAATCTAAACTTCCTACCATAAACAATCACAAAAGTGGAAGCTATGTGAAACTATATCTGTATATAAATGTATATATAATATAAACATGTAGGTATATGTATGTATATTCACATATACAATGTGAATTTATAATGTAAAATATATATATGTATACAGAGGGAAAAATAGAAATACATAGTATTTGAAGGAATAAAAACCAATAACTTCCAATTTTGATTGAAAGCATGAACCCTTCCATGCAGGAATCTATCAGCTCAAAAATGTCAATTAACTTAATTACACAGGTCCACATTAAGACACATTCTAATTAAACAAAACAGAAAACCTCCCAAAACACAAAGACACAACTCATCACACACAAGTAATATTCAATGATATTAAGACAAATTTCTCATCAGAAACTAGATTCACTATTAGACAGCAAGGGCAACAAATTTAAAGTGTTAAAAGGAGAGATCTAAATACCACCTTTCTAACAAATATACGTGCTCCAAATGTCAGAGATGAGCTAAGTACCTACTGATGGCTCAGACATATAATCCTAACTACTCAGGAAGGTGAATTGTGAGGGTGGTGGCTCAAAGCCACCCTGGAACTTGTCCCCTCAGGAGGAAGTTGTAGGACACAGCTGTCCTTGAGAAGGACGGAGGCCTTTGTGCAGTGCTATTGCTGGAAAAAGACATTGGATAAGGTGGCCATCAAGAATGGAGGCTATTAGCTAGTGTCTACAGAAAAGCAATTTATAAGATTCAGTAGTCCTCTAGAAAATAAGAGGATTTTGACCACTGTCCTAGTGGTTTCAGAAATGCCACGAGAATGACCAGAGCAACCTCAAGCCACATGTATTCCTTAGCAACAGTCTTTGAGGTCTAAGAGCTAGAGTGTCAATGCTGGCAGGCTGTGATTGGCCCGCTATTTCTCTGACTTCACTGGCCCAGACTCTGATTGGTCCATTTCTTCTATGACATCACTATGCCTGATTGCTCCATTGTGTGAGGTCATGAAGGATATATAGGAAGCCACTGTGCTCCAACCTATGTCAGTTAACAGAGCTTGGAGCTCTTGCTTGATGACTCGCTGGACTGAATCAAAGTTAAATGATTTTTTGGTAGTGAGGACGGGCTGTTATTTGGATTTTGGTATTTCTTTCTACTCTTTCTGGGTTTTCCTTTATTTAATTTAATTTATTTAGGTAGATTTGCTACCTGCCATTGTAGCAGAAGGATGGAAGAACAGAAAGAATGAATCTAAAGCTGCTTGATGGAGGAGATCATCAAACAATACCAGAAAAAAGAGCTCTTCGACACAGGTACCTATGGAAAAGGGAAGCTGGCCCATTCCCTCCTTACAGATAAGGACATGGGATTTAAAATACTCTGAAAGTGAGAGTACTCATCATTGGATAAAGAATGAGGTGGACATTTTAAAGAAGGTATGGCACAAACACATCATCAGTTTGTACCAGGTAATGGAGAAGGAAGAGTATGTGTATCTCATCATGGAACTGGCCACTAGGTGGTACCTCCTCGGGTGTATCTGAAAATTCTGCCGCCTATATGAGGATGAAGCCAGGAGGCTTGTCACACATATAAGTGCTGTTCATTACTTACACCAAACAAAATTATACATGAAGACCTTAAGACCAACAATATCCTTTTGGACACCAAATACAGTATCAAGGTCAGTGGATTAGGTCTGAGTATCTGGCTCACCCTGGGGCAGTTGCTAATGAATATATGTGGTACAGTACTATTCCATCCCCCTGAAATGTTCTAGGAAGAAATGATGGCCTGGTGCAGTTGTCTCACACCTGTAATCCTAGCTATTTAGGAGACCGAGATGTGAGGATCATGGTTCAAAGCCAGCCCTTATGACTCTACCCTCTGAGCAGACTCATACTGATACAAAAGACTAATCTGAGTAGGAAACGGCAGAGTATAGCGGTAGCTAGCAAAATAGCTACCATTCTTCTCAGAACAAGCTGCTGAATGTGGGCCCAGATGAATAGGTTTATAAAATGTGAGGTGTGCATAAATTATGACTCATCCACAAAAGGCTGCAATTAATAAATGTCGGTCATGGATGGACACAAAATAATCTATTTATGTGAAATATATTGACTAAGCAATTTCATAATGGAAAAATGGAAGATTAAAAGTTTCTGGGGCTGGGGGACGGTGGCTCACACCTGTAATCCTAACTACCCAGGAGGCTGAGATCTGAGGATCACAGTTGAAAGCCAGCCCAGGCAGAAAAGTATGTGAAACTATTATCTCCAATAAAACACTAGAAAACCAGAAGTGGCGCTGTAGCTCAAGTGGTAGACAACTCGCCTTGAGCTGAAGAGCCCAGAGACAGTGCCCAACCCAGAGGTCAAGCCCCATGACCGATCAAAAACAAAACAAAACAAAAGTTTCTGGTGCAGGTCACTCTGTGGATTCCATCAGTATTGAAAAGAAAGTTCACAAGCACAGGTAATGGTTAAAAAGTAGTGTGGATGTAATTAATATCACTGAATTTTATACCTAGCAAGCATGAGGCCCTGTGTTCAGACCCCTGCACCTCCAAAAAAAAATGCTAAATCTTCCTTCTGTTACCTACCTTAAGTGGTAGCTAATTTTCTACTGTTATGATTGTATTGCTCAGAGGTTCGCTGGTGGATGTTTATTCATGCTTTTACACATAATCCATTATTTGAATATTGATGTTGAGTTGTAAAGTGTAATTTGTGTATTAAAATAAGGGCAAAGCCTGTATTTCTAACTCAAGAGGCTAAAGCAGGAAGATCCCTATTCAGTCAAGGCTGCATAGCGAGGTCCTTCCTAAATCTCGATGCTAGTGCTGAAACTGGAGGGACAATTGTTTGTAAGAAATTACAAGTGAGAGATAAGGTTCTGCTCATATTAGGTTGTGTCCATGTCAGTTTGGATTTAATATTTACATAAACTTAAAAAAATTTCCTTTTCCCCTTACTCTCAGTATGTCATTTTGAAACTTTGTAGTACATTTTTGTTTGCTGCACTTAAAAAAAAAACAGTTTTCCTTTGTATCATATTAAACATGATTTTTTCTGTATTACAATTTATTATTTATTTTTGAAAATGTTTTATGTTTTTTTTTTCTCCATCTAGGGACTGGACACTGTCTCAGAGATTTTGCTCAGTTCTGCCAATGGAGCCACAGCTCAACTTCCAGCTTCTTTCTTTTTGAAGTCTCATGCAAACCTCAGCACTACTAAGGAGGCTGAAATCTGAGGATCTTGGTTTGAAGCCAGTCTGAGCAGCAAAGTCTGAGGGGTTTTTTTTATTGTTATTTTGTCATTGGTTATGGGCCTGAAAACTAGGCTTTGGCGCTGTCCATCAACATTCCAGCTTAAGGTTAGTGCTCTATCAACTGAGCTGCAGCAACATTTTCGGCTTTTCCTGCTTATGTGGTTCTGAGGACTCAAACCCAGGTCCTCATACATGCAAGGCTAGCACCTACCACTGATCCAACTTCCCAGAAGTCTCAGTTTCTTATCTCCAATTAATCTCCAAAAAGCTGGGGGTTGTAGTACTCTAGACTTGAGTAAAACAGGGCAAGTTCAACCCCTAGTACTGGTAATTACATACACAAATCTCATGGACTTTCTTGCTAGTGCTGGCTTTGAACTGTGGCATGGGTAGCTAGAATCTACAGGCATGAGCAACCAGCCTCTGACATTTTAATATATTTACTCAGCTCTTTCTTGACTTCAACCTCAATGCTTTTTAATTGCGGTCAGTAGACCTGATCTCTGGGCCTCATTGCTGTTTTTTACCTATTTTTAAGGAGGGTGGAGTTGAACCCTCGGCCTGAGTGCTGTCTTTGAGCCCTTCAGCTTAAGGTGAATGCTCTACCATTTCAGCCACAGAGCCACTTCAGGTTTTCTGGTGGTTATTTGCAGATAAGTTCTCATTAACTTTCCTTCGCAGGTTGGTTTTGAGCCATGATTTTCATATCTCAAACCCCTGAATATCTAAGATTACAGGCTAGAGACTCAGTGCCCTTATGTTTATTAGTTTTTTGACTCAAGGATTATGTTTTACAACTCAACCATAACTACACTCCTAGCTTTTTGCTGGCTTATTGAATATAAGATTTTATTGTACTTTTCTGGATAGTCTGGTTTCAAACCATGATCCTCAGATTTCAGCTTCCTGAAGTGCTCTGATTATACACATGAACCACACACCGATTGTACATTTAAAAACGTTAATGTTATTTTTTCCAATTTTTCTTTTTAAAATTTTCCTTGTTTGTTATTTTTGTTTATGTGCTATTCCTGGGGCTACAAATCAGGGCCTGGATACAATACCAGAGCTTTTTCTTCAAGACTAGTGGCCTTACCACATAAGCCAAAATATAACTTGTGGCTATACTTGTTTTGTCTTGGTGCTTGAAATAAGGCCCTGAGTGCTGTCCTAGAAAGTGATTGCCCAGTTTGCCACTTGACTCACAGCTCAACTCCAGTTTTTTTAATTCTTGGTACTAATAGGAGATAAGAGTCTTATGCAAAGCCCAGCATGGATCAGTTTTCTGAAATCTGAGGATCATGGTTCAAAGCCAACCAAGGCAGGAAAGTCCATGAGAATCGTAGCTCCCATTAATCAATGAAAAGCTGGGAGTGGTAGAGCTCTATCCTTGAACAAAACAGCACAAATTCAAGCCATAGGACAGCACACTGATGCACACAAAGAGAAAGCCTCATGGACTTTCTTGCATGGGCTAGCTTAGAACCATGATCCTCAGATTTCAGCCTCTCTTCATATTCTCTTCTTTGAAAATTTTATTGGTCCTGTGGCTTGATCTCTAACTCTGGGGCCTATATCTTAACTTTTACATTCAAGGCTGATGCTTTTACAACCTTAGCCACAGCTCAAGGTTTTGGGCTGTGTAGATGAAGATGAGTCTCAAGCACATTCCTGCCCAGGCTGATTTGACATTGCAATCCTCAGAAGTCAGCCTCTTGTATAGTAAGGATTACATACATGACCAGCAACATTTGGGTCCTTTTAAAACATTAATATGTGCTTGCTTCCGCTTTCATTTCTTCATTTTTGCTTGTCCTAGGAGTAGAAATTGAAGCTCAGATGCTGTCTCAGTGCATATATGGGACTAACCATTATATTTGGCTTTTGGGGGGAAGTTAATTGGAGACAAGAGACTCATGTAGAGGTAGGCCAGATTCGGGAAGCTGAAAATTGAGGAAAGTCCTTAACACTCTTTTCTCCAATTAACCACTAAAAATCAGAAAGTAAGTAGGTCATTGAAGAAAAGAGTGTAAGTTCAAACACAAGTATTGGCACGAGAGAGAGAGAGAGAGAGAGAGAGAGAGAGAGAGAGAGAGAGATACAGAGAGAGAACTTATGAACTCATATAACTGAGCTGAGCTTTAAACAGTATCCTCAAATTCCAGCCTGAGTAGCTAGAATCACAGATATGAGCCACCAATGATTGGTTCATTGAAACCTCTGGTATTGCCTCTTTCTTCTCTTCTTCTACCCTTCTTTTCATTTATTTCATTATTTTTATGTTTGTTGGTCCTGGAGCTTGAACTCTTGCAAGGCCTGGCCTGATACACGAGGCTGAAATCTGCCCATCATAGTTTGAAAGCAGCCTGAGCAAGAAAGTCCATGAAACTCTTATTTCCATTCAATCAAAAAAATCCTATCTCCAGTGTGGCTAACACACACAAAACAGTCTCCTGGAATTTCTTTTTTTTCCTTTTTTTATTGTGAAAATACTGTACATAGGGGTTACAATTACATGGGCAAGATAATGAGTATATTTCTTATCAATAATTGTAGCCTCCTCCTTTGTTTCCTCTTCCCATCCCTTCCCATCATCCCCCTCCCCCCCCACCCAGTCGTCCCTGCTCCACCTCCCCCGCCTCCACCAAAGTTGTAAAGTTCGTTTTCGACATAACGACTTGTACATCTCATGGTTGTAATGGGTCCACGTGTATCCCTGTTTAAACGATTTGTTTTTCCCCTTCCCCTCCACAAATTATACCGACATCAAATACAGTGAAAGCACGGGTTATACTGTAGGGGAGGAACATATAAAGCAACAAAGAAATAATCTTATAAATGTGATAGAAACAATCGCATGAAAGAAAACAAAAACATTTGAATACATACCTTAGGGTTAATTTCCCTAACATCAACTTATCTGACCTTTTCTGCTTGACTCAGTACACCATGGAATTCTATGCCTCCAGCAGAAAGAATGACATTGCCCCATTTGTTAGGAAATGGAAAGACTTGGACAAAATTACATTCAGCAAAGTAAGCCAGGCTCAAAGAAACATAGGTCCCATGGTTTCCTGGAATTTCTTGACTGGGTTTGCCTTTACACTGGATCTTATATTTCAGCCTCCTGCTTTTCTAGAATTTCAGACATGAGCCAACAGTCCAAGGTTCTCTTCTTCAATCATTTTATTCTCTTATTTTGATCCTGAGGCTGGATCTCTGAGCCAGGGCACTGTTTCAGTTTTTTCCTCAGGGCTGGTGCTTTCCAACTACAAGCACATCCTCATTTCTGGATTTTGTTGCTGATTAGTTGGAGACTTAGGCACTTCCTGCCCAGGTTGGGTATGAACAACAACCTTTAGATTTTAGCCTTCTGAATCACTAGGATTAACCACACCAATCAAAAATTCATGGATAATTTTGAAACTTTAATTGGATTTTCTCACACCTTTTTCCCCCTAGTCTTGAGACTTAAAATCAGGGCTTGGGCACTGTTCCTGAGCTTCTTTTACTGAAGGTGAGGATTCTATTACTTGAGCCACAATGCCACTACCAGCCTTTTCTATTCATGAGGTACTGAGGAAACAGACCCAGGAATTCAAACATGCTAGGCAAGCACTCTATCACTAAGCCATATTTCCTGCAATCCTTACACCTTTTTTTGTATTTTTATTTCCTTGTGTATGCGGTCCTGGGTCTACAAAACAGCCCAGGTGCTATCCCCGAGGGGTTTACTCAAGACTAGCAAATTAAGACATGAGCCAACACACAACTTGTGGCTATTTTTTGATGTTGTTTGGTTTTAAGTAGCTACTTAGAGTTGAGTATATGAATTCTCCTATCTGGGCTGGCTTTCAACTGTGTGCCTCAGATTTGAGCCTCCTGAGTAGCTACCATCTCAGGTGTTTGCCACCTATGCTTGGCTCATTTTAAACTGTGAAATTGGCTCTTTCTTCTCCCACCCTTCTCCACATTTATTTTATTCTTTGTGTGTGTGTTGGCACTGAAGTTAATATCAAGGTGTGGGTGCTGTTTCAGAAATTATTTTCTCATTTCTGCCATTGGAGCCATAGCTCAATCGCCAGGTTTTATTTTTCTTTCTTTTGGAGATGAGTCACATGTAAAGCCCGGCAAGACTCAGGAGGCTGAAATCTGAGTATCACAGTTTGGAGCCAGCCTGAACAGGAAAGTTCATGAGATTCTTTTCATCAACTACCAAGATGCTGGGAGTGGTAGAGCTCCTACACAAATTCAAGCCCTAGGTTGGCACAAAGAAAAAAAGCCCCATGGCCTTTCCTGTTTGGACTGGCCTTTCAATACTGTCTTCAAACTTCAGCCTCCTGAAATCTAAAATTATAAGCATGAACCAATAGCGCCAGGCTTATTTTTAAATCTCAAATGGTCATTTCTTCTCTTCTATCAGTTTTGTTTTTGGTCGACTATGGGCTGAATTATGGACCAGGAATCCGTTTCCCAGATTTTCGCCATATTTCAGTACTTTACAACTACTATCACACCTTCATTTCCAGCTTTTGCTGGGTGTTGAAGATAAGAATTTCAATCACTTTCCTACCCAGGCTGGCTTTGAGTTGTGATCCTCATATTTCAACTTCCTCAGTAGCTAGGAATACACAAATAAACCAACAACCCATGGCTCATTTTTAAATGATAATTTTCTCTTTCTCTCATCTTTCATAATTTGTGTTCTTTTTTCTTTGTTTTTGTATACCACATGAACCAGAACACAGCTAGTGCCATATTTTTGGTGAGAAATGACACATAAGGGTCTCATGGATTCTCCTACCTGGGCTGGCCATCAATGGTGATCCTCAGATTTCATCCTCCTGAGTAGCTGATAGAACATCGGTGAGCTACCAATGCTTGATTTATTTAAACCTCTGTCATTGGATCTTCCTTCTGCACTACTAGTCTCTCTTTCTTTAATCCTTCTGTGATTGTCCTGGGGCTTGAACTCAGGGCCTGGTTGCTGTCCCAGAAACTGATTTCCCAATCCTGCCACTTGAGCCATAACTCAATTCCCAGGCTTTTTTTTTTCTTTTTGACAATTAATTGGAGATAAGAGTCTGAGGAAAGCCTACCATGAATCAAGCCAGGCTGAGAAGGAAAATCCATGAGACCATGACCTCCAATTAACCACTGAAAATCTTGGAGTGGTAGAGCTATGTCCTTGAACAAACCATCACAAGTTCAAGGAGGCACACACAAGCTGCAAGATGGCACACAGATGCACACATACCAGAATGTCTCATGGATTTTCTTCCATGCATTAACTTTGAATTGTGCATCCTCAGATTTCAGTCTCTGTTCTTCCGCTCTCCTTTGTATTGATTGTTTTTTATTTGTAATTTTTAGTGGCCCTGGAGCTTGACCTCTGTCTCTGGGGACTGTTTCTTAGCTTTATAACTGAAGGCTGTTGCTTTACCACCTCAGCTCCAGCTCAGGGCTTTGTGCTAGGTAGCTGGGATAAGCATCTCAAGCACTTTCCTACCCAGGCTAACTTGATACCACAATCCTCAGATGTCAGGCTCTTGGGTAGTTAGGATTATCCACATGACCAACAACCCTTGTGTCATTTTAAAACTTTAATATGTACTTGCCACTTCCTTCTTTTGTTTACTTTCTATTTTTTGTATGTGTGTGCTGTTCCAGGGTCTACAATTTGGGGCTCATATTCTGTCCTAAAAGTTTTTATTCAAGGATATCCTCTATTACATGAGAAACATCATAACTTTTTGGCACTTTTTGGGGGGGTTGGTTAATTAGAGACGAGAGTCATGGACTCTCCTGCCTAGGCTGGCCATGAACCATCATCCTCAGATTTCAGGCTCTTGAATTGCTAGTAAAACATGTATGAGCCACTGATGCTTGACTGATTTAAGCCTTTGTCACTCGCTCTTCCTTGGTTACATGTACTCTTCTTTCTTTCTTCTGTGCATGTCCTGGGGCTTGAACTCAGGGTCTGCCTGCAGTTCCAGAAAATATTTGCCCAGTTTGCCACTTAAGCCACAGCTCAACTTCCAGCTAAATAAGGTAGCTAAAATCTGAGGACCATGTTTCAAAGCCAGCCTGGGCAGGTAAGTCCATGACATTCTTATCTCCAATTCACCACCCAAAAGCTGGGAATGCTAGGGCACTAGGCAAAGGATACTACAGAAACACACACATCACACATAGAAACACACACACACACACACACACACACACACACACACAAACATTCACACATACACACACAAAGTCTCCTTGACTTTGTTTTTTGGGTTGACCTTGAAACTTGATCCCAAGATTTTTGCAGGGAAGAATCAACTACAGCCATGATCAACAAACACCAGGCTTATATTTAAATTTACAATTGGCCTTTCTTCACTTCTCCTACAATTTTTTAGCACTAAGAATTGAACTCTGGGTCAGCAGTTTTTTTTAATTATCTTTTGCACCAAATACAGTGCTTTACATCTACAGTCATATCTGCACTTCCAGGTTTCGGCTGGGTAGTTGGGGTTAACAGTTTCATGTACTTTCCTGCCCAGTCTAGCTTTGAACCTAGAATGGATAGGAATACACACATGAACCAACTCAAACCTTAGTTTTCTTTTCCCATCATTTTTTAAGTCGTGGGGGTATTTGTTTGTTTTGAAATGTATGTCTAGGACTTCAACTCAAGGCCTAGGTTTTGTCCCAAAGTTTCTATTTGATACTAGCACTCAACCAAATGAGCCAAAGTACAAATTGTAGCTTATTTTTGGTGGAAAATTAGATATATGAGTCTCATGGACCCTCCTGCCTGGGCTGACCAGGAATCGTGAATCTTAGATTTAATTCTCCTGAGTACCTTGTACAACATGTGTGAGAAACCAATTTGATTGATTTGTTTGATTCATTTCAACCTCTGTCACTGACTCTTCCTTTTGTACTTCTATACTCTTTTTATTTCTTCTGTGTTTGTCCTCCAGCTTGAACTCAGGGTCTGGGTGCTGTCCCAGAAATTTTCCCAGTTCTGAGAGTTGAATCACAGCTAAACTCCAGGATTTTTTTTCTGTTTTGGTGTTTAATTAGAATGAATATAATGTAGAGCCAGACCAGATTTATGAGGCTGAAATCTGAGAATCAAATTTGGTGCCAGCCTGGGCAGGAAAGTACATGATATCTCCAATTATAACCACTAAAAAGCTGAGATTAGTAGAGCTTTGAGCAAAAGAGTACAAGTTCAAGCAACAGGACTCACACAGACATACTTACACAAACACAAGTCTTATGGACTTTCCTACTTGCTCTGGCCTTTAAATATTATCCACACATTTTAGCCTCTTGAGTAAACAGAATTACAATTATGAGCCACCAGTGATGGGCTGATTGGCTCATTGCAGCCTCAGTTATTGGTTCTTCTTTCTCTTCTAGTCTTCTTTGCGTGTATTCATTTCATTTTTTGTGAGTGTGCTAGTGCTGGAGCCAGAACTCATGCAAGGACTGGCCTGTTTCAGGAGGCTGAAATCTGACCATCATGGTTCAAAGCCAGGCTGAGCAGGAAAGTCTCAGATCCTTACCTCCAATTAACTGCCAAAAATCTGGGAGTACTACATTTCTAGCCCCAGGATGGTCCACAAGCAACTGTCTTCTGGACTTTCCTGCAAGAATTGGCCTTTATACTGGATACCCATATTTCTGCCTCCTGGAGAATTACAGACATGAGTCACCAGCCCCAGGTTCTCTTCTTATTTACATTTTTGTGATCCTGAGGCTGGGTCTCTGAGCAAGGGCACTGTTTCATAGCTTTCTCACTCAAGCCTGGTGCTTTACAAATCCATCACTGATTCACTACTGTTTTCATGTTTATTTGTTTTGTTGGTGATTTGAAGATGAGAGACCGTAGCCCTCAGATTTAATCTATCTTAGTATTTAGGATTACACGCAAAAGGAAGTGGCACTGTAGCTCAGGTGGTAGAGCACTAGCCTTGAACTGAAGAGCTGAGGAACAGCGCTCAGGCCCAGAGTTCAAGCCTTACAACCGACCAAAAAAAGAGGATTACACACAAAAACCAAAAACTCATGACTCATTTTGAAAATTTAATTGGATTTTCTTATACATTTTTTAATTTCTACTTTTTATTTCCATATGTATGCTGGGCTTAGAGCTATAAATCAGAGTCTAGGTATTGTTCTAGTTCCTTTTTTTTTTTTTTGCCTGTCATGGAGCCTGAGCTCTGGGCCTGGGCGCTGTCCCTCAGCTCCACTGTGCTACTGAGCCACTTCTGATTTTTCCTGCTTATGTGTTGGTGAGGAATTGAGCCCAGGGCCTGATGCATGCAAGGCAAGAACTCTCCCACTGAGTCACCTTCCCAGCCCCCTCCCAGTACATTTTTAATACTAACCCTCTAATATGTGAGCCACACCACAATTAAGAGCTTTTAAAAAATAACTGTAGTTGGCTAATTAGAGTAGAGTTCATGGTCTCCCCTGCCTTGGCTGGCCTTGAGTACTGATCCTCAGATGTGAGACCCTTGAATAAGTACAATAACAAGTGTAAGCTAACTCAATTTTGCTCATTTTAACCTCTGAAATCGGCTCTCCCTTTTCTTCTTCCACTTTTCTTTTCATTTATTTATTTTATTCTTTTGTGTGCTGGTGCTGGAGCTTGATCTCAAGGTGTGGGTGCTGTCCCAGAAATCATTGTCACATTTCTGCCATTTGAGCCACATCTCAAAAACAGGTGTTTTTTTTTTTCTTCTTCTTTTTGGTGGTTCATTGGAGATAAGTGTCTCATGCAAAGCACAGAATGTCTCAGGAAGCTGAAATCTGATTATCAGTTTGAAGTCAGCCTGCACAGAGAATTCCATGAGACTCTTTACCTCCAATTAGCTGGTAGTCATCCCACCGATTAGCTGAGAGTAATAGAACACCAGCCTTGAATAAAGTAGAACAAATTCAACCCCCATGACTGGCACACACAGAAAAAATGTCCCATGTACTTTCCTGGATGGGCTTGCCTTTAAATGTTATTTTCTGATGAGTTCTGGGAAGATGGCAGAGGAGAAGCTGGAGGTTAAACAAGCTCTCCCATACAAAACAATTTTAGTGTTCCAATAAACAGTCCTAAGCCAGAGAATCACACCAAGTGTGCCATCACAGGACAGAGAGTTCAGCCAGAGAGGGAAAATCCAGGCAAGGAGACAGATATGAGCACTTGTCAGTAGCCACAGATGTGGCGGCAGGGGCGGCAGCAATAGCCGCCATACCTGCAACACAGAGCGTCCAGGACTTAAGTGCCAGATGCGACAAGTGAACGGTTTCTACTTAACACCAGCAAGAACTGACAAGGAGCACACATCTTCACCCTGAAGTTCGCAGACCAGAGATGAGCCAGAAACCAAGACTCTGGCGTGAGTAGAAGCCTGACATCCTCACTCCTTCTCAGGGAGCAGAGGAGGGAAGGCCAACTCTCCCCCCCCACCATGACCATGATCGGAGATCTCCATCTTCGATACTGACAAAGCCAGGCTGTGCAGCTAGCTCCAACTCAGGCCTTGGAAGCAAACAAGTCATTTAGCAGGTCACAGGATCCTAACCTGACCTGCCAGGCTCAGCTCCTCCCTCGGAAAAGTCACCCAGCTTGGGCAGCCAGCCCCAGGAGTGGGCTTTCTTCACTGGGTAAACAAAGCTAGAGGCTGATCCTCCCTACAGCAGCCTTGACAATCAATTGAAATTCAGTAAACATAAACCCTGAGAATGGCTCCAGGCTGGGCTCTGTGAGTTTTTCAGAAGCTAATACATCAGGGAAAAGCTGCTGTTTGCTGAAAGGCCTCAACTTTACCCAGAACCTAGCCTCATCACAGCATCTCCTAACTAGAGGAAACAGCCATCTCCCTCTTTTGTGAAACTCAAAGTAGATCTGGGTCCAATTGAACTAGCCTGGGAGGAGGATCACAAAATCCTTGGTAAAGCAGAGCATTTTTCTGCATGCTCAAACAAATTGACTAAAGAAACCAACCAAGCCACAGGAAAATCAAACACCAAAAGCAGACCAGATAATCCAACAAGAGACTTGTTATGGATACAAGGGAGATACAAGATCGTCCCATCCCCCCAAAAAATCAAAGATCTCTTTTTTTGTACCTTTTATACTTTTTTTCCTTAACCTTTTTTAAATTAATTTTTAACTTAATAATTTTTGTTTTCTATTAACTTTTTTTCTTACTCATAATTTTTATTTTGGGTTTCTATGTGTGTGTATTTTTTTTCTTTTTTTAAAAATTATTTTATTTTGTTATTTTTTTATTGTGAACATACTGTACAGAGGGGTTACAAATACATGGGCAAGATAATGAGTAAATTTCTATCAAGCATTGTAGCATCCTCCTTTGTTTACCCTTCATATCCCTTCCCAGCCTCCCCCCTGCCTCCCACCGAAACACCCTCCCACCCCCACCAAAGTTGTAAAGTTCGTTTTCGACATGAAAACTTGTAATTCTCATTGCTGCAAAGGTCCACCTGTGTCATTATTTAAACAACTTATTTTTCCCCTTCCCTTCCACAAATTATACTGACATCAAATATAGTGAAAGCAGGGGTTATACTGTGGGAGAGGGACATACAAAGCAACAAAGAAATAATTGTATAAATGCATTAGAAACAAATGCATGAAAAAAACACATTTAAATACATATCTTAGGATTCATTTTCCTAACTTCACCTGATCTGACCTTTTCTGCTTTACTCATACATGTACTAGATATTGCAAATAAGGGAAACCATGGGACCTATGTTTCTTTGGGCTTGGCTTACTTCACTTAATATAATTTATTCCAAGACTTTCAATTTCCTAACAAAAGGAGAAATGTCATTTTTTCTGATGGAGGCATAGAATTCCATTGGGTATATATACGATATTTTATTGATCCATTCATCTACTGAAGTGCATCTGAGTTGGTTCCATATCTTAGCTATGGTAAATAAGGCTGCAATAAACATAGTTGTGCTGGTAGCTTTAGTGTGGTCTTGTTTGTAAGCATTTGGGTAAATGCCCCAAAGTGGGATTGCTGGGTCATAGGGGAACTGTATGTGGAGTCTTTTGAGGAACCTCCATACTACTTTCCAAAGTGGTTGAACAAGTTTACACTCCCACCAACAATGAAGTAAGGTTCCCTTCTGTTTACATGCCCTCCAGCATCTGTTGTTATTAGAGTTCTTGATTCTAGCCATTCTAACTGGGGTGAGGTGGTATCTCATTGTTGTTTTGATTTGCATTTATTTTATGGCTAGGGAGGTTGAGCATTTCTTCATGTGTCTATTGGCCATCCTTCTTTCTTCTTCAGAGAAGTTTCTCTTTAAGTCTTTAGCCCACTTATTTATTGGGCAGTTGTTTCTTTGAGGATGTGTTGTTGGGAGATTTAATATTTTGAGTTCCAAGTATATTGTAGATATGAGACACTTGTCCGTTGTATGGCTAGAGTAGATCTTCTCCCAATCCGTAGGCTTTCTATTGATCTTGTTAGCTATGTCCTTTGCCATGCAGAAGCTCTGATACTTCATGCAATCCCCTTTGTCCAACCTTTCTTTGGTTTGTTGTGTTTCAGGGTCGCTATTAAGAAAATTTCGACCTGCTCCAAGGAGACATAGGGTTTCTCCTATTCCAACCTTTAATGTTTTCAGAGTGTCTGCTATGACTCCAAGGTCTTTGATCCATTTGGAATTGATTCTGGTGCAGGGTGATAGATAAGGATCTAGCTTTAGTATTCTACAAGCAGTTAACCTATTTTGCCAGCATCATTTACTGAAGGGGCTGTCTTTCTTCCATTCTATTTTTTTGAGATCCCTTATTGAAGATCAGATTGCTATAGATCTGTAGCTTCATTTCTGGGTTTTCAATTCTATTCCATTGGTCCTGAGTTCTGTTCTTGTGCCAGTACCAAGCTGTTTTGATTACTATGGCTTGATAGTTGAGTTTGAAATTTGGTATTGACATTCCTCCAGCAGTGTTCTTTCCGTTGAGGAGCGTTTTTGCTATTCAGGGTCTTTTATTGTTCCATATGTATTTTTGGATTGCCTCTTCTATTTCCTTGAAGAATGAGGTTGGAATTTTGATAGGTTTCACATTGAATTTGTAGATAGCCTTGGGAAGTATTGCCATTTTCATGATGTTACTCTTTCCAATCCAGGAGCATGGGAGTTTTTGCCATTTTCTAACTTCTGTTTTAATATGCTTTTTCAAGTTTTTAAAGTTTTGATCATAGAGGTCCTTCGCTTCTTTGGTTAAGTTAATTCCTAGGTATTTTATTTTTTGTGGGGCTATTACAAATGGAGTTGTTTTCCTAATTTCAGCCACGCTTTTCTCATTGTTGGCATACAGAAAAGTCATTGATTTTGGGGGGATTAATTTTATACTCTGTTATTTGCCAAAGTTTTGAATCAGCTTGGGTAATTTGGGAGTAGAGTCTATGGGGTTCTTGAAATACAAGATCATGTCATGTGCAAAGAGGGAGAGTTTCATTTCTTCTTTCCCTATTTGGATCCCCTTTATGTTTGCATCTTGTCTTATTGCTGTAGGTAGGTATTCTAATACTAGATTGAAGAGAAGGGGAGATATTGGACATCCTTGTCTTGTTCCTGAGTTGAGGAAATGGCTTTATTTTATCACCATTAAGCATATTGCTGGCTGTAGGTTTGTCATAATCAGCTTTTAGCGTATTGAGGAATGTCCCATGGATTCTTAATTTTGCCAAAACCTTCATCATAAAGGGGTGTTGGATCTTGTCGAATGCTTTTTCTACATTATTGAGATAATCATGTGGTTCTTATCCTTCCTCCTGTTGATGTGATGAATAATATTAATTGATTTGCATATATTGAACCAGATTTGTATCCCTGAAATGAATCCTGTTTGATTGTGGTGTATATTTTTTTGGATGAATTGTTGAAGTTGATTGGCCAAAATTTTGTTGAGAAGTTTTGCATCAATATTCATCAAAGAAATATGTCCATAGTGCTCTTTCTTTGATGAGTCCCTCCCTGGTTTTGGGATGAGGGTTATGATGGCTTCATAGATTGATTTCATTAGTGAACTTTCTCTTTCAATTTCATTGAAGAGTTGGAGGAGTATTGGTGTGAGCTCTGCTTTGAAGGCCTTGTAGAATTCCTTGGTAAAACCATCTGGTCCTGGACTTTTCTTAGATAGGAGGTCTCTTACTGCTGTTTCTATTTCAAAGCTTGATATGGGCCTGTTAAGATGGTATAACTCATCTTGGTTTAGTTTTGGCATGTCAGTGTTTGCTGGGAAAAGGTCCATTTCTGCCAAGTTCTCAAACTTATTAGCATAATGTTTTGAGAAGTATTCCCTTATAATGTTCTGAATCTTGGTTGTTTCTGTGGTGATGTTTCCATTCTTATCTGTGAGTTTATTTATTTGGGCATGTTCTCTTCTTTTTCTGATAAGATTTGCTAAGGGTTTGTCAATTTTGTTATTATTTTTGGAAGAATCAACTCTTTGTTTTGTTGCTTCTTTCTATATTTTTTTGGATTCTAATTCATTTAATTCTGATTTAATTTTAATTATTTCTTTTCGTCTACTGGATTGGGGTTTATTTGCCGCTCATTTTCAAGGGGGTTCAGATGTCTCATTAAATTGTTGGTTTCAGATCTCTCCAATATGTTGATGTAGGAATTCAGAGCTATAAATTTGCGTCTGAGTACTGCCTTTGCTTTGTCCCAGAGAAGCTGGTTATTGGTGTCCTCATTTTTGTTGAATAGCATGAATATATGAATTTCCTTTCTAATCTCTTCCATGACTCACTCGTAATTCAGCAGAGTGTTGTTCAACCTCCATGTGTTACCAGACTTTCTTTGGTGGCTTTTGGTGTTGAGTTCAAATTTTATTCCCTTGTGGTCTGAGAGAATGCAAGGTATAAATTCAAAGTTTCTGCATTTGGATAAGTTTGTGGCCTAAAACATGGTCTATTTTAGAAAATGTTCCATGTGCTCCTGGAATTAACGTGTATTCTGATGCTTCTGGGTGAAATATTCGATAGATGTGTGCTAAATCTAGTTGATGTACGCAGCTGTTTACATGTGCAGTTTGTCTGTTGACAAGTTTGTCCGTTGCCGAGCTGATCTCTCTAGTGGGGAGAGTAGTGTGTTAAAATCTGCTACAATTAATGTCTTTGGATCTATGTGGAATATGAGGGAAAGTAGTGTTTCTTGGATGAATTTAGGTGCTCCATTGTTTGGCGAATAGATATTTAGAATTGTAATATCCTCCTGAAGGAGAGATCCCTTAATAAGTTTTTAGCGACCTTCTTTATGTCTTCTAACTAATTTTAATTTTAAGTCTATTTTATCTGATATTAGGATTTTAACTCCAGCTTGTTTATGGGGCAAGATGTGACTCCTGAAGGCAGCCGATAGAAGGGTCTTGTTTTTTAATCCAACTAGACAGTCTATGTCGCTTAATTGGAGAGTTAAGTCCATTAATGTTGAGAGATAGGACTGAGAGGTATTTGGGAGTTCCTGCCATGTTATCCACCTTCTTGGGGACCGTGAAAACTGGGTTCTTCCTGTGGTTCTTGGATTCTCAGTTTAGGTTCAGTTTCTTGGCCTTTAATGTGGTCTTGTTGGTTTTCTATGTGTAGGAAATCTTTAAGAATCTTTTGTAGGGCTGATTTGCTGGAGATGTATTGTTTCAATTTTTTTTTTTGCTATGGAAGATTTTATTTGGCCTTCAGCAATTTTTAAAAGGCCAAGCACAAATGACTCTAGATCTGACATTATTTCTGCCATCCAAGCAGTGATTTACGGTCTCTGGATGCTCCTCCATTTCTTTCGTCCCAGGAGATTCTTCTCCACACTGGGAAAAATGCCTCATTGGCATTTCTCTTAGTTGGTTGCTGGACTTGTACTCAGGGCCTGAGTGTTGTTCCTTAGCTATACAGGTCAAGGCTAGCACTCTGCTAGTTTGAATCCTATAGCAACTCTGCTTGCTCTTTCAGCCTTCTGCTGGCTGAGTAGAGGTGACAGTGTCAATTGGACCTTTTTCTACTCGGGCTGGCTTTGCACGTTTGCAGATCAATGAGTCTCATAAAAGCCCCCTTTACTACAATTAAAAGGTGGTCAACATAGATAGAAGTAACTTTTAAGCATGTTCTTACCTGTAACTTATTAAGAGCCAAAGTTACATGTGACAAACTTAACAAGAAACCTCACTCCTTTCTTTGGGCCTGCTTGGAACTGTTACAAAAAAAAAAAAACAAAAAAACCTATGGGAGCAAACTGAAATAGGAATTAAGCAATTATTTTGGAAATCCTAATTTTTACTTTTTGCACTTTGAGGCAAATGTTTAGAACAATTATATTTTAAACTTTATATACAGAAATCCATTCCTAATTTGAAAGCCTCCTATTAATCTCTGTTTTAATATTCTATACTTCAGTTTTTGGTTGCATTATGAAAAAAATCTCTTGACCTCTCGAGGCTAGGTGTCACTCATTCCCTCTTTGTCACTCATTCCCTCTTGGATGCTTGTTTTATAACAGATACACATTAAAACTTTTAAACTCAAATAAGAATCTATTCTTAATGCAAAAATTATAATCACCATTACTGTATCAAGAAGCTAGACTTTACACCTTTATGTCTTAAAAAATACATATCCAATGGCAGAATATCATTAAGAGCAAATTACATTATACAAATAAACTTTTTAACCCTCTTTTTAAGGCCTTCTTAATTTTAATTTTAACATGTCCAAGGAGCAGTTTTAGCAAAGCTAATCAGATCTTCACATCAGTCATTTTTACCACCAGTTTCCAGTGTCTATCTGCAGGGGAAAGTGATAGAATAAAGATGGGCCACTTGGCCCTTCCTTTGGAATGGGCATGCACCCAATCCGACTCTTTAGGGTTAGATGAACTGCATTTGTGCCAGCTTGCCCTCTTTTACCATGCATGGACTCCTCCCAGGGCCTGTTCCACCATGCATGACCATCTGAACTGCACTTCTGCCTGTTCACCCTTCATTCCTAAAGATAGGTCTTCTGTTGGCTTGTAAGTTTCTCCTTTTTGTTAAGCCAAATATCTTGATTACAGTGTAAACAGTCTTACACATTCTAAAATACCAGATTTTCTAATTTTCAAGTTACAGAATCCTTAACAAGCCATTTAAAACAATGTGTAATTTCTTTAAAAATTTTTTGGTAATGTTCAAACCTCATAATCTTTGAATTTTAAACTTAAACCCACTCAATTGTTAGAGCATGCTGACACTTTCTATCATGAACATGTTCACAAACACATACAAAATACACTCACGCAGATCTTTAAGCATGCAAAAATAAGGATCAGTTGTATGTACATTTTCTGAAGTTTTCAAACAAAAATTTAAGACAATATTTCTGTCAAACTAAGCAACTTTGCTGAGCTTCATTTTCCCAGTTCTTGCTTGTTTAGTAAGGAATTTCACCAATTGGTCTTTTGAATCCCTTCTGTTAGAGGATGGCTGGGGGTGGTGTTGCGGGGGTCACCTTAATCTGAACTGGCCTGATTTTTATCCAATTTTAGAAAAGAGCACTTTACATTTTCGGGACTAGCTGAAAAGTCAAAACCAGCACACAGCCTTCTCTGTGACTGAGCCCAGCTGGAGGTTGGAACTTTTATTTCCCCAGAGATGTTCAAATAAATTACACAAACACTAAAACCAAAAACCCACACTTAAAAATAATACCAATTCTGAAACAGAACTAGACAAGACAACAACAAAAGGCTGAGTTTGTCTCTACCAGAACTCTGTGCCATTCTCACTCAGCAAGCTGAATTCAGAGTCTGCTTAGCGAGCCTGCCACTCTCACCGAGAACTTCCCTATCTCAGGAAACATAGAACAGAGAACAATCAGGTCTCAGTGAATTGGGTGACATCTCACCAACATTTGTTGACCCAGGGGCCTTCCAAGGTGGAAGGGAAGTCCCCGACACTTTGGAGAAAAGGAAATAAGTCCCTAGAGGCCATCCCCTCAGACTGGCACATTCTCCCCCATATTCAGACCTCCCTGAGCAAGGCTTAAGGCTAAGATAAACCCCAAATGACAAACAAAATACTCAACACTAACACACACCTTACAAAGGCATGCTGAAGCATAGTAAATTGCCAACCAGAAAGTGCCAGGCTACTGATGGAGAGTTTCCCAAAAAACGGAAAACTTCCCAATACAGACAGAAAACTTCCCAAAATATGTCTGCATGAAAGTGTGAGACTCCAATGGAACATTTCCCCCCCAAAATATGTCTGTACTAAACAGCAGTCTTCCTAGAGGGGTCTGGGGATGTCTCCTCACAGACCACGTTGGCAATCTTATTGCGCATCTGCCAAGACTCCTTGCCAACCAGAATACAGAACCCGTGGGAAACCAGAATTACAGATACAGAACCTGAAGGCAACCAAATATGCAGAACAGCAATGCCTTGACTTAACAGCTGGTTTTTTTGGGACTCTGTGGTAGGGCATCTGGAAGGTCTCATAAGGGGAATAGCAGGTGAGGCCCCAGAAATGCTGTATGGACTTGGAACCCTGGAAAGACCACCAGGGACCACGACCAATGTGAACAGCAAAAGAGTCCTTTATTTGCAAGCTCAAGTTTGTTCCTCCGTGCACTCGGTAACCTGTAACAGTAAGAGACACCAAGCACAAAATCAGCACAGCTTTTATAGTATTGAAAAAAGAAGTTTAGGGAATTTCTACATAAGCAGTTACATGATTGGTTTGAGGCTACCCTAACTGCACTGCCCTTTTTATTAACTATTGGTATGTTCTATTCCTGGAACACTTGGGCAACTGGTCTGCTTTCTTAAGAGTGGGCAGGTTGGTTGCAACCTGTGTTTTTTTCTCCCTTTTGGGGTTAATCTGAGGGCAGCCTACACAAGATGGTGGGGTTAATCTCAAATTGGAGTTACTTTGGCTCTTCAGCCTGAATAAACCATAGCATACCACATACAAAGCTTTGGTAAAACACAGGTCTGGCTTACATTGTTGGACCAATAGGAGTGTATGTCTACTGTTGTTGCAGGTGTGTCTTAAGGTGTGTGGAGTTTTTCATCCTGATGATCTACAATGATGAAATTGACTAACTACACAAGTAGCTGGGCAGATGCCTGCTGAGACCTATAATAAGTCACAGCTTAACAAAGAACAATATTTACAATGAAATATATTGAACAACCAGACATTGTGACCAAAATTATTTTTACCTGATTCAGTGTATATTTTACACTCTATATCACATGTACAACTTCCTCATTCCCTTCTGTTTCATTATGTTGGCTTTCTTTGTTTTGTTTTTGTTTTCAGAACCATGGTATAACAGGGCATTTCTTATATTTTTGTCTTCTAGTCTTCAGAAAGTCTGCAGTTAAATAGGCTTAGGTTCCTTTTGTTAGAAATTTAAATGCAATTGGGTGGGGTCTTCATCATAATTTTGTTATGATCTCAATACATTTTTATTTCTAGCATTTTACTTGTATAATCTCACTTCAATCTTTTCCAAAGGTCATTTAAGTGGAAGGAGGAAATTCAAAGTGGATTCTGGTAGAGAATTTCTGCTACTAAAAACTCTGGTACACAGTAAGGTAAACAACTCCAAAATTATTCATTAGAGAGATGAGTTGAAAGTCATCATTTTACACACTGATACTCTTTCCTCAATGAAGCCAGAGGATTTAAAATAACTAATATTTTTGAGGTTAATGGGCACAAATGTGCACGAATTTTCTAGAAATAAAATGCTCACTAATGAAACCTTACTGATACTTCAAAGAATGCTTTCCAATAAGAGGAATCACTTTCCCAAATTTTCACACAATGTGTATCTGCCTGATTACAGAACCCCAAACGTGATTACGACATATAATAGCTATCTAATTTTTGTTGCCTTTTTACAATACTGCTTTCTTCTCTTATTGATTAGTATGTATTCTATGTCCAGTATAAAATCACATTTGTAATAATAGTTACTGGATGGGATTTTCATGGATGAGATGATGTTTGGTTTCTGGTGGTGCATTGTCTGGTTCAAAGGAGGAGTTGGTATTGGCACAGCCTCTATGGTGGAGCAGGGCAGAGCTTTGAGGATGAAGAACAGTCTGTGTAGGGCTTTGAGATAGCAGGGAGGGGACAGGAAGGACTACACTTGTTAGGGATGTGGTCTCTTGTGGAGTAGGCAGGATTTTTGATTGAGGCTGGCAGATGGAAAGGTTTTCATTGGAAGAAGGCGGGGTCACTGGGGCGGAGGCTGTTTGGGGCAGAACAAGGCTACAAAAGAGGAGGTTACTTGGAGGAGGGGTGCTGGTAGAGCACTGTGAGCCCTTGTGGGATATGTAGGGTGAGGATTCCATAAGGCAGAGCAGGGAATGGAGGCAAGAGGCAGACAGAAGGTGGAGATTCTGGTGCAGAAATGAGGAACTATGAGGGAGAGGCTTTTCAGGTTCTGGATTTGAGAGGACAGGATGGTACTAAGAAGAGATGGGCTTGTAAAGGGCAGGGTTTTGGTGGACAATGACAGGCCTTTGGGAAGTGTGTTAGGGTGGAGGTGGGGTTTCCTGCAGAGCAGGATGTAGTTACAATGTATGTAGGAGTTTTCCAGGACTAGGGCTTCGTGAGAGCAGTGATAGGATCCAGTGCTCTACTAGTTAGGATGTGGTTTCTGGAGTAGCCAGTCACAACTTCAAAAAGAGAAGTAAGGTTAGGTGGGGATCTCAGTGTTGCAAAGCAGGACATTGACTTTGGACAGGGTTTCCAGTAGGGCAAAGCAACCTTCAAGAAGGATTATGGAGGGACAGGGATTTACAGTTGAGCCTGATGAGGCTTCCAGAGGGAGGCCAATTGGTGCAGTGGTTTCCAGTGAAGCAATGTGAATGTCGAGAGATGGGATCGTGTGGTGGGGGTTTTCTAGTGGGGTTTTTCTGGACCAGGGAAGTGCTTGGAGCTATGGGGCTATTTGAAATAATGGCTTTGAGAAGGAGTAGAAGGGCTACAATGGTGTAGGATAATTATGGGCAGGGTATCTGGTGGAGTAGGGTGTGGATCTTAGGGAAGAACCAATAGGGGGTGGGTTTATCTGGCGAGCACAGCAGGGCATTGAGAGAGTAGATGTGGGAGGTGGAGAGGCTTGTGGTGGAGCAGGGCTGGCTTTCCAGGCAGGATATGGGCTGTGTGAGAATCTTCTGGCCGAGGAAGGTGGGGCTTCAAGGGCAGTTATAGAGAGGTGAAGGGTTTTTGGTATAGCATGATGGGCTTTGTGGGAAGAGGTAGGTTCAGGGCTGTGTTTGAGAGATTAGGCCAGTTAGCAATAGGCTAGTTATGGGCTGAGTTTCTGATAAAACCAGAAGGGGCTCGAGGGAGAAGGCTGGTTGGGGGTCAGTATGAAAGGGAAGGGAGAGCTTGGAGAAACAAGGATATGGGAACAATGGGACTATGAGGTAATGGAGTAGTTAGGGGCGGGTATCTGGTGGATTCGAGGGAGAAGCCTGATGTAGGCACGGTTCTTGTTACAGCAAGGCATGACAGAGAAGGAGATAATGATATGGCCTGGTTTCTGGTGGTGCAGGACAGGGATTACAGGGAGGGGTGGAGTGGAAGAGGAATTTCCCTATTGCAGAGGAGGGCTTTCAGGAAGGAGTCTGGTTGCAGTCAAGCCTTTGAAAGTTTATAGCAGAGCTACCAGGGGGTAGGTTAGTTAAGGTTGGACTTTTTAAGGAGGAGAATGACTGGAAGTGGGTTTCCAGTGGATCCAGTCAAGCTTTGTGGGAAGGGGAAATAGTAAGGCGTAAGACTTAGTGAAGAGTCGGGTTACAAAATGGGCAAGGGAACTAAAGAAAGACTTCTCAGAAGAAGAGATAAAAATGGCAAAGAAACACTTGAGGAAATGTTCACCATCCCTGGTTGTAAGGGAAATGCAAGTAAAGAAAGCCTTAATATACCACTTTACCCTAGTGAGAATGTCCCTCATCCTCAAGTCAACCAATGACAAATGCTGTGAGAGGAGGATGTGGAGAAAGAGGAACCCTATTGCACTGCTGGTGGGAATGGTCACTTATACAACCACTTTGGAAAGCACTCTGGAGGGTCCTCAGAAAGCTAAATATTGACCTCCCTTATGACCCAGTCATACCACTTCTAGGCATCTATCCTGAAAAACAGGAACCAATATACAAGGGCACATGCACCTCCATGTTTATTGTAGCACTGTTCACAATAACCAAGATATGGAAACAACCCAGATGTCCCACCACAGATGAATGGATCCACAAACTGTTGTATATATACACAATGGAATATTATGCATCCATTAGAAACGACAAAATAATGGCATTTGCAGGGAAATGGATGGAGCTAGAAGAAATCATGATGAGCGAAGTAAGTGAAGTGCAGAGATAAACAGCATATGGTCTCCCTGATAAGTGGATGTTAAATCCAAAATGTTAGGTGATTCGACAAAATTAACAGGACTTAAGAAACAAAAGACTTCCATTCACCTGGTCGAATCAATACTAAATAACCCTCATGCTACCGATTACATGTATGGTATATATGTGCACACCAGAAGAAAACCAGGAGGACGACACAGAACTAGATGGAATCAGGGAAATACACAACAGCAGGACCCATCAACTGCACTGGACATTGACCAAAATGAAGTAAGCAACACAATGGCAGCCATGGGAGGGAGGGACAAGTGGGAAAGAAGGAACAACTGATGCTATGCAAAACAAAATAAATATACATATCACCCAATGTGGAAGAAATAACTGTATTGCAAAGCTCATAAATGTTATACACCACGATAGACAATTTGTCCTACTAATGTTAGAATGTGATTGTGACTTTAAGCTTCACTATCCCACAATACTGTGAAATTTGGGATGTTATGTAACCTCTTAATCACAATAAAGATTTGAAAAAAAAAGAAGGTGCTGTGTCATTCTTTCTGATAGAAGCATAAAATTCCATTATGTATATATACCACATTTTCTTGATCCACATCTATTGAGGGGCATCTTGATTTGTTCCATATCTTAACTATCCTAATAATGCTGCCAAAAACATAGTTGTAGATTTAGTGTGTTTTAGCTTGAGATCATTTCCACAAATGCCCAGGAGCGGGATTGCTGGTTCCAGAGCTACGTACATTTGAACTTACAAAATGATGCTAATTGAAATGAACTCCAAGGCATGGAAAAACACGTCTTTTTTTGAGGGGGGTCTGGTCATGGAGCCTGAAATCTGGGCCTGGGCGCTGTCCCTCAGCTCTTCAGCTCAAGGATAGCACTCTACCACTTGAGCCAAAGCACCACTTCCGTCTTTTCTTCTTTTTGATTATGTGGTACTGAGGAATCGAACCCAGGTACTCATGCATGCAAGGCAAGCATTCTACCACTGAGCCACCTTCCAAGCCACAATAAGTATTTTTTTTCAGATGTCAACATTAAGTTCTGTAAAGTAGTGTATCTAGATTTTATTTTATTTCATTTGTCTTTTGCCATTGGTTTATGCCTGGCAATCTCTGTCTTGAATCTGGTACCTTCCATCTTGTATATACACTTATCTGATTTGGACAAGGAAAGGGAAAAACCATAGTGATGAAAGAAGTAATAAGAGTGACCCATTGCAACAATGATATATACAACACACTCTATCAGAAATGAACTCAACAACTTTGGGCTGGGGTGGGGAGGTGCAGGGGGTGGGAAGGGATATGAGAACAACAATGGATTGGGTAACAATAATGAATGTACCTTACTCATGTAACTGAAACCACTCTCTACAGTATTTTTGGAATCAAATAAAATTTAAAAATTGAATCTATGCTAAAATGTATCATTTTCAAAATAATACATCTGTCACAGTACTTGTGAGGGATTCTAGAGTCTAGTTGTTAGACCTGGAAAGGGATATATTGGCAAGCCATTTCAAACAGCGATCAAAAGGCTGAGAGTTGTGCTCTGGAAAGGTCAAACAGTCAAATGAAGGCAGAGGTATGAGTTATGACCTCAAGAGTATTTAAGTAACAGCTATTGGACACTAAAAGATTAAGAGTTTGGAGACAAGATGGATGTCTGTGCTATGGTTGTAATGACTATTGCTCCCTTCTGCTCCCTAACAGTAAGGGATTCAATTATCCCTATGTATACAAACAATACCTCATGCTAATAGTTGTAAACACAAGCTAGATTGGTGCCTTAATTTGTCGGCATATCTGTAGCCACTGAGCCCCCCCCCCCTCCTTGTAGTAGAATGAATATAAAGCATGTTAAGCAGGATTTGGGGATCCAGAAGCTGGCAATGAGGCTTTGGGTCCTCTGGTGTTTTCTTTCCTATCACTTCCTATGATTTCTCAGTTCTTTGGCCAGGTTTCCCATCATCTTTGCTATCCCATGGTTGCGGTTACTGACAGTACTGATATGCTGAACACCTCAAAACACACCATGGAAAAACACTTCCTCAAAGAAGAATGACAAATGGGGGCTGAGAAGTTGGCTCAGTGGTAGAACGCTTGCCTTGCATGCCTGAGGCCCTGGGTTCGATTCCTCAGCACCACATAAGCAAAAAGTAAAAAGCTGGAAGTGGCACTGTGGCTCAAGTGGTAGAGCCCTAGCCTTGAGCTGAAGATCTGAGGGACAGCGCCCAGGCTCAGAGTTCAGAACTTACGACCAGACCCCCCCCCCCAAAAAAAAGAATATTGACAAATATATAGGTGAACCTGGAAAGATACCAAACATCAGCAGTCACTCTGTGATCCTCTAGCAAGGAAGTACAATTCAGAAGTATCTTTACTTCTGATAATATAAGAGATAGATAATTGTCCCTTTTGTATATTTGGTATTTGGTATTGCATAAACTTTCAGAAAGACATATACATTGTGAAATAATTTTATATATTTCATAGATCACAGACCAGGTCACTGGAGTGATGATCCTAATGTCTTAACTCAGTTGCCTGGTTCAGACGTAGGTGAGTGTGAATTGCCTAATTATGAACATTTCTCCATGAAACTCAACAACACAGAATGAAGTGTCGGTGTCAGGCCATTCCATACCTGTTGGGATTTTCACTTATTTTAGAATAATGTACACCTACATGCTCAGCACTCATGGCACATTGGTGTATATAATTGTCTTCGGATCAGAAAAACGCTCGAGTTTAAAGTAGAATGATGGGCTATGCATTTTCAATGCAAGAGTGATGATCACCCCCTGCAATTATTCTAGTGGAGAACCCTTCCTATACAATTTACTGACTTAGCTTCTCTTCTGTGTTTTATCATTATCAGGCAGGGTCACACTGTATCAAGCTGCAATACTGAAGCAACCTTAGCTGCATTTGAATTTTACCTCCAATCTTGATACCAAGGCCAACACTGCAACTCTAATCACATAGTTAGTGGACACCTTAACTTTTCAAACCTGGTTAAAAATTCAGCTATCATTGCTCATTGCCAGAGTTAAAGATCTCACTCGTTTAGATTTATTGTGTATCTTCTTGTATTTCCAACACTGCTTTAGATGTTGGTCTTTGAAGTAGAGCTTTTAGTTTGCATTTGATTTATGGAGGTGCTAGTGATGCCAGTTGAACTGCATATATTATAAGTGTAAGTAATTTGATGTTTTGACATATGAATTTAATTTTGTCAATTGAGGAATTATATACACATCACCTACAAAAGTTTCTTTATGTATATTTGTTTTGCTATATTGTGAACTTCCTAAAAGCCAGTCATGGGAGCACATGTCCTAATTCATCACTTCTGTCACTGAGACAAGGCTAGAAATTTCCAGACTATTTGGCACTTCATAGTGAGAACCTTTCTACAAAGAAGGGGGAGAGAACAGCCATTAAGACAACCTTAAAAGTATTGTTTATGACTACTTACCTACTCTTTTCTTGTTCTGAGTTGTTTTATTTCTAGATCTCTAAGAAATCATATAAAAATAACATAAGAAATCTATATGAATCATATAAGAAATCATAAAAAATACTCGATTAGGCATATATAATCCAGAAGTCATAATTTCAGGAAAGTATTAAGCACATAAAATGTAATGCATTGACTATTTATTGAAAACTTCAGCAGTTTTAGTTTATTTATTCTGATAACAAAGATTATAAAGTAAGTTACAATAGTATTCCAAATGGAACACAGAATAAGGAACATGAAGGGTAGCACTAAGGAATGCTACTGCTAACACTAATAGAGTAAGAATGAAATTTAGGCAAAACTCCTTCACAGTAAAAGCCACAGGACAGCCCCAACATTACTTTCATTGTTCATATGAAGAAAAGACCTTTTTTGTAGTAAAGACAAATTTTTCACAGATATTAATATCAATTGGGTATATATTTCTTAAGGCCTTTAGGAAGCATGCTGTGACCATGTTAATGGAAGCTGACTTCTCCGGGACCTACTACACAATGCACAGACACCATTCCAAGCACTGCACCTGCATTAGGGTAATTTTAGTGCTCATGATTGTTTTTCAAGTTAGGAAATGAATTAAGCATTTCATTAAAAACAGAAGTTAGGCAATAAGGCCAAAATTCCTAAGTACCTAAGACTGATCAGTTGTGAATCCATAATTCAAATCCAGGTTTCCACCAGGCATATCTGAGGATATTGTGTCACATTATTACCTTTCAATACCTATGGAGCAGATGAACCCACTTTATCTTCCTAATTATGGTTATAATGGCAATAACAATGCTATTTTTAAATGAAAAGGGTGTGCATAATGACAGTGTAAGTGATCTTTATACCAAATAAAGATCGGTTTAATTTAAGAAATACCTGAATGAACACCATTCAGCTTCCACTGTTTATTATTCCTGGAATAATTGCTTAAGGAGAACAAATCCATGTCAAAGACACTTGTACTGATGAACACATGCTTTTATCATGAAGTACCTTGAATACACAGGGAATAGTTTGTTATGGATATATAATCCAAAAGAAATAATTTTGTGACTATGTATTTCCTTGTTGTACCAAAGCAAATCTATTCCCTATTCTAAAACATATATCAGTTTAATGGATATTAGTGTTATCAGTATAAATTAGGTGTGCATAATATATGTAATGTATTCTATTACATAACATATAAATTATATATTCATAATATATGTATAATTACTGATATTCTATAACTACTATAAATAATATATGTATAAAACTGGTTTTAGTATTATACTCTGAAGGATACAAGGAATGACAACTTTATTTAAATAAATATATTTTTATGTTTTAGTCACATAATTTATTTTTGTGCCAGTACTGAGACTTGAACTATGGTAAGGGTGCTGTCCCTGAGCCATTAGTCTCAGAATGGCTTGATATAGCTATGTTCAGATCTCAGCCCCTAAGTAGCTGGGATTACAGACATGAGTCATGTTATATTTTTTGAATTCCATCCTTGGCATGTTCTGACATAATTATTTTTGAATGTTCAATTATATTATGATATTCCACTTCTAAACCAATTCAGAATAAATAACTATTTATTGGGTAAAACTATAGGTTGCAATCAAAATTGTGAGGAATCTACTATCAATTTTCAAAGATATTGTAGTTTAATTCCTAGACAGACAAGTAGAAAAATTAAATTATGTGTGCATAATATATGTAATATACTATATTACATAACATGTAAATGATATATTTATAATATGTACATAATTAGGGATATTCTATAATTACTATAAATAATGTATTATAGAACTGATTGTAATATTATACTGTGAAGGATACAAGGAATGACAACATCCTTATCTTAACTGTCTCATTTTCAACAGTATATAAACTATGCTATAAACATATATCTTCAAGAAAGCACACTTCTGTAATTTCCTATTCACCTTCAAATATTCTCATCGCTATGAACATCCTCTAAGATTGGCCACACTTATCCACAGAAAACACTTTGTGATACTTTCTGGGTAATGTTGCTTGTCCTCATACTTATCAACCTTTCAGCAACTTCAGTGAAGGGCATTTTCTCTGCTTTGCCTGTAGATGATATCATCCTTTGTTATTTCCCAGCAAAGAAACTGTGGCTAGCAGGCTTGAGCACTGGTACATTCAGAGATTCTTTGGTTGTGAATTTTTCCTTTCTTTTCTTGGTAAGTGAACTGGAATAACGAAAAACATTTAAGGCAATGTGTTTTGGTGTAAATGAAAACATACTGATTTGAAAATATCACAAATATTCGTTTTTTAAATTTATATTTAATTAAAATATGATAGGGGTGGTTTTAGTGGTGCATGCCTTTAAATCTAGCTATTTAAAAGTCTGAAAACAGAGTATCATAGTTTTAAGCTAGACCAGGTAAATGGACCATTAGACACTTTTCTTCAACTAAGAACCAAAAATTTAAAAGTGGAGCTGTGGCTCAAATGGAAGACAGACAGCCTGAGCAAAAAAGAAAAGTAAAAGAACCTAGGGCATTAATTTAAGTCATAGTATTAGCACTCATATACTATATATATATATATATATGTGTGTGTGTGTGTGTGTGTGTGTGTGTGTGTGTGTGTGTGTGTGTGTGTGTGTGTGTATGTATCCTAAAATATTATGTGAGTTAATTTGTAAAAACCTGGTCATATATAACATATGAGGTGTGAAAAAGTATGTAAGTCTGAAATGACCCCAAAGTATTTTGACAAGACAACTGGAAGAGTTATCACTTAATCAAATAGTAATGAGGGATAGGTTTAAAGATAAAGATCAAAGCTCACTTTGGGATCTTTGGAGTTTGTTAAAATCAATAGCTACCAGTTGTCAGTAGACAAGATGCTATTAAGGACTTCAATTAAAGAAAGAACAGAGCTGGAGAAAACAAACTGAAATAATTACATGCACTCAGTAGCAACAATCATGAGAAGAAAGATTACAGAACTAAGCCGTGGGATACAGAAATATGTAAAAGATGACAAATGAAGAAAAACAGTAGTAAGGATGTAATGCAGACATATATGGATAGGTATTTTTAATGTTTAAGGGCTATGAAGTGATTGTTTGATGACCTAAAATTTACGAAATTGGTAAGGTCAACAATCCCTTGGGCAAACCATAACTGATCATTTAAGTAAAAAGGGACTACAATAGTGTGTCTTGATATGACAAAGTGAAAACAGATAAATATTTGGAAAGCCGTTTTTTGGACATGTGGTTGGAGTGACAATTACTGCAGTTTGCTCAAGTGTCAGTAGAAGGGAACAGTTTTAGCACAATGATAGAAATCTTTCAGGAATCTGGTAGATTTTCCCACTGTCTTCAATTTCCTTTTTTCCTGAGAACTAAGATATCATTACTGGAAGCCAGTCCCAAGTTGTGCCTTTGGCAAGTTATCAGATATTCACATGCCCAAATAATAGAGAATGGGAACCTGTCTATATTGAGCAGTCAGTAGACGGGTCTCTGGACTTTCTCAGGAAAAACGTTCTGCCATTGTGGGATGGATAGGGCTGGATAATATACAAAATAGCCATCATTCTGCTAAGTTGACACCTGAGATATTGGATGTTTTAACTGCGTTATATTGAATTTTATGAATCAGTTAATCAGATTCTTTATACCCTATGATGTTACTAGACTGTGAAATGGATGTTTATTGCATTACCTTTGTAGCCAAGATTACAGGCATGAGCTACCAACACCTGGCTATATGTAATTTAATCTGTAGTTTTCTTCAAGTGTTTCATCCTACGTTGAAGTTTTCTTTTCTTACAAACTTTCTAATAAATATGTAATCTATTCAATTTTGAAAATTACTGCAGTACCTCCGACTTATTTGTGGCATTTCTGAAATCCAAGTTCCTCTGTGTGTCAGGGTGGATACTTTTGCCTGTAACAAGTATTATTGTTGAACACATAACATCTGACTACTTAGAGAACAAAAGATGTGAAGCTACTGTAGCCAGATAAAGAACTTCCAGGACAATTCAAGGGCAACTCATGTACTCCCTATGTAGGCGAATAGGAAGCATAGAAAAGAAATTCTTATACTTGAAAGTGATTAAGTGTGTGTGTACGTAGGTGTTCACTTATTTATCTGTTGCTATAGTTTTACACATTCACTAATATAAAACAATATTTCATATATATATAATATACATATATATTATATATACATATATATAATATATATATGCAGATCACAGTTTCCAAAATCCAGAGAACCCCTTCTATGGGCAACGCTTTCCTATGTTGCTCTTTGGTTAATAAGAATGTAACCTGGAATTGTCCAGTGGTAGAGAAATTACTCAGAGATTCAAGCATTTGTCTTTCAATATGTTGCTTGCTCCTAACTCTAAAACTAGGGTGTGTTATTGTATAATTTATGTTGTCTTATAAAATATTTAATATATTGTACATAATGTATAATATATATTGTATATTACAATATGTATTATATATAATACCTGACAGTGTTATACATTGATAAGGAAAAATACAATAAACGTATCAATGTCCACACTTTCCTAGCCATGATTAGGTTCAGTAGAGATAGGGACATTACATCTCAACAGGAAAATTCTGTTGAAGTTCTGATGACCTTGAGCTAGATAAGGAGAATTCTTGTAAAAGGAGCCTCTCCTCTATTATGAGAAAAGATAAGTTTGGAAGATTTTTTTTGTTTTTTGAGGGTTTTTTATGGCCGGTCAAGGGGTCTGAACTCTGTGCCTGGGTGCTGTCCCTCACCTCTTCACCTCAAGGTTAGTGCTCTACCACTTGAGCCATACTGCCTCTTCTGGCTGAGGAATCAAACCCAGGGTTTCATGCATGCAAGGCAAGCACTATAACCACTGAACCAACTTCCCAGCCCACGTTTAGAAGTTTTCAAGAAGAGGAATTTGGCATTTGCCTTGTATCCTTTATTAGTAATGAATAGGTATCATTATGCTCCAAATTTTGCCTCCTTTTATGTTCCCTAAACAGTTACACAGGATCATCATTCCATCACATATCTTTAAGTCCTTCTTTTATTTCTTTTTATCATTATTGTTTTGTTGTTGTTGTTTTGCTGATCCTGGAGCTTGAACTCAGGGCCTAGGTAGTGTCCCTGACCTCCAGGCTAGTGCTCTACCACTTGAGCCACAGAACTACTTCTGGCTTTTTCTGCCTGGGCTTGTTTTGAATCATAATACTCAGATCTTATCCTCCTAGATAGCTAGGATCACAGGTGTGAGCTACCGGTGCCAGAAAGTCCCTCTCTTTTAGATATTATTCTAAAAGCCTCCTATCCAAGGTCACTTCTAAGATAGTAAATGGAACTATGCCAATAGTTCCTTCACACTCTCATCTCCTGTTATGACTACTATGTGTCTTTTCCATCTTATCTTGACCCTACTTCAATGTTCCCTTCCTAATCCATGGTTCTAGGTGTGTTACTAATAATTACTTAAATTTAGTGGCTATAAACCCTGAATCACTCAACTATTAATTTCATTTAATTTTTTCAATATGAGTGTTTTTCAGTACAAATCTGAGCTTATACTCACCTTGAATCTACCTCTTGGCATGAGCAGAGCCTGGGCCTATTCTACCTCAAATGCAAGAGCTTAGCCAAAGAATAGCCAACAGTATTCCTGCCTAGGAGTCATGATAAGTAGTTGAATGCCTGAAAGAAGCAATGCATTCCTGGCATGGGAAGGGGTTGGAGAGACAACATTCTACAGAGCAAACTGGCAGTCACAACAATTTTTGGGGGGACATTTCATGGGTCCTGAACTCTGGGCCTGGGCGCTGTCCCTCAGCTTTTCAGCTCAAGGCTAGCACTCTACCACTTGAGCCATTTGTGGGTTATTTTTTTGCTTATGTGGTGCTGAGGAATTGAACCCAGGGTCTCATGCATGCAAGGCAAGCACTCTACCACTGAGCCACCTTCCCAGCCCCCAGTCAGAACACTTAACAACTTCTCCTTTGGACAAACTGACCTCCCACAAAGTGGCAGTGAGATAACTCACCTAGTGAATTTTCATATGTGAAGGAAGATTTCATGTGTCACTACACAACTCACTTGTAGTCAAAGAGAGGGCCATTCTTTTGTGTACTCCTTAGGCCCAATCTCACTTTATCTCGATCTTAGACTTTGCCCAGACTCTATTCCTACCATAAGGTCCCTGATGTGGAAGAAAGTGTGATCTCTTGGCTTTTGACTGGCCCTTTGGGAACCGAGGCCACTTTTAGTTTTGAACCTGTTCCTCCTTACAAGGCTGTGGTGGCTGGTGGGAAAGCTCATTCTCTGAATTGTGCCTTAGTATCAAATCTCTTCAGAGAAAGTCAAGGAATGACAGATTCTGTCTGAGGGAGTGAATTTCTCCATTTCCAAAGAGGTCAATTAATATCTGATACTGAGGCCCAGGTGGAGGTCCTTCACCAAATCCTCCAAACTGGAGTGGATGTTAGCTCAGGCTCCAGGCCATCCTCTAGCAATTTCTCAAGAATAAAAAGGTCACAGGATTGGAGTTCAGAAGCAAAGAGAAATGAGAATAGCAGAAGAACCATTGTTAGGGGGAGGAATTAGAAACTTTGGGTGCAAAAAGTGCTCAGAAAATATAGGATCACTCATATCATTTGGGAATCACATCATAACATTAGGGACTAACAGTAATAAATTGCTACCTAAATTAGTAACTCCACTGCTCCACATTACAAGTGTTCTGTCAAAAGGTAGCTGTCCTAGCTCTATTTTGATGAGGAAAACGGAATTTTTTCTCAAAAAGTTCTACTGAGTATCTTCATCTATTTTTTTTTTAATTTTATTTTATTTTATTTGAGAACATACTGTACAGAGGGGTTACAATTACATGGGCAGGATAATGCATACATTTCTTACCAAGCATTGCAGCCTCCTCCTTTCTTTACCCTTCACCTCCCTTCCCAGCCTCTCCCCTCCCCCCCACCCAATCATACCCCCTCCCCCCACACACCGACATTGTAAAGCTGGTTTTGACATGACATTTTGTACCCCACGTTGTTCTTACTCACGACTTCTCTGTTACTTTCCTTTGCTGGATTCAATCAATGAGACTTGAATGTGTTATCATCTTCAGATATGTAATCACATTTTCTTTTAATCCATTTGTTATAAACAAATTATGGGGAAACATATGTCTATAGTACATTTTCTTCTATGACATGTTTCTGTGATGTTATTATTTTAATAGTTTCATTTTTAAAACATGAGGAAAATGTTTTGTTACTATTAGCACTAATTAGTTGCACATATTTTTGTATTTTACTATGTCTGTGTATTTGTTATTAAGCTTCTAACATTGTCTTTTCCACCAACTGTTGCCTTCTTAAATTGCTTCAATAATAATAAATTGCTTCATATAAACTATATATGATGGCCTTGTATGTGTTCATTGGTATATTTACATTTTTATCTAATATCCACATATTACAGGATATCTTCAACCTCTTGTAACTGCTCTGGAAGTCTATATAGAGGTCCCTCATTAAAGCAAAATAGGATGCCACAAAACCCTATGAAATTAGGGTTAGGTATATATCCAAAAATATTTAGCAATTATACAGTAGAAACATTCACTTCTCTTATATACCAGAATAGCACATTTTCTTTATTCCATCTTTTTTGTGCATCTAGGTAGATTACACAGATTGGTTGCTATGAATATTGCTGCCATTATCATGGATGTTCATGTTGATTTATATTCCTTCAGTATGTATCCAAGGGGCTGGGAAGGTGGCTCAGTGGTAGAGCGCTTGTCTTGCATGCCTGAGGCCCTGGGTTTGATTCCTCAGCAACACGTAAGCAAAAACAAAAAAGCTGGAATTGGCGCTGTGACTCAAGTGGTAGAGCTCTAGCCTTGAGCTGAAGAGCTGAGGCACAGCTCCCAGGCCCAGATTTCAGGCCCCACGACCGGACCCAAAAACAAAACAAAACAAAAAATATGTATCCAAGTTGCCCTTAAGTTCATCAATATATGTGTCTTTTCGGTATTGTGTAAATTTCCATTATGATCTCCATATGGGTTGCCCTAGTTTACAATGCCACAAAACCAAATACAGTTCCTGATTTATTTCAACCTCTCCAGCAGTTTATTTATCTGAGTGGTGATAGCTATTCTGGTGTGTAAGATGGGATCTCAGTAACTTTCTTATGTATTTTCCTATGTATTTCCTATGTGGATAAGAATATCAAACATTTCATTTATTTATTAAACACTTAACAGTTGTACTTCATTCGTGCTCAGTGTCTTTCTTTTTCTTTTGGTATTTGATCAATTTTTAAGTTCTATAATATTTAATTTTTTCCCATTCTAAATACTCACTTTAGTAAAAAGATTTTTTTCATTACAGTAGTGCACAATTAACTAAAAACAAATGATTGTACATTTATACCACTGGATGTTTTTGTTTGTTTTTAAAGCCAGGAAATTGTTACAATAAACATGCTGAGCTATTTTGCTAAATAGACTGAAAGGATAGTATCTCATATTAGCTTAAAATAATCTCAGAATTAACAGTCACAGCCTGGGCCACAACAGTCTCAGCTAAGTAAAACCACTAACACAGCACAAACTGCATTTAAAGAGAGCAAAGGGCTTCATAAAAGTTAGAAGAAAGACACGACTTTCAGGAAGCAAATGCTGAAGTTCACAAGCAGACCTTAGGAATCTGAATATCAAGAAGAACAAAGGATAAAAATATATAGGAGGACAATTTTAGAACTCAGAATTCAGAAGGGGGAACAACCACTAGATAACAAAACTCTATGCTAAAGGGAAGAAGTGTTTTACCCCAAACCACAACTGTGTCTGACTCTCTCACACCAAACACACACACACACACACACAAACACAAACACACACACACACACACACACACACACACACACACACACACACAAACCTAGTGAGAAGCTTTAGCCAAAATACAGTCATTCTGGACTTAGACTTCATTTAAAATCCTTTCCTGAAAGTATCCATTGTGAAGGCTTTTACTGAAAGTACCCATTGTAAAGATTTTACTGAAAGTTAGAATTTAGGTATCTGGAAAAACTGAAATGTCCCAATAACGTTCTGCCCATAACTTCCCTAGCAATAGCCATCAGCGGATGACAGGTAGGTACCTAAATTTACAGATGTTTCTTCAGATAGCATATTTAACATAGTTTGCTGGGTACTGCTTAGAGTGTGCATGCTATCCAATAAGATTGTGACAATATTGACTTACTAAATGCCAACCAATAATGTAACTGCCAAGATAGGGGACCCCTTACCTCAACCTTATACCCTATAAAAATCCTCTTAACTGAAGGGTCAAGACTCTCACCTCTGACCTGCTGCAACTGTAATGGTTGTGAGACCAGGCTCGAGCCTGCAATAAATGACTCTCACGTACTTGCATGGGAATTGGCTCCTTGGTGGTCTTTGGAGATCCCTATCTCAGCACAAGACTATTGTACACAGAGAACCCCAAGGACAGTTTCATCTGGGACAATGAAGCTTTTTCCTCTTACTTTAAAATAATCAAAAGTGAATGTGCAGTTGGATCCACAGCCACTCCAAACCTGAACAGGAGGAGTCAAAGGATGCCTTAGGCTGCAGGACAACCTTGGTTACCCCTGGCTTTCTGTGTAAGAATGCAGTTTGTGGTCCCTTAAGCAGGAGTGGCCAAGCTGAAATGGGGGTATGCTTTGCCTGGAGGATGGCGCCATGTGAGCCCTGCATGCATGGTGAACCAAAGTGGGAAGCACTATGAGCATCTCCAGGATGGCCTCTCAGAGGCCTGGAGAAGTTGACTCCTTTAGTTGGACATGGCATGAGGCAGGAGGACAGGGGGAATCCAGAAGATGGGAGAGGCACAGGACCAAATGGGCCTCTCCACGGAGACTCCTCAGCCGTGCTAAGGAAGTTCCCAGCCCACACATGGCGGCCACCACACAGGTACCAAGAGGCCATTTGTCTAGGGGACAGTCCCAGGTCCTGATCCAGAGCAAGAACTTCCCCATTGGCCCTGGGCCTGGCTGGGGTGGAGCAGTGCCCACCAGCCATTCTTCCTCTTCCCTGCTTCACATAGTCTCCCAGCAGCTGCCTGGTCCACAGCACCCATGCTAGGTCAGCTCCATGGGGCAGGCCAAGGCTATGCCAGCGATTCCTGGTACCTGCTTCAAGGGGAGACTGAGGCCTAGCCCACAGCAGAGCTGGCCCTCACTCACTTAAAAGGATTTCCAGAGAGGCATGGCCATCACCACACCAGCACTGCTGCCCTCCCAGTCCCCAGACTTTACCTACAAGTCCCTGCCTTTGTTCTTGAAATTCTTGAGCCCCTGGTTGTCTCATTTCTCATTATTTCTTTAGGTGGGATTTGAGAATCCTGACAAGTACTAAAGAATGAAATCCTTTTTTTTATACCATTTCTTAAGAGATTTTTGCTCTACATTAATTATCATATAAATTGACCTTCAAAAACTCTATGGTGGGCCTGAGTCTTACGGGCACCTCCAAAAACTGGAGCAGAGAATCATCAACCCGGATTTTTAAAATTGTTATTGTTAAGGTAGTTACATACGGATCACCATTTTCTAAGTCAGGTAATGAGTTCATTTCTTGTTTGACAATCCCATCCCTTCCTTTGCTCTCTGTCTCTTATTTTCCCTTCTCTCCCTGTCCACAGTGGTATAGCTCATTGTGAACATAATACCTACAGAGTATACATGCTGCATCTGTTCCCCTGTTTCCTTGAATGTCTCATAAATGTCCTCAATGCTCATAAATGGATAAACAAGAACAGAAAAATCTCTCTTTTTTCCAATTCCTGGAATTCATTTCAATATAAACATCAGTAGTTTTATGAGAGTGTCAGGTTCTGTACACACATACTGAACACTTATACTTCCTGTACCGTCATAACTCCCACTGGATTCTAAGGTCCACAAAGGAATTCTTTTCACTTTCCACACAGGAAGAAGCTGAGATTCAGAAAGATTAAGTAACTTACTGGAAATACTGGGCTGAGCATAATGGCTCATTCTTATGGCTTACCTCCTACAGAGAGTAAGATTTGAAGATCACAGTTGGAAACCAACAAAGGTTGACATATCCATTACATGTTTATCCCCAGTTAACCAGAAGAAAGTGAGAATTGTGTGTTCCAAGTGGTAGAGCTAGAACACCACCAGACTTGAATGAGAAACCTGAAGGATACTGTCAATATCATGATTTTTAAGAACCAATGCTGTCCCATACATAATCACAGACCCCCCACACACACATATTAAAATAGATAGTACTCTAATTCAAATAGTTTTTTTTTTATTTTTATAAGTTTTATTTTTAGTTTTAGTGAGGTTTGACTGGATAGTTTCTACTGATGAGCCACAACTTAGAATTATGTTACAATGCTACCCATGTCTGTATTCAGAGAAAAATTCTCCTAAATCAGTATTCCTCCTTTTCCAGCAATGATAAGGTTTCTCTTCCTAGTCCAGTTTCTTCTTTTGGGACTCAATCTCTTAGACTTTTCTGTCTTGTATTGTCTGTAAGTTCATTGATCCAGTAGATCTCAGCCATCCTAATAACCTGGACAGAACCTGCCTTGGGCAAAGTGTTCTAAGTTCACCATTCAGTGGTATTTGTTAGTATTCAACCGTAATCACTTTGTCTTCAGAATGGGGAACTTGTTAGGTCCAGGAATTGAGAGAATGCACTCAATGTGTGCTATTTCATACTTTTTTGATTTAATGGCAGCTTCCACCTATTGTCTACTTTAAGCATTATGTGAAGAGAAAGATTGCCCCTAAGAGACAGAAGCACTGTACTAACTGTTACTCTCAAAACACAGGAGGAAGGAAAGAAGTTCAGAAGAAGCCATATAGCCTAGACACTGAGTTCTTAGAAACTCAAGCTGTCTTTTATCTTATCTTCAACAAAGAAAATCAGAGACTGCAGTGGCTTGTAAGCTCCATTTATATTCCTGAACATGTGGCTCCCTTCCCCTTTGTACTTCTGACTCTTTACATCAGGGGCAGGTGGGAAGATGTAACAAGAACACCTAGAGTTTGGGCCTGGGATTAAAAACTCCATTTTGTGATCCACTTCTTGAATTGGATCTGAGGGGCTGAGGGAAGTTAGGTTAGGAATTCAGAAATTTATAATTGCTTGTAAGTTTGCTACCTAAACTCATCCCTTCCCACCCCTCAGAATCTTATTTCCCAACTGTGTGGACACCCTTACACTGTTCTCCTGGAACATTTGAGTGTGGGGCATCATCTGCTTCTTATGTGTACTGCTTTACAAATGGAGATTTTCTCCTAGGCTCAAAATGATTTCATTGATGAAGGCACTGTGTAATAAGCTAAACATGGTGTGTTCATGTGTTCATACCCTAGGTAGGACTAGTAAATGCTAAGTAGTAGTCAGGGCTCACTTGCTACCAGTGGTATTGCTCTGAGGAATTACTGTCAATATTGCCCACAGTAGATAGTAAAAGGCCTCTCAGAAAGGTTCCAGACCCAAACTGCTTGAGTCTCTGTGTGAGCTAATCATCATTGAGCAACGATATTCCATGGTTTGTGAGATATTCAATTCTGTGAGCATATGCATATGAGGGCCCAACAAGAGAGTTACCTGGAAGGAAGCTCCTAGAAGGCAAAACGCCTACTAGGACAACGGAAACCCATGGTTTTGCATGTTTAATGTTTAAACCTGTGCATTGAACTAACAAGAAAAAAATGAACCACTAAGAAACCTGCCAATTTTGTGAAATAAAGAGATATGGTGAAGGTCAGAGAAAGGACATTGATTTAATGGTAGGAATGACAAAACAACACCTTAGCTCACCTTCAGAATATTAATCCATACTCACCTACTTTTCTATTCACCCATGTCATTAGGTATGAGTTGTATGTAGAGTCCACAGGGCCTTCAGAACAGGAAGATCTAGGAGAGAGCCTAAGATTTGTCTGCCATTTTGGACATAAAATAACCAGTTTGATGAAAGACCTTAGTAGTGTCCTACAAATAATGTGCATTCATCCTACTACATTTGATAAGTATCCCCTCACTAAATTATCTTTGGTTGAGTCACTGGCTGACATAGCAGCTGTCTGGTAGCTCCGTTGTGACTTCACTGTATTCTGCTGAACCAGAAATGGAGAAGGAGAGACTGACCAGAGCACATTTGCATCTTTCTCAATGAACAGTGAATGGCAGGGGAGTATTTAAGGTGCTCCCCATGTTCTCAGTTAGCTAGTACCACCTTGGATTCCAGCTCAAATCTTGATAAACAGATACAGAAGTTACATGTAGCTTGTTGTGGCAGATTCACAGCTAGAGAGGCAGATGAGAAAGTGGAAGGGCTTGGTGTGAAAGTCACAGGTTGATATGAAACAGAATTCAAAGGATGTGGAGATCAAGCGAGCTACCTGGAGGGAAAAGGAGAGGCAGCTAAAGCTGATGAACACCTAGAGAGTGAATATAGAGCAAGTTGAAACCATCTGGACATCAAAGTAACCCAGCTGAGGTCCAAAAGTCTGGCTCTCCCCAGCCACGGAAAGAAGTTGGAAGAGCATCAGCAAATGCTCTTGCCCATGTTTAAGGAGCTCCCAGAATGTCAGAGTAAGATTTGGTAGCTTCCCAGAGTATTGCTGCTGAGCACATTTCAGATACCTTGGTATCATGATAATTGATATTGGAGAGGAGTAGCAAAAGTTGTATGAGATGATTGCAGCTCGCTATTTGGAGCCTATTCTGCTGCAATGTGGAGTGTTCTCTCTCAGGATACTTAGGGCAAAGGTCCTATAGCTGGTGTCAAAGAATGCAATCTACTTGGAGTAGACATTTATAGATGGCACGTACCTGAACACAACAAGCTGATAATGAGCTGTTAGAGGTAGTTTCCCTAAAGATCTAACAACCAAAACTGGACAGGCGAACCCAGAGCTCTATACCACATCAGTCCACCATGCCAATTGCTTCCATCCTAGTACTGGCTACCCAGTTTGGACACCCATGTCCTTGTTACCCTGATTGTGCCCCCAATCCATTACAACTTTTACTCTTTCACTTTGTCTACGCTTCCTTGTCCCTGCTAAACAGTTCTGAAAGCTGTTGCTGCAACCCAATTTCCTGACATTGCACCTCACCAATTACAGTCACATTTACCCTTTCCCTGGTATCCTAGTCTCAATTACTCTTTTCTGCTACCCATAATTCATAACACCATGATCACTGACACCCCTGTCTCTGATATCCCATTCCCAAACAAAGCAAGGGAAGAGTGGGCACAGACAGTCAACTTGGGTATTCCTCTTTCAGGCACATTGAGACAAGTTATTCCTCAGGTATTTAACATGAGGGACTAACTGGCAGTGGAAAGAAAAGAGGTTACTCAGAGGTGACTAAAATCCACGAACATCACTTATATCTTGTTGCTGGGAAAAGAAGGCCCTAAGGTGAAAGTTAATGAGAACTGAAAATTTTACAAAGAATATTGGGCATGATGCAAAAGGCTTACCTTAGTATGTCCTACAAGTGGTCTGAATTGTTTTATGACATAGATATGTAACTACTTTGCATTTTAAAAGTTATATGAAGATGCACATTTATGTCTTACTTATATTAATTGATGGAATAGTTGCATAAGATCACGTTAATGATATTCAATATTTTATGTTCTATAATATGCTAATGAGTCTGCCTTTGGCAATATGAATTGAGCTCTCTAACAACAAATGGAATTTCATTGTCAATGTGATTACATATGCTACTACATAAATGAAAGCTGGAATAAGGAAACTGAATAAGCTACAAGTTTGAAGGGAGGGGGTCAGTGGTAAGGGTTCTGATAAAAGAGAAATTCTTCACCATGGAATCTTAGAATAATATAATGTGTTTTGTTGAATTACTAACTTTTAAAACCTTCTTAGGAAGCAAAACTTTTTTTTTTATTCTTGCTATTTCGAAACTCTTTAATGAATGGTTTAACAAAAAATTATCAAAACGACTTTGAAAATTCAATGATATGTATTATCAGATTAACATTATACTCAAAATTGCCTTGAGATGCAGACAGGCTCCATTCATTTTCTACTAAATAAATGGAATAAGCTTTCTTTTGAATGGTTGGACAGTCCATGCCACTTGTTCCAAAACAAGAAAAGATACTACAGAAAGAAAAGAGGAAGGAGACTCAAGACTGCTGAAATTAGCATATCTGCCATTTGGATTTTAATGAGATTTTTCTACAAAGAATAAGATTTTCATCTTAACATAATAATTTCAAAATGGATGTGTTACAGGATAGCTTCCAAATGTAATATTTAATGCTGTTGGATTACTTGAAGACAAAAACTTTAAATTTCAGAAAAACTGTAATGTTCCAATAAACACATAGAAGAAATATAATTTAAAATTTCATATTTCAATGTAAACCCTGGCAGGAAAGTGTGAGAAACGCTTATCTAGAAACCTGAAGTGGCACTGTGACTCAAGTGGTAGAGGGCTCCCCTTGAGTTGAAGAACTCAGGGACATGTTATCACCCAGGTCCTGAGTTCAAACCCCATGACTGACAAAAAGAAATTTTAAAGAATTAAAGCATTAGGGCTGGGAAGGAGACTTAGTGGTAGAGTGTTGTCTTGCATGCATGAGGTCCTGGGTTCAATTCCTCAGCACCACATAAGCAGAAAAAATTGGAAATGGCACTGTGGCTCAAGTGGTAGAGCACTAGCCTTGAGCTGAAGAGCTCAGGCACAGCGCCCAGACCCAGAGTTCAGGCCCCCCTACCACCACCTCCACCAACAACAAATTAAAGCACCAAACGACCTGAAGATGTTGTCCAGAATAATGAGTGTGGTATTATTCATTTACATGACTTAGTGACTTGAAACCTAGTTTACCAGGGGAGATGGTGGGCAATTTGTGTGTTTGCCAAAATCTGCAAAATTATTTCGTACTTTCCCAAGAAGGAAGAAAGGAGGGAATAGGGGGAGGAGGGAAGGTGTTTGATGACCTTGCCTTTTTGTTCAGTGACTGTTTTCTGGGGTCAAATTCAGAGAAATTCTGCTTGCAGTCATAGTTGCATGGGGAATGAAGAAACCATGCCCTGGAAGGAGTTTTGTCCAGTCCTTGGCCTGGTTCCAACTGCTACTGGATAATCCAAGTCCCATTTCTGGATCAAGATGCCTTGAAGAGTACAGATTCACTGGGCAGTTGGGCCTAATCACAGCCAGAAAAGGCAAAAAATAAAGCAATGCCCGAGGCATCACTGGAAATCTACACCAGGCAGAGATTTTTAATATATTTTTATTGCAAAAATACTGCACAGAGGGTTTAAAATTACATGAGAAGTGTAATGAGTACATTTCTTATCGGGCATTGTTACCTCTTCCTTTGTTTTTCCCCTACTACCCCTTCCTTCCCCACCTCTCCAACTCCTCCTTCCTTGACCCCTGTCCAACATTGTAAATTCATTTTCAACACAGTGTCCTGTACATCTCATCATCACAATGGGTCAATCTGCATCCCCATTTAAGCATTCTGCTACATCCCTTCCACTCCCCAACTTACAAAAATGTATATACATGATGCAGAACGCTGGAATCAAATACAGTGAAAACAGGGATTATACCATGGGGGGGGATGAACCTACAAAAGAATCACATAGTGCATTGTAAGTATATTAAAAACAAAAGCCAGAAAGGAAAAACCACTTGTGTCTCTGACTTGGATTACATTTCGTTTAACATCATCTTATATGGTCATATGTGCATAGCCTTTGATCTTCTCTGCTTATCCTAAATATAAACTAGTCCTTGCAAACAAGGGAAATCATGGTACCTATGTATCTTTGGGTGTGGCTTACTTCACTTAATATATTTTTTACCAAGTCTTTACATTTCCTAACAAATGGGGAAATGTCATTCTTTCTAATGGAGGCATACAATTCCATTTTTTGTTTGTGTCTATACATATATATATATATATATATATATATACATTTATATATATATATATGTGCATATATATATATGCATATCACATTTTCTTGATTCATTCATTTACTGAGGAGCATCAGGGTTGATTCCATATCATAGCTATGGTGAATAATACTGCAATAAACATGGTTGTGCTGGCAGCTTTGGTATGATCTTGTTTGTGATCATTTGGGTAAATGTCCAAGAGTGGGAATGCTGGGCCATAGGGGAACTATAAATTGAGTCTTATGAAGCAATTCCATACGGCTCTCCAAAGTGGTTAAACAAGTTTACACTCCCACAAACAATACAGTAGGGTTCCTTTTTAGCCAAATCCCCTCCAACATCTGTTGTTATTACATTCCTTTTTTTTAATTGTGAAAATACACAACAGAGGGGTTACAATTACATGGGCAAGTTAATGAGTACATTTCTTATCAAGCATTGTAGCCTCCTGCTTTGTTTCCCTTTCACATCCTTTCCCATCCTCCCCCCGCGTCCCCAAGCAGTCCTCCTTCTCCCCCAACCGCACCAAAGTTGTAAAGTTCGTTTTCAACATAACGACTTGTATATCTCATTGTTGCGATGGGTCCACCTGTATACCTATTTAAACGATTTGATTTTTCCCTTCCCCTCCACAAATTATACCGACATCAAATACAATGAAAGAAAGGGTTATACCTTGGGGGAGAGACATACAAAGCAATAAAGAAATAATCTTATAAATGTGTTAGAAACAATCACATGAAAGAGAAAAAACATTTGAATACATATATTAGGCTTCATTGCACGAACATCAACTTATCTGTCCGTTTCTGCTTGATCCAGACATATACCAGTTATTGGAAATAAGGGAAACCATGGGACATATGTTTCTATGGGCCTGGCTTACTTCACTTAATATAATTTTTTCCAAGTCTTTCCATTTTCTAACAAATGGGGCAATGCTATTCTTTCTGATGGAGGCATAGAATTCCATTGTGTATATATACTACATTTTCTTGATCCACTCATCTACTGAGGGGCATCTGGGTTGATTCTATATCTTAGCTATAGTAAATAATGCTGCAATAAACATAGTCGTGCTGGTAGCTTCAGTGTGGTCTTGTTTGTGAACATTTGGGTAAATGTCCAAAAGTGGGATTGCTGGTCATAGGGGAGCACAATGTGGAGTCTTTTGGTTGAAAAAGTTTACATTCCCACCAACAATGCAGTAAGGTTCCCTTCTTTCCATATCCCTTCCAGCATCTGTTGTTATTAGAGTTCTTGATTTTAGAAATTCTAACTGGGGTGAGGTGGTATCACAATGTTGTTTTGATTTGTATTTCTTTTATGGCTATGGAGGTTGAGCATTTCTTCATGTGTCTATTGGCCATCCTTCTTTCCACTTCAGAGAAGTTTCTCCTTCAGTCTTTAGCCCACTTAATTTATCAGGCAGTTGTTTCTTTGAGGATTTGTTGATGGGGGATTTATTTTTTTGAGTTCCACGTATATTTTAGATATGAGACCTTTGCCTGTTGTATGGCTAGTGAAAATTTTCTCACAATCTGTGGGCTTTCTACTGATATTGCTAGCTATGTCCTTTGCCCTGCAGAAGCTCTGCATTTTCATGCAGACACATTTGTCCAACCTTTCTTTGATTTGTTGTGTTTCAGGGTCTCTATTAAGAAAATTTCGGCCTGTGCCAAGGAGACTTAGGGTTTTTCCTACTCCATCCTCTAATGTTTTCAGACTGTCTGCTTTGACTCCAAGGTTTTTTATCCATTTGGAGTTGATTCTGGTAAGGGTGATATATAAGGATCTAGCTTTACTTTTCTACAAATAGTTAACCAATTTTGCCAGCACCATTTACTGAAGAGGCTGTCTTTCTTCCATTCTACTGTTTTAGCTCCCTTATCAAAGATTTGATGGCTATAGTTTTGTATGTTCATTTCTGGGTTGTCAATTCTATTCTATTGGATTGTGACAGTACCAAGCTCTTTTGATTACTATGGATTTATAGTAGAGTTTGAAATTTGGTATTGATATTCCTCCAGCACTGTTCTTTCTGTTGATGATTTTTGCTATTCGGGGTCTTTTATTGTTTCATATGAATTTTTGGATTGCCTCTTCTATTTCCTTGAAGAATGAGGTTGGAATATGGATAGGTATCGCATTGAATTTTCAGATAGCCTTTGGACGTATTGACATTTTCACGATGTTGATCTTTCCAATCCACGAGCATGGGAGTTATTGCCACTTTCTGTTTTGATTTCTTTTTTCAAGTTTGTAAAGTTTTTATCTTAGAGGTCCTTCGCTTCTTTGGTTACGTTAATTCCTATGTATTTCATTTTTTCTGTGGCTATTACGAATGGAGTTGCTTTCTTACTTTGAGCCACTTTTCTCATTGTTGGCATACAGAGAAGCCATTGATTTTTGAGGGTTAATTTTATACCCTGCTACTTGTACAAAGTTTTTAATCAGCTTGAGTAATTTGGGAGTGGAGTCTATAGGATTCGATCTTCTGCATGGTCTAACCTTCTATCAAGATTTTCTATTTTGTTTTTTATTTTTTTCCCTTCTAGTTGGTCAGCTTTGATGGCTTCAAATTCTTTATTGGAGCTTTGTTTTAGATCTTCTATGAACTTCTTTACTTCCTTAATTTGGTGTTGAGTGTTTATTCTCCAATCACGTAGTTGGATGGTTATTGTTTTCCTGGACTCCCATTCCTTCTGTTGGGTTCCATTCAACATTCCTTTTTTTGTACCCCTGACTTCTTTCAGTTCTCTGTTTATGGATTCCATGAATGCCTTTAGTGATCTTTGTGTTCTCATCTTGCTCTCTCAATTCCTGTATTACTGTTTGATTAGCTTCCTCACAATCAGGCAATTCCTGTATTTCTCTTTGAGTGTTCTCAGCCTGCTCATGCCATTCCTGACTTTCTAATTGACTGATCTCAGCCTTCTCCATTATTTCTTTTTGTGTGTTCTCAAGCTGCTGATGCAATTCCTGTATCAATTTTTGAGTAGCTTCCTCGCACTCATGATATTCCTGTTTTGACATTTGGTTTGCCTCCTCTCTCTCCCTATCATGCTCATACAGAGTCCATTGCAAGTTTTCAATCTTTACATTTACCATGTTTACCAGTAGTGTTTGTAGAGTTTTTTGGAAACTCTCCTCTGTATTATTTATTATTTGTTCTGTCCCCTTATTATCATGAGTGGGAGTTGAGATACCCGGACTTGCCATTTTTCTTGTGTTTTTCTGTCTTGCTCTGCCCATTTGGGATGAAAGTAACACAAGTTTTGTGCTAGAACACTATCTTGAGGCAAGCATCAACCAACGTCTGTAGTTGCACAGTGAAAAGTCTGCAGATACTATCTAGTTCAACATATATATCTATTCAACATCAAACTATTCTGTGTCAATTGACTATGAACGGCCAAGAAGAATTTGGCAAACCAGAAATAATTAGGTTTAGGGAGAGATGTGCGTAAAAATAGGAATAGAGGGATGTGGAAAGGCAGAGGGAGAGTTCACTTAACTAAGTCCTAATCTCAAAGTAGGAAATAGGTTTGATAGAATGATAGTAGAGAGAGAGAAAAAAAAAGAAAGAAAAAGAAAAAAAGAGACAAGCAAAAATAGAAAAGCAAAAATTAAAGAGTATAACATTTAAAAGTTATGCAATTAAAAAATGAAATATTCAGAGAACAATGTGGATAAAATGAGAGAAGGGAGGGATATAAAGGAGATGTGAAAAACATAAAAATAAAAATGCTTAAAATACTATATAGGTAAAAGAAGTAGTACTGCTCTTAAGGAATTTAATTCTAAGAGGTTTTGAATTGAGTAATAAATTTATGGATTAAGTATGTACACAATGGGGGATAAGGTCTAATAATCGACTATGGGTATACCTGAAGATGAGCAGAACAGCAATTAAGTCAAGCAAAGAATAACACAGAGAAGAAAGGTGAAAAGAATGAGAAACAAAGAAAGAAAGGAACAAAAGGTTAATAGAGCTAAACAAAAAAAAAATTAAAAAAAAAAAGCACACACATATATACCCCTAAAATAGAAAATATAAGAGGAAGAAAAAAAATTAATAGAAATCAATTTTTTTAAAAAAATTAAAAATAAAAAAAAGTTTTAGAAAAAAAATTATTTATAAAAGGTACAAAAAAAAGTTCTTTGATTTTTTTTTTGGGGGGGGTACAGAAAGACCCTGTATCTCCCTTGTTTCCCTAACCAATCTCTTGATGGAGTCTCTGGTCTGCTTGTGGTGTTTGATTTTCCTGTTTGGTTTCTTAAATCAGTTTGTTTTAGCAGGCAGAAAAATGCTCTACTTTACCCAGGATTTTGTTATCCTCCTCCCAGCTTAGTTCAATGGGAGGGAGATCTGTTTTGAGTATCAAAAAGAGGGAGATGGCTGTTTCCTCTAGTTTGGAGATGCTGTTCTGAGGCTAGGTTCTGGGTAGAGTTGAAGCCTTTCAATAAACAGTAACTTTTCCCTGAGGGGCTAGCTTCTGAGACACTCACAGAGCCCAGCCTAGATCCATTTTCAGGGTTTATGTTTACTGAATTTCAATTGATTGTTAAGGCTGCTGTAGGGAGGGGCAGCCTCTGGCACTTTATCCAGTGAAGAAAGCCACTCCTGGGTCTGGTGGCTCAGGCTGGTAGATTTTTCCCTGGGTGGAGCTGAGCCTGGCAGGTCAGGTTAAGTTCCTGTGACCTGCTAAATGCCTCTAGTTTTCTTCCAAGGCCTGATTTGGAGTTAACAGCTCAGCCAGGCCTTTGTCAGTATCAAAGATGGAGATCTCTGGTAGTGGAGGGGGAAGGGTGGTCTTCGTCCTCTGCTCCCTGAGAAGGAGTGAGGATGTCAGGCTTCTACTCATGCCAAGTCTTGGTTCCTGGGTAGTCTCTGGTCTGCAAACCGCAGGATGAAGACGTCTGCTCCTTGTCAGTTCTTGCTGGTGTTGAGTAGAATCTGCTCATCCGCCACCTCTGGCACCTTTGTCTCGGACTCTCTGTGTTGGAAGTATGGTGGCTATGGCCGCCGCTACTGTTGCAGCTGCCGGCAAGTGCTCAGATCTGTCTCCTTGCCTGGATTTTCCTTCTCTGGCCTAACTCTGTACTATGATGGCACACTTCGTGTGATTCTCTGGCTTAGGACTGTTCACTGGAACACTAAAACTGCTTTCTATTGGAGAGCTTGTTAAGCATCCAGTCTCCTACATTTCTTGATTACAACCATCCTAACTGGATTGAGGTGCAATCTCTCTGTTGTCTTGATTTGCATGTCTTGTATGCTAGAAAAGTTGACCATTTCTTCATGTGTCTAATGGCCATTTTTATTTCCTCTTCAGAGAAGTCTCTCTTTAAGTCTTTAGCCCACTTAGTTATTGAGCAGTTGTTTCTTTGAGGATTTGTTGTTGGGGAATTGAATTTTTTGAGTCCTAAATATATTTTAGATATAAGTCCTTGTCTGTTTTATGACTCATGAAGATCTTCTGCCGAACGTGGGCTTTCTATTGATCTTGCTAGCTATGACCTTTGCCTTGCAGTAGCTCTGATGTTTCATGCAATCCCAGTTGTCCAACCTTTCTTTTATTTCTTTTGTTTCTGGATCTCTATTAAGAAAATTTCGCCCTGTGCTAAAAATCCCTGAATTTCTCACATTCCTTCATGTAATGTTTTCATGGTGTCTTCTTTTATTTTGAGGTCTTTGATCCATTTGGAGTTGATTCTTGTGCAGGGTGATATATACAGATCGAGCTTTTGTTTTCTACAGGTGTTTAACCTATTTTTCCCACAGCAATTACTCAAAAGACTGTCTTTCATCTATTCTCTATTTTAGCTCACTTGTGAAAGATTAGGTGGCTATAGGTCAGTGGGTTCACGTCTGAATCTTCTGTCCAATTCCATTGGTCATCAAATCTGTTCTTGTGCCAGTACCAAGCTTTTCTTTTACTATGGCTTTTTAGTAGAGTTTGAAATTTGGAACTGATATTGTTCCAGTACTGTTCTTTCTGCTAAGGATTGACAAACCTACAGCCAGCATTATACTTAATGGTGAAATGTTAAAGCCATTTCTCATAAATTCAGGAATGAAATAAAAATGTCTGCTCTCTCTATTCCTCTTCACCGTAGTATTAGAATTCAAGCTGGGGCAATAAGACAAGGTGCAAACTTAAGGGGATCCAAATAGGGAAAGATGAAGTAAAAATCTCCCTCTTTTCAGATGACATTGTCTGGTATTTAAAGAACCCCATGGACTGCACTCCCAAGTTACTTGTGCTGATCAGAAACTTTGGCAAACTAACAGAGTATAAAATTATCCCTCAGAAATCAATGGCTTTCCTGTATTCTAATCAAGATAAGAGTGCAGCTGAAAATAGGAAAGCAACACCATTTTAATGGCCGCACAAAAAGTAAAATACCTAGGAGTTAACTTACACGTTGAAGGTCCTCTATGATGGAAACTTTAAAAACCTGAAAAAGAAAATTAAAGCAGAAACAAGGAAGTGGGAAACCTCCCAAGCTCATGGATTGGGAGGATTAACATCATGAAAATGGCAATAGTGCCAAAGGGTATATCCAAATTCAATTTGATATCTATCAATATCCTAATGTCACTCTTCAATGAAATAGAAGAAGCTGTCCAAAAGTTCATATGGAACAATAAAAGACCCCGAAGAGCCCAGAGGGTTTTTTTTGTGATTCTCATTTTATATTACCATTTTGATTCTACAAAGTAATCTATGGATTTTAACTTTCTTCACTCCCTTTGGATAAAGCTCACAAACACCCTGCCTCTAGCTTCCAAGACACTTAATTCTTAGGTCTGGACAATTGTTCCTAGATAGTGAATTACTTAATTGTATTTTGAACGCATAAAACATGCATATAAAAATAGCACACTTTGATCTCATGAGAAAATAGCCTTTTCCCCTCTCAAATTTATTTCTGGAAAGGCATTTTTAGAGAGAATCTGTTTTCATTTTAGATGAAAGGGTTGTAGGAAATAATGTTCATAATATGGCTCCTCCTCCTGCACATCAACACCTAAAACACAAATTTCACAATGCATTGATAAGAAACACTACAAAACCAAAAACTGGGAATGCTCAGCTGCAGAACATTTTACAAAACCCAGAATATAACTCTGCTGTCTGAGGGAGGGGCTCTCTGTGTAAATTAACAAACAAACACAAAAGAGAAGCCAGGAGTACCGGATGTGAGTGTCCCTGGATGCTAATTAATGGAAAAGGAGCTTGGAAGTGCTTTCTAAGCCTGCTGGAGAGTGCGTGGAGGAAAGTTTCCTTGCCAGCCTTAGCACAAAGTTGGCATCGCGAACCCTGGGCCTGCTGGAGAGTGTGTGGAGGAAAGTTTCCTTGTCAGCCTTAGCACAATGTTGGCATCACGAGTCCTGGGCCTGTCTTACTTGTGTTCTCCCCATAGCAAGCAGGATCACCCCTGTTCCACGAAGGATAAATACTGTACAAGCTGATCCACAGAGTGGCTTCTGTTCAGTCTGTACTCCTTCCTAGGTGGCAGCCCCTGTCCCCCAGTGTGTATGTTCCCAGGGGCAGATCCTCAGAGCCCAGGTCCATGGTACAGGCAGATGCTACATGTGAATCAGTGGCACAATGTCATTCACTCAGCAGCCTCATTGTTGCTTCCCTAGCACAACAGCAGGCACACCTTGATCTTCTCCCACAGTCCCAGGTGAGGTGCCCGCAAGGAATTGATTTGGGCAGGCTGCCACTAGGATCCTAATTCACCAGAGGGACCAGCATGCCAGATGAAGTGAAGTGAAACACATTACTGTATGATATATAATGGTATGTCCTTGAGTCTCTAGTCCAAAATCATTGAACTTGATACTAACAAGAATGGATTTTATTGGTTGTATTTATAAAGCCATAATGGCAAACTGAAATAAAAGTACAACAAAACTCTTATCCATAAACACATGATTAAATCTCAGAAATTGAAAAAAATGTATGTAAGTAGTGCAAATGAAGTTATACTAGAATGGTAAAGTACACACAAAATATATTACATTAGTTATATTCAAAAGTAAAATAAGTAATTACAGACAGAATTCCTACTGGATAAAAAATATTACAATGGTTTAACAGGGTGAAGTGATATAGGTTATATATTTAGTTTTTATAAAACTTATTTATATCTCCCAGTTCTGTTTATCTCAGTGAAGGAAAATGTTAGAAAGTAGAAATTATATGTGGCACCTCTTGCTTGCAGTACCATGAAGGGGAGTGACACTTCCTAATGGGTGTCCTGGGATGAAACCCACACCTAGCCCACGTAGACACATCAGAGGTCTGTGTGGTGACCCTTAGGGGGTCCATGACACCACATTGCTGCTGCAGTAGGTGCAGCATTTGTTGTGGTGGGTTACAGCCAACAAGGCTCCATCAGTGACCAAACCAAGCAACCCAGACTCAGGTGCCAAAACCAGGGGAGAAGTCAGGGCAGACCCCAAATCCTGCAAAGGCCAAACCCATTCCCTTGCTTTGGAGAACAACCTGGGTAGGGGGTGAGCCCATTGCCTCCAAATGGAGCATACCCGGTATGGCACCCAGAGCTGGGCCCATGTGGCCCAGAAGGACGATGGAGGAGGCTTCAAAGCAAAGTCAATGGGGCTTTGAGACCCCCAGCGCTGCAGCTGGTGCACTGCAAATCCAGGCTCCTCTGGCACTGATGGCATATGCATGGTTGGACCTGTAGACGAGTCCACAGAGACCAGAAAATGGAGGTCCGCAGAAATGTTGAAGGAGCTTCACTTTGCTGAGTGCTGCAGCTGTCACAAACCTGCTGGCAGAGGGGCCAGCACATGGCTCCAGTCACGAGACCTCCTTAAAGACTGATGAGGTGAACCAAGCCTGGGCTGCCTGGCCCCAAGGGGGCAGAATGCATCCCCAGCCTTTCTTCTCCCATGGACTCTGCAGTGTAAAAACATGTTTTCCGCCCACCCCACACCCATGGGTCAGCCAGTGACCCCAGAACAGAGTCTTCCTGGGATGGCACACTCACTCAAGACCACTGCAGACCAGTACCAGACAGCTGGAGGAGGAGAGGGCAGCAGTGGCATCAACTGCAGCCCCATGGCTGCCAGCTCCTGCGTGAAATGGAGCAACTGAGACTGGTCAGTTATGTGGACAGGGTGGGCCCGGCTCATATGGCAATGCTTGGGAGCAAGCACACACATCCACTTACTGCACATTCACCACAAGGGAGGGGGCCCCACTTCTTGACGGTTGAACTGAGGAGGCACCCAGGCCCACAGGAACTACAGAAATGGATGTTCAAGTGGTGACTTGGAAAGGGCTTCAGGGCACATCCTTGGAGCACTGAACAAGTGGCAAAAAAAAAAACCCCGAAAAACGTCCACTAAAACTTTTCATGAATAATAACCTATTATACTTTAAAAAGAGTTTTACTTTCCTCTTGTCCTGTATTTTTGCATGGGGCCCTCTGAATTAACCAGAAATCTCCAGGATTTCTTCATGCACAGGAATACAAATAAATACAGCTTCTATTATTTTTTAATTAAGGGAGGTTGCATTTAGTTCTTTCCCATGCTTGATTCATGAAAAAGAAATCCTGAAGTATATCTGTAAAACATCAAACTCAGGACTTCTTCTGAAATCCTCACTGAAGAAAGAGAATAAAATGACCAAACAACAGGTATGACCCATATTGTCACTTTGCTAGCGGTCTCTCTGATTAGAAAATAATCCGGCCATTCACATCCAGATCACTTATGCAAAATATTTTCCAACAATTCTTTGGTTATATTGCATTTATCTTCCTTCTCCTGCCTCCTCTCCTGCTCATCTTCCCCAGGGTCCTGTTACCTTCTTCCTTCTTTCCTCCCCTCTACTTTCTACCTGTTCCCTCCTCTTCTCCCTCCTGCTATGCCCTTCCTCCTCTCTTGCCCCTCACTCCTCCTTTCCTTTCTTCTTTCTCCTACACTTTCACTTTCTTCTACTTCTTTATGGTTCTGGGGGTTGGACTCACACTAAACAGATGCTCTGCTGCTTGCTACAGGCCTCCAGTCTAGACTTCATTTCTATTTCTTTGGTGCAAACCCAGCAAAGACTTTTGTTTCCGGATTTAGTTCATTGCTACACCATAAATATGTGCTACTTCATACATTGTGGCTAATAGGTTTTGATTATGCTTTGGGCTTCAGTTAAACACATCAGAAACAGTGTGTTTGAAGGTAATCTAATGAGATATTGTTACTCCCACATTAATGAACTGGTTACTTTGTATCTTGCACAAGTATTTCCATATTGCTCCCAGTTTATTGAACTGTCTGTTTGTGGTACCACCCACAGTAACACTAACCCAAGGATTGCTGGGGATCAGAATATTAAATCAAGACAGGAAAGTCCATGAGATACATATGTTAAATTAACTACTAAAAAGCCAGAAGAAAACCTGGGCCTATGTAGTTTAGTGCCATAGTTGCACAGTATAAGCTGACAACAGGACCCAGGCCTGAGTTGAAGACCTGTGGTGGATGCACACACACACACACACACACACACACACACACACACACACACACACACACACAATTTCCCTGGTACAGTAAGTACAATATCTGTTTTCCCAATAACATGTCTGAATTCCTATCCTATGTGTTTGGATATTTTTGAAAGCTGTATTATCAAGATACCTAATTTTAATAAATGGCAACCTGTTCACTATTATTTAATCCTGGTTGGAAAATAGTTTGACACAATTTCATGTAGAAAATTGAGGTTTGTCCCCAAATCGTGACTGTCTTGGTTTGTAAGAATGAAATAATTGTGCATTTAATTCATTAGTTCATAAATTAGAAAAGTAACCCTCACCCTAGAACCAACTGCTTTTGGATTCTAAAAATCACAAAAATACATTAGATTTATTCATCCTATATTTGATCCAACTCATCTTTCTTAAAAATAGTTTGTAGTTTTACTCAATATCTTGCAATTTTCTTAACCCGAACCCTAACTGGAACATTCAGGCTAACCCTGACACTAATCATACCTAATCCTAATATTAATAGCAGTGTCCTATTTCATAGTCTTCCTAATTCTAACTTGACTTGTTATTAGAAGATTTACTTTCAGTGTGACCTTAAATTTTCCATTTCCCCAATGCTAACACTAAGCCCAGCTGGAAGTGAAACCTAACTTTCAACCTAATGATAGTCCAAAATTAATGTTTAAGAAAAATACTCTAGTTTTTATTCATTCTAATGAAAACTCCAGTTTGCACTATGGAAATGTGTTTCAATTTTCCCTAATTCCCACAAATTTCTTGACTCTACCTCTGAAGTTATCTTGTTCCCTAACATGAGCCATTATATTACTTGACTTCAAATTCTCTTATCCAGAAAAATACTGTAGGTTCCATTGATCCTACCTTTTCCTGAAACACTGTATCCTAAAACAATTTCAGATTAACTTATCATCTTATTTAATGCTAACTCTCAACCTAAACCTGGCTGGAAAACTCTCATTAAATCATTATAAGAACGATCACTGACAAATAAATATAATTATAATGCTCTAGTTACTATTCAATCTCACATTTTTTATTCTACTTGTTAGTGAAAACTCAATTTTATACTAAAACTTTCCTATTCATAACACGAATCATAATTAGAACAAAGTACTGACCCTGATCTTAATCCAAATTATATGTCAACACTAATACTAACACACGTACACTAGTTTTGATTCATCCTAACTTGATTCAAATAAGCCTTCCAAACAAGGTTTCCATTTTTTCTAATATCTTAGTCATTTTCTAACCCTAAACTTAATCTTAGCAGGAACATTGAGAATAAATATAAGCCTAGCTGCAAGTAAATTCTAATATTAATAGCAATATTCTAATGCACATTCATTCTAAATCTTACCAGGCTTATTCTAAAATTTACCTTAAATTTGAGCTTCATTTTTTTTCTCCTTCACTCTAACCCTACCCATGGCTGGAATCCTAACCATAACCTTAACACTAAGGGTATCCCAATTCTAAAATTTATGAAAAATGCTCATTTTGTGTCATCCTAACCAAAATTCCACTTGTAATTCTTGAAATAAATTGCAGGTTTTCCTAAACCCTACAGATTTTCTAACTCTTATGTCTGAATCTATCTTATTCCATAAGAGGAATCCTATCCCCATTGATCTCAAATCCTCATATTATGAAATATATTGTACTTACATTATCCAAGCCTTTCCTGAATTCCTAGAACCTAAAATAATTTCAGATTTACTTAACATTTTTCCCATTACTTTTTTTTGTTGGTTATGGGGCTTGATGTCTGGGCCTGGGCACTATCCCTGAGTTCTAGGCATGGACCCGACCCCTGAGATCTTTAGTTTAAGGTGTGCACTTTACCACTTGAGCCACAACACCACTTTTTGATTTTCTGGTGCTTAATTGGAGATAAAATTCTCAGAGACTTTCCTTCCCAGGCTGGCTCTGAACTGTAATCCTCATAAATCAGTTTCCCGAGTAGCTAAGATAATAGGCGTGAGCCTCCAGTTTAATCCATTTCTTTACTCAATCCTCAACCCCTGTAACCAGAAACCTAATCCTAATCACAATCTGACAACACCAAATGGTTAATGTAAGGAAAATTGTCCAGACTCTATTCAATCACATGTTTTGCTTCTACTTCTTATTGGAAAACTAAATTTTACCCTAAAGCTTATCCTTCCCTATCCCTAAGAAGAACTAAAACAGCAACTCACACTTTAAACCAAATTATACCTGAATGTTTAAAATAACGCCAACACTGGTTTTCATTCATTCTAACTTTGAGGCCATTCATTCTTCTTAAAATATGTTGCAGTTTTACACAATATCTTACATCTTTTTTCTCATCATAACCCCAGCTCTAAATGGAACACCTTGCCTAATCCTAAGCCTACGTATAACCGAATCATAATGTTAATAGCTAGCCTCTATTTCACATTTATCCTATCTCTTGCTCAGCTTGTAAGTCTAAATTTTACTTGCGTTTTGAAACTAAATTTTTAAAAGTGCTTTTCTATTTCCTCTCAAGTTTTATTTTTCATTATTTTTTAAAATTTTATTTTATTGTAATGAGGCTTAAAGAGGGATTAAGATAATGAGTACATTTCTTGTTGAGCAGTGTTACCCCCTTCAATGTTGTTGTCCCACTGTCCATTCCCTCTCCCAACTCCCTCACTCTTCCTTCCCCATGATGAAAAGTTCTTTTTCAATATAGTGTGTTGTGAGTATCGTTGTTGCAATGGGTCATCCTGTGTTGAACCTAATTTTCTGTTTCTCTAACCCTAAGTCTAAAATCTGTCTGCGATCCTAACCCTAACCATAATAATAATAATAGCTCAATTCAGAAGTTAGCAAAAAATACTCGTTCTTTTTCATCTTGTTAATCCACGGTACATATTGAATTAATTTGCAGTTCACCTTAAATTTTCCAAATTAGATTACATGTGCATATATAAAGATGTAATTTGATGTGAAAAACAGACGATCTTTGGAGGAAGGAGTAATAAAAAGGAAATAGTAGGAGTATAATCAAATGTTTTAAATATATTTTGGAAAGAGCATAATGAAACTGCCACTTTTGAAACTTAATAACCATTAACAAAATAACTAAAAATTAATAAATAAATAACACACTGCCTTCCAATATTCTTTAAGAGAGCCATGATATGTCTTGTGAAAGAAATACTTGTATTAGATAAACTTTGTTCATGCATAATTTATATTGTTATTGGCCAATTAATTAACTTAATTAATAAAAGCTTATCAAATAATATTCCATGACAAAAAACATAAAACAGTTACTTCCTAATTGTTTGAGAAAAAGTTATAGTCATGAGTTTTAGGAAACTAAATTTTTATTTCCTTACAAAGCAATGATTTAGGTTTACTAATCTAGTATTGGTAGTATGTTTAGAGAACATAATTGGCATGAAAAACAACTGTATATCGTGTCTTGGATGAGGGATATTTAAACATTGTCTTGTATTCAAATGAATACTTTGGTTTACTTTTTAAAATAAATACAATTTTATCTTCTTTCCGAACAAGTACTTACCCTGCAATTAGGTATTTAAAAGCTAAATTTTCTATGTTTGATATATGTAGCTCTACATATTCAGAATGACATGATTTTCCTATTTGTAAATATCTATCCTCTGGGATTTTTGCTTCATCAATATAAATTTTCTCATGAGGTTGCTGTGAAGGCTCCAGTAACAAGTGTGGTCAAAAACATTTCCTGAATTCTAAATTTTAAACCTAATCATTTTTAGCCTTTGGTTATATCAATTATTGTCTCTTCAGAGCAATTCAACGAAAATAAATGTTACTTTTTAAACATTTCACTCACATTGTAAATAATATTATCATAGTTCAGACAGAGACTAATCATTTCAAACTCACCATATTTGAATATCTTAGTGTGAAGAATGTAGAGAGTATAAGAGCCTTACACGCAATAATACTTTTGGTAAATTAAATTAAATTCTATATCTGGATTTCTAAATTGGAGGTGAATCACATGGAAATAGGAAAATAATAAGAAAAATGATTACTTTGGGATAATTTTTTTCTTAATTTTTTTCTTTTTTTTTATTGTGAAAATACCGTACTGAGGAGTTAAATTACTTGTGCAAGGTAATGAGTAAATTTCTCATCAAGTATTGTTGCCTCCTCTTTATTTCCCTTTCCCATCCAGGAAGGGTGGAGATGGAAAAATCTCCACCTCCTCACCCCTAGCCAAAGTTGTAAAGTTAATCCTTCGACATAATGTCTTGTACATTTCATTGTTGCAATGAGTCCACCTGTATCCCTAAAATTATGCAGTAAAGTATCTCTAGTAAATATATTTTTCAATAAAATGTTTCAACCCTTATTAAAGTGCATTATACTTTAATATAAATTTTATCTCAAAATAGAAATTCTGCAACTAATCTAATGTATGTTTTTGTGCACAAAATGCTGTTATTTCTAGTCTTGTTATGTTATTTTATTTATATTTTTTAGTTGTGACATGATCCCTAATTTCATTTATTACAAACTTCTGTAATTATACAAATCATACCTGTGCATATTAATTTATGTAATTTAATACACAAAGAAAATTAACTTTTTTCTTGTCTCCCACAGGTAAGGATGAGGTGCCTATGTATATTAAATGAAAGCATTCTAAAAGAGAGTCTGTGTGGAATGTAAATTTGCAACATGAGGATGGGATCATGAGCACTTTCTACTTGGCTGAACAGGAATTCTTGTTTCTACAGTACTTTCTTACCATTTAATCACACAGGGAAAGCCACAAAATTTGAAGTTCATATGAAGGAATTACATTCCTAAAAGATGGGGCAACCCTGCTAAGTTCTATCTTATCACTAGCTCTTTGTGCTTGCTGGCTGATCTATTTCTCTATCATATGTTTCATGTTATTAAGTATATTAGCAAGTCAGCTGTCAGTACATTGCAGGAGACTATTGAAATCAGAGCTATTGCTGTGTTATATTCAGAAGAGAGGAAAAAAATATATTGATCTCCAATTCCTCCCTTTAGGCTTCAATATACTAATTAATTGTCAAAACAATCGCGTTAGATGTTAGTTTATTTTCCCTATTTAATTAGAGATTAAGCAAGTGTTTTTCACAGTAAAAAGTGATGACAGTGGTATCAGAGCTCTGATATGAGCACCTCCTCCCTAACAAGTAATCCTCTATGGACTGTAAATATGGAAGCCACACTAAAATTCTCTCTCTCTCTCTCTCTCTCTCTCTCTCTCTCTCTCTCTCTCTCTCTCTCTCTCACACACACACACACACACACACACACACACACACACACACAGCTGCCACCCAGACACATCAGAGATCAGTTCAGTTCCATTCCGTTGTAATTATAGTTGATGGATATTTGCTCCATTGGTTTTTCTTTGCTTCATGATATTGGCTGGGCCTGTATGGTTCCCTCAGATCAAGTCCCTTGTTCTTAGTGTACTGTGTTTTTGTATGCTTCAGGCCAATTAACAGTACCCTGAATACAATATCTTCAAACTTGACATTAAGTCAAACACCATGAATTTATACTACTATTCCAAAATACTAAAATGTATTGGATATAGAGACCAGAAAAACACCCAACTTGTTATTTTAGTAAGAATTGACATCATGAAACAGAAGAATGTTGATGAAGAACTGAGGTAAGAGATTGGGAGTTTGTGGGAAAATGTAGAACACTATGTGTGTTAGAGATACAGAATCATTTTCTATAGGCTCATTTATTGAAAGCTTGGAATCTTATATTGAAAGCTCAATTCACATATAAAATTTTCCAGCTACTTTGCTTACCTATCACTTCTGATCACAAATCCTCTTATGAATTTTCATAGTTTCTTTGAATAAATCACACGATTTGCAGGTACTTCTCACTTTAAGGAAAGACAGTCTGCTTCTACAACTTTCATTCTTTGTGACAAAGACTTATTTTTTTGTTTCCCTGTTTGCTGAATAAATGTATTCATAGAAACAGGATATTGACAGCAAATCTGGGTGTAATTTTCATTTTTTTAACTTTCAAATATAATATAGATTTTTGTATTGACTAGTCATTTTCTAAAAATGAGTGATATTCATGAACAAAATATTTTGTTGCCTTTAAGTCAATTGAGAATGGCTGTGGTAGTTGTGTCTAATTGAATTAACTAATATATTATTCATGTATAAACATGTGCATTGCACTTTTTTATTTTTATTTATATAAAATAGTTCCCAAGGGTTTACTTTAAAGTGATAATGGGGATAATTGCCTTCTTGTTCCAAACATTATATTAACTTCATTAAAATTACTAGAAACACATGATGTTTACAGGAGCAATATAAAAGATGGGAAAATATTTCTAAAGAGAATGATTTATTGATTAAAACATAGAATAGCGTAAAATAATCAGGTCTCATGCTTGAGAATGCATAAATTTCATAGCAATGTAGCTTAAAAGTTGACTCAGATATAAATACATATTAATAATACTGAGCTTTACATCACAATACAAGCAATATAGGTATTTTAAGGAAGTGGTCATTCAAGGCCCTAAATAGCTAATGGATGAAGAATGGAATTGAAAATAGCAGAGGAAAACAATTCAACATGCAGATATTGTGATTTTATAATACTAGTATGAAAGAAATGGAACTTTTTTCTTTCTCAAAAAGACGTTTTGCCAGTAATTTCAACGTAAGGCATCAGTTATAATGAGTCTAAAGTCATTTCCTCCAAGATATCCAAGAGTACTATACTCATCCTCTAAAGTGTAAATAATTATTTTAATTAGCTTTGCTAAATATTAATTTACATGTAGCAAATAGGTTAAAATATCTTCTCTATTTCTCTCAATATAATAACATACATTTCTGTCCCTTTGTGTTTCTTCATACAATCCTGAAATCACTACATAAGTAACACAAGCAGAAAAACAAAAATAACTTCCACAACCCTCACAAATCCTAAATTATGTGAACAAATCCACAATATAAAAAATAAATTTGAGGAAGAGGAAAAACCGTGGCAGAATAACAACAGAAAATTACCCTAGCAATCTCTAATGAAACAGAGATTTGGAGTCCTAGAAGGTACACCACATGTAGAGGGTCACACCAAGTCAGCTATAATTATAGATATACAGCTATAAATATAGATATAATTATAGACATACAATTCATAAGACTATTATACTATCTTCACAAGAAAACAGAAATTTATGAGAAAGTTTCCCAGCCAGACAGGTGACTGCTGTGACTGTGTTGGCCAACATATTCAAAAGCATAATTGCAGTGTGGAAATAAAAAGGCTACATGGAAAAAAGCAAGAACAGAACTGTACATTAGAAAAAGTTACACATCAATACACAGAGACAGTTCACCATACCACTGGACAGTCCAAACTGTCACTGGAACCACAAGTATTAACATCACAACATCTCACCACAACTGATTTCTACTCCCACATTTAATTGTCTAGACAAAACCCTAATTCCAGAAAAACAAATCAAAACAAAAGACCAAACAAACACCTGGCAAATCAACCAAGAATATAGAGAGTCACCTAATAAGATAATAGATCCCTCAAAAGAAAACCTCCAAATGGACAGAACAAATTAGAAAAATACAAAAGAAGTTATGTCAAGGTAGTATAATTCACACAGTAAATAACCAGGCATTAGTACAGACAATCAAGGAACTAGAAGATAGTTATCAAAATACATTAAAAACACTGCTGAAAAAGTGACTAATGGAAAGATAGAAACCCTTATAAGGAAATTTGTGAATAATATGAGACCAACCAAAGATTAGCAAATTAATTAATGGAGACTGCAAACAGAAAGGTAAATAAATTCTGAGAAGGCAAAGAGTCCAAGGAAAAAATGGATGCCTGGTTAAAAGATATGAGAGAAGACACAACTAAGAAAACCCTTGCAACCACCCCATCCAAAGAAAAAATATAAAGAAAGTACATACAAGACCTAAAATAAAGCTTTAATAAAGAGATAGAAGCCCTAAAAAATGAACAATTAGAAGACAGGGAAATCAAAAACAAAATAGAAAGTCTCCCCAGCAAATAGATGACAAAGAAGATAATCTCAAGGTCAAAGACAGAATAGGTCTAATACAAAAGAGGAAATAATCATTTAGGATAAATCAAAGAAATAAGAAATGATCTTGCCAGAACTTCAAGACTCACTTAGAAGATCAAATTTCGGGGAGATAGTTATAAAGAACGAGAAGAGCAGGAAACTACATGGAAGGGAAACATATTACAGAATTCTAGCAGAGAACATGCCAAACATCCAAAAAGGCTCATTCAGAGAAGAGAAGCCTTTAGAACACTGAACAGATAATTCTAGAACTGAAAATCCACTACCATATCATAATCCATTAGAAGATCATTAAATACCAATAATGGGTGCTTAAAGCTTCCATAGAGAAAAGATTATTTATAAAGGATATACAGTCAGAATAAATACAGATTTCTTAGCTGATATGGTAAAAAGGAGAGCCTGGCATGATATATGACAACTAACATATTATATGACTATATGATATATGATGACTACTACAACATATATGACAACTATAAGCAACTACCAACCGTGAATATGGTCCCAAGCCAAACACTCCTTTACATTTAAATGATGTATAAAAATATTTAATGACAATGTTCCAGAGCCTGCCAGCAATGAAAGGGAATCCTGAATTAGGGGGCGAGGATGGGGAAAAATAAAGACATAAGACAAAGGATGGGGTGGGGAGGTCTGCAGCTCAAGACTGCAGCACCGTTTATTTTTAACTTTTTTTAATATATACTGTTAAAAGTCAAGAGGTAACATAAGGTTACAATAGTCCCAAAAAACAAGAAAAATTTTAATGAAAACAGAGTGTAGTAAAAACAAGACAAAGTCAACAAATTCTACAGACATAGCAAAACAATCCCTGGCTCCTGGTGTTTTTTAAGTAAGCCAGTTCCTTGTACATGTCTTCAAGTGAGCACCAGGGTCAAGATGACCTTTAAACTTTATTGTTGGCTCCCAACATCTCCCCCATTTTGTTTAAAGAAGCTCACCCGTCTTTCTTAGGTTGGGTGGATTGCCTTGTCTGTATTACCCCTCTTAGGGAACTTCTTTAGAGTGAAGCTGTAGGCCCTGTCTTAGGTTGGTTAGACTGGCACTCCCTCTTACCTCTCTCTGGCTGTAACTCCTCTCAGGGGGAATTTTTTTATATGGAGCTTGATCTTATGTAGCTGGGTGGCTAAACTCATATAAGAATTTTGCAGTGTATGTATAATACAAGGAAGGCAAAACAAACCATTAGCAAAAGCATTCCCAGGCCAAGCAATGATATTAGCAATCCTTTAACATTAGTCAGGGAAGGGATATAGTGTTGAACTTATTTAAACAATTTTTTTTTAGCAGTTTTTGTCACTTTAGAGTCCAGAGGTAGGGCTTATGTAGTATTATGAACAAGCTAATTAAGATAATGTGCAGTTTGTACATTTTGTGTTAGTGCCACAGCAGCTGCCGCTGTGGAGGCAGCTAACGAATTAAAGGCCAAAACATCAGCTACAAGTAGCCCAACAAATCGATGAGGGCGCATTAGTTCTTTTAATTGTCTTAACACCTGAATGCCAGAATCTTTATACCAAGTTTTAGAAATAATTACAGGAAGCATAACAATAGATGGTTGTCTAACAATAAGTATGGATTTAGTTATGCCGCTATATGAGCAATCAGTAAAAGAACAATTAATAGCAGGAAACATTAAAATAATTAGATCCAACAGAAATATTAAACAGTCCATACATAATGACATAGGGTGGTGATATACAACTCATAACTTTTTTAAAGGATGAATTGGGTCAGGTTATTTTGTTGAGTGTAGCCACCAGCATCCAAACATGATGTTGAGGATGCCCATTCGTCCACCACAGTCCAAGATTGTACTTATTAGTAAGATTAGCTCCAGACCAGTTCATTAATTGAGAGTTATTTCCAGAAATATTGGTAACAAATGGCTGTATATGTCTGCACTTTATTGGATGAGGCTCTCCTATAGATACTACTATTTGGGAAGAATTCATGCAACGCAGTATCATATAGGATGGAGTAGAATTTGCATGAACTGGGTGCCCAGTTGGTAAAGATGTCATGTGTATATTGTATATTTGATATTTGTCTGGGATCCAAATTTTTTGAGTCCTGGCTGGCATTATAATACAGCCTGGAATGGAGCCTTTAGAGCTGGTGGTAAAGCATAAAGGAGTTCCAATGCCTGAAGCTGAGATATTTCTGATCTTGGTGTGCTGGATGAAGGGATCGGGGTTGTACTGTATGCTGATCTATTGATGTGAATGAGTACCTCAACTCCCTCCCACAATCAGGGGATAAGGCATGTAAGCCCAATGTGTCAGCGTTTGTGTCATCTGAATGAAACTCCACAATCCTAAATCAATGCTCAGGCAACCAGCGGGATTTATTTTCTTCCTGCAAAAAAAACACAAACATGTCCTTCACCCCATATTAAAACCGCATATGGCCCCATGCCAATCACCTCTTAAAGGATCCTTCCACTAAATTTGGACAAAAGCTCTTTGCTCTCTTTTTTTCCCCCAAAACCGCTATGCTGTGGAAAGGCCATTATAATCCAAACTTAAAAAAATTAGTACAAATAAAGCATTAGAAGAATATTAACAGGAAAGAAGTGGTATAATTTCCCCCTTTTGATTAAAATATTTGGTGTTTTAACAGCCCGTTGGCTTGTTTAACTATTTCTTGTCCTTGAGGAATATAGAGAATACCTGTAGAGTGAAAAATCTGGTAAGATTTATGAAAAGCTTGTCCAACATATCTCGCACCATTATCAGTTTAATATGTTTAGGAAGTCCCATAGTGGCAAAGCAGTGTAGGGAATGAGAAATACAATGTTTGCTAGTCTCCCCGGCAAGAGGAGTAGCCATAACAAAATTAGAGTAGGTATATGGTAACATGGACAAAGGGAAGACAGCCAAAAGAAGGAATCAGGCAGGAGTTGAGTCTACTTCCTTCATGGTGGAGGTGGTCAGGGTACCGATGTAGATTTTTTTTAGGTGATTGTCAGGCTGTAGCAGCAGCAGCAGCAGGGTCTCTCAGTGGCTCCAAGGGACTGTCACAACACTTGCCGAGGTCTAAATTTCTACACAGACTGTTAAGCATACAAGTAATACATAGGCTTGGCAGGCTGTGGACCCACTAGATTTTAAGACTATTTAGAAAATAGCCCAGGACAATTTACCAAGGTGACAACCTTTTTAACTAGATAGTTTTTTTTTTTAATAAGGCTGATTTTTTAGGCAGATATAGAGGGCTCAGGCCTGTACTACTATTTTCCATGCCTTTATCTTCTGTCGATTTTGCCACATTTTTTTTAATAACTCTGGTCCCTTGGTTTAAAAAGGGATGATGGGTGAAGATTTATCTTTTGTAACATTTTAAAGCTGACTTAGAGGTGTTGATCCTACCTAACCAGGAAGCTATAATCTTAGTCTATTTTACAAAGAGGTTACCAGGGTTAGATGTCATGAAGAACAATATTTTAACATTTGACAAATGCACAGACTTTTTTTTTCCGGCTACAGCAATGTAGCTTGTTTAGCACTATGATTTGTAAAAGCATCTTTAGGAATGTGACCTCTAGTGACCCTAAAAATGTCTAAGTCACCTGTGCAAGCCTTTAGACATATGTTAATAGAAACACACTTTCAGGCTTACAAACTTTGTTTTTTTGAACAGATAAATTTTATGTAGCTGGTGTTAGCTCAAATGTTATTGCCAATTAGGGTTTTTGGCACATACAGGAGTTGGGTTTGAAGCCATCCTCCAGATTTTATAATTTTAGCTTTTTAGTACTATCACAGATTACTGACAAGTTCCTGTCCCTACAAGGTAGATAGTCATGGACATTAGGCATGCTTACAAACTATCTTCCCATGACCTCCTGGCTCTGACCAATTTTTGAAGGGCCATGCACAAATGACTCTAGGATCTGACATATTTGCCATCCAAGCAGTGGCTTATTGCCTCTGGATGCTCTTCCATTGTTTTTGTCCAAGGAATGTCTTCTCTACACTGGGATAAATGTCTTATTTGCATTTCCCTTAGCTGGTCCCTGGACTCAAACTTGGGGCCTGAGTGCTGACCATCAGCTCTACAGCTCAAGGCTAGCACTCTGTCACTTTGAGTCCCAAAGCAATTCTGCTTTCACTTTTAGCACTCTGCTGGCTGAATAGAGGTGACAGTCTCACAGGGACCTTTTTCTGCCCGGGCTGGCTTTGAACAAGTTTGTAGATCAATGAGTCTTATAAAAGGCCACTTTATTCCAATTAAAAGCAATAAGGTGGTCAACATAGAATTACCTTTTAAGCATGCTCTTACCTGAAACATATTAAGAGCCAAAGTTACATCAGACAAACTAGTAAGAATTTTTTGTGTTTGGTTTTGGGCTTGCTGGAAACTTAATAAAGCTATATGAGTAAACTGGAATAGCAATTAAGCAATTATTTTGGTAATTGTTATTTTTCCACTTTGAGGAAGAACAATTTGACTTTTAAACTTTATATCCAGAAATCCATTTCTAATTTTTAACCCTCCTATTAATCTCATTATATTATATTTTTGGTTTTAGTTACATTTAAAAAAATCCTTTAAAATCTTGAGGCCAAGGGTCACTTATTGTTTTTTGGCTGTTTGTTTTAAAACAGACACACATTAAAATTTTTAAACTTAAATGACAATTTTTAATGTAAGAATTACAATCACCATTCCTGTACCAAGAAGTTAGACTTAACACCTTTATGACTTTTAAAAACATATCCTAATTATAGAATATTATTGAAAGTAAGTCACATTACACAAATATGTTTTAAACCCTCTTTTTAAGTCCAAAGGGCAGTTTTAGCAATAGTAACCAGATCATCACATCACTAATTTTTATTAGCATGTTTTTAGTATTTATCTGTACTGAAAAAGGACAGAACAAACCTGGGCCACTTGACCCCTAAAGATAGGGTTTTTTTTGTTGGCTTTTAAGTTTTTTATTTTATCTCTTGGGTTTTTGAATGAAAATACACAGTTTTAGACAGACAGAACAGGTAATGTTTTTGACAGTGGTAAACAAAATTTTATATTTAAAGGTTTAATATTTATTTTCAATGTTTAGCAAAGAGAACTAAATTTTAAAGAGCCAATGTATTTTTAAGCCAGATAACTTGATTAGAGTGTAAACAGCCTTATGTATTTTAAAATACCAGATTTTTTATTTTTAAGTTAAAGTATCCTTAAAAAGTCATTGAAAACAATGTGAAAAATTTTTTAAATTTTTGGTAATGTCCAAACCTCATAATCTTTTGCATGTTAAAGTCACCCAATTGTTATAGCATGTTGACAATTTTTATCTTGAACTCTTTTACAAACACATACAAAACACACACAGGTCTTAAAGCACATAAAATTAAAACAAGTTGTATGTATTTTTAAAACTTGTACCAATTTTAAAACAGAACTAGACAAGACAATAAACAAAGGCTGAGTTGGGGGCTAATGGGCCCCCAGTTTATCCCTACCTCAGAAAACATAACAGAAAACACACCGAAGTAAACAAGACAAAGAAGTGGCCACAAAGACAAAATTAGTTCTCAGTGAATGGGACAACATCTCACCACCATACACAAGTGGGACTCAAATCCACTTACCAGGGGACTCGAACCCCCTTTACTCACCTCCGGAGGATTTTTTTTTTTTTATTTCTGTAAACGTTGACCCAGGGGCCTTTCAAGGCAGAGGAGAATTTTTAGTCATCATGGGACAAGGGAAAGAAGTCCCTAGCGGCCATCACCTCAGATTGACAGGTTTTCCCCCATACTCAGACCCCCTGGGCCAAGACCCGAGGCTAAGATCATGTTGGTGTCACTTGCAGGTGGTCAGTGGCAGTTTTTCGGCTGCGAGTTTTTCTGCCAGCCCTTTTAAGTTATTGTTAGATTCTCCAGGTTTTTTAACCCCCACTTATGGATCCATATAGGGTGGAGGAGGTGGCAATAGAGTAGAAAGGGGAGGCAGTTTAAAGCGTAAGTAAAAAAGAAGGAACTAGAGAGAAACATATTAAAAGAGGGTGTTAGCCAGTCTCCTCTGGACTCTCCTAACAGTAGGTGTATAACATAGCAGGACATATCACATATTTCTGAGTCTTAACTCTCATTATCAATGGACTTAAATTTCCAAATAGAAGACATAGATTTGATAGGAGTATCAAAAAAAAGAAAAGACATATCCATGTAGTATCTACAAAAGACACATTTTATTGACAAAAACAAACACATACTCAAACTGAAAGGCTGGTTGGAAAATTTTCAAGCAAAGGGACACCATAAACAGACTACAGTTGAATTACTAACATAAGATGAAATAGAATTCAAGTCAAAATTAGTAGGAAGAGACATTACATATTGATAAAGGCAACTTTCCATTAGGAGGATATAACAAGTCTAAATATCAATGCCCTGAATCCTGGAGAATTCCACTTCATCAACCAAATACTCCTTAAACAAAAAATCACATCTCAACACATCATTGTCATCCATGGATGACCTATCCAGGAAAAACTCAATGGAGAAACTGCAAGCTTAATAACAACACTGACCACGTAGCCCTAACAGACATCTACAGAATATACGTTCAGCGTCAGAATATACATTCTTCACAGCAGGTCATGGAAGATTCTCCAAAATAGAACACATCTTATGTCACACAGAAATTCTGTCCAAATTGAAAGAAAAATTATTTGAATTCCCATATCTTGTTAGGCTATAAGTGAATAAACTTAGAATTAAACAGATAAAGCAAAAAAATAAAATGTCAAACCAATGAAGACTGAATAACACGTTGCTGAATGACAAATGGGACACTGAAGGGATTAGAATGGAAATCTGAAAGTTTCTGGAATTTAACAAAAGTAAACAGACAAATTACTGGGACACAGTAAATGCAGTACTTAGAGGAAAATGTATAGCTCTGAGTCCCAACATCAAGCAATTGGGAAAATCTCAAATGAATATTTTAATTATGTACCTCAAGCTCCTTGAAAACAGGAACAAGCCCAAACCCAAAGCAGTAGAGAGAAACAAATAAAAAATTGAATCACAAATAACTAAATAAAGACAAAATAATACGCAGAAAGAATCAACAAATCAAAGTTGGTTTTTTAAATAAATTAACAGACTTGACAGAACTATACCAAATTTGACTAGGAAGAGAACTTATATAGATAGATAAATAAAAATCCTGCAGATTGGGAGAAGATCTTTACTTGCTCTGCAATACACAATGGCCTCATATCTCAAATATATTTGGAGTCCCAAAAGTTAAATTCCCCCAAAAAAATCCTCAAAAAACAACAACCCTCTTAATAAGTGGCCTAAAGATTTAAAGAGAGACCTCGCTGAAAAACAAGTATGCATGGCCAATAGACACATGAAGAAACATGCAACATTTCTGGCCATAAAAGAAGTTCAAATCAAAGCAACATTGAGATTCCACCTCACCCCAGTTAGAATGACCATTATGAAGAAACCTAATAATAACAGATGCCGGGCTGGTTGGGATGTGGCCCAAAAGGAACATTACTACACTATTGGTGGAAATTTAAACTTCTTCAAACACTCTGTAAAGGAATATAGAGGTTTATCAGTAGAGCTCCCCTATGACCCAGCAATGATGGATCAAGAAATTGTCATATATATTCACAACAAAACTCTATGCTTCCGTCAGAATGAATGACATTGCCCCATTTGTAAGGAAATTGAATCATTTGGAAAACATAATAAGTCAAACAAGCCAGACCCAAAGTATCATCGGCTACACTTTTCCACTCATTTGGAAAAACTAGAATATGTCTAGGATATTCACAATAGCTCAATAGCAATATTCATATCACCATATAAAATGATGCTTATCGAAATGAGGTCCAAGAAATGGATACAAGTTGATTGTATAGTGAACGGTTTTTAGTTATTTCTATTTAGTTTTTACCCTTTGGTTTATTCCCTGTAGTCACTGTTTTTGATTTATGTATCCTTTGTCTTATACATGTTAACCTGATTTGGGGAAGGGAAGGAAATCACAGAAATGGTGGGACAAAGATTAACCAAATCTCCACTGATATACAGTAGAAACTATGTTAGAAATGAACTTTACAACTTCGTAGGAATGGGATGTCAGGGTTGGGGGAAGAAGAAAAAAATGGGGAAGGGGTAACACTGTTAAAAATGTACTCATTACATATATAACTGTAACCCACCCATCTGTATATCACCTTCATAATAAAAAAAAACCCAAAAAACAATTAGAGAACTCACCCAAATAGAGAAAATTACAGGCAAAAATGAGACAACACAACAGATATAAGCAAAATTGAGAATGTTATAAGAGAGTATTTTGAAAACCTTATGCCAATCACCTGGAGAATCCTGGAGAATTTGATGCTTTCCTATACTCCATCTGAACCAAGAAGTAACACATAAGAAGTAATGAAAATGAAATGTCAATAAACCACTTCCCATTCCAGAAAAAGCTAGGACCCAATGAATGTACCATGAAATTTAGGCCTGCAAAGAACATACAATACAGAGATCTAACTCTTCAATGGAATATAAAGGGAAATGGAATTATCAAACATATTCTATGAAGCTAGATTTAGACCCTTCCCCAAATTACATAGGGACTCACCAAAGAAAGAGAACTATGAAACCAACTCTTTGATAAGCATTAATACAAAACTTCTTAATAAAATTCTCACCAACTAATTTCAGCAACTAACAAAAGAATCACATGGTATGACCAAATAGGTTTCATCCTAGGATTCAATTGTATTCAATACTCTTGTCAATAAACAATACAAACCATCAGTAGAAGCAGGGACAAGAAACACATGATCGTCTATAGGGATGTAGAAATAGCTTTTAACAAGCTCTAATACCCCTTTATGATTAAAAAATCTGAGAAGCTAGGAATGCATGGAACATTCCTCAATATAATACAGAGCATATATATGATAGAGATAATTAGCATTTTCCTAACGGTGGAAGCATGAAGACATTAAAATCAGGAATGAGACAAAGATGTCCACTCTCTCTACTACTCTTCAATATGGTAATGGACTTTCTAGCAAGAGCAATAGGCAAGAGAAAAACATAAAGGGGGTCCAAATAGGGAAGAAGGAAAATTACTCCCTTTTTACAGATGAAATGATCCTGTATTTAAAGGACCCTATAGTTTCATCCCTCAAGTTAAGTAAAGGTGATGCTAACCTTCAACAATGTAGCAGGGTAAAAAACCCACAAGAATCAGTAGTTTTTCTGTGTTACCAACAATGGGAAAATCCAGGCTGAAATCCAGAAAACAATCTTATATATATTAGCCTCAAAATCAAATCTAGTCTAATCTAAACAAAACAAAACAACAAGAAAACTAGGAATTAATTAATTTAACTAAAAATGTGAAGGACCTCTACTGTGAAAACTTTAAAAATTTAAATCACAGTCTGATAATGACCCAAGGAAAATAATACAATAAGAGCTCATCTCAAGTAAAATGAAGAGCAAGGACTGTGGGCAGGGGTCAAGGGATAGAGCACTTGCTTGTCAAGCACCAGCTTCTGAATCAAAACCCCAGTACTGCCAAGGGATAAAATAAAGTATTAAAACATAAGGAAAGTTGCAGATAATAGTATGATGGATGACATGGAGGTACACACCTGTAATCCAAACACTTGGGAGACTAGGCAATAGAATTGTGCTACATAATGACACTGTATCTTAAAGAATAACACAGAATAAAATAAATCAATCTACATTTTTAAAGACTAGGGTGTAGTTCAAGTGTAATTCAAGTAGTTTTGCATGTGCAAGGAATTGATACAATGCACAAAAATTACATGCTTTAATAACTACAATGTCAGTTTATCAATGCAGTACTAGATGCCCCTTGGCTGGAATCCTTCTTTAGGTAATGTAAGACAGTTGGTACACCTGTCTTCTGGGCTGGACTGAGGGCGTTGCTTGGCAAACAGTGTTTTGATCTCCATTCGTGGATCCCACTTACAACTCTTTCTTTAGTAGACCCCCTACAAATCTCTCCCATCCCAATAACAGCCTTCTGGCTTTCAAGTGAGGTTATCTTTGATATCTCTTAGGGCTCTCCTCCTCTTTGTCTGGAACTGCTCTGCTCCTGTACCCACATTCAGCGGCTTGTTCTGAGAAGAGTGGTAGCTATTTTGCTAGCCACCTCTATCCTCTGTCATCTTCTCCTCAAATTAGTCTTTGGTTTCAGTATGACTCTGCTCAGAGGGGAGAGCCAGCCAGGGCTGGCTTTGTACCATGATCCTCAGATCTCAGTCTCCTGAATAGCTAGGATTACAGGCGTGAGCCACCTGAAACTGCAGGTTGCAGGAACATTTCAGAGGAATGGGATAGCTCAACTGCACATATATTCATTAGCGACTGCCCAGGGGTGAGCCAGATGCTTACACCAAATCCACTGACCTTGATATTGCCTTTGTGTCCAAAAGGACGTTTTTGGACTTAAGGTCTCAGTGTGTGATTCTATTTTGGTGCAAACAGCACTTACAATTTGTGTGGCGAGCCTCCTGGCTTCATCCTCGTATAGGTGGCAGGATTTTAAGATCTACCCCAGGAGGTATCCCCCAGTGGCCATTTCCATGATGAGATACTCGTACTCTTCCTTCTCCATAACCTGGTACTACCTGATATTGTGTTTCTGCCATAACTTCTTAAAAATGTCCACCTCATTCTTTATCCGATGATGAGGACTCTCACTTCCAGAGTATTTTAAATGCCACGTCCTTGTCTGTGACGTGGTGATGGACCAGCTTCACTTGTACATAGGTACCTTTGTCGATGAGCTCTTTCATGAGGTATTGTTTGATGGTCTCATCCTTCAAGAAGAAAGTAGGATGATACTTTGTTTTCTTCCATCCTTCTGCTATGATGGCAGGTAGCAAATCTACCTAAAATAAACTAAATAAATTAATGAAAAACCCAGAAAATTTTAAAAGAAATACCAAAATGTAAATGACAATCAGTCCCCACAAACAACAAATCATTTAGATTTGAGTCAGTCCTGCGGGTCATCAAGCAAGAGCTCCCAGCTCTGTTAACTGACATAGGTTGGAGCACAATGGCTTCCTATATATCCTGCATGGCCTCACACAATGGAGCAATCGCAACCAGACATTGTGATGTCATGGAGGAAATGGATCAATCAGAGTCTGAGGTCAGAGAAAAAGTGGACCAGTCATAGCCTGGCAGCCTTGACAGCGGTTGCTAAGGAATCCAGCTGGGCTTGAGGTTACTCTGGTCATTATCATAGCATTTCTGAAATCACTAGGACAGTGGTCAAAATCCTCTGATTTTCTAGAGGACTACTCTATCTTATAAATTGCTTCTCTCGAGACACTAGCTAACAGCCTCCATTCTTGATGGCCACCTTATCCTATGTCTTGTTCCAGCAATGGCACTGCACACTCCCTCCTTCTCAAGGACAGCCGTGTCTTATAACTTCCTCCTGAGAGGACAAGTTCCAGGCTAGCTTTGAGCCACCATCCTCACAATTCACCTTCCTGATTAGTTAGGATTATAACACTGAGCAATCAGTAAGTACTTAGCTCATCTCTTACATTTGGAGGAAGTGTATTTGTTATAAAGGTGGATTTTAGATATTTCCTTTTAGCGCTTTAAATTTGTTGCTCTTGCTGTTAGTTTCTGATGAGAAATTTGTCATAATATCATTGAAGATCACTTTGGTGTGATGAGTTGTGTCTCTGCGCCTTGTGAGGTTTTCGGTCTTGGTTCAATTAGAATATATCTTAGTGTGGACCGTATAATTGTGTTAAATGACTTTTTTGGGCTGGTGGATTCCTGCACAGAAGGGTTCGTGCTTTCAATCAAAATTGGGAAGGTACTGATTATTATTCCTTCAAATACTCGATATTTCAATTTTTCCCTCTGTACATTATACATATATACATTATACATACATTACATATTCACATTATATATGGAATATACATATTTTGCCTAAATATTTATATCATACATACATTTATATACATATATTATTTTTACATGGCTTCCACTTTTGTGATTGGTTATGGTAGGATGTTTAGATTATTCCTAGCTGCTCCATCAGAGTTAGAGTAAGCAAAGCCAGCCACACACTCCTCTCTCTCTCCCTCTCTCTCTCCCTCTCTCTCTCTCTCTCTGATTTCCTGCCTCTGTCAGTTCTCTGAGCACAGGGCCATTGTTTATCTTCTAGTGTGTGATGTAATCTTTTGCAATGTCATGTTCTGCTTCAATCGCCACCAGGCCTGCACCTGGAAGACCAGCTGCTCCAAAGTCAGCCTGCATGGGTGCACCTGCCTGCCTCTGTCTTGATGTCAGAGCCCTTGAACCTACTGGGGTGGCCTTAGCAGATGCTCTTGTGCCAGGACTGATGACTGGTGACTGTGGGTGCCACAAGCACAGGCTCTTTTTTTTACGCATTGGAGGTCTGAGGTGGTGCTTGGGGGTGTTGCCCTGTTGGTGGCTATGCTTAAAGCAAGGCTGGGGGCTGCAGAAGCCTCACTGTGGACTGACTTCCGGGTACAGCAGATGCCACGGTTTTCTCTGGGCTCTTTTCAGAATACATGGGCAGGTTCAGGAGAAGAACCTGGGCTCAGGAGGCCCCTAAGCACAGGGTGGGCAATGGAGCTGGGAGGGGTAGGGTTGTCTAGGTTGGCAGGGGGCAGAAGATGAGCTTATATTAGTTGGCTGCTGGCTTATAAAAGAAAAGCTAGACTTGCTTGCTACCCAGAAATATCCCTCTAAAAGTGGTTGCACCAGAGAGTCCCATGTTGGTGGGGGAAAACAGCTAAAGACTGCAGTAGATGGACCAGGATCATTTGGTCCTGTTTTTGAGCAATTAAATGGTGTCTCTGGCAGGGGGAATCTGAAGGTTCCTTAACACTGCAGATCCAAGAAAGCCAGAGCCCAAGCAGACATCAGGGTTGGCCAGCTGTGCAGTGGACAGGCTGGTACATGAAACCTTGACGGAAGGCTTTGCAGAGTCCACAACCTGGCCCACCTACTGGCACAAGAACCTGCCGAGCATCCCCTCAACCATAGAACTTGGAGACAGCAGCTCTCCCAACTTGGACATGCAATGTCCAGCTGTCAGAAGGCTGCTGTGGTCAGTTTGGGTCTGGGAAGAGTGGCACGCCTGCTGCTGGAAGGAGCAGATGCCCTTTCCAAGGCATCTGGGGGAAGGGGAGTCCCTGGAAATGGGCTCATGGAAAGGCTAATCTGTCCATCCCAAAGAGAACACCTCCAGATTGTTTGACTGTTTGTTTGGGTGGGGGGTTCGCCCCATGGAGGCAGTGATATTAGGAGAGAGTGTTGGTGAGGCTATCCCAAAATTAAAGCAATTGCTGAGGGAGCAAAAGGGTAAGGTTTGCTGAACATCCATGGCAGGTGGAGTTGAGGCCATGGCTGCTTCTGTCTTGAATGACCCACAGGCTTTGTCAGCAGAAGACAAGTGACTGGATGCTGGCATGGAGTGCAGTGGTTTTAGCAAATTAATCAGAGAGCCCTACTTGGCTTGTATGTCATTAAATAAGGCTAACACTGGGTGCAGAGTTACGGCTTTAGAGCTGAGCATCACAGCTTGATCGTTTTAAAGGGCTGCAGACACCTTCTGGAAGCTGTTGGAACTTTAGAAGGTCTGAGTACATTATGAGATTAGATGTGGACCTCTGAGCTTCATCCTTGTTTTGTGACAGGGCTGAGCCTTCCCTCTATGCTGTCCTGGTGACCTCAGGGTGTGGGCTGGTTTCTGGCAGGTAGGAAAGTTTAGTGTCTTTTATTCCCTGAGCCTCACTCTGAAGGGCTGTTGTTGGTAGGGAGGATTGTTTCATTGGGAGGTCTTTCTTTGAGTAAGGCAATCTACATAAATCAGAGCACATCTTGGCTTTCTCTATGAATGTTTAATTTCTGTGGAAGACTGGTGCCTGAAAGGCCTAACAGTTCAAGGCTCCAGGGGCTTTCTAGGTTTCCAGATATATCCATGGCTTGTTCTTTTTCATATTACAATGACAGGTCCAACTTTCTCCTTTAGTCATGTTCTACTGAGCCCTTTGGCTCTGGCATAAATGAGGAAAAAAGGCAAAAAAGGCAGGGCTGTCATGTTACTAAGGAAAGCAGACAGGACTGCCTTGTTGCTGAGAAAAAGGAGACAAGCCAGTCTTGTTACATGGTTTCATTTTATTCCTCCAGATTGGACTTCAGGAGAATCCCATTATCATTGCTCCGTTCCTTTTCCCTGCTCTTAAAGTACTGCCTTTCCATTTAAATTCATTGTTATTTTTACTTTTTCTCAGAAGCAAAGAGGCAATTTAAAAATCTATATGTAATGTTAATTTTTATTCTTGAATTGCTAAAATACATGAAGAACATGTCAATTCAAGCAATATAAAATGGCAGATGGCATGAGTTTGATCTCTGTCCCTCTACTGTTGGTCTCTTGCTCTACCCTGCGGTGACCATTGCTACTAGTTAGTTATGTATCCCTGTATCTAAGCCAAATGTGCACAAAGGATAAGCTATTAAAAAGAGACTTGCCCACAGCTACCCATGGTCCCCCAAACTGCTATCTTAGTAGGAGACCAAATTTTCATTCACACTATGGAGATTCAAATTTCTACACTCAGGTTCACAGATCTGAGCCAATTCTGTGCTGGAACCACATGAATGAAGGTGGTAGCTCATTGTTCACTAACGAAGAAGTCTGCGATAGCTGGAAATCTGCCCTCTGCCTTTCCCACTAAGTCATATATCAAGTATGAGGATTAAGGAGTTACACAGGCCTTTTAGAGTTTAATAGACTTTGGGTTTTAACTTTTGTAATTCCAAGTTTCACTTGAGATCAAATTTTGGTCCTGCACAGCAGCAACCCAAGAGGAATTGATGTCCAGATCTTGTGTAAATGTCACAGACTGTTTTTACTGAATTATCTTTTTTCCTACTGAAAAACCACAGACTCACTGGGATGCTTTCTTCAACGTGAGGGCACCCCAAGAACCAAGACTTCAAGCCAGCAGCTGCAATAAGCAAGAGAAGTTTATTTGGCGTTTGCGCAAATGGGCTCTCTGTCCAAGGCAGACAGGAAGCCCCGAGCAGTGGTTACAGGCACTTTTAAAGACAAAAGCCACAGGATTAGCATAAGACCCCAGGTTCCCCAGGATTGGCTCAGTTTACTACACGGGGAAGTTTATAACACTCTTTGTAAAACAGTTGGCTCAGGGAAAGTCTAGGGTGAGCGGTCACCCTGGAGGAGAGTTTACATAGTTACAGGCTTGTGATTGATTAACATTTGGCCTAGTTTGCTGGGCTCACCAGATGGTCCTTATCTTGAGGCCCCTAAACCGAGAATTTTTACACAGGAATGCAGAGGAACATACTCTTTGTTCCTTATCTTGGGTCCCATTTGGCCACTTGGGGAATTTACTTGTTATTTCTTTATTTATGACTACAGAGCTTGTCCCAGGGCCGACATCTAGACTCCGAAACTTTTTATTTATTTCCAGGGAGGGGAAGGGTCAGTGCTAGCGCAAGCAAGTTTACAGAAGCAAAACCAGCAGTTAGCAATTGTAAAATGTAACTCTAATTTTTAATCTTTCACTACAATCCACACCTGTGGCCAGATGGGGGCTTTCTTACAGCTAGCTGACTGACAGCACAACATTGGATCTAGTTTATACCTAGTTCTGAAGCCTTGTTCTGGAATATGGCTGTTTCAGTCTTGGATTTAGAACTCCCCTCTTTCTCCCCCTCTCTTTCTCCTTAATCTCTGTCCTTCAATTCAAATAATCATTTGTTGAAAAAAACGATTGGAAAATTGTCATAACTTTACCTTCCAAGCCTGACAATTATGTTAAAATAGGTGGAGAACAAGCATGATACAAAGTAAATGCACATAAAGATGCGTAAACCCACACCCACAACTACACCAGATAGACACATACATACAAACAGAAACACACAAAAAATCACAGGACATTTAAACCTTGTTTCTTAATACTTTAAATACACCAAAACATTTGTTGCAGTCAGAAAATCACTAGTGTGCACGTGCGTGCACACGCACACACACACACACACACACACACACGCACACACACACACACACACACACACACACACACATATACACACTGCCAGTAGTCGAGCTTCAATGCAGGATGTGGGTAATGTCCCTGAGATTTTGTAATGAAAGCTACTTTACTCATTTGCACCACAGCTCTACTTGTGTCTTTTTAGTGGCCAATTGGAGATGAAAAGCACATGGACTTCTCGGCACAAGTCAAACCACAATACTCATATCTCAGTCTCCAGACTGATTGGACAATTTACACTCTCACCAACAGTGATAGAGCTCCCTTTTGGCCGCATCCATAACAGCATTTGTTACTAATCACTTTTACATGTTTTTATTAGCCTTCCTTACTGCAGTGAGGTGGAATTACAGTGTTGAATCGTTTTATGTTCAGAGATATTGAACATTTCTTTATGCGTCTATTGGCCATTCTTACTTATTTTGAGAAGTCTGTCTTTAGGTCACTACCTCATTTATCAATTGGGCTGTTATTTGAGGATTTATTGGGGGTAATCTTTTGTGCTCTATTTATATTTTTCCTATTAGGCCCTTGTCTGATGAATAGCTCATAAAATTCTTCACCCATTCTGTGGGTTTTTTAATTTAGGTTGTCATGTTCTTTGCCAGGCAGAAACATTTAAGTTTCATGCAACTCTTTCTTTGATTTCTTGTGATTCTGAATCTTTAGTTAGAAAGTTTGGACCTGTGTCCTAGGATCCATGGTGTTTCCTCTGTCACCTATTGTAGTATTTTCATGGTTTCTGGCCTTATATTGATGGCTTGGCATATGTGGACACCATTAATTTGATCTGCCTACAATTCCTTGCTTCACAGACACAGCAAAGTGGTACCTTTTCTAAGTAAGATGAGGTGGTTCATGGTTGTTTAGAAGGGGGATGGATACTCAGAAGGGGGATGGATACTCAGAAGTGTGAATATGTAAGTCATAGGTGGTAGGCTCAGGCATAATTATTTTTAATTACATTTTTTAATTGTAAGTACAATGAATCCTAATCAGTGACACTTTTTTCATCACCTCTACCATCCCTGAAACTCAACTTGTTCCCCTCAATTTTCCTAGTTTCATTGGATATGAGTTGAAAATTGTGACTTCACTTCATTCACCTCCTCCTGCCTTTCAAGTGCCAGGTTCTTTATATACATTTTATTGTACTGTTAGATTTTCTAAAGGATTACACCATTTAAATTCTTTCCAACATATACTGTACTTCGTGAAATATATTTGTGTATATGTGCATACAACACTCTATATGTTTACATATAGACCTGGCTTCCACATATGAGAGAAATCATTCATCCTGACTTCACAAAATTTTTTCCAGGTATATCTATTTCTTTATAAATGATGCAATATTCTAATGGATGACTAAAATTACTCTGTGTATATATACCATATTTTCTTGATGCATTCATATGTTGAAGGCTTTTGTGCTATAACTATACCTTGACAATGAACATAGTTATTTTGTGGGTATATTTTTCAGTGTAGTTGAACAAGTTTACATTCCCACCAACAATGTTTTGGGATCAGTCTAAAGTGAGATCGAAAATGAGCAGCAAGTCAAGTGGTTGTGTATTTTTGTTGTTGTTGTTGTTTTTTTTTGTTCAGTCGTGGGACCTGAACTCTCGTCATGAGTACTGAACTTCAGCTCTTCAGCTCAAAGATAGAGCACGATCACTTGAGCCACAGCACCACTTCCAGCCTTTCTGCTTATGTGCTGCTGAGGAATCAAACCCCGGCCTCATGCTTGCAAAGCAAGCACTCTATCACAGAGCCACCTTCCCAGCTCGTCTCAAGTGTTTTGGTTTGCATTTACTTTACGGGGAGAGATGTAGCACATTTTTTATGTGACTACTGGCTATTTTTATTTCTTCTGGGAAGTCTCTACTTAGTTTGTTTGCCCATTTGTTAATTGGGTTGTTAATTCTTTGCTAGTGTAATTCATTGAGCTCTTTGAATATTCTAATGTAGACATGGCAAAAATCTCTGCTTCCATAGGACCTCTTTAGCTTGCTAATGATGTCCTTTGCCATGCAGAAACTTTGTAGTTTGACACAATCCCATTTGTGAATTCTATCTTTGAGTCCAGGCATTATTGAGGGTGAACTCTGTATTCCTGTTCAGTGGGAGCCAAGGTTAGCATGGCTTATACTTTCGGAACAATCCTTCCTAGAGTTCAATCCTAGTGATGGTCAGGTATTGTTGCCCGAGTTTTACAGGTAGAAAGGTCAAAATCTAACATTTTTTTCTGATTCTTTAAGCCACACATCTGGTCAAAGCATAGTCTAGAACC